>NC_090924.1:655826564-656451564 GCF_040938575.1 Ambystoma mexicanum
GAGGGGGATTTAGGCACCCTGGACTGAGTTACCTTGGTAACTCAAGTCGCACTCCGTCCTGATTGGCCCAAGTGGTGAGCCGGTCGGCTCACCACTTAGCATGTTTGAGTGACAGCTAGGCTGGGTGAATGGGGGTTTGCTGCATAAAAGCAGGGCTTTGGGGACTGGAACTTCAGAAGTCGCCACAGGACCAAGAATCCGACGAGGGAAGAACTGAGCCGACCTGCTTCGACGACACCACCCCGTGGAGCCCTGCTGAACCGTCTCACCACTTTTCCCGACGACCGAGGAGAACTCTTAACGGAGTGGCTCCTTCCCTTGACTGGTGGGGACAACCAGTTTTCGCCTTCTTTTCGCTTCTCGAGGTATCTCGTGGCCGCCTTGCCAGTGCCAAGCACCCCGGCAACCGGAACCCCACCACTTTTACCCCAACCACGAAAGTCGGTACAACCCTTTGACCGGAGGACTCCGCGGCTGGTTTCTTCCCGGGCAGTGCAACGACCTTCTTCTTCTGCTCTTCTGCGAGAACTTCTTCTCCCCTGACCGACGTCGAGCCTTGCTGCCACTGCCTGGAACAACTGCCACCGCTGGAGGATCCTTTCCGCTTAAGGTACCGTGTTCCGCCTGGCTTCCCTTGCCACCGACTGTACGGGGTAGATTTAGCCCCCGGCTTTCGAACCTGGGAGTGCCTGGAATACCCTGGCTAAATTTCTAAGCCACTCTAAACTCTTTCTAACCCTTTGCAAGACTTTGAATCCCTAATAACAGAGTGATCTTGGGCACATTTTCGCTCCGGCTACTCTAAGAGTGGGCCCTGCCTAGTGACTTTTGCTCACCTGTGACTTTGTGCTTCTTTGAGCCTATTGCAAGTGTTCTGGACCTTAGAGTGGTGTGTTTAACCCATTTCTGTTTCTTTTTATCCCTTCCTTAAACCTACTAGAGTGTCATCTAACGTTAAGCGCTCACCTCTGTTTTAATTATGTGGGGTTAACTTAGAGTTGTCTAGATAGGAGTAAGGGTTGAAACTGCTTTTATTATAACTGTGTTTGAAGTGTTTTTACTATACTTTGCTAGAGTGTTTTCAACTTATGTGTTCTTAAAAATAAATAACTTTATACCTTGGAAACCAAGCTCTGGTCAGTGTTTGCTTGTGCTATTGTGTCTGAGTACATATTGTGTATACTTTGCATACTGCCTAACTCTTCTTGAGGGAAGTCTGACTGCTCAGCCACAGCTACCAGGTAAATCTGGGTGGTGCGGACTGCTACCAAGTGGGTTTACTGCTATACCTGTAGTCTTAAATCTTTTGCAGTGTTCCCCAAGGGAACTGCACAGGTTTCTGCCTAACACTGGTGTACAGCGGTGGGATTTGTATTGAGTATACATTTTATTGTGCTTTAGATACCTTAGTGCAACTAACCACAAAGCTTAGCACTGTAAAAAGTAATCCTCTAACATGTCAGTTATAGAAAGCTATAGTCAAGAGTCCCTTGCAGCCAAAACTGCTGATTGTTTAAGAGTGCTCTGTAAACATAAGGATCTCCTGACTAAGGGCAAGAAAATGGAGCTGATTTAAAGATTGTTGGCTAACCAAAGTCTGGGTGATGGTTCAGAGGAACCTACCACTCCAGCAACTGTAGATGACAGTATTGAAGTTAACATGGAGCAAAATGTTGATGATTCTGAGGAAGAGTCAGAAGAGGAGGGTGAGGCTGTTGTAACTGTCCCCCCTAGGCCTCTGCCTGCTCTACCTGCTGTACCTACTGGACCTTTACCAGGTCCCACATTTAGTCCTCAGTACTTTGAACTGGAGAAAATGAAGCTAGAATTGGAGTACAAGAAACTTAATGCTCAAACTGACAAAGAACTAAGGCTAAGGGAAATGGAGCTCAAGTATGACTTAGAAATGAAGAAATTATCTGTTGAGAATGCTTCTCTCTCTGGCTCCTCTAGAAGTTCCAGTCCTAAAAGACCCCGGATGCCTAAAGAATTGGTTGGTATGTATGAGCCTAAGTTGGATGTGTTGGATTGGTTGTCTCTGTTTGAATATAATCATGGGCTCCAGAACATCACAGGAAATGACTTGCTCACCTGGTTGTTCTCTAGGCTTCCCCCTGTTGCAACTGATGTGGTAATGGAGATGGGGGAGGAGGATAGGAAGGACTATGAATGTGTGAAACTAGCTTTGATAGCTAGGTTTGGGAAAACCCCTTCCCAGTATCTTAAGAGGTTTAGGAGCCTCAAAAAGCATGATGGTACCCCTTGGGCTACCTGGGTGAATGAATGTTTGAAAAACTTAGAGGGATGGATTAAGGGTTACAAGGTGAACACTTATGAAGGTATGAAGAATTTGTTTATGTTGGAGACTATTTATGATGCCTGCTCTCCTGAGCTCAGACAACACTTGGCTGATTCCAGGGAATTGGATTCCCGGAAGCTAGCTAAGGCTGCTGACTTGTGGGTTGCCAACAGGGCCACTCACAGGGATTCTGGGGTAACTCAGAAGAAGGATGGGGAGAAACAGTCTAAAAAGGACTCCAAAGAGAATTCTAATACTACAAATTCCAAAGAGGGCCCCAAACAAAACTATAAGGGTAAGCCACAGGGGAAACCAAATCAGGCTAGTGTACCTCCTGGTCCCAGACCAGAAGGAGGTCAGAACAAGCCTCCATTCCAGCGAGCCTTTGGCTCATGCTTTGTTTGTAAGGCTACTGACCATGTGAAAGGAGATCCCAGATGTAAGGGTAAACCTTCAGGGGTCCAGCTTGCCTCCTTAGCCTTCGCTCCAGAAGAGGAAGTACATATGGCAAGTGGAAACTTTCTATTACTAGCTGATGAACCCACTGGAGTCTCAGCTAGTGTTTCTTTAGTCTCTCTGGGGTTGTGGGAACAACAGAATTTAGATGTCTATAACTCTATCCCAGATAATACTAAAGAGTATTATAAGGACAGTGTCCAGGTGAATGGTCAGGAGACTCCTGCTATTAGGGACACTGGAGCCAGCATAACTGTGGTGGATGAATCATTTTTCAAGGCAGAGGATGTTGCTAAGGCACCCAAATGCCTCACCAAGTTAGCTGGTGGGCCTGTGCAGATGTGTCCCCAGTTACCAGTTCTCATCCAATGTAATGATATGGCTGTAAAAATACCTGTCAGTGTACAATGTGAAGTGCCAGGTAGGGTTCTGTTGGGTAATGACCTCAAAGCTCTTGGAGTTGTATCTCATACCCCCAGACCTCCTAGCAAAAGGTTCCAGGAACTCACAAAACCTGCAAGAGAGAAAACCCTGAGAGGGTTATCTCAGGAGATGATGACAGAAATCACTCCTCTCCCACTGGAGCAACTTACTGCAGTAACTACCAGATCAGGAGCAAAGGGGCAACCCAAGACTCCTAGGAAAAAGCCAGCAGCAAGCACTCCAGTGCTTCCAACAAGGACTTCCCCTAGGTTGTCCAAAGTTACACCTGTAACTCCACCTCCAGCTGAGGCTGAGAGGGAGGTACAACCCTGTGTGGTTGAGCTAGACTCTGAGGAAGAGCTAGAAGGAGGCCCCAACCTTATTGGAGATTTGGACCCTGAGGACCATCCTGAGCTGCAGTCTTTACTGGCAGAAGGTGGGCCTAGCAGGGCAGCTTTTCGTAAGGGGCAAAGAGAATGTCCAACTCTGGAAGGTCTCCGCCACCAGGCAGCTTCTCAAGCTGATGGGCAAGAGCCTGGGAAGTATAGGTTGCACTGGGAAGATGGCCTCTTCTACAGTGAACCCACTGAGTCTGAACCTGGAGACTACAAACGCCTTGTAGTCCCACAAGAGAACAGACAACAGTTCTTACAACTAGCCCATGAGATACCTTTGGCTGGTCACTTGAGTTTCAAGAAGACCAAGGAAAGGCTCTCACTCTACTTTTATTGGCCAAAGATGGGGGCTGAAGTAGATAGATATTGTAAGAGCTGCCATACCTGCCAGACTTCTGGTAAGGTTGGTTCCAAGAATGTGGCACCTTTAGTGCCTCTCCCAGTTGTGGGAGTCCCATTTGAGAGGGTAGGGATTGACATTGTTGGTCCCCTTGATCCTCCAACCTCCTCAGGCAACAGGTTTATACTTGTTGTAGTAGACCATGCTACTAGGTACCCTGAGGCAATTCCTATGAGGACTGTTACAGCTCCGGCTGTGGCTAAGGCCCTCCTTGGTATTTTTACCAGGGTTGGGTTTCCTAAGGAGGTAATCTCTGACAGGGGGTCAAACTTTATGTCCCACTACATGAAAGCCATGTGGAAAACCTGTGGAGTTACCTACAAGTTCTCAACCGCCTACCACCCTCAGACAAACGGGTTGGTTGAAAGGTTTAACAGAACCATGAAGAGCATGATAGGTGCTTTAGAAGAACCCCTTAAGAAAAAGTGGGACCTTCTACTGCCATGCCTTCTCTTTGCTTATAGAGAAGTCCCTCAGGAGGGAGTAGGTTATTCTCCCTTTGAGCTTCTCTATGGCCATCCCGTCAGAGGTCCATTGGCCCTGATTAATGAGGGATTGGAAGGTGCTCCTCCCCTCAAGCCAGTCAGAGTGACTGACTATGTGATAGGTCTCCGGAGGAGAATGTCACACATGATGGCAGAAGCAAGTGACAACTTGAAAGCTGGTCAAGCCCTGGTCAAACATTGGCACGACCAGAAGGCTAACATGGTTGAGTTTACTCAAGACCAGCTAGTTCTAGTTATGCTCCCAACAAGGCAGAGGGCCTTGCAAGACAAATGGATGGGACCCTTCAAGGTTGTGGGAAAACTTGGAGAGGTCAACTATCTGGTGGATCTGGGCAGACCCAGGGAAGCCCCTAGAGTCTTCCACACCAACCGACTAAAAGCATACATCTCCAGACCTGATGTAGGAGCCTTGCTTCTAGCTTCAGCTGCAGAGGAGGAAGAGAGTGAATCTCTCCCTGATCTCCTCAGAGGTGTGCCTTTAGATGAAAAAGTTGAAGGAGTCAATCTCTCTTCAGACCTGACACCTGAGCAACAAGAGGAGTGCAAATCTATGTTAAATCAGTTTGCCTCCCTGTTCTCACTGTCACCAGGCTTGACCCCTTGGGGCCAGCATGAGATACTCACTGGTGACTGTCTGCCAGTCAAAAGCAGAGGATACAGACTGTCAGAACATATCAGAGCCCACATCAAAGGAGAGGTCAAGAAGATGCTTGATCTCGGGGTAATAGAGCCCTCTACTAGTCCATGGTCTAGCCCAGTTGTGTTAGTACCAAAGGCAGGATCCAAAGACTTGAGATTCTGTGTGGACTATAGAGCTCTAAATGCAGTCACCAAGACTGATGCCCACCCTTTGCCCAGGACAGATGAGTTGGTGGATAAACTTGGTGCAGCCAAGTACCTCAGCACATTTGACCTGACGTCAGGCTATTGGCAAATAGCCCTGACAGACCATGCCAAGGAGAAAACTGCATTTTCAACCCCAGTTGGCTTGTACCAGTTTAAGGTCATGCCTTTTGGACTAAAAAATGCACCTGCCACATTCCAAAGGATGGTGAACCAAGTTCTGGCTGGGATGGAAGATTTCTGCATGGCATACTTGGATGACATTGCAGTCTTCAGCCACTCCTGGGAAGAACATGTGAACCACCTAGGACATGTGTTGCAGGCTCTGGAACAGGCCCATTTGACAATCAAAGCCAGTAAGTGCCAGATTGGTCAAAGTAAAGTGGTCTACCTTGGACATGAGGTAGGAGGTGGAGAAATAAGGCCTTTGCCCAGCAAGATTGAAGCTGTGCAAAATTGGACAACACCAACTACTCAAACCCAAGTGAGAGCTTTTCTAGGCCTCACTGGATATTACAGGAATTTCATTGAGAACTATGGGACCATAGCTTCTCCACTGAATGTAATCTCCTCTCCCAAATTCCCTAAAAAGGTAAAATGGAATGAGGAGTGCAATCAGGCCTTTGAAAAACTGAAGAGAGCTCTTTGCCAAGCTCCAGTATTGAGAGCTCCTGACTACCACCAACCTTTCATTGTACAAACTGATGCTTCCAATGTAGGTATAGGTGCAGTTCTAAGCCAACTGGATGAGAAGGGTAGGGAGCACCCCATTTGCTTCATCAGTAGGAAACTGAAGGATCCTGAGACAAGGTGGGCAACTATCGAAAGAGAATGCTTTGCTATTGTGTGGGCACTGAAGAAGTTTAGGCCATACTTGTATGGTTCTACTTTTGTTATTCAGACTGACCACCAACCCTTGAGATGGTTAATGCAAATGAAAGGGGAAAATCCAAAACTATTGAGATGGTCAATCTGCCTGCAAGGGTTTGATTTCACCATTGAGCACAGGTCAGGGTGTCACCATCAAAATGCTGATGGACTCTCTAGGATGTATATCATCGACTAGAGGTATGAGGTTCATCCAGGAGTGGATTAAATCCTCCTGTCCCTTAGTCTGGGGGGGGCGAGTGTTAGGGAGAATTCTCTGTTTAGGCTGAATTTCCCTACCTAGTGAGTCCCCCAGCAGCTTTGCTGGATTTCTGGGGTTTCTTTTTTTTCTCCTGCCAAGAGTGAGACTCTTTTACCCTCACTCTTGGACATGTTGAAGTGTGTTTCTTGGTTAAACCTTGTGTTGAATGGGCTATGGGGTCTTTTACCCCATAGGGCCTCATGTATTTTTGTGATGTGGGTTACACAGCACCCTCTGTGCCGTGACCCAGGGGTGTCCTAGGGACTCCCCACCATAGACTCCATACCCTGGGACTGACTACTGTCTCCCAGGGCATGTAAAGTCACCAAAAGACTTTGCTAGTCTTGGATCCTGAACAGAACCAGTACAAACCATCATATTGTGGACGTACTGGCTGGGGCAATTCGATTGCCCCAGGGTCTGTTAGTCGAGGGGGCACGTCTCCGTCCCCCCTGATCGAGTTTTGGCTGGTGGCAGTGGAAACTACGTTTTATATTCGACCGCGAATATTTTCCTATGGGATTTCCCATTGTTTTAGGCTAACACATTTAATTATTTATTTACGGTAGCCTTAAACATACCGCCGGTTTATATATTTATTTTTATAACTCCGGTTGGGACTTTTTGCCAAAACTTGATGCTAAAATGGCGTTGGTGTTCGCCTCTGTAACTCTGACCCAAAGTGGAGCCCTTTGTTCCACTTTTGGCGGGCTTCTCCACAGAAGCCCTCCAAAGTGGTGCCACTCTGTCTGGGGTACTTAGGAGGGGTTGAGGGGGATTTAGGCACCCTGGACTGAGTTACCTTGGTAACTCAAGTCGCACTCCGTCCTGATTGGCCCAAGTGGTGAGCCGGTCGGCTCACCACTTAGCATGTTTGAGTGACAGCTAGGCTGGGTGAATGGGGGTTTGCTGCATAAAAGCAGGGCTTTGGGGACTGGAACTTCAGAAGTCGCCACAGGACCAAGAATCCGACGAGGGAAGAACTGAGCCGACCTGCTTCGACGACACCACCCGGTGGAGCCCTGCTGAACCGTCTCACCACTTTTCCCGACGACCGAGGAGAACTCTTAACGGAGTGGCTCCTTCCCTTGACTGGTGGGGACAACCAGTTTTCGCCTTCTTTTCGCTTCTCGAGGTATCTCGTGGCCGCCTTGCCAGTGCCAAGCACCCCGGCAACCGGAACCCCACCACTTTTACCCCAACCACGAAAGTCGGTACAACCCTTTGACCGGAGGACTCCGCGGCTGGTTTCTTCCCGGGCAGTGCAACGACCTTCTTCTTCTGCGAGAACTTCTTCTCCCCTGACCGACGTCGAGCCTTGCTGCCACTGCCTGGAACAACTGCCACCGCTGGAGGATCCTTTCCGCTTAAGGTACCGTGTTCCGCCTGGCTTCCCTTGCCACCGACTGTACGGGGTAGATTTAGCCCCCGGCTTTCGAACCTGGGAGTGCCTGGAATACCCTGGCTAAACTTCTAAGCCACTCTAAACTCTTTCTAACCCTTTGCAAGACTTTGAATCCCTAATAACAGAGTGATCTTGGGCACATTTTCGCTCCGGCTACTCTAAGAGTGGGCCCTGCCTAGTGACTTTTGCTCACCTGTGACTTTGTGCTTCTTTGAGCCTATTGCAAGTGTTCTGGACCTTAGAGTGGTGTGTTTAACCCATTTCTGTTTCTTTTTATCCCTTCCTTAAACCTACTAGAGTGTCATCTAACGTTAAGCGCTCACCTCTGTTTTAATTATGTGGGGTTAACTTAGAGTTGTCTAGATAGGAGTAAGGGTTGAAACTGCTTTTATTATAACTGTGTTTGAAGTGTTTTTACTATACTTTGCTAGAGTGTTTTCAACTTATGTGTTCTTAAAAATAAATAACTTTATACCTTGGAAACCAAGCTCTGGTCAGTGTTTGCTTGTGCTATTGTGTCTGAGTACATATTGTGTATACTTTGCATACTGCCTAACTCTTCTTGAGGGAAGTCTGACTGCTCAGCCACAGCTACCAGGTAAATCTGGGTGGTGCGGACTGCTACCAAGTGGGTTTACTGCTATACCTGTAGTCTTAAATCTTTTGCAGTGTTCCCCAAGGGAACTGCACAGGTTTCTGCCTAACATGGACCGATGCCACTTTGCCTTCTTGCAAGATCTCCAGGGCCTCGGCCCTCTTGTCATCCGGTAGGAAGTCCAACAGGGGGGGCGATTTTGTACCATAACTCCCTGTCGTAGCGGGCCACGATCGCGAGTGCGTTGGCCGCCTTAATCGTTGTTGCCGCAGACGAGATAACACGTCATCCCTTCTTGCAAGATCTCCAGGGCCTCGGCCCTCTTGTCATCCGGTAGGAAGTCCAACAGGGGGGGCGATCTTGTACCATAACTCCCTGTCGTAGCGGGCCACGATCGCGAGTGCATTGGCCGCCTTAATCGTTGTTGCCGCAGACGAGATAACACGTCATCCCATTGCGTCCAGCTTCTTCCCTTCGCCGTCAGGCGGGGAAGTTGACGTTGAGGCCGGTGCCCCCCGCTTTCTTCTTGGCCGCCGCTGAGACGACCGAGTCAGGGGTCGCTTGTGCCCTAAGGCACAAAGGGGCCGCCTCGGGGGCCCGGTACTTCTTCTCGTACCGATCCCTCTTGGCAGGCGTCGTAGACTGGTTCTTGAGAAGGGCGAGAAGGGTGAGACCCTCGTCCCAGATGTCATCCAGCAGAGGCATGGCGAGGACTGCCTTCCCCTTGGCCTCGCGCGTTGGTAAAGGAAACCTTCCTTCTTCTCTTCGGGGCAGAGCTGAAACAGCTCGGATGCCCTGGCGATCATTGCATGGAAAGATCCGATTTCGTCAGACAGGGAGGCCCAGGCTGGCGATGGGAGCGCCGTCCCGTCGTCATCGTCGATACCAGTCGTGGCTGTGTCCGTTCCCGTGTCATCCCCAGGGATGGGGGACGTGGGTAAAGGCCGAGCAGGCAGCGAGGGCTGAGAAGGCGGGGCTGGATGGATACGTCTTCTCTTGTTCGGGGGGCTTCCCGCCGGGCCCGGCTCTGGTTCCTCCGTCGAGCCTGGTTCCAGATCATCCGTCGGTGGTAAGGGCAATCTCGTCCTTATCTCCGAACATAAGGATTGTATTGCCAACAAAATGGCCGGTGCCGCCGTCACTCGTCACCCGCGTCGGGATCCCTCCCGTGGGGACGGGCCTCTTTGACGCCCTCGTCGAGGCCCTCTAAGACTTCTGCCAGCTCCTCCTCGGATGCTGTGTCCGTGTCCACAATGGCCACCGCCCCCCCCTCTTTTTCCACCGGGGTCTTTTCGATGGGTCTGAAAGAGGCTTCCCTCTGCGGAGGCAGGGAGACTCTTGGCCCCGAGGTCGCCTCCACTGGTGTAGCCTCCACAGGCTGCGCCAGGGCCGCCACGACTCCCTCGATAGAGGCCTTGGCTGGGTGAATCAAGGCCTTCACCGCCTTAGGTGTGCTTGAGGCCTTCACCTTGGGGGGGGTCACCGCCTCGCTCCCCCTTGGCCGAATCCTTCGAGATCGACCGGGGCCTTTCCAGAAGCTTACCCGGGTTCTCGGATTTCCTCTTCCCCGAACCAGAGCGTTGGCTCATGGTTGATGGTGCCGGGGAAGGCGCGCCCTGCCTTCTGTTGGGCCCCCGTCGCTGGGGGACCCTCACAGGACTTAGAAGACCGCTCGGACTACTTCTTCTTCTCACCTGACGGACTCCTTCTTTCCAGCCAGTTGGAGAGACGAAAGTGTCGGTCCCTGATGGTCCGTTCCGACATGTTCCTTCAAGACGCACAGTCCTTCTCCACGTGCATTTTGTCCTCATGAAGGTAGTAGAGACATTTCGAATGCTCGTACTCCTTGAACACATTCTGTAGCTGGCATCCAGGGCAAACCCTGAACAGCTTTCCGGGCATTGAGCTTCCTTTCTCCTGGGCAATGTTCGGGTAGGCCGCAGAAACTTCTGGAATCCCCCAAGAAGCGCACCTCGACGAAATCTTCACCCTTAAGGGGCGTAGAAAAAAAATTCGACACAGATACCCGTTAATCGGATGTCGAGACGGTGGAGCTTGAGGCTCTATTTGACCGAAAAATTAGAAATTCTAAAGCGCGAAAAACGCAGCAAAAGCTCAAGAGCTAAACACGAGGACTCCCAACACTTGAGCGTGCGGTAAAAATCTGAAGATGGCTGCCGGAGGCGGGACTTAGGGAGAGGGCAGTCAGTGGCTGGGGGCAGTATGACCCAGAGACCAGTGATTGGTTACTACTGAGAAAGACAGATCAGAAACGAAACTGATACTGATTTTTCCTTTACCGAGGATTCCTGGCCTGACGACGGGGAATAATCATGAGCATGTGAATCCATGCCAGACCCCATGCTGGAGAAGACATTGTTACCTATACCAAAGGAAAGTTGGAGAGAGGAAACATTCAAGAGGTGACAATTTCAAGAGGGGCTCAGTACTGTGGTCAGTGGCAACCATGAACAATGAAAAGGTTGACCTCACCGTAAATTTTAAAGAAGAATTAAACTGAGCCCCATCATTTCACTGCAAGTTAACAGAACACATTACAATTTAACATTGAAGAAGGAAAACTAAATCACTGTTCTTTCCTTAACCATTACTCTTGCAGTGAAAAACTGCAGATGCGTGGAAACCCTTTGGGTGGAAGAGGTATCCCAATTCGCACCACTTAAGTGTAAGGATTCAATTAGTTAACTTAAGGTCATAAAGTAAATAACAATTGTGTACATTAGTAAAACATTAACGCTGGTAAACCTTACATTTATATATTAGAGGCACATAAATTAAACAACTGCTTAAAGTAGTGCACAGGCACACATCAGTTGTGCATGTTCAATTAGCAAGGTAATAAACATGTTCTACCATGTAGGAACAGGTAGACATCGACTATTATTATGCTCAAATGGATACATTTTCCTAAAAAGTACTTAGTGCCTCGACAGTAACCACAATTTCATTTACATACACTACATTTTACTCAAATGTATTTAGTGCCTAAACGTCCTTGCTGCAGAAGTGTCAGCCTTAAACCTGGAAATTCTCAACATTTCTTATTCTTAAGAGTTCCTGCAATCTTTGATTGCCATTCTCAGGGTCTGCAGGGTCATATGCAGAAATGCATGAACACAGTTACTTCACTTGTTTAACTGCCTTAAAAGTCTAGGCAGGTTTAAATTTCCCTGGAAATGTGCAGAGCCCTATGTAAATCATGTAACATTAATGCACATGTAGCACTGTTAAAGCACTATTCACGTGTGTCAGACCATACATAATATGTACTCAAGACAATTAGCTGAACAGCTAAATTGAGCAGGGGCGCCGAGTACCTGGGGGCTCCGGGGCCCGGGCACCCCCCGTCAGAATGAAGTCAGGGCTGAGCCCTCTCCCCCTGGGCCGGAGAGAAGAGACGCAGTACGGATGGCCCTTTGTTCCATCCATACTGTGTCTCTCTCTGGCGGCCCGGGTAAAAGCCGGGTAAAAAACGATGTTTAAAAATTGAGGGAAGGATGCAAAACAAGGGGCTCTTGTTTTGCATCTGTCCCTCAATTTCTTAAACATCGTTTTGGTTGGGTATACTTCTACATACACCCATGTAGAGGTACACCCAACCCAAAGTGATTTTTTGAAATGGAGGCACAGATGCAAGGCAAGCCTGTCCCTCAATATATAAAAATCGTTTTGGGTTGGGTGTATTTGTACATCTGTGCACCCCTCTTCGCAAGAGGGGTGCACCAAATTAGTGAGATTGTGCACGCACAGTCTTTGCTCAGAGGTTTGACACTCACAGGATGGGCTGGCATTTTGTTCTCCCATCCTACTTGTGTTGCTCTGCCTTTTGAGGGCTACTACAACCTGGATTATTATAGAGGGGTGGACTAGGGGCAGTGTTGGCCTACTGGAATGCAACTGGATGGTTTAAACCTCCTTCTTATTTGACTTTAGTATATGCAGTACATCCTAGCTAATGTTTCCCCTGTTCAGCGCCCCGCCCCCTCACCCACCTCGCAACAAGTTGGCGACAACGTGCAAATGCAATCATATAACCACTGGTGATGTCACTTCCATTATTTGGGCACCCCTGGGAATATCATAAGTCGGCTCCCCTGAAGCTGAGGGAATGATGAAACGGAAAGAAGAAGAAAAAAAAATTCAAATGTCATCTTTCACAGGTTTCAAAACGTTTTCTTGTGCTGGGAAAATACGTTAGCAAAGTCAACGTGCATTAGCATCTCAACCTGGCAAGTCACAGTAAATATCAACAAACTTCAGGTAACGCTGCTATAACGGGAAGAGCAACTATTCATCTTACACGTAGCGTAGATCTTACCAGTACGCCCATTGGCTTAATAATGGAATACGTGCTGATATCACATGTAGCTTTACAGAGTGGGGCGAACGCTTAGTGTGCAGCAATATACGCTGCACATATAAACTTCAGTACACTGCTCAATTAAAGGAGCAGTAATGCGCCCCAGTTACTGACAAACTAGTTCATCATAATTTGCTTGGACGCTCAAACAGGGCAAAAGAGAAAGTGCCACTGAAATCGTAGCCAATAGTCTTCTGCGCTTCATTTGCATCAAACAGGGCAAAAGAGAAAGTGCCACTGAAATCGTAGCCAATAGTCTTCTGCGCTTCATTTGCAACACGTCCCCCTTACAATTGAAAGTAAAGCATACATGCCAACCTTCCCGATTTAGGCGGGAGACTCACGACTTTTCGTGAAAAAATATTATTTTTCACGTTCTCCAGCCTAAAATACTCCTAGCCCCAATGCATCCATATGGGAAAATGTGTCACTCCCGATTACTCTGATCAAAACTCCCTCCAAGGTGAGTCGGAATGTTGGCATGTCTTATTACTACCAGCCATTGCGAAAGTTGGTTCAGCTCCTTGATAAATTAAATGGATGGCGTACCCGTCGCACCGTCACAAACTTCCGCATAAAGGTGCTTCCCTCGAGTAAACTCTTCATAACCGCGAGGTGAGAGTAACAGAACGTTGGAGAACGCAGGCTCCGCCAACTCCCCATGCATTCCACAGACATCAGTAGTGGGAGTGGAGCCGAGATGAGCTGCGAGTAGTTGGAAACCCCAAGGCAACGTGCGAAAGGCGTGGGTGTTGCATGGCTCCACCTGTGCCCCACTTCAGTCGCTAAAAAGGTAACGGCAGCAAACTTAACTGAATGGTGCGTCAGCCACAAGAAACGGCTGAACAAAACTTGCTATCTCCTTAGAGCTGCGGATCCCCGTACCAAGAGCATTCCCAGTAGGCGACCTTACAGGTTTTCATTAAAACGTTTTTTTAAAAAAAAAAAAAAAAAAAACATGATTAGAGCAACTTCTGGCAACCGCATGTGCAGAGCTAAGTGGGGTTTTACCACGAGCTGAGCAGTCCATGAAAAGCAGTCCATGAAAAGCAGACTATTTTAGTTCTGGGCAGCTGCAGTTTAGCTTCAGGGCACATGCTCGCTGACCTCGTTGGTGGTCCTTATTCCTGGGCAGCACCATCATAGCCACTATGGCCAAGTAGCATCCTTCTTTTCCCAGGTAGCCCTCACTGAGCCCCAGACAGGAGTATCTCGGCCCGGGGCGACTGTATCCTGGCCTTAGGTGGCTGCAGCTTTGCCCTGGGTGGTGGGTCTTTCACTCTAGCGGGGTGGGGGAGTGGCTCTCCCCCCTTCAATCCCGCAACCCCCAACAAAGGTTACAAGCGCCTCTGTCTAGCTATAGGTCTCCATTGGTCCAGTGCTCCAGCTCGTCGCCAGTGTTAAATAGTTGGATTGTCCAGTCTGCAATGAATATGGTGCAAGTGTAGCAGTTTAGATGAGGGCCTGGGCCCCAAGAGGGGAGGGGAGACATCGACCCACTGGCACCCACCACCCAGGCTGATATCTCCAACTGCCAGTGGAACACACATTCACAGATACACATTCCAAGCACTCGCTCAACATTCTTAGGATGACCTCACACTCTCAGGCACACAGTGTGAGAGGACATAACAGTTGAATTTGAATTCGAAAGGAGCTTTTTTCTACTTTCCCATTCCCCCACCTCCATTTTAATTTTAATGAGGGCTACACCCTGCAATCAGACTCAATGGGAGAGCTAGGGAGCAGCAGGCAGACCTCCTATGGATAGGGCACATTCCCTGTCACTTCAGTGCCTAAGGGGTGGTACTGGTGAGCCTTTCACACACTTTTCAGGCACATGTAATAATTTCTCTGGTGGCTTTACACTAGTAAATCCTCCTTGAATGTGAAACTGCAAGGTGTGTTGTGGGGAGATTGTGAAGAACTCTGTGGTATCCTCCATATACCACCTCACGGGGTTGTGCATCACTAACCTGGTTCTTCACCAGGCTCCCAGAGATTTACAGTCCCAGCATGGTGACCGCCCTATGTTATAGTAGGCCTACATTTTATGGAATGATGAACCGTATTCACCCTAGGAATAATATTTTTTGTTGGTAATTCATCAAGATTCCAAAATAATTAGGGGGGCGTGGTCAAGATGGCAGCCATATAGCAGCTCAGGGTCACAGCTTTCGCACCCCTACATCCTAAAAACCTGTAAGCATGCGCAGAAACCTGCAATAAGGAAAAAGTTACTTACCTGTAACTGTTGTTCTCCAGCATGGGTCTGGCATGGATTCACATACTCATGAATAATCCCCGTCGTCAGGCTGGGAATCCTCGGTAAAGAAACAAATCACTATCAGTTTCGTTTCTGATCTGTCTTTCTTAGTAGTAACCAATCACTGGTCTCTGGGTCATACTGCCCCCAGCCAATGACTGCCCTCTCCCTAAGCCCCGCCTCTGGCAGCCATCTTCAGATTTGGTAGCACGTAAAGTGGCAGTATGACCAAGTGAAGAGCCGCAGAGGGGTAGGAGGGAGGGTTCGCATGTGAATCCATGCCAGACCCATGCTGGAGAACAACAGTTACAGGTAAGTAACTTGTTCCTTCTCCAGCATGGGTCTGGCATGGATTCACATGCTCATGAATATAAGAATACATAGCAGTACACACATGCACAACCACGGGAGGTGGCAAAAGGCTCATCATTAAGCATTACATAAACTCAACATTAAGCAACTCTTACCTCCCCACCAGGCCCACCTTCAGGCGAACAGGTTGCACAACACTACTTGGCCGACTCTGGACTCCTCCCTGGAATCCCGGTCGACGCAGTAGAATCTCGTGAAGGTGTGCGTTGACCTCCACGTAGCAGCCCTGCAGATGTCCAGCAGGGGCACATCAGACAAGAACGCCGTGGTTTATGGTCAAAATCTCGAAAAAATAAATCTCGAAAAAATAAATCTCGAAAAAAGGCCGAAAAAAAGGTCGAATTATTTTTTAATTACGTTTTTTATTCGAAATGGGGGGGTTCCCCCCCAATCCCCCTTTTTTTTAACATTTAATTTTTTTTTTATTTTTTTTATTTGAGCTTTACTCAGTAAAGTGAGTTTTGTCAAAAACCTTCTCGAACTTGCATACCATAAAAGAAGGCGACCTACGAAAGGTCGCTCAGCAAAGTACCTCCCCTATGGGATGGCTGACCAGGCCACAGTCCGAGTCCTAAACCCTGTCCGAGAAGCTAAAAAGCCTCATTCAACAGGATCAAGGACCGTCACCGAAGGACTTTCAGTCCGAAGACTTAATTTGTTCAAATACTAGGTCGATGAGTTTGGCCAGAGCCAGGGTCCATCTTGTCTTCTCGCCCAATATTATTCTATTCCAGAGTTCGTCTGCTTGGAAAATCCACATATTTTCGGCCAGGGAGGGGAGGTATAGCTTTCTGTTTTCCGTTGTGTTGGGACACTCGACCACGAGGTGCTTTAACGTCTCAATAGCGGACTCGTTTTTACATAAACGGCAGCGGCTTTCGGCTCCATTTCTTCTTATAGTTATGATCTCTCTCGTAGGGAGGAGATTGAGTCTTGCTCTCATGACAAATTCTCAGCTTCTTATTTGGAAACTTTACACAGTACTGGAGAGGTTTTTTCCTCTTGTTGAAAGTGGGTGGGAGATGTTTCAGGAGTTTATTCTCCACCACTTTTTCTGTTGTCAAAATCCAGTCCATGTCTTCCGTCTTTTTTAAAATTCTTTCTGGATTTTCTTTTAGCTCTTTCTCGGTGCATTCAACTTTGCTCAGATCATTTTTTCTCGCTTCCACCCATTTATTCAAAGCCATACATTTGCCTAAATCAATTTCTTCCCGTATGGTATTATAAATGGGTAGGGTGTCAGACATGATGATTCGTCTGTAGAGGCGCATGGCACTTTGATCCACTGTCGATGCTAATGATATGAGCCCCAACCCTCTCCTTATCGCTGGCATAGCGGTAGATTTGGGTAGGCCTAAGACCGTTTTCCAGAGGTGGCCTTCGATTTTGCTCCAGATGTTGCACTGAAGATATAGCGCACACTCCGTTCCATAGGTCAGGGCCGGAACAACTTTAGCGTTCTAGAAAGTTATAGCCGGGATCAGGGAGAATTTGCCATATTTGCGATCCGCTGCTCTGGTTTGGGTAGTCAGTCTTTTCACTTTTTCCCCAGAGTTGGTCAACAAGACTCTTTTCCACACCTGAACTGTCTAATTGAATCCCCAGATATTTAAAGCTGGTTACGATTTCAATTTTTGACTCGTCCAGGAAGATCTTTACATTTTTCGTCTTTTTGCAGGGGACTTTCTCGAGCACCATGACCTTTGTCTTCGATTTGTTGAGTTCCAGCTTATTTTCCAGGATGTAGGCCTCCAAATTACAGAGTTTTCTTTGCAGGCCCACCTTCGTCTGGTCGATCACAATGATGTTGTCTGCGTAGAGTAACCGTGGGATCTCAGTTTTCCCGATTTTGGGGGGAAAAGATTGAATTTTTTCTTCGGAGAGTTGATAGTCGCCCAAAAAAGTTGTAAACAGTACCGGTGACAACGGACACCCCTGCTTAACTCCTCGTCTAACATTTATCTCCTCTGAGAGCATGCCCTGATTATTGAGTTTAACTCTTATTTTGGTGTTCGAGTGGAGCGCTTTTATAGGCTCCAATATTTTTGCCGGGCAGTTACAATCTTGTAGCTTTGTCCACAGGCTTTTTCTGTCTATCTTATCAAACGCCTTAGAGAAGTCCACGAATGCCAAATATACTTTAGGCGCCCCCTCTTTGACTTTAGCTTTCATGATGTTAAGTATGAGGAGGTTGATTGATGTACACCCATTTTTCTGGAAGCCAGTTTGAAGCCGATCTTTGGCCTGGCTGGCTTTTTCCCAAGCTCGAAAATGGACGAGTAGCAGGGTCGCATAGATTTTACCCAAAATGTCCAAAAGGGCGATAGGTCTTATAGCTCGCCGGTTCTCGTCTCGGTCCCTTTTTTATAAATCGGGACAATTACTGCTTTCTGCCATGATTCCGGCACCATGTTGGTTCTGCCACATTCCAAATAAATAATACTGATCATTTCAGCCCATTTTTTTGGGAACATTTTCAGGTCCGTGTTGGTGAGTCCATCAGGGCCCGGCGCTCTAGATGTTTTCAGGTTCCGTATGGCTGTTTCTATATCCCTAGTATTAGACAGATCGACCTACGTTATCACTTGATTTTGCTTACCCCCTTGGATATCACTGGTGGGGCCGTCGAATTCAGCAGTAAAATATTGGATCCAGTTTTCTTCCGCTACAGCATTTCCCATAGAGGCGGACTGGGGCCTGTTCATCTCTTTTATCAAACCCCAAAAGTCACTAGATTTTTTTGTGTGAAGTTTTTGCATCATCGCCTCGGCATCATTTTGGTAAAGAGTGGCTTTGTGATGTTTATGCCAATTTTTGTAGCTTATATTTTCCTTGCGCCAATTTTCCCAATCAAGCTCATCGTTGGATTTCTTAGCTTTTCTTCGCAAACGACGGACAATTTTTATTTTTTCTACCACTGTCTTGTCATACATATGGCTGTTCTGGGGCTTGTTCTTGGCTTTCCCTGCTCCTTTGACCTGGAAGGCTAGCAATAACTAGTTTGGTCTTTCTTTCTTGTGGGTCCAAGCCTGATCTTTTACTCTCATCTCCCAGGTATTTCTAATTTTCTCAATGTCTTGTTCGGTTAACCGTAGGCGAGTCTGTTGCTGGTTTACCTCTATCATCCAAACGTAAGTTTTGGATATCCTAGTAGTGATACTCCATGAACAGCAAAGAAGGTTGTGATCACTATGGATGGTTTTTGTTGACCTCAAAACCTGACAGCTCCTGGATGAAGCCATTGGAGATAAAGATGTAATCCAAAGTTGCTTTGGATTCATTACGTTCCCATGTCGGACAGTTAATTTGATTGGGGAATAACATCGCCACATTTTGGACATTTCTTTTACTCATAACTTCGTTCAAAGCTTTGCCTCTTTCGGTAGCAGAATCCAGGTCTCCCCAATGGACCCTCGGAATGGACTCCAAGACCTCGGTACATTTGGCGTTCATGTCACCGCATATGATGAGCTCGATTTTATCGAATTCTGCATACAGCTGGTCAATTGTTTCGGCGATGTTGTTGCAGAATATTTTGGTAGACATTCGCTGGGGGTTCCAATAGCAGTTTATAATAGCTATCGTCTTTTGGTGGCCATTTTTCATTTTGATCTTTCCCTGGGATACAGATGTCAGGATGACAAGCATTTCGTAGGATTGTTTCCAGTTTTTAGGTTCACTCAGTCCTGTCCCTGTTTTTATAGCTGTAGGTAAACCCGATGACGGTCTACCTAAGAGGCCTTTAACTGCAGGAGAGATCCGCACAGAGAACCCGTCCAGAACTGGTTGGTGGACGAGCCAGGTTTCTTGGAGGCAGAGAATATCATAGGAACCCAGATCGACATCTCCTGGTGACGTGAGGTGCATATGGCCTCTCGTATTCCATGAGCCCAAATTTAAGGCTGTCATTGCGGGTTGCTCGTTGCGTTTATCGTTGCAGGTTTTGTTAAAGTCACTGCAACAAGCTAACCCAGGTCGTTGCTCTTTGTCATTCTTTTTCGACCAATTTGACATGAGCCACTTCCATGGGCCTTTCGGTTTTCTTTCATCTTCCGTATTTTTCCGATGCTTGTCCGAACTGTTTGTAAACACCTCGGGCGATCGACAGTCCGATCTAGATGAGTATTCAGTAGATCTCTGATCATTTTTATTGCTTCTTGCAGTGTTCTCTGTCCAGTCAGAATATATTTTGGTGTATTGGCCGTGAGTTTGGTTTATATCTTCTCTCCCCCTCCTATCTGAGGGCCGTCTTTTACCCCGGCCTTGGTAGAGTGGTCGTCTGTGCATCTCCTTGCTTTCTCGAGTGTTATACCCTCGGGTTTGTTGGTATAGGTCTTCAGTTTTTTTCGATCTGTAGTGAATTTGTCGTTTGGATTTCTCTATCCTTTCCTCTTCGGGTTCTTGGTGCTCCGTAATTCTCTTATGTTCCATCAAGGAAAGGCCTAGTTGCTGGAATTCTTCATAGACTGCCTCGTCAATATGTTCGATGGCGGCTGATTTCAAGTGTATAAATGCTTTCGCCTTCTTTTCCCTATGATAGGGTTCGACAAGCACCAGATCCTCTGTCCTAAGCTTTTTTTAGGGTTTTCATTTTTTTTGTTATCTGGAGTATTGTTGGTCTGTTTAAAATATGGAAATGTATCTCCAATTCCCTTTGCTCCAGCTTGAAAATTCGTATCGCTTCTTTGGGAAACTTTCTGTTACCCACATCTCTTCTTTCCACTTGATGCTTACGTGGACTTTTTTGACAGTCTTCACCTTCATACCTTGGTCGCTGTTTGGGAGGGCTTTTTCTTGTTTTCTCCCCCTCCGTTTGAATTTTTTCACTTTCCGGCGTTGGTTGAAAAACAGCTCCCTGTCCACCAGAAAGACTTGGTGCAGTCTTTTCCATCTGGCTAGGTCTCTCACTGTCACTTTTAGGCTTTGCTGTGTGTATTTCCGCACGATCTATGTACTTTTTAGCCCCCACTTCCTTGTTATCATCCTTTAGTTTAACTGACCCGTTATCTGAATGAGTAGAGATGTTCATTAAGTCGGTGCATTGTAGGAATTCCTCTGTTGTTCGTGGTGATCGCATCAGGCTACTCGCCTCTGGTTTAGTGCTTGACTCTTGTCGTTTTTTGCTCGCCAGCGGTTCGCTAGGCCTCTGCCCCATGCTGACTTCTTTAGCCGGTATTATGGCTTCCTTTTGTTCATTTGTTATTTTCTTGCTCAGATCCATTTTTACGAGATGCGTCTTTTGTGCTTTAGCCTGCGGCCTACCATCTGGTTTATCTTGTGCCAGAATCAGCACTGTTTTCTTTTTTCCATTAGCGTGGGTCAGTGGCTCATCTGCTCCTTCGTCTGAGATCACGTTGTTTTCTGATTTGGCCAAATTTGCGATCTGTCTATCGCTCTTTCACCTTGGGTCCCCGTCGCATTTTTCAAGTTCTCGATCTTTTTTTCCAATGCTTCTAGTTTCCTTTCATACGAAAGTTTCTGATTGAGCATAAGGTCAGCGTTTCCTGGTAAATTGGACTCCATCTTGGACAATTTTGCCATTAGGTTGGAAAGGATTGCTGAATTGTCTTGTACGTTGTCTTTAATTGTTTCGTACAACTTGCAGAAAGGGGCCAGTACGATTGTCATTGCCGACATGATGGCAATCATTTCTGTTTTTTTATTTGGCGATTCGTTTTGTAGGGCCACAGCGATTTCGCTGAGTCGTCTCTTTTTCGGTGACAGTTGAATTTTGTCTGATCTTCTTGACGGTGTTGAAGAGTTAAGATCCGGGCGTTCCCTTCTTGATCTTACATTTCTGTCGTTGTTTGAGGGGTTTCTTTGAAATCCGGAATTCGTCGATAGAGGCGGAGACGCAGCGTCACCCCTCCTGGAGAGATGGGGTTTTGTCCAAGCCAAACGCTCTTCTCTATCCTGCTGTATCTGATTCGTTCGGTTGGCTTCCCAGTCGAGATATGCCCCCTCAGAGCGCTCTGCTTCCTGATCATTGTCAGACACGAGGATCTACTCTATAATTTGCGGAACCCCTTTAGGCGTGGGTACAGTCTGAGGAATCTCGGTCCTACCTCTTGGGAGGTCCTTTACGCCCACTTGACTCGTTTCAGTGGTTTCTGGTCCTTTAGCTTTTTCGATACCACTATTTAAGTTAGAGATAGCCATGATTTTATCCTGCACACAGCCATTTGGCCGGACTTGTTTATCTGTTGCCGCTACAAGCGGCTCAGTTCTTCTCTATTTTTGTGCCGGCTGAGTTAGGCTTGCTATTTCCAACATCTCTGCGTCAGATACTTCGGTATCGACGCTCTGTTTTCTTTTCTGTTGCAGTGTGAAAAAGGCTTTTAGCGGGTGTGAAAGTAACGGGTTTGGCAGCCCTTTTTTGTTTAATTTTCTCGCTTTTTGATCCCCCAGTATGGTATTTTTTTGCGCTCTTGTTTTCGCAGTTTTTTTTGCTCCTTGAGGCCCAGATTTTACTAGGGTGTTTGATTTGCCTCTTTTTTCTTTTAGGGCAAGAGCCCATTTTTAGCTGTTCGCCATCTGTTTCTTTATTGGAGTCATCCGGCTCACCCTCAAAAGAGTTTTCACTCTCAGAGGCTTCATTGTCCGAATCCGTGTCCTTATCATGATCGGGAGTTCTCACACAGTCACTGGCTTCCCTCGAAAGCTTTACAATCTTTACCTGGTTTTCCCCCAGGCCTTGCGCCGTTTTTTCGGTGTCCTGCTCCAGTGCGTGGAGCTGAGCTCGGATGGCTATCCCATTAGGCATGGAGTTTTCCTTTGGTGAATCTAAGGGTAATTTAGTCGCCCTTATTCCTTCCACTGCATGACTTATTTCCCCCTCCTCAATGGGTTTTCTGTGTCCTGATGTTTCCCTTTTTTCTGGTTTGTCCGATATTTTCACTTGGTGCGCTATCCCCCTTATCCCATCTGGGTCACTATAGGCACCTGTTGGCAGTAATAGCATTTCTCACTCCAGTCCATCTCACCTCTTTAGATGAGACTGGATTGGAGGGGGGAGGTGTTCCAGGGCACTCACTTTTTTCATCAGGTTGCGCGTCTTTCAGGTCTTTCTCTCCACCGTGACTCAAATGGCTGTATGGGTCCTGCTGGTCTGTCTCTTCCGCCGCACCGGGCTCCTCTCCGAGCCCACACATCGGACTCAGTTCAACATCCCGTGAGACGAGGACAGCCGCCGTCCGCGACGCCAGTATACTCGAGAGCTGTTTTTCTGCTCTCGTCATCGGCGGCGGCAGCGGCACCAGCAGAGGAACCGCCACCACGACGAGCTCCCCCGCTTGTCCTCGCGGGTCAGGTAAGTTCGCCATTCCTGCTCTGGTATTCTTTGGCGTCTCGAGCGCCATGGCTGCGTCTTGAGGATTCTTCAGTGCCGTGCTTACGGCAGGCTTCGAGTTTTGCTGATCCGTGTGTAGCAATTCTAAGATCGATGGAAACACCGTTTGGGAGGCCCCCAGTCCAGGGGTCGAGTCGGACTTGCTCCTCCTCAGCCTCTTATCAAGGTTAGATTTCCCCTCCGGGCATGTAGATTTTTTCAGGTGCGACTCTTTCAGGAGTGTTTTTGGGCTTTTGAATGTTTTAGAGGTTTTCAAAGGACATGCTTCTGGACGTACCTCTGGCTCCCTTTGGCTTTGCGTCCGCAGCGGACTGCAGTAGACTGGCTCACACCTCAGGCTCACAGCTCCGCGGTGTTTCTCAGCAGAAATAGGCACTTCCTGCTGGTTTAGCACAACGATGTGGGTAGCTGCAGTAGACTGGCTCACACCTCAGGCTCACAGCTCCGCTCACCGCTCCGCGGTGTTTTTCAGCAGAAATAGGGACTTCCTGCTGGTTTAGCACAACGATGTGGGTAGCTGCAGTAGACTGGCTCACACCTCAGGCTCACAGCTCCGCTCTGCTTTTCATACCATTTTTTTTAAAATCCCGGACCCCAAAATAAATATATAATTAAAAAAAAAAAAATCTACTTTTTTTTCGGTCTTTTTTTTTCCGACCTTATTGTTATTCAAGATTATTTATTCGAGATTTTGACTGACCACCGAACGCCGTAGTAGCAGCGATCGCTCTAGTCGAAAGGGCTCTCGGACGGCCGGGCAGCGGTCGGTTTGCCAACCGGTGACAGTGCATGATGCAGCGGAGAGCCATCTGGAAATGGAAGCCTTCGAGAGAGCCATCCCCCGGTTCACAGGTCCAAAGTTCACAAACAGCTGTGATGTCTTCCGAAAACTCATTCGGTCCACATAGAACTTCAGCGTTCTAGCTATATCCAGCGAATGCAAAGTCCTCTCGGCCGGCGACGAAGGCGACGGGAAAAAAACTGGTAACACAGAGGGCTCGTTAAGATGGAAGTCTGATGGCACCTTGGGCATGAAGGAGGGGTGCGTCTTCAGCACCACCCTTGTATCGTGAAAAGCCAAGTATGGGGGCTTGCAGGATAGGGCCTGAATCTCTCCCACGCGTCGTGGGAAGGTGATGGCCACCAGGAATGCTGTCTTCCACGACAGAAACTTCAAAGGAGCCAAATGCAAAGGCTCGAATGGCGGCCCCATGAGCCTGGTTAGCACCACGTTGAGCTCCCACGCCGGAGCTGGAGCCTTCACCGGCGGGAACGATTGGAACAGTCCTTTCATAAATTCCTTCACCAGCCGATGAGACCACAAGGACGGCCGTCCTGTAGTCCTGGTGTATCGGGAGATCGCTGCCAGATGTATCTTAATGGAGGCGTGAGCAAGTCCAGCCTTGGCCAGCGACAGTAGGTATGGTAGTACTTGAGGTGCCGTAATCCGTAGAGGGTTGATCTACTGTGCACGGCACCAGACAGAGAACCTCTTCCACTTATGTCCATAGCACTTGAGGAAGCCCTGACCTTTGCAAGAACCTCTCTGCAGTCAGCCGGGATATCGTACCCTCCAAACTCTAGTGCTGCAGGAGCCAGGCCTGCAGGTTCAGTGACTCCAGGTCGTGATGAAGGATGGCACCTCCTTCTCTGGAAAGAAGATCTGCGTCCGTCGGCAGCTTGACCGGTGGGGACGCTGACAAGTCCAGAAGGTCTGGGAACCAGATCTGCCTCGGCCACGCCGGTACAACGATGATCATTTTGCACCGGGACCTCTTGAGCTGGTTGATGAGTCAGAGCAGAAACGGCAACGGAGGGAACGCATACAGGAACAGGCCGTCCCAGGGGAATGAGAAGGCATCGCCCATGCTCCTCGGCTGGGGAAACTTGCTGGCAAACCTCTGGCAATTGGAGTTCGTCGCCATCGCGAATAGGTCGATCTGGGGTTTGCCCCATCGCTGAAAGAATCGATCCACTTGATCCTGGCGTAGTTCCCACTCGTGGCACGAGCGCAGCTCTCTGCTGAGTGAGTCGGCGA
This sequence comes from Ambystoma mexicanum, assembly GCF_040938575.1. Classification (NCBI taxonomy): domain Eukaryota; kingdom Metazoa; phylum Chordata; class Amphibia; order Caudata; family Ambystomatidae; genus Ambystoma; species Ambystoma mexicanum. The sequence goes on from NC_090924.1 coordinate 655,851,421, forward strand.
TGGTGTTTTTTTATCCCTGCCAGATGAAACGGCACCAGAAACATCCCTTGGGCAACAGCCCAATGCCACTGGCTTCCTTGGATAGGGCAGGGTATCTGGTTCCGCCCTGCTTCCGAATGTAGAACATCGTGGTGGTGTTGTCAGTGAAGATCCTCACCACCTTGCCCTTGAGGGACGGGAGAAAGGACCTGAGGGCCCAGAACACTGCACGGAGCTCCAGCATGTTGATGTGGAGCGGCTTCTCCTCCGGGAGCCAGAGGCCTCTCGCGTGAAGCTGTCCAGTGTGCACTCCCCTCCCCTCCAGGGAGACATCTGTCGTCACCGTTACCTGGTGGGACGGGGTCTGAAAGTCTGTCCCTGCCGCCAGATGAGCGTGGGTGCCCCACCACCGGATCGCTCGTCGGAAGGTCTCTTTGAGGGATCCTGTCCTCGAAGCTGCCCGTCGCTTGGATCCAGCGGGCGTCGAGGAACTCCTGTAGAGGGTACATCCGAAGCCTGCACAGGTGCACGAGATATATGCAAGAGGACATCATCCCGAGGAGGGACTTGATGGACCACACGCTGGCTACGTCCGTGGCCAGCAGACGCTGCACCTTGCCCAGGATGGCCTTTGTCCTTTCCTCCGATGGCAAGGCCAGACACGCCACTGTGTCGAGCTTGGCTCCCAGAAACAGTGCGACTTGCGAGGGGACCAGGTGGGATTTCGGGAAGTTGATGGAAACCCCAGGTCCGTGAGCAGCTGGACAGTCTTCGCTGTGTTCTACGGTGAACTCCCTTGTCCCTGCATGGATGAGCCAATCATCCAAGTAGGGGTAGACGTGGATCCACTGCAGGCGCAGCCGCGCCGCCACTGGTGCGAGGCACTTGGTGAAAACCCTGGGTGCCAACTTCAATCCGAACGGGAGGGCCTTGAACTGGTAGTGCCGTCCTTGGACCACGAACCTGAGGAACTTTCGGTGTCCTTTTAGAATGGGGATGTGGAAGTATGCACCCTCCAAATCCAACGACGACAGGAAATCGCCCTCCTCCAGCTGTCCCAGCACGTGCTGGAGGGTGACCATCCGGAACTTCTGTGCCTTGATGTACTTGTTCAGTCGTCGCAGGTCCAGGATGGGCCGCCATCCTCCTGTCTTCTTTTTCACAAGGAAGTACCTTGAGTATACTCCGGAGACACAGAGCCTCTTCAGGACGAGCTCGATGGCACCTTTCTTGAGCATCGCCCTTACCTCCAGTAGTAGTTGAGGGACCTGGTTCTCCTTCCTGTCCACGGGAGGAATGCAGGGGCACTTTTTTAGAAACTCGAGGGCGTGCCCCTGGGCCAGGGCGTCCAGAACTCAATGGTCGGTGGAGATGGACTCCCACACGCTGACGAACTTCGCCAGCCGGCCTCCCCCCGTGGTGCTTCGGTGGGGGCCCGACGCCACGGTCGGTTCAGTCTTACTTGGAGGATGCCTTGCCGCCTTGGCCTCCCTGACGACGACGGCGTGATCCACCCGACTTGCCTCGTCCCCTGTAGGCTTCTTGCGACAAGGAGCGGGCCGCCTGGCGGTACGTAGAGGAGCCACCACGAATCCCTTGGAGACACCTTGCTTGCCTCTGGAGTTCCGAAAGGACGGCCGTCGTTGCTGGAGAACTCCTAGGGCCCGAGCCGTCTCTGTGTCCGCCTTGATGGCTTGGAGGGACTCATCCACTGTTTTCCCAAACAGGTTGTTCCCGTCGAAGGGCATGTGCAACACCTTGGTTTGTACGTCCTAGCGGAAATCCGTCGCCTTGAGTCACCCTCGCCGTCTAAGGCAAACGCCGTTGCCTAGCTGGCGGAAACCGGTGTCGGCAATGTCCATTGCCACCATTGTGGCGTGGTCCGACGTCACCTCACCTTCCTGCAAGATCTCCAGGGCCTCAGCCCTCTTGTCGTCCGGTAGGAAGTCCAACAGGGGGGCGATCTTGTACCACAATTCCCTGTCATAGCGGGCCACGATCGCAAGGGCGTTGGCCGCCTTAATCGTTGTTGCCGCCGACGAGATAACTCATCGTCCCATCGCATCCAGCTTCTTTCCTTCGCCGACGTTGAGGCCGATGCCCGCCCCCCCGCTTTCTTCTTGGCCGCTGCTGAGACGACCGAGTCAGGGGTCGGTTGCACCCTAAGGCGCAGGGCGGCCGTGTCGGGGACCCGGTACTTCTCATACCAATCCCTCTTAGCAGGCGTCGTAGACGGGTTCTTGAGGAGGGCGAGTCCCTTGTCCCAGATGTCATCCAGCAGAGGCACGGCAAGGACCGTCTTCCTCTTGGCCTCGCGCCGTTGGTATAGGAACCCCTCCGATGCCCTGGCAATCATAGCGCGGAAGGACCCAATCTTGTCGGGCGGGGCGGCCCGAGTCGGAGGCGATGGGAGATCCGTCCCGTCGTCACCGCCGTCATCCGTGGCCGTGTCCGTTCCCGTGTCATCCCCAGGGACGGGGGACAGGGGCAAAGGTTGAGCAGGCCAAGAGGGCTGAAAAGGCGGGGCTGGATGGGTCCGTCTCCTCCTGCTTGGGGGACTTCCGACAGGCCTGGTTCTGGCTCCTCTGTCGGGCCTGGCTCCGGCTCCTCCGTCAGTGGTAGGGGCAATCTCGTCCTTATCTCCGTACATAAGGATTGTATTGCCAACAAAATGGCCGCCGAGTTGTCCTGCGGCTCCGGAAGCGATGGTCGACTTGGAACCTTCGCCGGCGCCGCCGTCGCTCTCGTCATCCTCTTCATCAGGATCCTTCCCATGGGACCGGGCCTCCTCAACGCCCTCGTCGAGGCCCTCCAAGACTTCAACCAACTCCTCCTCGGAGACTGTGTCCGTGTCCATGATGGCCACCGGCCCCCCCCCCTTCTTTTTCCACCGGGGTCTTCACGGGGGTCTTCTCTATGGGCCTGAAGGAGGCTTCCCTCCGCGGTGGCAGGGAAACTCTGGGCCCTGAGGTCGCCTCCACTGATGTAGCCTCCACAGGCTGCGTCAGGGCCGCCCCGACTTCCTCGATAGAGGCCTTAGCCGGGTGAGTCAAGTCCTTCACCACCTTCTGTGGGCCTGTGGCCTTCACCTTGGGGGGAGGGTCACCGCCTCGCTCCGCCTCGCTCCCCCTCGGCTGGATCCTTCGAGCCCAACCGGGGCCTCTCCAGAAGCTTCGCCGGGTTCTCGGCTTTCCTCTTCCCCGAGCCAGAGCGTTAGCTCATGGTTGATGGCGCCGGAGAGGATGCGCCCTGCCTGGCAGCTGAGGAGCCCGACCGTTCGGCCCTCCCAGTGCCCGCGGACTCGTGGTGCTTTGCCTTCTGTTGGGCCCCCGTCGCCGGGGCGCCCTCACAGGTCTTAGGTGAGAAGAAGAAGTCTGAGCGGTCTTCTGACGGGCTCTTTCCTTCCAGCCAGTTGGAGAGGCGAAGATGTCGATCCTTCATGGTCCGCTCCGACATGTTCCCACAAAACGCAGTCCTTCTCCACATGCGTTTTGTCCTCATGAAGGCAGTAGAGGCATTTCGAATGCTCGTCCTCCTTGAACACATTCTGTAGCTGGCATCCAGGACAAACCCTGAACAGCTTTCCGGGCGTCGAGCTTCCTTTCGCCTGGGCCATGTCCAGGTAGGCCTCAGAAACTTCTGGACTCCTCCAAGAAGCGGAGCTCAACGAAAACTTCACCCTTGAGGGGCGTAGAAAAATCTGAAACAGGTTCCCGTTGATCGGATGGAGAAACGGTGGAGCTTGAGGCACCGAAAAATGAGAAAATCTCTCTGAATAAAAGCACGAAAACGCAGCAAAGCTCGAGAGCGAAAGCACGAGGACTCCCAACACTTGAAAGTGAGGTAAAAATCTGAAGATGGATGGCTCCCAGAGGCGGGGCTTAGGGAGAGGGCAGTCATTGGCTGGGGGCAGTATGACCCAGAGACCAGTGAATGGTTACTACTTAGAAAGACAGATCAGAAACTAAACTGATACTGATTTTTTCTTTACCGAGGATTCCCAGCCTTACGACGGGGAATATTCATGAGCATGTGAATCCATGCCCCAGACCCCATGCTGGAGAAGATACAGAATACATTGCTGCCTCCAGCACGCCCAAGAACGGGCGTGGATAGCAAACGCCACTTCGTTACTAGTCCAGAGTCAGCACTGGGCTACAATGAATCAATTCCTAGTGCAATGGTTTAACAGCAATGCAGAAAGGGGCATTAATACACCAGCTCTGAAATTGATGTGTGCTAAAAATGGGTGGGGTATGTGGGTTTGCCTGAGCGGTTGGCTTCCGTTTGGTTGCATGTCCCTTCCACATCGGTACGGGTACGAGGCGTTTGGTTCGTTGTGGCAAGGGAACCCAGAGTAACCACCTGGCAAAGGGGTTGTGTTATCTGCATTTGTTCGGTTTGGAAGAGATCATGCTGCGCGAGCAACTTGTTAGAAGCTGAAGCAGCTGTTACGCTCCAGGTTGGGTCAGGGCCGTACGGGCAAGGCTGCATTTGCAGTGGTGTTGATGCGACCGAGGAGTGTTGGAACGTTCATGTACACAGGCACACAATAGAAGTAGTCTCAGGACACGTCTCACAAAAGCGGAATTAACATGGAGCCTGTGGGGATAAACGTCCCTTATGGGGCAGATAATAATGCAAGCAATGTAAATTGCGGATCCAAATGAAGAAGAGGGATGATCCTGCCCTGGACCTGCAGAGCAAGTGAAGAAAATGCAAGCCCTCCTCCCCGCTTGCACAAGGAGAGCAGCGCTCATACAGAGCGGTGGCCGGACCCGCCCCAGTGAAGCACACATCAAGGATCCAAGTGAAGAGGGAGTCAGGAAGGAGCTGTGGGGTATCCCCCCCCATCCTGCGTGCAGCACGGATAGACCCCCAGGGTGAAAATCAACTGCAGGATTGCGGTTCAACAGAAGCAGCGGTGAGGAACACTTGGGTGGATCGGGGGTATCGTGGTGGAGCAAGCAATTTATGCAACCTACAGTGATGTTATTAACCCTGTTTGAGGAGCGGGAGATATTGCTGCCTGATAGCTCTATCAGTGGATTTTAGCAACGGAAGAGGGGTAGAGGTGCAGTCAAGGACTACAAATGGAAGTCAGCCCTCACCCGATTTAACAAAGCGATAATGGGAAAAAAGAACGGATAGACCCTACACTATATTTGGACACTGGGAAGCATGGGGATTTATTATAATACATTGAGGACAAATAGGAGGAACCAGAGAACCCTAACGGCAGAGAAAGAAAATACTTTACTACAAAAGCTTGAGCAAGCTCCCTGAAAACAGAATACTGCGGTAAGCCCAAGCACCAAAACCCAGGATTGTAAACCCACCTCCCAGGGTGGAGTGTGCTGCCAAAGAACTGTGGGGCACCCGAGTGAACAGCTAATATAATAAGGTTTTCGCGTGGACAGTACAGAACTGTGGACAATAGGTGTGCCCAGAGTAAAACTAGGTATTCAAACCGAGGGAGGTCAAAAGATTGTTATAGGGGAACGATCGGGAGGGAAGAACACAGCTATAGCTTACCAGATATTACGATACTTACCTAAGGGAGCAGTTACTTGAAGCAAGTTCCACAAGCATATGACGGGTGGAGCCTAGGTCTTATAGCTCCATGTCCAAAAATAGAGGGAAGGCACCAGCGGAGAGGTTGAAAAACCTAAAGAAAAGCAAAGACCGCAGTATCAAAAAGTTGTGGTCCCCGGTACAGCTTCAAAGCCCCATGGAGGAGAGGAAGAGCCTGAGCAGCAACGACAGCCAAGTGGGGAAGCAGGGAAGATGTCAATGCAAAAAGAGGACGTCCAAATTTGCTTCAAAGAATTTCAGGATTACTTCATGGAGACATTTATAGCACAATTCACCCAATTAAAATTAGAGCTTCAACAATTACTACAGGAAGTGAAGGTTGAGGTAGCTAAATTGGTGGTGTGGGTAGACATAACGGAAAGAGCTCTTCAAGAAATGTAGGACGATACAAGAAACAATGAAGCCCTGGAACACCTCTAGACATGCTCATAATTTGGAAATCCAAATGTAAGATCTAGAAAAATGTTCCCGTAGATCCAACATACGGATCACAAACATGGCCGAATTCGTGGGGGTCAAGGATTTAAAATCCACAGTACAACAAATGTTTGCAGACCTTGTCCCCGGGGCAGAGCATTGGCATAGCCAGGATAAATAGGGCAGCCCGAAACTAATGGATCCTGGAGCTAGACCGAGAGATGTATTGGCGACTATTTCCGCAGATGCTCAGAAGGAAACAATTCTACATGAAGCAAGGACCTCAGGTCTGATCAAAATAAACGGCTTTGAAATCCAATTGTATTAAGATCTAGCACAATCCATGCTCCAAAAAGAAGAGGTATAGGCCAGGTAGTATGATTCCTAATACAAACAGGTTAAATATAAATTACATTTCCATTTGGAATACTCTTCAAGTGGGAAGACAAACATTGAATTACCACGTGTGAAGAAGGAATGCACATTCTACAGATCCAGGAGTAAGAAGATATACCTTTTGACACTGACAGGAGGATGGATTGGTGAAAGAGGAAAAACCAGAAACCCTGGGAATGGAAGCCAGCTTACAAGAGGCGACAGAGTCTGGAAAATGAGGTCGCTCCCCTAGGCATTTGAACTCTTGACAGAGAAAATAAGGGGAACTCTAAAAGATTGAACTGATCCGGGGCAGGAACGCTCTTTTTGAAACAGTGGAAATCACATTTGCAAGCACTAAGATAGAGGTCCTGGGGGTCCACCAAGTGGTCGTTGGCTGTGAATACAAGAGTGGGGTTTAGGACTCCCCACGATAAATACCTAGGTGGCTTAGGGGACCAATGGCTTCAAGCACTTCGCCTGTGTGACATTAGGAACTGCCCCCCTATACCCAGGGAATAGGGGAAAGTTGGGAAGGGGAGTTGGGGTTTGTTTGGTTGGGGGATCTTGGGGGCGATCGATTGATCACACAATGGTGGGGGAAGACGAGAAAAACACAAAGAAAGAATGGGCGTGAAAAGAATAGTGAACTGTGTGGGACCATGGAATTAAAATGAAGGATGTAAAAATCTTACCTCACAATATTCGAGGTATGAACTCCCCGGTCAAAAAGAAAAAAATAGAGGGATCGTTGAAGGGGGTGAATCCCGACATATTGATGTTTCAAGAAACGCATACAAGAAAAAAGGTTAAATGGAAGCTTAAAATAAGGGGCTACTAGCAGCTGTTTCAGGAATATGCGGAGGATAAAAGAGCAGGGCTCCGATTGCAATCAGCGACAAATTAACAGTGGATATCCTTGGTAGTAAAGCTGATTCAGCGGGACAATTACTCTTCCTCAATATCAAATTAGGGACATATAGATACACACTAGCGTCACTATACGCTCCAAATAAAGGTCAAGACGGCTTTTTGGAGGGATGCACCATCTCAACTAGAGAATTTTGCCAAAGGAGAAATATTAACCGAAGATTTTAACATGGCCTGGGCCCCGCACTTAGGTTCTCCTCGGCGTCCCGGCACATACTTGCGCCAACCAAAGCGCTTAAACAAAAAAATCCCAACCCTGGCCCTACAGGAAGTGTGGCGAGTAATTAAGGGACAGACATAAGGCTATACGTATTATTCACACATGCATTCATCCATGTCAAGGATTGATTATATGTGGTTTTCAACCCGCTTGATGGGAAAGGTTAAAACTATCGAGGTGGGATCCATCTCACTCTCAGATCACGCGCCTTTAATAATGCGCATAGGGGTGGAAGGGGCGCCGGGTAGAATCTGGAATTGGCATTTCCTATCAGAATTCTAAAAGACCCTATCCTGGCCAAGACGATACAAGGTAAAATGGACAACTACTTTACTACGAATGACACCCACAATGTGTCCCAGAGTACGGTGTGGGACGCCTTTAAGGCGATATTAAGGGGGAACTTAATAGCTTTAAAAGCAAAATTGAGATAGAATTCGGCGTAAGGGGGAGGAGGAAATAGAAGCTAAAATAAGGGAGATTTTAAAGGGGATAGCTAAAAGCACCTGAAGGCGTTTACACAAGCTTTGATATATGTGCAAGGCCAATTAGAAATGCTCCGTACAAAACTAGATGAAAAAACGTTATTATTCACTAAACAATATTACTAGTTAAAAGCCAACAAAGCTGATACATTCCTAGCTAGACAGTTAAAAGATACAGCTTAATCCCATACGATCTTGAAAATTAAAGGGAGCTGAAAAAAAGAGCAACAAGAGGGATATCTGAATAAGAGGAATCTGTTAAACATTACAGAGGAGGAGGAGGATAGACTAGGAAGTAGCAGCAGCAATAAAATCTGTACCTAGAAAGAAAGCTCTTGGACCGGACGGGTATCCCGCGGACTTTTATGTCAAATATAGTGAAACATTAGCACTGTATCTTACTAAACAACTTCTTTAGGACAACAGACACGATAATGAAATCTATGAATGAAGCCAAATTAGTGGTATTTCCTAAAGCAAGTAAGGAACTATCGCTCCAGAGGTCGTAAAGACCAATAGAGTTGATTAACATCGATACCAAGATTTACACTAAAATACTGGTGACTCGGCTGAAGGACCTTCTACAGAATTTGATAGGACCTGATTAGTCGGGCTTCATCTCATTTCGATACTCACGATAACATCCGTCGAGTAGGTCACCTGTTGGAAAAGGCAGTTATAACCCCAACGCCAGCAATTTTGGTGCCGCTCGACGCCGAAAAAGTGCTCGACAGAGTTGAATGGTCCATTCTGTTCCGTACTATGAAACATATGGGGTTTGGCGAAGGATTCCTTTGGATGGTGCAAATTAATTACTGTTCCCCGCAGATTAGAATAGCGATTAATGGGACTTTATCCGATAACGTCGCTATACGACAGAGTACTAAACAGGGATGCCCACTATCCCCATTGCTATATGCCATTTACTTGGAACCCCTTCTAGCTAGGTTAAGAATATTACAACAAATAAAGGGAATTAAGATGGCGGGGGAAGAACATAAATAATGGCGTTTGCAGACTGAACCAGAAACGTCCCTACCGGCACTGATAACCGAATTGGTGGAGTATGTAGAGGTCTCGGGGCTTAAAATGAATAGGTCAAAATAACAAAGTTACTCAACGTAGTGACTACCTTACTCCTAGTGCATAGTCCCCTCTCCTCCATACTTGTGGGGACATTCCGTCCTTCGGGACGGGACCGTGGCACTTTTGATAAAAAATGTCCTCTTTTTACAAGGGGTACCGCACACAGCCGTAACCCCGCACTCCTGAGCTCTGCCCCGCGCATCGCCCTTCAGTCCTTTTCTATTGCCACGTCTGTGACCATTTAAGCAGTGATAGAGGACACTTATTAGAGGCGATGGCGGGTGGGCAGGCGCATGGAGGAAAGGGTAATCACTACAGTGAGTAACTTTGTTATACTCCTACGTCCCCGTCCCCTTTTCTCCATACTTGTGAGAAATTCCAAAGCACTCCTCACAGGTGGATGGAAACTCATTACTGAAAGCGGTTTTGAATAACAGCCTGACCGAATTAAGCATCGGCCCTGGAGCTCAGGTCCAAGCAGTAATGCTTACAAAAAGCTGATGGGAAGGCCCAAGTAGCCGCCTTGGCAATGGTCTCCCAGGGAACATATTTTTGGAAGGCAACAGCACTCGCTTTGCCATATACAAGATGGGCATGAATGTCCTTCGGAGGTTGAAGGCCGTGAATGGTATAGGCCTCTGAGATACAGGAGGCAATCCATCGGGAGATAGTAGCTTTTGAAGCGGGTTTCCCTTTAGGGTCTCCGAACGTAACAAAGAATTTGGGGGTGGGAGGCCTGAGTTCAGTTCTATCCAGATAGAACTTCAGAGCTCGTCTGACATCTAAATTGTGCAATACTCTCTCGGCATCCGAGGCCGGGTTCAGAAAAAAGACAGGTAATGTTATAGATTGATTCAAATGAGAATCTGTTACTACATTAGGCAGGAAAGAAGGATGAGTGCGGAGCACAACCTTATCCTTATGAAAGGTAAGGAACGGGTGTTCCACAGAAAGCTTGAAGCTCACTTACACGCCTTTCCGAAGTCACTGCAATCAAAAAGGCAACCTTCCAAGAAAGGTACATCAGATCCGTCGTAGCCATAGGCTCAAATGGCTTATGGCATAAGGCGGTCAAAATCACATTTACATCCCACTGTGATTGCGTACAGGTGGAAAAAGATGCAACAAACCTGCAAAATTATTTTACTGGGTTCGTCAAAGAAAAGGAACAGGCGTCAGTGGACAGATAAGCGACAATAGCCAACAAGTAAGTCCTACAGGATAAGACATGAATACCCGAAGCAGCCAGATGAGAAATGAATGAAAGGACAGTGTCAATCGTAGCATGCCTGGGGTCTAATTGCTTAGCTAAACACCAGTGACAAACCGGAGCCACTTGCTCCTATACGGAGACATCGTAGAAGGCTCCCTGGCCGCTTGGATAATGCGCATATTACCTTCAGACAGGTAAAACTGCGCTAGGGATTTGAATTCAGGCACCAGGCCACAAGCTGAATGAATGTGGGGAAGGGTGCCACATCTACTGATCGCACCGGTGAAGCAAGTTGGGAATCAATGGCAGTCGGATCGGAGGACAAATTGACAGATGCTGAAGTTCCGAATAGCAGAATCTGTCTGGCCACCAAGGAGCTATGAACAGGAGAGTGCAATTCGATGCATTCCTGACCTTGCAGAGTGACCGGTGAATCAGAGGAAGCGGCGGGAAGGCATATGCCTTCATGTTGTGCCACGGGATCTCGAGAGCATCCCCTAGAGAAGAGGCCCCAAGACCGTTCCTGGATGCATAAAAGAGGAAGTTTCCCCGTTTGTGGCAGCCGCAAAAGGTCCACTTCTGGAGTGCCCTATTGGCAAAAGATGTTACAGAGGACTTCCATGTTCAATTCCCACTCGTAGCTGGCCGCTGTCTGCCGGATGAGTGTGTCTGCAGTCAATGTGTACCGCCAGCAGCCAAATGCCGCGCTGGATGGCCCATTCCCACATCTGAATGACTAAGTCCACAACAGGTGGTGACTTGCTATCACCCTGCTTGTTGATGTAAAACATGGATACCGAGTTGTCAGTGTGGATGCAGACCACCCGTTTCATGATGGATGGTTGGAATGCTTTCAACGGCAGAAAAACAGCCAGGAGCTCCAAATAATTTATATGAAACTGCCTGTCCTGCGGTGTCCATAGATCGAAAACCTGGAGATGATCCAGAGTTGCTCCCCACCCTAGGAGGGAGGAGTCTGTGGTAATTGTCACTTGGGGGCAAGGCTCCTGAAAGGAGGCCCCCCCGTAAGATTGCTGGTCGAGGACCACCATAGAAGGTCTGCCATCATGCAGGAAGGAACTGGTATCATCTTGGAATCCGATTCCGAAGCCTGACACCAAGAATTCCAAAGAACTAGCTGCGTTCGCCTCATTTTGAGGCGCGCAAGAGGAAGAGCAAGTACGCACAAGGCCGAGAAGTTTCTGGAACCACCAAGCCGTCATGTGCTCGGACTGTATGAATAGATGACACGTGGCGAATAGATCCGCAATCCTGTCTGCCATCAAATACACCCTGGAGTCGATAGTGTTCCAATGAAAACCCAGGAAGATCTCTTCTTGGGAGGCCGTCATGGAAGATTTCCGCCAGTTCACCAAAAGCCCAGGGTGAACAGGAGCTAAAGGAGAGACTGGAGATTGCTCAATGCCGTCTGTGGACAAGGGCTGCGTAGGAGCCAATCGTCCAAATACAGATATACATGAACGCCCTGTAGCCGAAGGAAAGCTGCGATGACCGACATCTTCGTAAAGACACGCAGTGCCAAGCTGAGACCAAACGTGAGCACACATAACTGGAAATGCTCGCATCCTAGGGAGAACCGCAGATACTTTCGATGTGGCCTCCATATTAGGATGTGCATATACACGTCCTGAAGGTCCACTACACTGAGCCTGTCGCCCTTCCGAAGAGAGGACTTTATTTGGCACGGTGTGATCATCTTTAATTTCTCTTGGGGAAGAGAAAGGTTGAACTGGGAAAGGTCGAGGATGGTGCGCAGGGCAGCCTGGTTGGGTTTGGGCACTGAACAGTCGAGAGTAGAAGCCCTGCCCTTGCTCCCTGAGGGGAACAGGTCCCACCGCCCTGAGGTCTAGAAGCTTCTGAACCTCGGCTCTGAAGGAGGGTGACCCGATCTGTTGGAAGGGAGGATTGAAGGGTAGGGGCAAGCGAAAGCCAGCCCGAGTGATGGACAAAACCCACCGATCTTCGGTGATGGTCTGCCACGCCTCCAGATGAGATGAAATTCGTCCTCCCACTGGAGTCTCGTGCAACCGACAAAAAAATATAATTTTGCAGATTTGTCGGCAGGGAGACTACCTGCTCCTGGAGAGGAGGCTGAAGGGCGAGAGAAAAACAGACCACGTTGTTTTCGACGGGTGCCACCAACCGGAGGAACAGTTCTGCGCGCCCAGCGGTCCTGAAATCCTCTGAAGCCACAGAAGGATTGAGACGGGAGACCCCGACCTCCGAGTATAAGGGGCCTTAGCTGGGACCTTTGCCAGGACCAACAAGGATTTGGTGGTTTGGGTACTCGCCTTGGTCTTTGTGAGTTCGTCATCCGTACAAGAATGAAACAACTACTTTCCGTCGAAGGGAAGGTCCAGAACTTTATCTTGCACCTCCTTCGAAAACTTTGTTGCATGGAGCCACGCCTGGTCGGGAGGTGTCAATTCCCACCATCAGGTCTGGAGCTGAAGTATTCACATGGTGTGCCGCAGCCTCCAGGATATCCTGTGCCAACACACTAGCCAACGACAAACCGGCCTTGAAGTCATCAAGCATATCCGTAGGAATACACTCCTGGAATTCAGCCTACTCCTTCCACAGCTTCATATTAGCTGCCGCCAGGATTAGCTCGTTATTTGCTTGCCGAAGTTGCAGTGCTGAGTTGGCAAAGACTTTTTTGCCCAGGGAGTCCAGAATCTGGTCTTCCTTGGACAGAATCTGAGCCACAGCAGTAGACAGCGCAGAGACCGGTTTGGATTGAAATGTCGAGGAAGGGAGTGGACAAGACGCCAAAGCTATCTCCTCGGAGGTGCGAAGCCTTTATCAGTCGTCGATTCTTTTATCGATATGCAGCCCAGTGTGGGGCTTATCCCAGTCTTTAGGGGCCTCAGCCAAAACATCCTTCTGGAGGAACAGGACGGTATGCTCTTGTGGTGACAAAGTGAACGCTCCCGAAAAACACCCCTTCCTGCCGAACGGGGGCCTCAGGTACTGGAATGTTAAGGAGGGCCATCATAGCTAGAACCCGGTCATGGAATGCTCTGAAAGAGTGGGGCTGCTCATTGCTATCCTGATCTGCTTGAGGGTCATCCAGCGAATCGGGACGGCTGGGCTGCCATAGGTTTCAAAGTCCTATCCCGTTATACCAGTGTCTGCTCTACAGGAGACAGCGGGGGTAGGGGAGGAAGCGCTGGAGGTGGACTGGTAGGAAGAGGTTCAAAGAACAAGTTACTTACCAACTGTAACGTTCCTTCGACTGGAAGTTCCTCCCACGTATTCCTCATTTTATGATATTCGTATCTCGCCAGCTTCAGTGCTTCAGAAAAAAAATTCTCGGCAGAGGGCGCTGTGCACTAGGTCGTGGCATCGATGTCCCTCGACGGGCTTGTACTGCGTCAACGTCACCATCAGTATAAATAGCTTGTGCCGCGCCCGTTGGCTTCAGTTCTGTTTTTTCGAGGAAATATTCAAGGAACACCCAGGCGCGCCTCACGACTAAGCTCTTTGTGAGAGAGAAGTGTAAATAACACGAACTGTACTTCGGGGTAGGATGGGAGGGTCAATGAGGAATACGTGGGAGGAACATCCAGTCGAAAGAACGTTACAGTTGGTAAGTAACTTGTTCTTCGAATGGATTGTGTCCTCTGACGTATTCCGCATTTTATGATAGACTACCATAGCAGTGGAAATTTTTGCAGGTGGGAGTACTAATTATTTTTATCATGGACGGAATGTAGTACCGCCTTAGCAAATAATCCTTCATGGGAAGAAGAGGCATCTAAGCAGTAATGCTTAATGAAGGTATGCATTGATGCCCATGTTGCGGCTGAAAAAATATCCCCTACAGGGACTCCCCTCTTCAGAGCCGCAGAAGTAGCCATACCCTTTGTGGAATGTGCTTGAAACCCATCCGGCGGGTCCTTTCCGGACAATCTGTAGCACTCCACTATAGCCAAAATGATCCAGCGGGATATGGTCCGTTTTGTCACCGCTAATCCCAATTTATGGCCAGTATAACTCACAAAAAGTTAGTCATCCTGATGCAATTTTGACATTCTTGATATAAAAACCGAGAGCCCTTTTTGGGTCCAGTCTATGAAACCTCTTCTATTTGCCCAAACGAGGAGGAGGGTAGAACGTTGGTAGTATGATTTTGTGTGACAAGCGAAAGTCAGAAACTACAGAAAGACAGAAAAGAAGGTTTAACCTGTCCTTGAGAAAAATAGTGTACGGAGGTTTGCATGAGAGAGCCTGCAACTCACTAACCCTGCGGGCTGATGTTAAGGCTACAAGGAGGACAGTTTTTAATGTTAAAAGCCTCAAGGGACAGGAATGCAGAGGCTCAAAAGGTATGCAAGTTAGAAAAGTACAAGATTTAAATCCCAAGCCGGGACATGAAAAGGAACTGGAGGGTACACATTAGTGAGCTCTTTCAGGAATTGGATGATCAATGGAATTTTAAAGTAGGAAACCTCTTCAGAGGAACGCTTTAAAATGGACAGCACAGCCAAATATCCTTTCATTGTTCCAATCTGAAGCCAGAGATTGGCTAAATACAGCAGAAAAGAAAGCACCATGGGGTGCCACATTGAAAAGGGTCCACATTCGTATCCCTGCAGCGGTTACTGAATTTATTCCAACGACACTGGTACAGAGATTTAGTTGCTGGCCTTCTGGCCAAAACCAAAATCTCCATTACGTCATCCGGAAGATCCCAATCCTTACATCTCAACCTCTCAGAAACCATGCGTGAAGGTTGAGTGCCTTGACCTCTGGATGGAGAACCAACCCGACCTTCCCCTTGCGAGAGAAGATCCTCTTTGTGGAAGACGTATTGAAGGGCAGATGGACATGTCCAGAAGGTCCGGGTACCACGTCCTCCTGGCCCAATCCGGGGCAATTAGAATCATGGTTTCCCTGAACTTTCTCAACCTCCTGATTACGCGAAGAATCACGGGGACCTGAAGAAACGCGTACAGAAGTGGAAATTCCCAGTTCACTAAGAACGCATCTCGTAGAGCTCCTCTTGGGGGAAATTCCCTTGAGCAGTACTGTTCGCACTTCCGTTTGACCTTGGTCGCAAACAGATCAACCTGAGGGGGTTCCCCAAAGGGTGAAGATCTCTTGAAGGACTTCCTGAGCTAGTTCCGACTCGTGGGATACTGTGCTCTGCCTGCTCAGAGCACCCACCGCTGTGTTCTGCTCTTCGGCTAGGTGAACTGCCAACCGAGATTCCTTCTTGTATTTCCCAGAACCAGAGCTGCATTGCCTCTCTGCACAGTGGGAGTGATCCTACTCCTCCTCTCTTGAGGTAGTACATGGCCACTGTGTTGTCCGTCATTATCAGGACATTCTTTCCCCGTACAGAGGGCTGGAAGGCCTTCAGCGCTAGTCTGATTGCCCTCAGCTCCAATAGGTTGATGTGTAGTTTGGACTCCGATGGAGACCAACGACCGCCGATTGTCAGATCGCTGATGTGGGCTCCCCACCACATGAGTGAGGCGTCTGTCACTACTGTTATCTCCGGCCCTGGTTGCCAAAAAGATTCTCTTTTGAGGATATTTTCGTTGCAAGCCCACCATGGTAGATCCTGAGCAACTTTGCTCGGGACTTGCAGAAGATCCGACATAGTCCCTGAGAATTGGGACCACTGAGTTCCGAGGGCCTATTGAAGAGATCTCATCCTCAGTCGAACCTCTGGCACCAGAAAAATGTAGGACGCAATGAGGCCGAGCAACCTCAGAAAATCGTAGGCTGGTAGTGTTAGGGAGAATTCTCTGTAAGGCTAATTTCCCAAACCTAGTGAGTCCCCCAGCAGCTTTGCTGGATTTTTGGGGTTTATTTTTTTCTCTCCTGCTAAGAGTGAGATTCTTTTGCTCCCACTCAGACATGATTTGAGGTGTTCCTTTAACTTCCCATGTGTTTTATGGGCTATGGGGTCGTTTCCTCCATAGGGTCTCATGTGTTTTTTTGATGTGGGTTACACAACACCCTCCGTGCCGTAACCCAGGGTTGTCGTAGCGACCCCCCAACATAGACTCCATACCCTGGGACTGACTACTGTCTCCCAGGGCATGTAAAGTCACCATTGGCTTTGCTAGTCCCAAATTATGAACAGAAACCAGTACGAACCATCACATTGTGGACGTACTGGTCGGGCCAATTCGATTGCCCCGGGGTCTGTTGTTCGAGGGGGCACGCCTCCGTCCCCCCGATCGAGCTTTGGCTGGTGGCAGTGGATACTACTTTTTATATTCGACCGCGAATATATCTCTATGGGATTTTCCCATTATTCGAGGCTACCAACTTTAATTATTTAATTCTTATAGCCTCGAATATACCGGCGGTTTATTTATTTAATATTAATTCGCCGGTTGGTATTTTTTGCCAGAACTCGATTCTAAAATGGCGTTTGTGTTCTCTTCTGTGACTCCAACCCAAGTCGAGCCCTTTGTTCCACTTTTTGGCGGGCTTCTCCACAGAAGCCTCGAAAAGTGGTGCCACTCTGTTTGGGTACCACAGGGGGTGTGGGAGGGGATTTAGGCACCCTGGACTGAGTTACCTTGGTAACTCAAGTCGCACTCTTGTGTGATTGGCCCAAGTGGTGAGCCGGCCGGCTCACCACTTAGCATGTTTGATTGACAGCTAGGCTGAGTGAATGGGGGTGTGCTGCATAAAAGCAGGGCTTTGGGGACTGAAACTTCAGAAGTCGCCACAGGACCTAAGAATCCGAGGAGGGAGAAGCTGAGCCGGCCTGCAACTACGACACCACCGGTGGAGCCCTGCTGAACCATCTCACCACTTTTCCCAACGACAGAGGAGATCTCCATCCCGGAGAGTCTTCGTCCTTCGACTGGTGGGGATAACCAGTCTACCTTCTTTTCGCCTTCCTGGAGCATCTCATGGCTGCCTTGCCTGTGCCAAGCACCCCGGCAACCGGGATACCACGTTTTCACCACTACCGCGAACCGAAAGGGTAGTACCTTCGTACGGGAGAACTCCGCGGCTGGTTTCTTCCCTGGCAGTGCAACGACCTTCATCCTTCCTCCACAACGAGATCTTCTCTTCCTCTGGACGACGCTGCGACTTGTACCCGCTGCCAGGAACAACTGCCCCCGCTGGAGGATCCTCTCCATTTAAGGTACCGTGTTCCGCCTGGCTTCCCTTGCAACCGTTTGAACGGGGTGTATTAAATCCTCGTCTCTCGAACCTGGGTTAGTCTGGGACACCTTAGCTAACTTTTCTGCACTGAACTAAACCTTTTTCGAACTACCTCCACAAACTTCGAAGACTCTGTGTAACTGTCTGATCTTGGGCATCTTCCGCCCGGCTCCCTTGAAAGTGGGCCTAGCGCCTAAACTTCCTTGCTCACCAGTAGACTGTGCCTTCCTAAACTTGCTGTGGTTCTTTAAAAAGTGTTTAGTATGTATGCTTCCATAAGGAACAAGTTACTTACCTGTAACTGTTGTTCTCCAGCATGGGTCTGGCATGGATTCACATGCTCATGAATATTCCCCGTCGTCAGGCTGGGAATCCTCGGTAAAGAAAAAACCAGTATCAGTTTCGTTTCTGATCTGTCTTTCGTAGTAATAACCAATCACTGGTCTCTGCGTCATACTGACCACAGCCAATGACTGCCCTCTACCTAAGCACCGCCTCTGGCAGCCATCTTCAGATTTGGAAGCACGTGAAGTGGCAGTATGACCAAGTGAAGAGCCGCAGAGGGGTAGGCGGGAGGGTTCGCATGTGAATCCATGCCAGACCCATGCTGGAGAACAACAGTTACAGGTAAGTAACTTGTTCCTTCTCCAGCATGGGGTCTGGCATGGATTCACATGCTCATGAATAAAGAATACATAGCAGTACACACATGCACAACCACGGGAGGTGGCAACGGCTCAACATTAAGCAGTACATCAAACTCAACATTAAGCATCTTACCTCCTCACCAGGCTCACCTCAGGCGAACAGGTTGCGCAGCACTGCTTGGCCGACCTTGGACTCCTCCCTGGAATCCCGATCGACGCAGTAGAATTTCGTGAAGGTGTGCGCTGACCTCCACTTAGCAGCCCTGCATATGTCCAGCAGGGGCACACCAGAAAGGAACGCCGTGGTAGCTGCGATCGCTCTGGTGGAATGGGCTCTCGGACGGCCAGGCAGCGGTCGGTTTGCCAACCGATGACATTACATGATACAGCCGGAGAGCCATCTGGAAATGGAAGCCTTCGAGAGAGCCTTCCCCTGATTGACAGGTCCAAAATTCACAAAGAGTTGTGACGTCTTCCGAAAACACTTCGTGCGGTCCACGTAGAACTTCAGCGCTCTAGCCACATCCAGCGAGTGCAAAGTCCTCTCAGCCGGCGACGAAGGCGACGGGAAGAACACAGGTAACACCAAGGGTTCGTTGAGATGGAAGTCCGACGGTACCTTGGGCATGAAGGAGGGGTGCGTCCTGAGCACTACCCTCGTGTCGTGAAAAGTCAAGTACGGGCCTTGCATGAAAGGGCCTGGATCTCTCCCACCCGTCGTGCGGAGGTGATGGCCACAAGAAACGCTGTTTTCCACGACAGAAACTTCAACGTGGCCGAGTGCAGAGGCTCGAACGGAGGTCCCATGAGCTTGGTCAGCACCACGTTGAGCTCCCACGCCGGGGCCGGAGCCTTCACCGGCGGGAACGATCTGAACAGTCCCTTCATGAACTCTTTCACCAGACGATGAGACCACAAGGACGTCCGGCCCGTGGTTCTGGTGTATCGGGAGATCGCAGCAAGATGAATCTTGATGGACGCGTGTGCCAGTCCAGCTTTGGCCAGCGTCAGCAGGTACGGCAGTACCTGGGGAGCCGTAATCCGTAGAGGGTTAATCTTCTGTGCGTGGCACCAGACAGAGAACCTCTTCCATTTGTGTCCGTAGCATTTAAGAGTCGAGGACGCCCTGGCCTTTGCAAGAACCTCTCTGCAGTCGGCCGGTATGTCGTATCCTCCAAACTCTAGCGCTGCAGGAGCCAGGCCTGCAAGTTCAGCGATTTCGGGTCGTGGTGGAGGATGGCGCCTCCTTCCCTGGAGAGTAGATCCGCGTCCACCGGCAGCTTGATTGGCGGGGACGCTGACAAGTCCAGAAGGTCCGGGAACCATATCTGCCTCGGCCACGCAGGTGCGACGAGGATCATCCTGCACCGTGACCTCTTGAGCCGGTTGACGAGCCGGATTAGCAGTGGCAAAGGAGGGAACGCGTAGAGGAACAGGCCCTCCCAGGGGAACGAGAAGGCATCGCCCATGCTCCTCGCCTGGGGAAACCTGCTGGCGAACCTCCGGCACTTGGAGTTCGTCGCCGTCGCGAACAGGTCGATCTGGGGTGTGCCCCACCGTCGGAAGAGGCGGTCCACTAGATCCTGCCGTAGTTCCCACTCGTGGCACGAGCGCAGCTCCCTGCTGAGTGGGTCGGCGATGGTGTTTTTTATCCCTGCCAGATGAAACGGCACCAGAAACATCCTTTGGGCGACGGCCCAATGCCACAGGTCCTGCGCCTCCTTGGACAGCGCTGGGGACCTGGTTCCGCCCTGTTTCCTGATGTAAAACATGGTGGTGGTGTTGTCGGTGAAGATCCTCACCACCTTGCCCTTGAGGGACGGAAGGAAGGACCTGAGGGCCCAGAACACTGCACGGAGCTCCAGGACGTTGATATGGAGGGACTTCTCCGTCGGGAGCCAAAGGCCTCTCGCGTGCAGATTTTCGGTGTGCGCTCCACCCCCTTCAAGGGAGGCATCGGTGGTCACTGTCTCCTGGTGGTCTGGGGTCTGGAAGTCCATGCCCGCCGTCAGATGCGTGCGGTTGCCCCACCACCGGAGCGCTCGGCGGAAACTCTCGTCGAGTGTGATCCTCTCCTCGAAGCTGCCCGTCGTTTGGATCCAGCGCGCGTCCAGGAACTCCTGCAACCGGCGCATCCGGAGCCTGCACATGGGAATGAGGTAGATGCAGGAAGACATCATTCCGAGGAGGGACTTGATGGACCTCACCTTGGCCGCGTCGGAAACCAACATCCGCTGTACCTTGCCCAGGATGGACCTGGTCCTTTCCTCCGACGGGGAGGCCAGAAGAGACACTGTGTCGAGCTTCGCTCCCAGAAACAGTGCGTTTTGCGCGGGTACCAGGTGAGACTTGGCGTAGTTCACGGAGAATCCCAGGTCCGTGAGAAGTCGGACGGTCCTTGCCGTGTGATCCAGGGCGAGCTCCCTCGTCTTGGCTCGGATGAGCCAGTCGTCCAGGTAGGGGTAGACGTGGATCCCCTCGCGGCGCAGCTGCGCCGCCACCGGTGCAAGGCACTTGGTGAATACCCTGGGGGCCGACCGTAGTCCGAAGGGGAGGGCTTTGAACTGGTAGTGACGCCCTTGGACCACAAACCTGAGGAATTTTCGGTGCCCCTTTAGGATGGGAATATGGAAGTAGGCATCCTCCAAATCCAACGACGACAGGAAGTCTCCTTCCTCGAGCTGACCCAGGACGTGCTGGAGGGTGACCATCCGGAACCTTTGCGCCTTGATGAACTTGTTCAGACGTCGCAGGTCCAGGATGGGGCGCCATCCCCCCGTCTTCTTCTTCACGAGGAAGTATCTCGAGTAAACTCCGGAGCCCCGAAGTCTCTTTGGGACGAGTTCGATGGCGCCCTTCCTCAGCATCGCCTTTACCTCCAGGAGAAGTTGAGGGACGTGAAGTTCTTTCCTGGCCACGGGGGGACGCGCGGACACCTTCTTTGAAACTCGAGCGCGTGGCCCCGGGCCAAGGCGTCCAGCACCCAACGGTCGGTGGAGATGGACTCCCACACGCTGACGAAGCTCGCCAGCCGGCCTCCCACCGGGGTGCTTCGGTGGGGGCCCGACCCCACGGTCGGTTCAATCCTGCTTCGACGAGGCTTTGCCGCCTTGGCCTCCTTGGCGACGACGGCGGGGTCCGCCAGACTTGCCTCGTCCTCTGTAGGCCTCCTGAGCCGACGAGCGGGCCGCTTGACGGTAGGTGGAGAAACCCCCGCCTGAACTTTTGGAGGCGCCCTTGCCTCCGCTGCTCCGAAAGGGCGTCCGTCGTTGTTGCAGAACTCCAAGGGCCCGGGCCGTCTCGGTGTCCGCTTTAATGGCCTGAAGGGAATCGTCCACTGTTTTCCCAAACAGGTTGTTCCCATCGAAGGGCATGTCCAGGACTCTGGCCTGAACGTCTTGACGGAAGTCCGTAGCCTTGAGCCATCCACGCCGCCTAAGGCAAACGCTGTTGCCCAACTGGCGGAACCCAGTGTCGGCGATGTCCGTCGCAACGGTAATGGCGTGGTCCGAAGCCACCTCACCTTCCTGCAGGATCTCCAGGGCCTCTGCCCTCTTGTCGTCCGGCAAGAAGTCCAGTAGGGGAGCCAGTTTGTACCAGAGCTCCCTGTCGTAGCGGGCCACGATAGCCAAGGCGTTGGCCGCTTTAATCGTCGTCGCCGCAGACGAGATGACTCTGCGTCCCATAGCGTCCAATTTCTTTCCCTCGCCGTCCGGTGGGGAAGTCGATGTGGAGGCCGCACCCCCCCCCCCCTTTTTTCCTGGCCGCCGCGGAGACGACGGAGTCCGGGGTAGGCTGCGCCCGGAGGCACAGGGGGGCCGTGTCCGGGACCCGGTACTTCTTCTCGTACCGGTCTCTTCTAGCTGGCGTCGTGGAAGGGTTCTTGAGGAGGGTGAGGCCCTCATCCCAAATGTCGTCCAATAGAGGCACTGAGAGGACAGTCTTCCTCTTGGCCTCGCGCCGCTGATAAAGGAAACCTTCCTTCTCCTCAGGGCAGAGTTGGAAAAGCTCGGATGCCCTGGTGATCATGGAGTGGAACGATCCAATCTCGTCGGGCGGAGAAGCCCTGGTGGGAGGCGACGACGGTACATCCTCGTCGTATACCTCGTCGTCCGTACCCGTCGCTGCCGTGTCAGTCCCCGTATCATCCCCTCGGGTGGACGGGGAGGAGGGCTGGAAGGGGCGCGACGGCTGAAAAGGAGGCGGAGGGTGGATCCTTCTTTTCTTGGTAGGGGGAACACCAGAAGGTCCCGGTTCTGGGTCCTCCGACGGGAGAGGTTCCGTCGGCAACGGTAGTCTCGTCCTTATCTCTGAGCATAAGGACTGTATAGCCAACAAAATGGCCGCCGAGTTGTCTCGCGGCGCTGGCAGAGGGGAATCCGACGGGCGATCAGGGGCCCCGTCGGTACCCTCGATGATGTCGTCGTCACCTGCGTCGGGATCCATCCCGACGGGCCGGTCTTCTTCCACGCCGAGGCCGTGGCTTAAGACTTCGACCAGCTCCTCCTCCGAGGTTGAGGCCGAATCTACGACGACGCCCTGCCCCCCCTTTTTCTTCCCCACGGGGGATTTCACGGGGGCCCTATCGATGGGCACAAAAGAGGACTCCCTCCGAGGTGGCAGGGAGACTCTGAGCCCCGAGGTCGCCACCACTGGTGTAGCCCCCACAGGCTGAGCCAGGGCCGCCGCGACAGTTTCGATAGAGGGCTTGGCCGGATGGATTAAGGCCTTCACCACCTTAGGTGCGCTCACCGCCTTATCCTTGAGGGGGGGGACACTGCCTCGCTCCCCCTCCGATGGGGCCTTCGAGCTCGACCGGGGCCTCTCCAGGAGCTTCGCCGGGTGCTCGGCCTTCCTCTTACCCGACCCAGAGCGTTGGCTCGTGGTCGATGGTGCCGGGGAGGGTGCGCCCTGCCTGGCGCCCGTAGAGCCCGACCGTTCGGCGCTCCCGGTGCCAGCGGACTCGCGGTGCTTTGCCTTGTGTTGGACCCCCGTCGCCGGGGCGTCCTCAAAGGTCTTAGAAGACCGCTCGGATTTCTTCCTCTTCTTCTCGCCTGACGGGCTCTTCCCTTCCAGCCAGTTGGCGAGACGTTGATGGCGGTCCTTCATGGTCCGCTCCGACATGTTGCCGCAAAACGCACAGTCCTTCTCCACGTGCGTCTTGTCCTCATGTAAGCAGTAGAGACAAAAGGAGTGTTCGTCCTCCTTAAAGACGTTCTGCAGCTGGCATCCAGGGCAGACCCTGAACAGCTTTCCGGGCGTCGAGCATCCCTTCTCCTGGGCCATGTCCAGGCCTGAGAAACTTCTGGAGTCCTCCAAAAGCGTAGCTCGACGCAATCTTCACCCTTGAGGGGCGCAGACGAATCCGACACGGGTCCCCGTTGATCGGATGGAGAGTCGGTGGAGCTTGAGGCTCTTTTGACCGAAAAAACGAAGTTTTTGAGAAAAAACGTGAAAAAAATAGCACTAACGCTCGAGAGCAATAGCACGAGGATCCCAACACATGAACGTGCGGTAAAAATCTGAAGATGGCTGCCAGAGGCGGTGCTTAGGTAGAGGGCAGTCATTGGCTGTGGTCAGTATGACGCAGAGACCAGTGATTGGTTATTACTACGAAAGACAGATCAGAAACGAAACTGATACTGGTTTTTTCTTTACCGAGGATTCCCAGCCTGACGACGGGGAATATTCATGAGCATGTGAATCCATGCCAGACCCCATGCTGGAGAATTCTGCTTTTCCCTCCCTTTTTATTTAACTTGTTGGAGTGCCATCGAACGTTAAGCGCTCACCTCTGTCTGGAAATAAGTGGTGTTAACTAAGACTTGTCCAACAACTAATCAGGGATGTACATATGATAATAGTGATTGTGTTTTGAACTTATCTTACCAATTACCAATTTAGTGCTAGTGTGTTTTATAAGAGTGTGTTAAATAAATAAGTATATAATTTTACACCCGAGCTCTGGTCAGCGTTTGCTTGTGCTACTGTATTTCTGTACCTATTTTGTATGCTCTGTATACTGCCTAACTCTTCTTGAGGGAAGTCTGACTGCTTAGCCACAGCTACCAAGTGAATCTGTGTGGTACAGACTGCTACCACGTGGGTTTACTGCCAAACACCTGTAGTCTTAAATCTTTTGCAGTGGTCCCTAAGGGAACTGCACAGGTTTCTGCCTAACAGGTAGACACTGGGCATTCTGGAATTTTGTTACCATCTGCAGAACGTGGAGAGCTCACCTCAGGAGGCGAGGGTTTGCCCCGAGGAAGTATCTAGGACTGCTCCAATAAACTGAAGTCTTTGGAATGTTATCATATGGGACGTCTTGTAATTGAGGGTGAAGCCTAGCTTGTGCAGGGAGTGGCAGGTGATTGCAAGATGTTCCTGAGCTTGTTTGGGGAACAAACTCTTATCAACCAATCATCCAGGTAGGGGTAGATGTGAATCCTCCCTCTCCTGAGAGTCGCTACCGCAACTGCCATCAGCTTGGTGAAAACCCTTGGGCGGAGGTCAGCCCGAATGGCAGAACTCAAAACTGGTAGTGAGAACCGCCAACTGCGAACCTCAGGTACTCTGTGCTTGAGATGGATTGGCACATGAAAGTAAGCATCCTAAAGGTCCAATGATACCAACCAGTCTTGGAGTTGGAGAGCCTGAAGGATCTGAGAAAGGGTTACCATCTTGAACTTGTCCTTCCTGAGGAACAAGATGGTCTCAGTCCTCCGTCCTTCTTTGGGATGAGAAAATAAGGGGAGTACCAACCCTTGTTCCTCTCCGCTACAGGTACATGTTCTATTGCACCTTTCTCTACCAGGTTCAAAATTTCCTGCAAAAGGAGAGGATCTGGAATGTTGACAGAGTTGGCCCGCGGTGGATGTCCTGAGGCCTTTTTAGGAAGGGAAGGCAGTAACCTTGAGCAACTGTTTCCAGTGCCCAAGCATCTGAAGTAATGCCCCGCCATTCGTTCAGATGCTGTGAGATTCTGCCTCCCACCGGGGTCTTGTGTGTTAAGGTCTCAGATTTGGAGGCGGCTGCAGGAGCGGCTGAGGGCAAAGATGCTGCTGCTGAGGATGATTTTGCACCTCTTCCTCGTCCACTATGAGGGAAATTTCTTCTACCTTTCTGTGAAGCCTGTTCTCTTCCTCTACCAAATTAGGAATAGTATCGAAAAGAACGACCTCTCAAGGAACATGAGCCCGAATACGGTTTTTGAGGCTGTCGCATAGAGGCGGTAAGTGATTTAGCCGCTGCCTTGGACGTCTGTAGTTTTTCTAAGCTCTCATCAGCTTTACTGCCGAACAGCCTCAAGCCATCGAAAGGCATATTGAGTAGCCTGGCCTGCACGTCTGGTGCAAACCCCGACTTCAACCATGCAAATCTGGTAGTACTGTGCTTGCAGCCACGGATCTGCTGATGCTGTCCACAGTATCCAATCCAGATTGGAGACATTGCCCCATTGCCTCCTTACCATCTTTCACAATATTCAGAAAGCATTCCCTTCCTTCGCCTTCTGGAATATGTTCTGCCGCCGCCTTTACGCAATCCCACAGGGTATGGGTAAAACTTGCCAGGGTACAGTAACATTTGCCGTTTTAAGGGCCATACTGCCCGAGGAAAATACCTTGTGGGCCCAAGCATCCACCTTTTTATCCTCTCTATCTGGGGGGATAGATGGATAAGCTCACTGTCGCTTGTACCACTATATTTTCTGGTGTAGGGTGTTTACTCTGAAAATCAGGGTCACTGCTTGATGGCCTATATTTTTTTTAGGAAAGTCTTTATTGATTGCTACAACAGACTCAGGAATTTGTAACTACTTTTCTTTGAAGAGCCCTATGAAAGGGAAGAACTGGGTCCTTTTGGGGGCCTTGGTCCAGGATGTCAGTCATACCCTCCTTTTCGAAGGTTGGTAAAGACCTGCCCCAATCCATATATTCAACAACTCTGTTCGTCAAGTTCCTGTACCCGGAATCTGCAAGTTCTGCAGGATCAGGTTTTTGAAACTAACTCAGGTGACATATCAATGCCACTGGCAGAGTCAAGGGTATCACGCAGGTCTCTCAATCTTGACTCAGGGTCAATCAATTCCTCTGGCACATTTGTAGTACCAAATTTTACTCAAAAAGGGAGAAATGTCTTCCTCTGAGACACTTTCTTCCTCAAATATCAAGGACATGGACTTAAAAAAAAAGACCGATTTAGGTAAAGGTGTATACCTATTTTCCTGTTCAGGAATTTGTCTCGAGGGAATCGACTGATTCTTTGAAATCGTTGATGACGACTTCGATAAAGTAGCCGATTTCTCCTTCGGCGGCGAGGTAGTTGGCGCCGAAGGCGTTGATTAACTCTTCGAGATTTTTGACGATTTATGTTTTTAGCCATTACCGGGGAATCACTCGAATCTCGAGAAGCCTTTGGACGTTTTAACATTGGGTCGAGATCGTAGAGTTTCCTCCTTACTAATGGACTTGGCCTTAGTAGTTTGACTCTCCCGAGTCGTCCAAGAGAGCGACCGGGTCTGGCTCTTTTGAGGTTTCTTTGAGGGGAGGGGGTGTTTGGGAGGGTGAGGGGGCGGGGTTGGGCCGCTATTCTCAAAGACCATCATTTGTTTTTTGAATTCCCATTTTCTTGGGGAATCCGATCTAGTCGGACATCTTACCAATTCGGTAGATGTGTCAGATGAAGAGGAGGGAGATCTGTGTCTCCACTTCATCTTCTTTGAAGAAGATGAAGAACGCCTCGATCTACTACGTGATCTGGATCTCTTCGAATGTTTGCGCCGATCCGAATCTCTCGATTCGATTGACTTTTTATGTTTTGAAGAGGCTTTCGAAGAGGTCTTCGAAGAGGCCTTGGAAGCTTCACGCCCCACCGCCAGTTTACCTTTTCTCTCACAAAGAGCTTTCTCCATTCATCGACAGAAGCCACAGTCACCGGTCCAATGGTCCTAACCCAGGCACTAAAGACAAATGCAGTGGGGGTCAGTGATTGACATTTTAGAGCCACAGTCGACATTTTTTGAACCCCGTCTTAGGAGTTGAAGGGGTAGAAGATGACATTTTCTTGAAGAGAATTCAAAGTGCGCAGTTGAAACGAGAGCAAAGTAATCGGAAAAACAGAACTGAAGCCAACAGGCGCGGCACAAGCTATTTAGAATGATGGTGACGTTGACGCGGTACGGAGCCCGTCGAGGGACATCGACGCCATGACCTCGTGCACAGCACCCACTGCCGAGAATTTTTTTTTGAAGCAGCGAAGCTGGCGAGATACGAATATCATAAAATGAGGAATACGTGGGAGGACACAATCCATTCTAAACCTTTTTTAGCACCCTTTTGGAACTTGACATACATATGGCAAAACAAACCAGCAAGGATAGCGATGTCCACTCTTACAGCTGCAAGAGACCGGGGAGGAATGGAACTTCGCATTTCTACCATTTTTACGAGGTGGCACAATTAAGGGTCATAAAAGAATGGTTTGCGGGTACAGGACAGAAAATATGGACTAGACGGTATGGATGAATCGAGACTATAGACCCCTTTAATGTTAAAATTAGTAAAATAGTAGGGACAAAGTGTGGGATAGAACAAACAAAGGAGGGAGTCTCTCGCCAAACCACTCCCCGTTTCTTCCGCTGTTTCAAAATCCTGAATTCCTGCCTGGGTTGGAACCTAAAGGCCTTCAAAGCCTGGAAAGATGCATCAGGATCACGTCCTTAGAACGTTTGAAGATTGTAAAGGGGATATGGGGTTGAGGGAGGCCGCCAGGTTCCGCTACAACCAAATTTGGCACTGCTTATCCAACCCGTGGATTAAAGAAGAGGCTAAATGCTCATTGACCCCATTCAAAAAGTTCATTACAACACTCAGACGAAAAGAGAATCCAATCTCATAAAATACTCAGTGAGGACACTACAATTGGACCGTGGAAATATTTTTTAAAAATGGGAAATCACGTCAGGCACCCCCATACCAACAGAAAAGGGAACTTGCTTTGGATCGCGATACCCAAACTAACACACTCCATTCAAATGACAGAAATGTGGTACCCCACTACATAGGCCCTATGCTGGAAAGCGTGCTGAAAGGAAGGACACTGGTGACCTATCTGGTGGGAATGCCCGATAATTAGACCTTTTTGGGTAGGGATTCATGGACAATTGGATACAATCTACCCAAGCAAAAATCTTAAAGATGAAGGGATTTGGCTTTGCGGACTGTGGGATCCGACACAGCAGGCACTCTCCAAAAGTCAGAAGAAACAAGTTACTTACCTGTAACTGTTGTTCTCCAGCATGTGTCTGGCATGGATTCACATGCTCATGAATATTCCCCGTCGTCAGGCTGGGAATCCTCGGTAAAGAAAAAATCAGTATCAGTTTCGTTTCTGATCTGTCTTTCGTAGTAGTAACCAATCACTGATCTCTGCGTCATACTGACCACAGCCAATGACTGCCCTCTACCTAAGCCCCGCCTCTGGCAGCCATCTTCAGATTTGGTAGCACGTGAAGAGGCAGTATGACCAAGTGAAGAGCCGCAGAGGGGTAGGCGGGAGGGTTCGCATGTGAATCCATGCCAGACCCATGCTGGAGAACAACAGTTACAGGTAAGTAACTTGTTCCTTCTCCAGCATGGGGTCTGGCATGGATTCACATGCTCATGAATATAACAATAAATAGCAGTAAACACTCACCTTAAGCGAACAGGTTGCGCAGCACTGCTTGGCCGACCCTGGACTCCTCCCTGGAATCCCGATCGACGCAGTAGAATCTCGTGAAGTGTGCGTCGACCTCCACGTAGCAGCCCTG
The DNA here is from genome assembly GCF_040938575.1 of Ambystoma mexicanum. Lineage (NCBI taxonomy): Eukaryota > Metazoa > Chordata > Amphibia > Caudata > Ambystomatidae > Ambystoma > Ambystoma mexicanum. Next base: position 655,880,342 of record NC_090924.1, read on the forward strand.
CAGATGTCCAGCAGGGGCACACCAGATAAGAACGCCGTAGTAGCAGCGATCGCTCTGGTCGAATGGGCTCTCGGACGGCCTGGCAGCGGTCGGTTAGCCAACCGGTGGCAGTGCATGATGCAGCCGGAGAGCCATCTGGAAATAGAAGACTTCGAGAGAGCCTTCCCTTGATTCACAGGTCCAAAGTTCACGAACAGCTGTGATGTCCTCCGGAAACTCTTCGTGCGGTCCACGTAGAACTTCAGCGCTCTAGCCACATCCAGCGAGTGCAAAGTCCTCTCGGCCGGCGACAAAGGAGACGGGAAGAAAACAGGTAACACCAAGGGCTCGTTAAGATGGAAGTCCGACGGCACCTTGGGCATAAAAGAGGGGTGCGTCCTAAGCACCACCCTCGAGGCATGGAAAGTCAAGTACGGTGCTTTGCAGGATAGGGCCTGGATCTCTCCCACTCGTCGTGCGGAGGTAATGGCCACCAGGAATGCAGTCTTCCACGACACAAACTTCATCGGTGCGGAGTGCATCGGCTCGAATGGTGGCCCCATGAGCCTGGTCAGCACCACGTTAAGTTCCCACGCCGGGAACGACCGGAACAGTCCTTTCATAAACTCTTTTACCAGTCGATGGGACCACAGGGACGTCCGTCCTGTGGTTCTGGTATATCTGGAGATCGCCGCCAGATGAATCTTAATAGAGGCATGGGCTAGCCCAGCCTTTGCCAGCGATAGCAGGTACGGCAGCACTTGAGGGGCCGTAATCCGTAGGGGGTTGATCTTCTGTGCTTGGCACCAGATAGAGAACCTCTTCCACTTATGACCGTAGCATTTGAGAGTCGAGGACGCCCTGGCCTTTGCAAGAACCTCTCCGCAATCGGCCGGTATATCGTAGCCTCCAAACTCTAGTGCTACAGGAGCCAAGCCTGCAGGTTCAGCGACGCCGGGTCGAGGTGGAAGATGGCGCCTCCTTCTCTGGAGAGAAGGTCCGCGTCCGCCGACAGCTTGATGGGAGGGGACGTTGACAAGTCCAGAAGGTCCGGGAACCAGATCTGCCTCGGCCACGCCGGTGCGACGAGGATCATCCTGCACCGGGACCTCTTGAGCTGGCTGTTAGACGATCCTCTGCACACCAGTTCGCTACACATCAGAACACTGCTCACATATCTCCACCATCCCCTCCCACGGTTCCAGGCTCAGGTGATTCGGTTAACCCAAAGAACCGGAAACCCCGTACCAGCTTTGGTGTACGGGCTCGATTGCAGCCCTTTCTGCATTGGCAATTGCCTTGGAGAGCGTATGGCAGAAGGGGCGGTGTTACGTCACCACGTCGGTCACGTGATCCAGAGTCACGTGTCCTTGTTGGACGTCACATGACTCCCAGACACACAGTATAAAGGTCTGAGAGACAGAACACTCATTGCTTCTCAGCTGGCTTCAGACCCTGTTTGGCGTTACTACTTGCTCCTTGCTATCTTGATCACGGAACTCTACCTCGGACTCCCTCGGACACCCCTTTTGTACCTTTGCTTGGAACTGTTGACCTGTTGCCGGTTTTTGGACTTCACCTCGACTTGCCTTTGGATCATCCCTGGTTACCTTGCTGAACTTCTACGCCCTTTCCCTTCTTGGGATTCAAGTCAAGCCCTCTCTCCTACAGGTGGCTAGCCCTTCATCCAGGCTAACCTGCGGTTCTATCATTCCAGGGACCGCCGCATCAACTGAGCCTCGAGCCTCTCTACTAGGTTACCTGGGTTACCCTTACACCAGATAGGTAAGACATTTTAGATCCTTTTGTTTATCTGACTGTGTTGTGATTGCCTGGTACTTAACCCCGTTCCTTCTCGACAGCAGCATCGGTGTTCCAGAGGCTCCGTGGATCTGGGAAGACATCTCCCACCTGTGGCCTCAAAGGTCGCACAGCGGGTTTCTATTAAGTTCCCCTGTGCGTCACTTGGGGACAGAGGACTCATCGGTCTACACGACACTCAAGTCAGAACACTGGCTGATGAGTCGAAGCAGCAACGGCAACGGAGGGAACGCATACAGGTATAGGCCGTCCCAGGGGAACGAGAACGCATCGCCCATGCTTCTCGGCTGGGGAAACCTGCTGGCGAACCTCTTGCACTTCGAGTTTGTCGCTGTTGCGAACAGGTCGATTTGCGGTTTGCCCCATCGTCGGAAGAGTTGATCCACCTGATCCTGGCGCAGTTCCCACTTGTGACACGCGCTCAGCTCCCTGCTGAGCGAGTCGGCGATGGTGTTGCTTTCTCCTGCCAGGTGGAAGGGACCCAGGAACATCCCCTGGGCGACCGCCCAGTGCCACAGATCCTGTGCCTCCTTGGATAGAGCTGGGGATCTGGCGCCTCCCTGCTTCCGTATGTAAAACATTGTTGTGGTGTTGTTCGTGAAGATCCGCACCACCTTGCCCTTGAGCGACGGGAGGAACGACTTGAGAGCCCAGAACACGGCTCGGAGTTCCAGGACGTTGATATGCAGGAGCCTCTCCTCCGGGAGCCAGAGGCCTCTTGCGTGGAGATTTCCGGTGTGGGCGCCCCAAACTTCCAGGGAGGCATCCGTCGCCACCGTCTCCTGGTACGCCGGCGTCTGAAAGTCCTTGCCCGCCGTAAGGTGCGCTCGAACGCCCCACCACTGAATCGCCCGCCGGAACACCCCGTTGAGGGGGACCCTGTCTTCGAAGGTGCCCTTCGCCTGCATCCAACGGGCGTCGAGAAATTCTTGAAGAGGGCGCATCCGTAGTCTGCAGAGGCGCACCAGGTAGATGCAAGAGGACATCATCCCCAGGAGGGAATTGATGGACCTCACCCTGGCCACGTCCGTGGCTAGCAGGCGCTGCACTTTGCCTAGAATGGTCTTCGTCCGTTTTTCCGACGGGGCCGCCAGGCGCCTCACTGTATCGAGCTTCGCTCCCAGAAACAGGGCCACCTGCGACGGCACCAGGTGGGACTTTGGGTAGTTTATGGTGAATCCCAGGTCTGCGAGTAGCTGAACGGTCCTCGCAGTGTGTTCAACTGCGAGTTCCCTCGTCCTTGAGCGGATGAGCCAGTCGTCCAGGTAGGGGTAGACGTGAATCCCCTGCAGGCGCAGCCGCGCCGCCACTGATGCTAGGCACTTGGTAAAGACCCTGGGGGCCGACTTCAATCCGAACGGCAGTGCTCTGAATTGGTAGTGGCGTCTGGACGACGAACCTGAGGAACTTTCGGTGACTTTTGAGGATGGGAAGGTGGAAGTATGCATCCTCCAGGTCCAACGACGATAGAAAGTCGCCTTCCTCCAACTGTCCCAGTACGTGCTGGAGGGTGACCATCCTGAACATTTGTGACCGGATGTATTTGTTCAAACGACGATGGTCCAGGATGGGGCGCCAGCCGCCCGTCTTCTTCCTGACGAGGAAGTACCTTGAGTACACCCAGGAGCCTCTTCGGGACAAGCTCGATGGCGCCTTTCCTGAGCATCGCCCGTACTTCCAACAGCAGTTGCGGGACGTGATTTTTCTTCCTGGCCACAGGTGGAAAGTGAGGGCACTTCTTCAGAAATTCGATAGAGTGTTCTCTTGTCAGGGTATCCAGCACCCAACGGTCGGTGGAGATGGACTTCCACACGCCGACGAAGTTCGACAGCCGGCCTCACACCGGGGTGCTTCGGTGGGGGCCCGAGACCACGGCCGGTTCAGTCCTGCTTGGAGGTGGTGGCCTTGCCGCCCTGGCCACCTTGCCGACAGCGGCAAGGTGCTCCCTGCTTGCCGCGACCCCTGTAGGCCTCCTGAGATGAGGAGCGTGCCGCCTGGCGGTAGGACGACGAGCCACCGCTGGATCCCTTGGAGGCACCCTGTCTGCCTCCGGAGCTCCAAAGGGCCGTCGTGCTGAAGGGCTCCTAGGGCGCGGGCCGTGTCTGTTTTTATGGCTTGGAGGGATTCGTCCACCGCCTTCCCGAACAAGTTGCTGCCGTCGAACGGCATGTCCAACACCCTGGTCTGGACGTCCTGACGGAAGTCGGTCGCCCGGAGCCAACCCCGTCGTCGTAGGCAAACACCGCTGCCCAGCTGGCGAAACCCGGTATCGGCAATATCGGTTGCCACCGTTATGGCGTGGTCCGACGCCACCTCGCCTTCTTGCAGTATTTCCAGGGCCTCGGACCTCTTGTCGTCCGGCAGGAAGTCCAATATGGGGGCCAGCTTAAACCAGAGCTCCCTGTCGTAACGGGCCACGATCGCCATGGCGTTGGCCGCTTTGATCGTCGTCGCCGCCGACGAAATGACCCGCCGCCCCATGGCGTCCAACTTCTTTCCCTCGCCGTCGGGCGGGGAATTCAACGTCGAGGCTCCTGACCCCGCCGCTTTCTTCTTCGCCGCCGCCGAGACGACCGAGTCTGGCGTTGGCTGGGCCCTGATGCACAGGGGAGCGGTTTCGGGGACCCGGTACTTCTTCTCGTACCGGTCCCGTTTGGTTGGTGCCGTGGAGGGGTTTTTGAGAACCGACAGGCCCTCCTCCCAGATGTCATCGATTAGAGGCACCGCAATGACAGTCTTCCTCTTGGCCTCCCGGCGCTGATAGAGGAAACCTTCCTTTTTCTGCTCCTCCGGGCAGAGCTGGAACAATTCGGACGCCCTGGCGATCATGGCGTGGAATGAGCCAATCTCGTCGGGCGGCGAGACCCGTGCGACGGGAGACCCGTTCCGTCGTCGTCGCCCTCAGAACCCGTCGTCGAGCCCAACGCACCGTCATCTCCCGACTCGTGGGAGGATGAGGAGGGAACTGTAGGCCTTGCGGGGGGCGAGCGGAGGAGAGGGTTGGGTCCTCCGTCGTTTGTTCTGAGGACTTCCCGACGGGCCAGGTTGCGGGTCCTCCGGCCTGGGCCGTGGGAATCTCATCCTTATCTCAGAGCATAAGGACTGGATCGCAGACAAAATGGCCGCCGTGTCATCCTGAGGCCTAGGTTCCGGCTGCGCCGGAAGGGAAGGCTGCTCTTCTTCGCCATCATCGTCTTCCTCGGTTATCTCCCGAGGATCTTCCTTACGGGATCGAACCTTCTCGAATTGGCCTTCGAGGTTCCTCACAGCCTCGGTCAGTTCCTCCTCCGATGCCGACTCCGAGCTCGAGGAGGCTACCGTGCCCCCCCTCGCTTCTTCCATCATGGCGGCCACGATGATGGGCTGAAAAGAGGATTCCCTCCTTGGCGGCAGGGAAACTCTAGTCCCGGAGGCAGTCTCCGCTGGCGGGGTCTCTGCCGGCTTGGCCAGAGTCGCCGCGATCGCCTCGATAGAGGTCTTTGCCTGCTGGGTAGGGGCCTTCACCACCTTAGGTGCGTCCCGGGCCTTCTCCTTCGGGGGAGGGGGCGACGCCTCGCTTCTCCTCTTCCGAGATCGGACGGGGCTTCTCCCGAAGCTTACCCGGGGTCTCGGACTTCCTCTTCCCCGAACCGGAGCGCTGGCTCGTGGTTGACAGTGCCGGGGAAGGTGCGCCCTGCCTGGCTACCGAAGACCCCGACCTTTCGGCGCTCCCGGAGCCAGCGGACTCGCGGCACTTGGCCTGGTGTTGGGCCCCCGTCGCCGGGGCGCCCGCACAGGACTTAGAAGCCCGCTCGGACCCTTTCTTCTTCTCACCCGTTGAGCCCTTCTCCAACCAGCTGGCGAGACGGGATCGACGGTCCCTCATGGTCCGCTCCGACAAGTTCTTGCAGAACTGGCAGTCCTTCTCTACATGAGTCTTGTCCCCATGAAGACAGTAGAGGCATCGCGAATGTTCGTCTTCCTTAAACACATTCTGCAGCCCGCATCCAGGGCAGCTGCGAAACAGCTTGGGTCCGGGCGACGAACTCGCATCCTGGGCCATCTCGAAGTAGGCCGCGAATCATCTGGAATCCTCCAAGAAGTTGATTCGACGAAATCTTCACCCTTGAGGGGCGTAAGAAAATCACGCAACGGGTAGCCGTTAACGGGAGTAGAAACGGTGGAGCTTGAGGCTCGATTAACCGAAAAAAATGTGAAAATTCACCTGAAAAAGCACGAAACACGCAGTAAAAGCTCGAGAGCTAAGCACGAGGACTCCCAACACTTGAACGTGCGGTAAAAATCTGAAGATGGCTGCCAGAGGCGGGGCTTAGGTAGAGGGCAGTCATTGGCTGTGGTCAGTATGACGCAGAGATCAGTGATTGGTTACTACTACAAAAGACAGATCAGAAACGAAACTGATACTGACTTTTTCTTTACCGAGGATTGCCAGCCTGACGACGGGGAATATTCATGAGCATGTGAATCCATGCCAGACCCCATGCTGGAGAAGCATTGTTTTATGTTATTACTTATAGCAGCATGGTTATTGGTTGCCTGGAAAAGGAAGCAAAAACAAGGGCCTACGAACTTTGACTGGTTACAAAAAGTATGGAGCTTCATAGCAATGGAATGTGCAATTCAATAAAAATGTTGAAAAAAATAAACTCACAGAGTGTGCCCCCATCTACTCCGAAATATGCGAGTTTAATTTTTGCAAGTGCGAGACAGGCATGGTTTCAAGAGAGACGAATTCAAAGATGTTAGTTTCAAAACCTTTATTTACTAAGGTGCCTGGGTTGGTGTCATTCCTAGCTGTCCCCAACTGTAAAGGGACGGTTCCCTTAATTGATATATTTGCAGGAAATGGGCAGGGGGAAATGGGGTGTGATTGAAAATGCCTTGTGAAAGCTAAGGGAGAGGGATGTGAAGCGTAATGGGATTGGAGATTATATTGAATTCTTGTCATTTTTTTTTTAGGGAATTTGACATGAAGTATCGAAAAATATTCCCATCTTATCTTTACTGAAGGGTATGTTAACCCTCTCTGTCTATGGGTCGATTGTCAAAGCAGGGGTCTTGAGGGTATTCTTTGCAACATGGCCAGGTAGAGGCTGAAGGGATCTTAATACAAGAACTTTGTTCTTGTTTTATTTGGGTCTTCATCCTGCCCAGTCTTGGGCAACTGACTTATTTCTTCCAATTGGGTCACAACGGATACGATCAAAATCAAAGGCCAGGACACCTGGATAAGAATTGTGGGAATTCACATATCCGATGAAGGCGTCCGGAACTTCCTCTATTGTCACGTCAGAATACTGCATCTCTCCTGGGGTATTCCCACTAAGACAACTCCAGACTCCTCTACCCAGGTGATCCTCCCTCACTCGTCCACACCCAGGGTTGGTATCCAAAAGCGATGGCCCTCCCCGGGTCACCTGAATAGAGGTTTGGATGGGTGAACACCCTAGGTTTCTCACACAAGAGACTCACTTAAAAGCAGAACATGAAAAACTGAGGTCCAGATGGAGATAGCAGTTATACCAATGCTCCTTTTCATCATCTGGACACAAGGTGGCGACTTCGATAGCTTCTGGGGTCAAGTTTACTTTAGAAAAGCAATATGCTGATATCGGTTGCTTCATAGGTCTGCGTGGTACAATGTCAGATGCAAGGTGTTTACATTAAACTCTTGTGCCCCCAACATAGATAACAAATAGCTGATTGGTTTTAAAATACAGACTGTCATATATATTGGGGTGGTGACACCAACTACATCCTAAACACAGTATTAGACAGTTCCAGAAGTAGTGGTAGGACATCTGGGGGCAGCTTCCAAGACACTGAGAAATGTGTTGAAGCACTACAAATTAAGCTATCTGGAGACACACCCAGGGGAAACAAGTTTCTCATACCGGTCACAGGTGCACAGTATATTTTCACAAATCGACATGGTGTTCTTCAGTTAAGCCCAGTTAAGCAGAGTCACTGATGCAGAATTTCTTATTTCTCTCAGACCATTTGCCGCTGTTAATACATTTAAATATGCTAAATGCCCAACAGTAGTAGCTAGTTGGAGGCTCATAAGGTCTCCGTCAGGGATACTTAATTTGCGTGCAATGGAGCGGGCGTGGGGGTCAAGAAAATGCTACACAAAGTAGTACAGGCCTTGCCTTGGAAAGCAGGATAAAGGAGTTGGATAGGATATACATAAAGGATAATAATTGGGGCAGTAGTTGATAGAGGCACATGAAACATTATCATAGACATTAGATCAGCTGGGAACAAAGGATTATGTGCAATATAACAAAAGGATACATGAGGGGGCTGATAAAGCAGGCAAGTACCTATCCAGGCTGCTCGCTGGAGACAGAACACATACACCCAATTACAAATCAAGACAGGACTGGGCGTCGTTACGCATGATCCTACACACATTAATGTTACATTCACAGAGCTGCCCAGACTGTCTGTAGAAGACAGAATGGTTAGATGCACCTTTAAATCTCTGTGACAAAGTGGGCTATCAAACCTTGGTAGGAAATAAATCCCAAGGACTGTACCGGTTACCCAATGAATTTTAGGTTACTTTTGCAGATGTGTTGGCCCCTCCATTATTGGCAGTACTGGAAGAAGCATGCAATTAGGGGCACTACCACCCATAATGAGGGAAGCACAAATCATACTATCGTTGAAATCTGGGACACCCGATATTAAATGTAGCTCACATCATCTGTTAACACTTACTAACGTTGGTATAAATATACTCCGTAACATTTTGGCAGGTAGACTTGCCAGCATTATTGGGAAAATAGTTACAGAAGACCAGGCTGGGTTTATATCAGGAAGAAACAGTATTGATTTTGCAGAGGCTTTATCTGGTGCAAAGTCCAATCTTGGTATCTGGGCTATCACCAGTCTCGACGCATAGAAGGCCTTTGACTCCGTATACTGGGAGTATATGCATTTAACATTAGCACAATTTATTTGGCTTTGGCCTCCAATTTCAGAAGTTGTTACGTTAACAGTTCAATAATTATATATCCAAGAAAATCTGTATTGGCAGGGGCATCAGGCAGGAGTGTCCACTATCGCCACTGATATTTGCTTTGGTGGTTGAACCCCTTGCAGATTATTTGGATTTATAAAGCACCAGCGGCCCAGAGGCATTGTGGCGCTGTTACAAGAATACTTGGCTAGTGCAGAAGATACATTTACATTTATAGTATTATATACATTACAGCTTAGACAGGTAAGGTACAGAACAGCAGTTTGCCTAGCGAAACATAGCAGGCTGATCTGATGCTATAGGGCCTGTTGCAGGTTAGGCTATAAAAGTTTGTCGACTTGATCCTGCCGAAGCTCCCAGTCGTGGCAAGAGCACAGCTCCCTGCTGATGGAATCGGAAACTGTTTTTTATCCCCGCCAGATGGAAAGGAATGAGGAACATCCCCTGGGCGACGGCCCAGTGCCACAACTCCTGTGCCTCTTTGGAGAGCACTGGGGACCTGGTGCCCCCCTGCTTCCGGATATAAAACACTATGGTGGTATTGTCCATGAAGACCCTCACCACTTTGCCCTTGGACGACTTGAGGGCCCAAGACGTTGATGTGTAGCGCCTTCTCCACACCAGAGGACTGTAGCTGCTGGAGGAGATGTCCGGTATGAGCTCCCCATCCTTCCAGGGAGGCGTCCGTCGTGACCGTCGCCTGGCATGGAGGGTTCCGATAGGCTGTGCCCTCCGCGATGTTGGAGCGTACGCCCTACCACCTTATCGCTCAACGGAACTCTCGCGGAGCACGATCCTGTCGTTGAAACTTCCGGACACTTGTATTTGTATTTTTATTGTGTTTCATTTAGCGCTTTAACCCAAAGCGCTGTACAGTTTAAAAACAAAGTACGGTACAACGGTAGTGGTAAATGGACAACAGAACATCAGTATCAATGCTGGTAGCAGAAAATCAAGGACAATGTAGGCAATGAGATTTCAATGAGGAACAGAAAGTAGAATAATCAGTGATAGAGCAAATAGCCACTGGTAGGGCATTCCAATGTAGCAGAGCGAGAAGCTGGAAAAGCTGGAAAGACCGGAAACGGGACTGGGCACATGGTGGACGTGGAACATTGAATCTGAAGAGACAGGAAGAGTGTAGAGGGCTGGATGGACTGTAGAACGATATAAGTGAAGCAAGATAGTCAGGTGCAAGCTGGTAAAGTGCTTTGAAGGCTAAGCAGAGGAAATGGAATTTGAGTTGAGGATAAAAGGGTAGCTAGCCAAATGAGGCAAGTGAATAAGAAATTGAGTCATGATCTGAGAGAGAAGAAAGTAGAAGGACAGAAGAGTTACAGATTGATCAAAAGGGAGAAAGATGAGAACATGGGAGACCGAAGAGGGTGTTTGAGCAATAGAAAATTTGTGAGAAAATTAAGGAAGAGATAAGATGTTTGCTGGCTTGAAATCTGAGAAAAGTATGGACTTTATCAATATTGTAAAGGTGAAATCGACAGGAACGAGAAATAAGAGATATGGTGAGCAAAGGAAAGATTAGAGTCAAGGTAAAGGCCAAGATTCCGAGCTGTGGGAGAAATGGTAAGACTAGTGGGCGGGAAAGATATGAAAGGAGGTGACGGGTGAGGAGGAAGAGTATTGACAGGGAAGAATAGCACCTTAGTATTCCCTGCATTTAAATTGAGGAAGTGGGAAGCCATCCAGGACTAAATTGCAGAAAGACCTGCTGTAAGAGTGTGGTGAATATCAGGAGTGAAAGACGATAAGGATAGAAAAAGTTGTGTGTCGTCGGCATAGAAGTGATGTGAGACCAAAGGATGATATTATAGCTGAGAGTTCAGAAGTATAGAGAGAAAAGAAAAGGAGACCCAAGACTGAGCCTTGGGCAACACCGTGCTCAAGGGGGAAAGGTAGAGAGGTCTGACCAGCCCAAGAGACAGACAAAATTCGATTAGAGAGATAGTAAGAGATCCAAGAAATAATAGAACCCCTTGGACCAAAAGAAGAAAGATTCCAAGAGTAGAGAATGATCCACAGTGTCAAAAGCGGCAGATAAGTCAAGCACGATCAGAAAAGAAGAGTGTCTAGAATAGCGGGTTGAGAGAAGGGAGTTAAGTACACAGAGCAGGGAAGTCTCAGTGGAGTGACAAGGGCGAAAACCGAGGAAGAAGAGATTAATCCGTGATGAAATCTGAGAATAGACTGGCTCCTCCAGGTACTTGGATCCAACGGGCATCCAGGAACTTCTGGAGTGGTCGCATCTGCAACCTGCAGAGCCAGACCAAGTAGATGCATGACAGCATCATGCCGAGCAGCGACTTGATGGTCCTCACCTTGGCGATCTGTAGTGTCAGCCGTTGCACTCTGCCCAAGATGGCCGCTATCCTCTCCTCCGACGGAGCCGCCAGACAGGACACAGTGTTGAATCTGGACCACAGGAACAGAGCGTTCTGCAATGGAGTCAAGCAGGATTTTGCATAGTTCTCTGAGAACCCAGATACATCAGCAGCCGGACGGTCCTCTCCGTGTGATCGACGGCAATGTCCTTTGACTTTGCCCTGATGAGCCAGAAGTTAAGATAAGGGTACACATGAGCTCCCTGTAGTGATAGGTGGGCTGCCACTGGAGCCAGACACGTCAAAGACCCTGGGCCATGACTTTAGTCCGAAGGGAAGAGCCTTGAACTGGTAGCGCTTCCCTTGTACGACAACGCAGGAACTTGTGATGTTTCACATGAATGGGTACGTGGATGTATGCGTCCTCCAGATCCAACAATGACAGAAAAATCCCCCTCCTCCAGTTGGCAGATCACGTGCTGCAACATGACCATCCTGAATTTTTGTGACTTGAACTTGTGAGTCGTCGCAGGCAGAGAATGGCCCGCCAGCTCCCAGTCTTCTTACCAGAAAGTATCTGGAGTAAACTCTGGAGCCCCAGAGTCGCTTCAGAACCAGCTCTATCGCCACTTTTCTTAACATAGCCCGAACTTCCAGCAGCAGCTGAGGGATGTGTTGTTCAGGCCGGGCAACTGGTGGTATTCGCTGAAACTACAAAGTGTGTGTGTGTGGGCGAAAGCGTACAGCACACATCGATCAGTGGAGATGTCCCACACACTGATGGAGTTCGCCGGCCAGCCTCCCACCAGGGTGCGGGGGCACACCCCCCCACACCCCCATGTCTCGGCCGCTTCAGTCCTGCTTGGAGGCTGGCATGCCGCCGTGGGAGCCCCGACGACGATGGCGGCCACCTCTGAAAGGCTGCTGGCATCAACAAACAGATCACCCATGTCGGCACAGGCTCTTTTGGTACAAAAATAGGATTTTTTTTCCTTTGAAAATCAAAACAAAGTAGAAGTAGCTCACAGAGCAAAACTAGAGGACTCCCTACACTGAAGAGTGCAGTAAAAATCTGACGATGGCTTACAGAGGAGGGGCTTAGGGAGAAGACGGTCATTGGCTGGGAGCAGTTTGACCAATAGGACAGCGATTGGTTTATTTGTATTTATTTTATTTATAAAGCGCACCAGGCCCAAGCCTAGAGGAGAAGTACAAGTTACTTACCCATTGTAACGTTCTTTCGACTGGATGTTCCTCCCAATGTAAGGGAGGAAGGGTCTTTTTGCCCACCCCCTGTACATTCCACATGAAAGAAGTCTACTTGCTCATCCCATCGCGGGTAGACATCCCCGTTTGTCTTTCCTCCGACAGTGGAAGGAAGCCATTGGATGATACACTTAGACTCCATTTTGTGCTTCCTAAGACTCCATCTTTTTACTGGCCGAGCAGTCATCTCTAAGAAGCCTTCTCTCCCCTTGCCCAGCGCCACGCACAGCCAGCTCCGACACCCCCACCACATCCTCCCCTGTCTGAGCCGCATCAGCCCTGTTCTCACGGAAGCACAGGTGCGAATTGTTGCAAACAGAAACTGTATTCTATCTTTTCCTCTGTGCTCATTGTCCTGCATGTGACCAAGGCGAATCTTGACTTGTGTACTATCAGTCTCCACAAACCTGCTCCTTCGACCCCACCTTTAGAACGCATTGCCTGCGCAACCTTTTGCCCCTCTATTCTCCTTTCACGTAGCAGTTGGGGGGACGCTTCCCCACAGACCACCCTTGATTGCCCCCAACATATCTAAATCCTATGTGATCCTATATTCCCCATGCACGAACACCTATCAATCCATTTGTTTGAACCATGAGGCACCAGGCGGATAAATCTCAGATCGAACCCCTAGATAAAGCACCTGTGAAAAAGGACAACCGCACCCCTGCCCCCACAAAAGCCTGGGTTAATAATGTGTATATGTTTGCCCACGATTTACAGGCGACCCTGAATTGTGGTATAAGTTTTATGTCTTGCATTACTCTTGGCATGTCAATGATTATTGCGTAGTTCAGATTAGTTAGAACAATGACATCTTGTGGACCAAGCCTGACCTTCACCCCGTGGAGATGAGCCCAGCTGACCCACGTGCCCACAGACCGACCTAACTACAGCAACCAATTGGCACCTGGCACTGTATATTGCTACATAATGGGCCATAGGGGCCCACCAATGAACGTTGCTATTTTACACTGTATGTCGTGACGATTTTTGTGCATATAACTTACTGTTCATGTTTCATTTGGCAGAGCGCTCTCAGAGCAGCAGAGTCCTCTGCATGCCTTATTTACAGGATATAAACTTTGTTCAACTTGCAATCTTTCTCCTGGTCTCATTCCCTATTGGAGTGTTTCCATTTATTCTGAGTTTGGGATCTGCATGTTGGGGAATGACTACCTTCACCACGCATTCCTTATCTTTGATATTTCCATATCCAGCTTGCTGCTTCACAATTTTGTTTCCAGTAGAGGGGGCTGCGCGTCAATGACTGTCGAGTTGAAGTCCCTTGAAGGCCTCCGTCTCGACGTCAACGTCATCAGTGGTAAAAACGGTGGCGCGCAGCATCCGTTGCTCAGTTCCGATTTGTAGAGTTAGGTATTGTGTAGGATGAGTCAGCTACTACCCTTGAGGGAGCGCGGACTGTACCTACAAGGGGAGTTTTACTGCAGGGAAGGATGGGAGGGGAGATAAGGAATACGTGGGAAGAACATCCAGTCGAAAGAACGTTACATTTGGTAAGTAACTTGTTCTTAGAATGGATTGTGTCCTCCCACATATTCCTCATCTTTGATAGACTCCCAAAGCAGTAAAGTATAAAGGAGTAGGGAGCAACATTTTAATCCTTGAAGTATGCACAGAATGCAATACTGCCTTTCCAAATTTTGTTTCCTGACTAGTGGAGGAATCCAAGCTATAGAATCTATTAAAGGTGTGTGCAGACGACCATGTGGCAGCTGCACAAATGACTTTTACCGGAACTCCCTTTTGAAGAGCTGACGAAGCTGCGATACCCCTGGTAGAATGAGCCCTCAGATGTTCTGGAGGGTCCCTACCTGTCAATATGTAACATTCTATAATAGTTACAATAATCCACCTTGGAATTGTCGTCTTTGTGATGGCTAGACCTAGCTTGTGACGTGTGTATCCCACACATAATTGGTCTGTTCGTCTTAACTTTGCCAGTCTGCTAATATAGAAGCTCAAAGCACACGTTGGGTCAAGTCTGTGCAGCCTTCCTTCCTCTTTCCCTGGAGGAGGAGAAGGGTAAAATGAAGGCAAGGTTATCTTTTGAGTAATATGAAAGTCCGACACAAACTTTGGGAGGAAATTTGGCTTCACCTGTAGAACAACTTTATCTTTATGAAAGAAAGTGAGGGAGTTTGCAGGATAAGACATGCATTACTTACTGTAATAGCATTTCTGATGATTGCATCTTCTTAAATTCACATGCTGTGCATACGGTCGACATCCAGTGTTAACCGCAGAGTATTGCATCTTGTCTTTCGGGGACTGAAAGGGGACATCGGCATAGGCGTGTCTGTGACACTATCCCTATCGTGATGTGTAGTGTACCCAAAATCCCTCACGCGCCGAGGTCCCTCCGATTGTATTTTTTCCGCCATGAGGGAGCCCAAGGCTACTGTGAGTACAGAAATGAGAAAGAAGGAACAAGTTATTTAACTGTAACTGTTCTGGAGCATGGGTCTAGCATGGATTCACATGCTCATGAATATTCCCCGTCAGGCTGGGAATCCTCGGTAAAGAAAAAAATCAGTATCAGTTTTGTTTCGTATCTGTCCTTCTTAGTAGTAACCAATCACTGGTCTCTGAGTCATACTGCCCCAAGCCAATGACTGCCCTCTCCCTAAGCCCCGCCCCTAGCAGCCATCCTCAGATTTGGTAGCACATAAAGTGGCAGTATGACCAAGTGAAGAGCCGCAGAGGGGTAGGAGGGAGGGTTCGCATGTGAATCCATGCCAGACCCATGCTGGAGAACAACAGTTACAGGTAAGTAACTTGTTCCTTCTCCAGCATGGGGTCTGGCATGGATTCACATGCTCATGAATATAAGAATACATAGCAGTACACACATGCACAACCACGGGAGGTGGCAAAGGCTCAACATTAAGCATTACTCAACATTAAGCAACTCTTACCTCCTCACCAGGCCCACATTCAGGTGAACAGGTTGCGCAGCACTGCCTGGCCGACTCTGGACTCCTTCCTGGTCGACGCAGTAGAATCTTGTGAAGGTGTGCGTCGATCTCCACATAGCATCCCTGCAGATGTCCAGCAGGGGTACACCAGACAAGAACACCGTGGTAACAGCGATCGCTCTGGTCGAATGGACTCTCGGACGGCCGGGCAACGGTCGGTTTGCCAACCGGTGACAGTGCATGATGCAGCCGGAGAGCCATCTGGAAATGGAAGCCTTCGAGAGAGCCATCCCTTGGTTCACAAATCCAAAGTTCACAAACAGCTGTGATGTCTTCCGAAAACTCTTCGTTCGGTCCACGTAGAACTTCAGCGCTCTAGCTACATCCAGCGAGTGCAAAGTCCTCTCGGCCAGCGACGGGAAGAAAACTGGCAACACCGAGGGCTCGTTGAGATGGAAGTTCGACGGCACCTTGGGCATGAAGGAGGGGTGCGTCCTCAGCACCACCCTCGTCTCATGAAAAGTCAAGTATGGAAGCTTGCAGGATAGGGCCTGAACCTCTCCCACGCATGATGCGGAGGTGATGGCCACAAGGAACGCTGTCTTCCACGACAGGAACTTCAACGGAGCCGAATGCAAAGGCTCGAATGGCGGGCCCATGAGCCTGGTCAGCACCACGTTGAGCTCCTGCCCCGGGGCTGGAGCCTTCACCGGCGTCAACGATCGGAACAGTCCTTTCATAAACTCCTTCACCAGGCAATGAGACCACAGGGATGACCGTCCTGCAGTTCTGGTGAATCGGGAAATCACTGCCAGATGTATCTTGATGGAAGCATGAGCTAGTCCAGCTTTGGCCAGCGTCAGTAAGTACGGTAGCACTTGAGGGGCCGTAATCCGTAGAGGGTTAATCTTCTGTGCACGGCACCAGACAGAGAACCTCTTCCACTTGTGTCCGTAGCACTTGAGAGTTGAGGACGCCCTGGTCTTGGCAAGAACCTCTGCAGTCCGCCGGGATATTGTACCCTCCAAACTCTAGTGCTGCAGGAGCCAGGCCTGCAAGTTCAGCGACTCCGGGTCGTGATGAAGGATGCGCGTCCTTCTCTGGAGAGAAGATCTGCGTCTGTCGACAGTTTGACTGGTGAGGACGCTGACAAGCCCAGAAGGTCCGGGAACCAGATCTGCCTCGGCCACGCCGGTGTGACGAGGATCATCCTGCACCGGGACCTCTTGAGCTGGTTGACGAGTCGCAGTAGCAATGGCAACGGAGGGAACGCATACAGAAACAGGCCGTCCAAGGGGAACGAGAAAGCATCGGCCATGCTCCTCTGCTGGGTGATGCGCGTCCTTCTCTGGAGAGAAGATCTGCGTCTGTCGACAGTTTGACTGGTGAGGACGCTGACAAGCCCAGAAGGTCCGGGAACCAGATCTGCCTCGGCCACGCCGGTGTGACGAGGATCATCCTGCACCGGGACCTCTTGAGCTGGTTGACGAGTCGCAGTAGCAATGGCAACGGAGGGAACGCATACAGAAACAGGCCGTCCAAGGGGAACGAGAAAGCATCGGCCATGCTCCT
Organism: Ambystoma mexicanum; assembly: GCF_040938575.1. Classification (NCBI taxonomy): domain Eukaryota; kingdom Metazoa; phylum Chordata; class Amphibia; order Caudata; family Ambystomatidae; genus Ambystoma; species Ambystoma mexicanum. Next base: position 655,897,243 of record NC_090924.1, read on the forward strand.
CTGCTGGGGAAACCTGCTGGCAAACCTCTGGCAATTGGAGTTTGTCGCCGTCGCGAACAGGTCGATCTGGGGTTTGCCCCATCGTTGAAAGTCGATCCACTTGATCCTTCTGCAGTTTCCACTCGTGGCGTGAGCGCAGCTCCCTGCTGAGCGATTCGGCGATTGTGTTGTTTGTCCCTGCCAGATGAAAGGGTACCAGAAACATCCCCTGGGCAACGGCCCAGTGCCACAGATCCTGGGCTTCCTTGGAAAGGGCTGGGGATCTTGTTCCTCCCTGCTTCCGGATGTAGAACATCGTGGTGGTGTTGTCGATTAAGATCCTCACCACCTTGCCCTTGAGGGACGGGAGAAACGACCTGGGACCCAGAACACTGCTCGGAGCTCCAGTATGTTGATGTGGAGCGTCCTCTCCTCCGGGAGCCAGAGGCCTCTTGCGTGAAGATCTCCGGTGTGTGCTCCCACCCCTCCAGGGAGGCATCCGCCGTCACCTGGTGTGCTGGGGTCTGAAAGTCCGTGCCCGCCGCAAGATGCGCGCGTGTTCCCCACCACCGAATCGCTTGGCGGAATACCTCGTTGAGCGAGATCTTGTCCTCAAAGCTGCCCGTCGCTTGCATCCAACGGGCGTCAAGGAACTCCTGCAGAGGGCGCATCCAAAGCCTGCACAGGCACACCAGGTAGATGCATGAGGACATCATCCCGAGAAGGGACTTGATGGACCTCATCCTGGCCACCGTGGCCAGCAGACGCTGCACCTTGCCCAGGATGGCCTTCGTCCTTTCGTCCGACGGCAAGGCCAATCACGCTACTGTATCGAGCCTGGCTCCCAGAAACCGTGCGACCTGCGACAGAGCCAGGTGGGATTTGGGGAAGTTGATGGAGAATCCCAGGTCCGTGAGCAGCCGGACGGTCTTCGCTGTGTGTTCGACGGCGGATGAGCCAATCGTCCAGGTAGGGGTGGACGTGGATCCCCTGCAGGCGCAGCCGCGCCACCACTGGCGCTAGGTGAATACCCTGGGCACCGACTTCAATCCGAATGGGAGGGCCTTGAACTGGTAGTGCCGCCCCTGGACCACGAACCTGAGAAACATTTGGTGTCCTTTTAGTATGGGGATGTGAAATTATGCATCCTCCAAATCCAACGACGATAGGAAGTCGCCTTCATCCAGCTGGCCCAGCACGTGCTGGAGGGTGACCATCCGGAACTTCTGTGCCTTGATGTATCTGTTTAGTCGACGCAGGTCCAGGATGGGACGCCATCCTCCTGTCTTCTTTCTGACGAGGAAGTATCTTGAGTATACTCCAGAGCCCTGGAGCCTCTTTGGGACGAGCTCGATGGCTCCTTTCTTGAGTATCGCCCTTACCTCTAACAGCAGTTGAGGGACGTGGTTTTCCTTCCTGGCCACAGGAGGAATTTCGGGGCCACTTCTTTAGAAATTCCAGAGTTTGCCCATGGGCCAGGGCATCCAGCATCCAACCGTCGGTGGAGATGGACACCCACACGCTGACGAACTTCGTCAGCCGGCCTCCCACCGGGGTGCTTCGGTGGGGGCCCGACGCAACGGCCGGTTCAGTCCTGCTTGGAAGCGGCCTTGCCGTCTTGGCCTCCCTGGCGACGACGGCGAGATCCACCAGACTTGCCTCATCCCCTGTAAGCTTCTTGCGACGAGGAGAGGGTCGCCTGACGGTACGTCGAGGAGCTGCCGCCGAATCCTTTGGATGCACCTTGCTTGCCTCCGGAGTTCCGAAAGGGCGGCCGCCGTTGCTGCAGAACTCCCAAGGCCCGAGCCGTCTCCGTGTCGGTCTTGATGGCCTGCAGTGACTCATCCACTGTCTTTCCAAACAGATTGTTCCCGTCGAAGGGCATATCCAAAACCTTGGATTGCATGTCTTGGCGTAAATCTGTCGCCACCTCACCTTCCTGTAGGATCGCCAGGGCCTCTGCCCTCTTGTCGTCCGGTAGGAAGTCCAACAGGGGGGGCGATCTTGTACCACATTTCCCTGTCGCAGCGGGCCACCATCGCTAAGGCGTTGGCCGCCTTAATCGTCGTCGCCGCCGATGAGATGACTCGCCGTCCCATGGTGTCCAGTTTCTTTCCCTCGCTGTCCGGTGGGGAAGTTGAAGATGAAGTCGATGCCCCACCCCGCTTTCTTCTTGGCCGCTGCCGAGACGTCCGAATCCGGGGTTGGCTGTGCCCTCAGGCACAAGGGGTGGCGTCGGGGACCCGGTACTGCTTCTCGTACCGGTCCCTCTTGGCAGGCGTCGTAGACTGGTTCTTCAGAAGCGCAAGTCCCTCTTCCCAGATGTCATCTAACAGCGGCACCATGAGGCCGTCTTCCTCTTGGCCTTGCGCCGTTGGTAGAGGAAGCCTTCCTTCTTCTACTCTTCGGGGCAGAGCTAGAAAAGCTCGGATGCCCTGGCAATCATGGTGTGGAAGGAGCCAATTTCGTCGGGCGGGGAGGCCAGAGGAATCAGTGATGGGAGATCCCTCCCGTCGTCACCCCCGTCGTGGCCCTATCTGTTCCAGTGTCATCCCCAGGGATAGGGGACAAGGTCTGCGAGGGCCGTGAGGGCTGAAAAGGCAGGGCCGGATGAATCCTCCTCCTCTTGTTTGGAGGGCTTCCCGACGGGCCTGGCTCCGGGTCATCCGTCGGGGGTAAAGGCAATCTTGTCCTTATCTCTGTGCATAAGGATTGGATTGCCATCAAAATGGCCACCGAGTTATCCCCCGGATTAGGCTGCGACGGCGCGATGGTTACTCCACTGGAACCTCGTCGGCACCACCCTTGCTCTCGTCGTCCTCCTCGTCGGGATCCTTCCCGTGGGACCGGGCCTCCTCAACGTTCCTGCCGAGGCCCTCCAAGACTTCAGCCAGCTCTTCCTCGGAGGCTGTGTCCGTGTCTATAATGGCCACCGCCCCCCCACCCCTCTTTTTCCACGGGGGTCTTCTCGATGGGATGAAAAGAGGATCCCCTCTGTGGTGGCAGGGGAAACTCTGGGCCCCGAGGTCGCCTCCTCTGGGGTAGCCTTCACAGGCTGTGCCAGGGCCGTAGCGACGTACTCGATAGGATGCGCCCTGCCTGGCAGCCGAGGAGCCCGACTGTTCGGCGCTCCCGGTGCCCACGGACTCGCAGTGCTTTGCTTTCTGTTGGGCGCCCGTCGCCGGGGCACCCTCACAGAACTTAGAGGACCGCTCAGACTTCTTCTCACCCGACGGGCTCTTGCCTTCCAGCCAGTTGGCGAGACGGGTCCGACGATCCCTCATAGTCTGGTCCGACATGTTCATGCAAAACGCACAGTCCTTCTCCACGTGCGTTTTGCCTTCGTGGAGGCAGTAGAGGCATCTCGAATGCTCGTCCTCCTTGAACACATTCTGCAACTTCACCCTTGAGGGGCATAGAAAATTCCGAAACGGGTCCCCGTTGATCGGAAGTAGAAACGGTGGAGTTTAAGGCTCGATTGACCAAAGAAATGAAATAAAACTCTGAAAAAACGCAGTAAAAGCTCGAGAGCTATAGCACGAGGACTCCCAACACTTGAACGTGCGTTAAAAATCGGAGGATGGCTGCCAGGGGCGGGGCTTAGGGAGAGGGCAGTCATTGGCTGGGGGCAGTATGACCCATAGACCAGTGATTGGTTACTACTAAGAAAGACAGATCAGAAACAAAACTGATACTGATTTTTTCTCTACCGAGGATTCCCAGCCTGACAACGGGGAATATTCATGAGCATGTGAATCCATGCCAGACCCCATTGCTGGAGAAAGTGGAAAGATGTCTATGTTCCTTCCACCCCAAGCGGGAAGGCAGGGAGGGCGCACGTGAATCTAAGCAGATACAATCATCAGAAATGCTATTACGGTGAGTAATGCAGGTCTTCTGATGCTTGTTAATCTGCTTAGAATCACATGCTGTGCATAGACTAGCAAGCAGTACCCGGAGTTGGGGGTGGGTTAAAAGATGTCTTAATACTGCTTGTACCACCTAAGAGTCAGATCTAGAATGAGTGTTTAGGCAAAAGTCTTTTGTAAAGGTGTGTACAGAACTTCAGGTTGCCGCTTTGCAAATGGACTCGAGGGGAACATTTGCAATGAATTCTATGGAAGCACCAGTGCCCCGAGCAGAGTGTGCTCTAGGCTTGAAGGGCAGTTCTCTCTTAGCAAGAGTGTAACACATTACATGGCTATCTCAAGGTTGACAATTAACCTTGATAGCCGATTTAGAGACAGGATCCCCTTCTCTGCCAGCTGCCACTTAAACGAAAAATTGGTTTGTTCTTCTCAGTGGTTTTGTTCTTTCCAGGTAGAAAATTATTGCCCTGCGCACACCTATAGTGTGTGTAGGCTTCTTTCGGCTATGCTCGTGGGATTCTGGAAGAAAGTGGGTAGTTCGATGGATTGGTTCACATGGAACTTCGAGATGAATGTAGGCGCAAATCTGGGATGAGTGCGCCGAACTACCTTATCCCTGTGGACTGTAACAAAAGGGTCTAGGACAGAAAGGGCCTGTAGTTCGCTAACCCTTCTAATAGAAGTGATAGTCACTAGGAAGGCCGTCTTGTAAGTAAGTTCTTTTAGACTTGCTTTATGCATTGGCTCAAAGGGAGATTGCCATGAGTCTGGTTAAAACCACATTTAGATCCCATCCTGGAGCTGGGTGAGAAATGGGGGCATGGATTCTCTTAACCCCTTCCATAAAGGCCTTAGTGACCAGTATTTTCCACCATGACACTTTCTGTTGTGACGTGGTGTAGCCTGAGAGAGCAGCAAGATGAACCTTTAGGGCATTGAAGACCAGTCCTGCGTCTAACAAATAGGTTAGGTACAGCACGATGTGTGTGGGTGAGCAATCGATGGGATTGATGCCCTTGGTATTACACCAGATGACAAAGCGTTTCCATTTACTGGAATAGCAATATCGAGTGTTGGGCTTCCTAGCTTCCCCCGAGTATGTCCATGCATCTCTGAAGGAGCTGTGGGTGTCCAAATTCTATTACCTCAGGAGCCAGGCTGCTAAATTCAGAATTTGTGGGCATGGGTGTAGGGTCTCCCCCCTGTCCCGAGACAACATGTTGTACGGGCAGGGTAGTTTTACTGGTGGGGAGAGGGACATTTACATTAGACGAGCGAACCAGGATTGGCGGGCCCACATGGGGGCCACCAATATCATGGTGACTGGTTCCTGGTGCATCTTGTGCACTATCTTGTTGAGTAAGGGAGTTGGGGGGGAGGGAGCGTAGACAAATTTCCCTGACCATGTTATCCAGAGTCCGTTCCCCTTGGAGCAGTTCTGGGGGTACCTGGAGGCGTAGTCTTGGCATTTGGCGTTCTCTGAGTTGCGAACAGGTCGATCTCTGGGAAGCCCCAGTCTGCGAAGACGTTGGAGACGATGTCTTCGTGCAGACGCCATCCATATTCTACGGGCAGTGGGAAATCTCTGCTGAGCAAGTCTGCCAGAAGATTGAGTTCCGCTGCAACGAGGTGGGACAACAGAAATATCTTGTGTTGGAGAGCCCACATCCACATGTTTTGGGACAGCTTAGATAGCCCTGGAGAGTGTTTGCCCCCTTGTTTGTTTAGGTAATACATGGCTGTGGTGCTGTCTGTCAGAACCAGAACGGTCTTCCCTTATAGGTGAGTCTGAAAGGCTTAAAAGCGCCTTGAACACTGCTAATAGCTCTAGTAGAGTTAAATGGTTGAATGCTACTTGTGGGGACCACACTCCATGCGCTGTCTGCTGAAGCAGGTGAGCCCCCCAGCCCGTGAGAGATGAGTCTGTTGTGAGAATGGCTTCCACTGCGGGGTGGTGAAGGACTTCAAGAGGTTTTCCCTCGATCACCACTGCAGAGAGAACGAGGGCTGGCGAGACAACTACCAGATCTTCCCATTGTGAGCTGGCCTGACACCACCGGCTGTTGAGCCGCTCTTGCATGGGACGCATGTGCAGGCGCACGTGGGGAACCAAATATATACATGACGCCATCATACCTAGCAGCCGCATGGCCTTGCGTACCGTCACCCCCCCGACTGGCTACATATTGAGGGATCTGAAAAAGCATGTTCTGAACCCTCTCGTTGGAGGGGAAGACAAGGCCGTCCTTCGTCCGGATTAGAGCCCCTAGAAATTGTTTTACTTGACTGGGGACTAGACTGACTTCTTCTCGTTGATAGAGAATCCTAGACTGAACAGTAGGTCTACGGTCTTTTGGGTGTTCAAAAAGCATGTGTGGTAAGAGTCGTCTGTTATGAGCCAGTCGTCGAGGTAAGGGTAAACCGGGACGGATACTCTGCACGGGTGTGCCACCACTACTGCCAGGACCTTTGTAAACACCCTTGGTGCTGAGGCAATGCCGAAGGGGAGCACCTTGAATTGGTAGTGTCTGTCCTCTATCATGAACCTTAGATATGTGCACTGGCAACATTGAAATATGAAAGTATGCATCTTTCATGTCCAATGTTGCATGTGGTCCCCCTGTTTCAACAGTGGGATCACTTCCTGTAGAGTTACCATACACACATTTTGAGGTTTTATAAATGTGTTCGCTGGGTGCAGGTCTAGAACAGGGCGCATGGTGAGGTCCTTTTTGGGTACAAGGAAGTACACTGAATAAATACCCTTGTTTACCTGAAGAATAGGGACGGCTTCTATGGCGTCCTTTCCCAAAAGCCCTTCCACCTCTTGACTCAGGATCTGCAGATGGTCCGGCATGAGGAGACGTTAACGTGGCGGTGTGAACTGTGGTGGTCGGGCGAATTCCACACCGTACCCGTGGGCGACCGTCTTTATGAGCCACTGGTCTTAAGTTATTCCCTCCCATGCCATGAAGAAAGATGTTAAGTGCACCCTGACCGTGGTGACATGGGAGGGGGCCCAGATCCGTTGGTCATTTCTGACCAGAGGCTGTAGCTCCTGTGGGGTTGGGGCCTCAGCCTTTGCCACGTTGTTGACTCCTATGTGGGTAATTGGCGGGGCTTCCGGATGCTTGTCCAGAGTTCCAGTTTCCCGTATTGTAGTTATTTTGACCTGAACGGGATTGGCCTCAAAAAGACCGACAGAACTGCCTGCCTTCTGGGGGGAAGGCTTTAGAGTTATTTGTTGTAAGGACGTAAGAGTCTCAGGCTCTTTCTTGGCCATCTCCAAAGCATCGTCGACCGCTTTACTGATGAGATTGGTCACTTCTATAGGTTTGTTTATAAAAGTGGCCAGTATTTCAGGCTTGAACCCCGAGTTGCGGAGGCATGCGTGCCGCTTGAGTAGTGTGCCCTGGACCAGGGACCTGCCTGCCGTCTCAGCAGTGTCCAGAGTGTTTTTCATTATATTTTGATTTACGTGCCTCCCCTCGGCCACAATGGTGAGTAGTCTGGACCTACCGGTGTTAGGCAAAAACCTGTGCAGTTCCCTCTGGGACCACTGCAAAAGATTTAGGACTACAGGTGTTTGGCAGTAAACCCACTTGGTAGCAGTCTGTACCACACAGATTCACTTGGTAGCTGTGGCTGAGCAGCCAGACTTCCCTCAAGAAGAGTTAGGCAGTATATAGAGTATTCACAATAGGTCAAGAGCACACAATAGAACAAGTAAACACTGACCAGGGCTTGGTGTAAAAGAGATATAATTGTTTATTTAAAACCACATCTAGAAAAACACACAGGCACTAATAGTAAGCAATTCAAAAACACGTTCACTAAAAGATATACACTCCCTTAAAAGAATATTAGACAAGTCTTAAGTAAAGCCCCACTCATTTTCAGACAGCGGTGAGAGCTTAACGTAGATGGCACACTAATAATTCGTTTTTAAAAAGGGATTGAAAAGCAGAGAACAACTTGAAACAGATCCCAACACTTTTACAAGAACAGAACAGGAGGGGAGGGCAAAGTAAAACCGTGAATTCAGAGTCAGTAGGCCGGATCTGCTTTAAGAGGATCGAAACGAAATGTGTCCAAGGTCACACGGTTGCAGTGCACAAAAGTCTTGTAATGGTTCAAAAAGGAGTTGGATCAAAGAAAGGGACCAGTTAGTGGGTCAAGGCGGCCAGCCCAGTCCAGAAGGTTAAGGAGTTATTATTACCTTGTTGCAATCTTTAGAAAGGGAGGCCTGGCGGACACGGTACCTTAAAGTGGTGAGAACGCTCCAGCGGGGGCAGTTGTTCCTGGCAGCGGATGCAAGTCGGTGCTTCGTCCGGGGGAAGAGAGGATCTCGTCGTGGAGGAAGACAGGAGTCCGTTGCACTGCCAGGGAAGAAACCAGCTGTGGAGTTTCTCAGGTACAAGGAGCGGTCCGGTGATTCGCGGTTCAGTGGTGAGTGGCTATCCGGCTGCCGGGGTGCTTGGCACGGGCAGTTCGACCACAAACCGGGCTGGGGTGCGAAAAAAGAAAGGTAAACTGGTTGTGCCCACCAGTCAGGGGAAGAAGCCTCTCCAGCCGGGAGATCTTCTGTCGTCGGGAAGTGGTGAGTCGGTTCAGCAGGGCTCCACCGGTGGTGTCGTCGTGGTAGGTCGGCTCAGCTTCTCCCTCGTCGGATTCTCAGGTCCTGTGGCGACTTCTGAAGTTCCAGTCTTCAAAGCCCTACTTTTATGCAGAAAACCCCCATTCACTCAGCCTAGCTGTCACTCAAACATGCTAAGTGGTGAGCCGGCCGGCTCACCACTTGGGCCAATCACACAAGAGTGCGACTTGAGTTACCAAGGTAACTCAGTCCAGGGTTCCTAAACCCCCTCCGACACCCCCTGTGGTACCCAGACAGAGTGGCACCACTTTTGGAGGCTTCTGTGGAGAAGCCCGCCAAAAAGTGGAACAAAGGGCTCTACTTGGGTTGGAGTCACAGAAGAGAACACAAACGCCATTTTAGAATCGAGCCTTGGCAAAAAATACCAACCGGAGAATTGATATTAAATAAACCGGCAGTATGTTCGAGGCTATGAGAATTAAATAATTAAAGTTGGTAGCCTCGAACAATAGGAAAATCCCATAGTGAAATATTCGCGGTCGAATATAAAAAGTAGTTTCCACTGCCACCAGCCAAAACTCGATCAGGGGGGACGGAGACGTGCCCCCTCGACTAACAGACCCCGGGGCAATCGAATTGCCCCGACCAGTACGTCCACAATATGATGGTTTGTACTGGTTTCTGTTAATAATTTGGGACTAGTAAAGCCAATGGTGACTTTACATACCCTGGGAGACAGAAGTCAGTCCCAGGGTATGGAGTCTATGGTGGGGTGTCACTATGACACCCCTGTGTTACTGCACGGAGGGTGCTGTGTAACACATATAGGAAAAACACATGAGACCCTATGGAGTAAAGGACCTCATAGCCCATAAAACACATTACCAGTCAAAGGAATACCATAAATCATGTCCAAGAGTGGGAGAAAAAGAGTCTCACTTTTGGCAGGAGGAAAAAACAAACTCCAGAAATCCAGCAAAGCTGGGGGGCACTCACTAGGTTAGGAAATTCAGAAATTCAGCCTAAAGAGAGAATTCTCCCTAACAACCGGGTTGAGGAACCTCCTAGAGACCTTCTTGTACAAGGTTCCATTGTGCGTCTGCATAACTGGCAAGCAGCCTAGTGTTATTCGCTATGCGTGTGGTGTATGCAGCTGCCGAGGTAACACATTTACCTAAGGCGTACAACCTTTTAGATTCCTTATCCGGAGGTACCTCCCCCGTAGCAAGAGGTACCCCTGCCCGTTTCCGGGTGGTAGTTACTACCAATGAGTCAGGGGTGGCGTGGCCTTTAATATATTGAAGGTCAGTAGGAGATGGCCGAAATAGTTTCTCCACTCTTGGATTCACTGCCTGGGTCTGTGCTGGCGTAACCAGGGAGGGGGCCCACCTTCTTTTAACAGAGTTCAGGAGAGGAATGGCTTGGCTTGAGGGGGGTTTCTCTTCGAGAAGGTCCTCCACAAAATCTTTTTCGTGTACCGCCTCCTGGGTGGTGATCTTAAAGTTCTCTGCTGCCTTTCTTTAGATGGCATTGAAAGCCATTTGATCGTCCACAGGCGAGGCCAGATGGACCGGAGTGGTGGGAGGGGAATCCAGGCATGGGCCATCAGTGTCCTGATCTTGCGTAGGGAGCGCCCATGGCTCTGTCTCCACTTGCTGGGTCTCCTCCCATTTGCCCATGGCCTCCGCCTGGTCATCAGAGTAGTCTTGCAGGAAGGATAGGTCTTCTTCCTTGTCATAGATGTCTTGGTAAGTGTCCATCTGGACCACATCTTCATGGTGGACGGAAGCCAAAGATTCTTGAGCGTCAAGATCTTCATGGAAACGTGAAGCAGACATCAAAGTGGGGTCTTCGCGAGATCTCTTAGGGGAAGGATGCTCTGAACGCGAGACAATCCTTTCTAGACAGTCCATGGATCCTTCGAACTTTTCACTGGTCCACTTAGATTAACCAGAAGAGAGAAAAAGGTGGAAAAACTTTGCCTTGTTCTTGTTGGCATCGAAATGTATCCCCAAGGGTAGTTTCACGAGTACTGGGTGCCATGGCGTGTCTTTAGATCTGTCCGCGGCAAGCTCCATGCGTTACAACGGTGTCTTAGGCGTCAGCCCAACTGCCGAAGTAATCCTCGCGCTACTGTCCTCAATCTCCACCGAATTGGCGTGAGTCAACGGATCAGCAGTGGATTCACCACCTACCGTGGTGCCAGAGGGCCTAGCGGTAGATTTTTCGCCCACGGAAAGGTAAGGAGGCCTGGGAATAGGTTTTGGGCCTACCGGGGCATTAGGGGGCACCGGAGCGTCCGATGATCGTGCTTCGGCTTCCAAACCCGATTTAGAGGTAGCGCCCTTAGCTTTGGAGTGCCCAGTCGCAAGACGCTGCTGCAGGTCCGGGGAAGGCTGCTGATCTACCAGATCAGAGGATTCCATCGAATTTTTTGTTGTTCTTGTGGGTGCTTTCACCTTTTTTGACGGAACAGTCGAAATTGGTGATGGGGTTGTGTGCTTGGTGTGTGGTTTCTGTACGCCCTTGTCGCTGGGTGTTTTCCCCAAAGCGAGACGTGCGTCAGGCCTAGAGGGGTCGGGGACGGGCGTGGCAGACCTAGAAGTGTCCGCCTAAAGGTCGATGACAACAAACATGGATGTCTGGTCATCATCAGTGCCCCTGTCACTTTTGGCGGATGTGGTGGTGGGGGAAGAGGGTTCAGCCTGCGACATACCGTACGCGGCCCACCGCTTTACACGCAGCTCCTTAAGGGTTTTAGGCCAAAGGAGTTTACAAGCTGCACACTGCTTCTCATTGTGATCTAGGGGTAGACAAGAATTACACATACTGTGCTGGTCTTTCCACAGGTACCTGACCCTACACTTAGGGCAGAACCTAAATGGTGTCCTTTCCATAGTGAAAGGTATAACCAAAGATGACCAGACCTAGAGGGCAAAGAGGGGGAAAGAGGAGAGACGTAACGAAAGAAATGGCCACCCCGACCCACTCTCCCTACTGTGTAGGCCGGCCAGAGGTCCCGGCCACATGGATGGTTCAGCTGACGGATTTTAGGCGCCATAATCCACCGCCGTAGAAACTTCCCGCAGTATTTGCCGAAGTTGCTTGAATCGCCGTCGAAGTGATTTATGGGGAAATAACCGACAAAGTTGGTATAAAGATCAACAATGTCTCTTATGAAGAGCTCTGCTATAGGGCGACCAGTTATTTGGCCGGAAAAAAACAATCTGAGGGACGTTGGCGCGTGAGGGATTTTGGGTACACTACACTTCACAATAGGGATAGTTTTACAGGCACGCCTATGCTGACGTCCCCTTTCGGTCCCCGAAAGACAAGATTCAATACTCCGCGGGTTCCACTGGACGTCGGACCATATGCACAGCATGGGATTCTAAGCAGATTAACAAGCATAAGAAAGCTTGTAACTCGCTCACCCGTCGTGCAGAAGTTATTGCCAGTAGAATTTTGAAGGTAAGGAATCTAAGCAGGCACGAATGAAGGGGTTCAAAAGGATTACCCATTAAAAATTGTAAGACTAAATTTAGGCCCCTCTGGGGGGACTTGAAAAGGAGTTGGTGGGTAAACATTGGTCAACCCCTTCAAAAATGTAATATATTGGTATTTTCAAGTATGAGGGTTCCTCAGTAGTGCGTTTAAAAATGGACAGCGCTGCCAGGTAACCCTTAACTGTGCCTATCTGGAGCCCTAAATTTGCTAGGTGTAAAAGGAAAGATAACACCATCAGTGAGTGTATTGCATGAAAAAGGTTCAACATTTTTATCTCTACAATGGCTGCAGAACGTGTTCCAACGGCAGCGGTATAGTGATTTGGTTGCTGGCCATCGGGCTGAAAGCAACACCTCCATTATATCGTCCGGGAGGCCCCAATTTTTGTACCTCAGCCTTTCAGAAACCATGCATAAAGGCTGAGAGTCCTCGATCCGGATGGAGAACCTGACCCGCCTCTCGCGACGAATCGGAGGACAGATGGACATGTCTAGAAGGTCCAAGAACCACGTTCTCTTGGCCCAATCCGGGGCAATTAGGATCATGGTTTTCCTAAACCTTCGCAACCTCCTTATTATATGAGGAATGACAAGGACTGGAGGAAATGAGTGGATATTCACAGTTGTTAGGCCTGCAAGTTGCCAAAGTTTGAAGCACTTTCGCAGTGAGAGGTAAGTTCTCTCGGTCTGGTTTTCACAGTACCTTACAATGAAGAAAAAGATGCAGCTGAAAATGTCTGTTCCAGCAGTTCCTGCAGATCTCACTGTTCCTGAGCCTCTGTTGTGGGGACAAGAGGGAGGACATCGGGGGGACTCCTGCACTGCACTGGGACTGGTAAAAAAGCTGGCAAAGGCAAATCTTCAATTCCGGTAGCTGTAGACAAGCACACAAACTGGTATCCCTCTCCCTGGTTATTCGGTTTCCTGCAGCACTCTGAAGAAAATACAACCAGCTCGGAGAATGGTATCCAGGTGGCTTACGGGTCGAGTTGATTGGTCCCACCAACTCAAAGGGAGAAGTCCTTGAAGGGCTTCTCTGTCGAGATGAACTTGGCGATTCGGACTTGCAGCAGGGCTTCACCGGGAAACAAACGGTCCAGGAGTTGCAGCAGCCATCCTCTTCCAGCTCGTCTTCAGTTCTTTCTTTCCAGTGGTTGACTCTGCCATACAAGCCAAGAGACTTGCCTTTTATCCAGTTTCCTCCCATTCAGCCTAGCTGCCACTCACAGCAGGGTGGCTGTCCTTGCCGGATAGTCAGCCAGCCAATCACGCCAGAGTGCATTTGGATCTCCTAGGAGACTAAGCACAGGGAGTGTCCGGCACATCCCTCACTTCCTGCCCACCCCAGACACTCGGGCGCCAGAGGCGGTCTTCAGTCCTGAAGCCCGCCAAAGGTGTAGGAAACAAACCTGGTTTGGTGCGCAGAGACAAACTCTAGAAGGACCTTTCCAAAAAGAAATGGCGAAAATAGAAGACCGGGACCTGTTTAAACAAAGGAGGCTCAGATGCCATCTTGAAAACATGGCTCCTGCAATTTAATGCTACTGGTGTTCGCGGTCGGAAAAAATAATGGTAGTTCGTTGTAAAACCACTGCCACCAGCCATTTCGAGAGGAAAGGGTAGCATTTGACTGCTACATGAGTTTCTAGACATAAGGAAAACTAAGAAACCCCTCCAGCGCTCTATTGTAAGATAGGGTGGGTTGGTTCTAGGAATTTGAAAAGACTAGTAAAGTCAATTTCACTTTACTTTCTCTGGCAAACAGTAGTTTATCCCAGAGAAGGTATTTAAACTTTAGGACAGCCTAAAAGGATTCCCCTGTGTCACTGCACTGATGGTGCTGTGTGACACACGAAAAGATGATGTCTTTGGAGTTCTTTAGACTCCATTACCAAATGAATAAACACAGACAACCAACAGAATTAAAAAGTACAAAGTCCCAAAGTCCAGCAAAAGAGCTGGGGGTCTCTAAAATAGAGAGGACCTAGCACATTTATGAGAATTCTCCCCAACACTAGTCCACCACAAACGCATCCCCCAGAGCTCCTCACGGGGAAATTCCCTGTAGCTGCAAAGCTCGCACTTCCTGTTGGCATTCGTTGAGAACAGATCCACTTGAGGGGTTCCCTGAAGGGCGAAGATCTCTTCAAGGACTTCCTGAGCTATACCACTCGTTGGGTACTGTGCTCTGCCTGCTCAGAGCATCCGCCGCCGTGTTCATCTCTCTGGCTAGGTGGATTGCCGACAGATTCCTGCTTGTATTGCCCAAAACCAGAGCTGCATTGCCTCTCTGCACACTGGTAGTGACCCTACACCCCCTCTTTTGTTGAGGTTGTACATGACCACTGTCTTGTCTGTCATTATCAGGACATTCTTTCCCCGTACAGAATGCAGATAGCCCTTCAGCGCCAGTCTGATTGCCCTCAGCTCTAAAATGTTGATGTGTAGTTTGGGCTCCGATAGAGACTAACTACTGCTGATGGTCAAATCGTTGGTATGGGCTCCCCACCCAGTGAGTGAGGCGTCCGTCACTACCGTCATCTCCGGCCATGGTTGCCAAAAGTGTTCTCCCTTCAAGATGTTTCCTCGTGAAGACCACCTTTGAAGGTCCAGAGCAACTCTGTTCGGAATGTGTGGGAGAGCTGACATCTTTCCCGATAATTGTGACCACTGGGTCCTGAGAGCCCAGTGGAGAGATCACATTCTCAGGCGGGCCTGAGGCACCAAAAAGATGCAGGATGCCATCAGACCGAGCAACCTCAGAAAGTCGAAGGCTGGAAGATATTGGGAATTTTGGAACTTTGTCGCCATCTGTAGAATGTCTTGAGCCCTCACCTCTGGTGGCAAGGCTTTTCCCAGGGATGTGTCCATGATTGCTCCAATAAACGGGAGTTTTTGAGAAGGTATATTGGACTTTTTGAAGTTGAGGGAGAAGCCCAGCCTGTGGAGGGAGTGGCAAATAATATCTAGATGATTGCGAGCTTGTTCCGGGGAACTTGCTCTGATCAACCAATCATCCAGGTAGGGGTAAGATGTGAATCCCCCCTCTCGTGAGACTTGCTGCCACAACCACCATTAGCTTGGTGAAGAGCCTCGGGGCAGATGCGGACTTCGTACCTTTGCCCCGTCCACCACGGGTGAATCGCTTCTGGCCCATTTGAGCTGGCGGTTCTCTGCCTTTTCCGAATGTGGAGTAATAGCGAAAGGACCAACCCCTCCAGGGCTTACCTGTAGGGTGGTTTGGAGTTTGTCTAATTGCTGCTCCAAGGGGTTTGGCCGCCGCTTGCAACTTCTCCAAACTGTCATCAGCTTTTTTACCAAATAGATGGGTGCCGTCAAAGGGCATATTCTGAAGTCTGGATTTCACATCAGGAGCAAATCCAGATTTCCTGAACCAATCAAACCTGCGGATTGTGGTACTAGCCGCAATAGCTCTGCTGATGCTGTCAACAGAGTCAAGACCGGTTTGGAGGGATTCACACATCGCATCCTTCCCGCCCTTGATAATTTTAAAGAAACCGTCTCATTCCTCCCCTTCTGGGAGACCGTCAGCCACCATTGAAGCACACTCCCAAACGGTGTGGCTGAATCATGCCAGCATGCATGTGGCGTTTGCAGACTTTAGCACCATTCTGCATGCCGAGAAAACTTTCTTGGCCATGGCGTCAACCTTTTTATCGTCACAATCGCGTGGGATTGTGGGATATGAAGTTCCTGACAAAGTTGCCATTTGAACAACCAAGCTTTCTGAGGTTGGATGTTTAGACAAGTATGGAGGGTCTGCAGATAAAGCTATATATTTTGCAGACAGTTTCTTACTGACTGCAGGAATACCCTCCAGCGTTTCCCAATTGCTGGAACTTTTTTCCGTAAAGCCTTGTGAAAGGGTATTATAGGATCTTCTTGTGGTCCTCTATCAACTATGTCCATGAGGCCATCTTGTACATATACGGGTGCAGGCTTAGACCACCCCATATATTCCATGACCCTGTTCATGAGTGACCTATAGTTACTATCATGTTCCCCTGGTTCAGGCTGGGGAGATTTCTTATCAGCTTGCTTCCTGCAAGGAATCCTGCAGATGTTTCAATCTGACCTCTTCCGGAATTAGTTGATCTGGAATGTGAGGTCTAACACATTCTAGACCAAGGGGTCTTTCTGTATCTGAATCCTCTCCCTCCTCATAAATTGAGGATAAAGCTCTGAAGTAATCAGAGCGTGGTAGAGGTGTGTAGCTCTTTTCCAATGAGGAAGGAGCTATACCAGTATTACAGGAGGGGTTAAACTTGTCACAGTCGATGTAGACGTCAGTGGCCTCAATGGATTTGTGATTGGCCTCGATGACGTTGATAGAATCGACAACAGCTTCGATGTTTTCGACTAAGACGTTGAGGGGATCGAAGTGATCACCGTGGACAGGATCGGCGCACGAGGCGTTGAAGTTCTTTCTTTCAACGGAGGTGCCGAAGGCATCGATGATGCAGTTATCGGCGTCTATGTGTGAATCGACAGTGTCGATGCCTTTTGTGTCGAAGAGGCATTGACTCCACTCAAGGGTTTGTCACGTTCGAGGAGTATGTCTTGCCGAGGGCGATGACTCACGGCTTTTGTCTCTACCAGGTTTTTCTCCTGGGGTATCGCCTCTAGGTGTATCCGAGGGGAGCAAGGAAGCGTTCTCGAACACCATTTTTTTAACGAAATTCCTCCCACTGAGCCGGAAAGCTGTTTTTGGTAGGGCATGTTACTCTCTCCGCTGAACTGGCAGATGATGTAGAAGGCGATCTGTGACGCCTTTTTATGCTGTGCTTCGAAGCGGATGAATGATGCGATCCGTTCCGAGATCAAGAGCGGGAGTGTTTTTTTCGCCGAGGAGATGGTAGTCTCGACTCATCTGGGGTAAATTTGGTAGGGGTAATTGATTTTTTAGGCCTACCTCTCTCCAGCTTCCCTCTGCGCTCCCTTAAGGCTTTCACCGTCATTGATAGGCACTCTTTGCACTCCGAACAGGGATGCTCTGACCAGAGGCACCATAAACAGACCCTGTGGGGGGTCTGTCAAGGACATCTTTACCCCACAATCTGAACACTTTTTGAAGCCAGATCGGGGCATAGATGGAGCCGACAAAGAGGTCATCTCATATCGAGGGTTTTCTTGACAAAAACTCAAAGAATTTGTTCTCTTCACAGAACCGAGCGTCACGCACCCGAATCTCATGAAGCGCGGAAAAACAGAACTGAGCAATGGATGCTGCGCGCAACCATTTATACCACTGATGACGGCGACATCGAGATGGAGGCCTTTGAGGGACATCGACTCGGCAGTCATCGACACGCAGCGCCCTCTACTGGAAAAAAAATTCCAACGCAGCAAGCTGGATATGGAAAGATCAAAGATAAGGAAAACGTGGGAGTACACAATCCATTTGAAATACAGTTTGTAAGTGAAAGTGAAACTGTTTCTTTTACAGAGGATTCCCGGCCTGACGACTGGGAATATTAATGAGCATGTGAATCCATGCCAGACCCCATGCTAGAAAATCTACTGTAACCGGCTGATGTACCGAACCCGAATCACTCGAGGGGTTACAAATGTTAAATACCACAGGTCTCGGTACCTAAATGTTTGTCAACGCCAACAGCAATTTACATTGAGTCGGTTCAGCCAAGATTTCTAGAGTCTCTAGAACACCAAACAGTTCCTCTGGTGGTGCTGTAAAGAATTGACAGATCAAATTCCTCAGAATCAGAAATCAGGTCCACAGGTTCATATTGAACTCTCGTTACCAAGGCATACTCTTTGCATCTCTCCTCTGACAATTTTTCTTTCTTATGCCCTTTTGGAGAAGTTGGTACCAAAGAGAATGCTCTCTTTGTGCTTTCGGTACCAAAGATTTTTAAGTTGTGTCTGCAGTAGCCAATATAGGTACCAATACAGCAGGGAGCCAGATGGTACAGATCTACCCTGGAGAATCTTGCTTCCAAGATCGGATCCTTTCCCACTTGGAGGTACTCATGTTTTCCCACCAAGTACTGTTTCCCACACCCAGGGGTACTCGCAGATGTAGATGCCTGGGGTTTTCCCGTAAATGGTGCTGTGAAGACCCCGGAACTATGGTTGTGGTCTTCACCTCGGTATAAGTGCCAAAACACATGGCCCCCACGTGTAGGTATGGTCTCCTACTTACCAATGTCGGCCTCCTTTCAGGTCCTTGCAAAGTCCTCGTTGCATTCGGTACTGGTCCCAGCTCGGACAGAAATGCACCACGCCAAAGAAAAAGAAAAATGCAACCATCCGAATGAAAAAAAAAAAAAGGAAATGGAAATCAAAAGGTAGCACCCAAACAGAGAGGGGTTGTCAAGGAGCAGAGCAATTCCAACCCGCCCAGTAGGCGGAAAAACAGGAACTGGGCATGGTGGTTGGTGACTTGGCGGTGAAGTGTGGGACATTCATGCAGACGGATGCATGCGCGTTAAAGAGTCCCATAACGTTAACGTTCTTAAAGGGGAAGCTATCTATTGGTCTGCTTTTTCCGGCCCGCCCGCGGATGCAGGCGCTCCTGACCAGTTTGGAAGGAGGGAGAACATACAGCCAAAATGTTACTTGCAATGCTGGATCGTGCATAGCTTCTTTGAGTCAAGCTCAAGATGCTCCACACCACCCCTTGGTAGCAGTTAAAGATTTCCAGATTCAGGACTTTACTACTGTTAATACTTCGTAATAAGCAATCTTTGGGTGTTAAAGATCAATTAAAAGGATCTTCTCTTGCTGCTGGAAATTTAGACTGTCAAGTCCTTCTACAAGTATTTAAGGCCAAAAACAAACAGGAATAAAAAGACATCATCAGGCACTTTGACCCGCGTTTGCTTTATCAACCTGCTCCTAATTACATAGGGATATGGCTTTTAACAACATAAGATGTGCTGATGAACTTAAATAAAAGGAAAATAGTGAACTAAAATGCAAAGATTATTTTGTATTTCTTTTAAAAAATCAGGTTATCAAGCATGTATGTTTAGTTTTGAAACATTTCTGCTCCATATGGACATTTGGACCCATTGTTGCTTGAAATTAAGCATTATTTTGTCCACAACCAACAGACACTGGTATCAACGCATCTGAATTCACTTGTCCATATTTTCTTACCTCTGCTGGAGCTGCACTCCTCTTCTGTGAGGTCAATAACCATCTGAGACTGTTTTATTCTTTCATCTAAATCCTGTAAAGGATACAAGATGAAAATAATAAGTACGTTTCAACCAGGAGTCAAGATTGAGTGGATGAAATGGCATTTTATTAGGGACACCTCGTGCATGCTTTGGTTAAAACGTTAAAGAAAATCCGTCAGCTATGTTGACCGTAAAGATTTTCTTTTTTTTCGCTATTATTTGAATCCTGGCATGACTTTTGAAGGCAAGTGAAGCCTTTTTGCTTCATTTACTTTGCTTAGCTCATCTATTTATCTATTTTGGGGCACTGATCAGTCCCTATAGCTATCAGCGCACGGGCACTATTTAATGTGCACACATCACCTCACATTGAAGTGCAGCAAGGGTACTTTGCATCCCTTTTCCCTTTTTTTTCTTACATACATGATGTGTCCAAGACAGGCTGGGTGTAGCAGATATTTTTCGAACATGGTTTTTATTTTTCTCGAGTGCTGACAAGGGTTTTTGAGACAGCACTTGAGAAAGCCCAACTTAGGTGATGAGGGTTAACACTTACTTAGGTTTGAACCACACAAGGGTTTGGAAGAATGGCGAGCAGTCAGGCTTAGTCCAAGGAGGGCTGCAGTGAGGTACAAAGAACTCAGAGAATACACTTAGTCCAAGAAAACACTGATACACTTCGAAGATGTATACATTTTTTTTTTATTTTATACACCAAGGCACACTGTTGTAATTTGCAAGTCAATTCAGTACTAGAACACAGTAAAACAATAGAAGAACACTTGCAATACTCTTTTGATAGTAAACCACGTTACGCTCACCTGGCTCCCACAGGGGCGTCGGTCGGACCCGGACAGCTGCGGTCTCCACCCACGTGATGCATAGTGCAGCGATGACTGACTGGATCTGCCATCCTAATCTTGTC
Source organism: Ambystoma mexicanum (assembly GCF_040938575.1). Classification (NCBI taxonomy): domain Eukaryota; kingdom Metazoa; phylum Chordata; class Amphibia; order Caudata; family Ambystomatidae; genus Ambystoma; species Ambystoma mexicanum. The sequence goes on from NC_090924.1 coordinate 655,917,285, forward strand.
TGCTTAACCCGTAGAAATATTCTCCTGCAAGTGGAGAGATGGATTTAGCCACTTGTGGATTCAAGTGATGGCACCCCACAGTCCTCCCCAACTAATCACCTCCGAAATGCCCTCACAGCAATCTCACCTTATATTCTTGAAAGATTAGCTCTCCATCCTGCGTGGATTTGCAGGGGCGCGTCGATTCCAGTTACTTCACTGGTTTGAAGGCTCGGGAGAGTTCCGGAGAGTATTGACTCCGAGGTTCCTGGTGAGGACCAGTAAGTATTAAGTTCATAGAGTTCAATATGTCCGATGTTCACTCTTGTTCCCCCCTTCCTTTCTTGTCATGCAGCTGGCTCGTGAAAAGATGCTCTTGTGGCAGCTGGTGGCAGTCAGGTAAGAGTCTGTATTACCCGGCGCTGTCCGGTAAATGTTGCTTGAGGAAAACGTGTTGTTTTGTCTCTCTTTACAGATGCGGCACGCGAAAATATGGAGAGTCACAAGAGGATGCCTCCGGTGGTAAAATCAGGTAAGTCTATGGTGGTAAGAATTAGATTTGTTGGTTCCCTCGGCTCACCTTGTGGTTTTCTTTTGTCTCCTAGGTGCCAAAGTTTGACGAAGAAATGATGGAGGCAGCGCCGACCCAAAAGATGCTGTGAAGACTGGAGTATGGCGCGGCGCTGCAGCTGGAGGTGCGGCGCGTGCAGAAATGATGTTCTTTACAGGTCCGGAGACGAGATGGATCCAGAATCAGGTGTGGAATAGAAATACGTTTTGTTTTCTAACCTTGTCCCTTTCTTTCCTCTTTGTTTTAGGAGCTCCGGATTCGAGGCGGGCGTGGCAGAAGACTGGATGCAGGCTGCAGGCACGGTGAGTGTTACGCTGCTGGATGCAGAATAACGCGAAGCGTGTGTTGCTGGTCGGGTGTGGTTTAAATAGCCTCAAAAGTAGTCCCAGGTAAGAAGTCCCTAGAACCACACCCGAGTAAAAAATAGTCCCTGTAGAAAAATAGTCCCTTTCAGGCTTCATGTTGGATTGGAGTAATTTGCAGCATGGTCTGCCTGAGGTAAGTAATGACTATGAGCCTGGCGCCTTAGGCGCCAGGACTGATTCCTACTATGAGCCTGGGCGCCAGGACTGAACCCAGATAGCCCCTAGCCGGGGCTGTTGAGGTTTTACTTAATGTCTAGATGCCTGCTCCTGGGGCTGATGGGCTTGGTCCGGATGCCTGGGGGTAGGCATCATGACAGCACTCAGACCCCCTCCCCCCCCAAGGCCCCTCCTAAAGTTGTTCTTCCCCTGGGCCCTGGTTTGTCTGGGAAGTTCCGATGGAATCTTTTCACCAACCGAGGTGCATGGACGTGGTCACTAGGTGACCATGAACTTTCTTGTGGTCCGTAGCCCTTCCAATCGATTAAATAAAAAAGTTTTGATTTAACCATCTTGGAGTCCAGGATATTTTTTACCTCAAATTCAGGTTCTCCATCTATAAAGATGGGGTCGGGTGGTTTGGTTAATCTTGTTCCTGGTTGAACTGGTTTTAAAAGTGAAACATGAAAGACAGGATGAATGCGCATATTAGAGGGTAATTCCAATTTGACGGCTACCGGGTTGATAATGGCCTTAATAGTGTAAGGTCCCAAATATCTAGGGTTAAAAGTCCGAGTTCCCTTCAGAGGTATGTGTTTTGTAGCCAGCCAAACTTGATCCCCAATCTGGTATTGTGGAGTTTCACTTCTACGTTGATCAGCATTTTTCTTATATTTCTCTTTTGCTTGTTTCAAATGTTCTGTTGCCTCTTTAAAGGCTTGTGTAATAGAATGCAAATGACTAACTGCAGGCATTTCTAAATGCTGAGGCGAATCTAGTTCTGAGGTTCGAGGGTGATGTCCATATATGGTATAAAAGGGGCTTTGTCTGGTTCCTGAATGTACAGAGCTATTGTATGCATACTCGGAAATCCATAAAATATCTTTCCAATTACTTTCGGTCTGGTGTAGCATGCAACGTAGGTACTGTTCAAGGGTCGGGTTGGTCCTCTCCGTCTGACCATCGGTCTGGGGATGGTGACTGGTTGATAACTTCACATCAATTTGCGCCAGTTGACAACATTACTTTAAAAAATGTGAAATGAATTGACTACCTCGGTCAGAGACCAATACGGAAAAATCAGTGTATTCGAACAATGTTTGAGGAACTCCTTGGCCAGAATTGAAGTAGAAGGTAATCCCTTTAGAGGAATAAAGTGGGCCATCTTGGAAAAAAGATCCACAATAACTAGAATGGTGTTAAATCCATAACATGGAGGTAGATCTGTAATAAAGTCTAACGATAAGGTGTGCCATGGTGTAGGTGGAATATCCAAAGGTTGTAAGAGGCCGGCTGGTTTTTTCTTCTGACTTTTGTTTTGGGCGCAAATGCCACAAAACATTACAAATGACTTTACGTCTTTTCGCCAGGTGGGCCACCAGAATTGTCTCTTAATTTTAGCTTCAGTTTTTGCGATACCTGGGTGTCCTTTCATCAGGGTGTCATGTAGTTCCTTGTGTGGTAGAAATAGTCGCCCTTGATAATAAGGTAGGTCATTGATGACTGAGTAGTCCGAGCCTTTCTTCACCCAGTCCTGCAGGGCTGTTGGATTGAAGAGTTGTTGGATCTTTACTTGAATATCCTCTAGTGTCTGTAGAGTGATTATGCCAAGAATTCTTTGTTCTGAAATTATAGGCACCGGTTCCGGGTTCGCGTATGCTTCTCCCATCCCTATTCGGGATAAGGCATCTGCCTTGCCATTTTTACAACCTGGTCGATAAGTGATCACGAAATCGAACTCGGCAAAGAACAATGCCCATCGAAGTTGCCGCGACGATTGGGCCTTGGCTGTTTTTAAATACTGCAAGTTCCGGTGATCAGTGATTACCGTAATGGAATGCCTGGCACCGAGAAGATAATGCCGCCAAGCCTTGAAGGCAGATTTGATGGCTAATAATTCTTTATCGGTAACCGCATAGTTTAACTCGGGGGGCCGAGAACTTTCTGGACCAAAATGCTACTGGGTGAAGTTGACCGGTTTCAGGATCCTTCTGGGATAGGACAGCTCCCATGGCTAAACTGGATGCATCAGTTTCAACAATGTATGGAAGTTCGGGGCGTGGATGCTTTAAGACAGGTGCAGACGTGAATTTCGCTTTCAGCTCTTGGAAGGCCTTTTCAGCTTCTTCGGTCCCCAAGAAGCGTTTGTTTTTTCGCAAAGTTGCTGTGATAGGGTGTACAACATGTGAGAAATCCGGAATGAATCTGCGGTAGAAATTAGCAAATCCGAGCATGCTTTGTACCCCTTTAACTGAACTGGGTGATGGCCACTTGAGGATTGCGTCCACCTTTCGAGAGTCCATTCAGACTCCTTTTGGAGTCAAGATAAATCAAAGGAATTCAACTTCCGTAGCATGAAAAACGCATTTTTCCAATTTTGCATATAACTTGTGCTGGCGTAGTTTCTCAAGGACTGCACGAACATGCTTCACATGGTCTGATTCTGAAGAGGAGTACACTAGAATATTGTCTATGTATACAACAACACAGACGTCAATGAGTTCACGAAGGACATCGTTCATAAAATACTGGAAGGCTGCTGGTGCACTGCACAACCCGAAGGGCATCACCTGGTATTCGAATAACCCGTACTTAGTGCGAAAAGCAGTCTTCCATTCGTCGCCTTTCTTTACACGTACCCCTTGGAGATCTAATTTAGTGTAGATGCAAGTGTCCTTTACTTGGTCTAGTAATTCGGGGATCAGAGGCAATGGGTATCGGTTCTTAACCGTGATCTGATTTAACGCGCGGTAGTCTGTGCACATTCTGAGGTCACCTTCCTTTTTAGGCACGAAGAACAAAGCTGAAGATGCAGGGGACTTGGATGGACGAATGAAGCCATTAGCAAGGTATTGGTCCAAGTATTGTCGTAGGTGAAGGTTTTCGGGTTCCGTAAGGGCGTAGATCCTACTACATGGCGGTTCTGCACCGGGTATGAGATCGATTTGACAATCGTATGATCTGTGAGGTGGTAGGGTGTTTGCCTGTTCCTTTTGGAAAACATCCTGGAATTCTTGATATTCCTGAGGTAACTGCACGACTGGAGTAGCGACGGTGGCCAGGCCTTGGTTCAAGGTTTTTTTTGGGTAACAAGTATGTGCACAATCCGGGAAGGTTATTCTCTTCTCTCGCCAAATCAATACAAGGATTATGTGTTTCCAACCAAGGTATCCCCAGTATTATTTGGGACTGCGGGGCTTTCATTAAATCAAACACAATAGTCTCTCGATGCCCATCATGACCCAATAGTGTCATCTCTGCGGTGGAATGAGTTACAGGCCCAGAGGCAATTTCAGTTCCATCGACTGTGGTGATGACATCCGAACTGGTCTTTTTGCAGAGAGGTAGATTCATCCTAGAAGCCAACTTGTGGTCCACATAGTTTCCTATGGCCCCGCTATCAATGTATGCCCTCACTGCGTGCATACGTGATGGTTGCCTTGGATCTATAAGGACCATTGGTATGATGAAGTGCGAGATCGGAGTATCCTTCAAGCTCGGCAAGCGGACCTCTACGCTTATCGGGCATGGTCGTCGCCCGAATCAGGCTCTGTTTGATTTTTATCAGCAACTCCGACTACTTTTTTAGATGTTTTTATAGGGCAATCCCGTAGAAAATGTCCTGAGGCCCCACAATACAGACACAATTGCATCTGCCATCTTCTTTCTCTTTCCTTTTGAGTTAAGGGTCCCTTGAACCCCCCCCCGATCTGCATCGGTTCTGATACATCTGTTCCTTTGAGGGTAACATTGGGTTTAACCAATACCCGATTCTCGAACTTAGCTCGATCAGCCTTTCTATTCTGAAGTCGGTGGTCTAACTGGACCACTAAGTCTACATATTCTGCACAATCCTGAGGTGGGTTCACAACTTGGGCCAAAACGTCTGAGTTCACCCCGAAGTCCACGATGAAATAATGTAATTTGTTTTACCTCTGGCCATCCGTTTTCCACAACTAACCTATTGAAAGTGGCGATATAGGTTAGTAGATCCTGGTTACCTTGTCGTAATGATAAAAGTTTGTTATCCAGGGCCTGTCCCTGTGAATGTCTGGCAAATAGTCTTTCCATGCTCAATTGAAAACCTTGAAAATCCCGAAGAAGAGGGTCGTCCTGGTTAACTAATGGAATTGACCAATCCGCTGCGCTGCCACTAAGATATGATAGTACAAAGGCTACTTTGGTTTGGTCGTTCGGAAAAGCTTCAGGTCTGCATAAAAAGTGCAAGCGGTATTGGTTCATAAAACGGCAAACTTTTTTGGGTCCCCAGCAAAACGTTCGTGTGGAGCTAAAGGAATGCTCCCTGGTAGAACCACTTGCACAAGATTGCTCGATGAAACAGGAGTTGGATTCCCACCCGAGTCCAGGTAATGGTGTTTGCCCAGCTTGGTTTTGCAGTAATTGTCTAGCGAGATCATCAGTGCGCTCCTTTGACACAATCAGTTCTCTCCTGAGGGCATTAGTCTCTTGGCACGCGGAGTGCACTTCTGCCCTAAATTCCCCTAACAATAGGGCTAGTTGGTCGGCTTCTGAGGTTTCCATAACGCCCGGGTGGGGATTTGTAGATAGGCTTCGTGTTCTGTTACGCTCACCTGGCTCCCACAGGGGCGTCGGTCGGACCCGGACAGCTGCGGTCTCCACCCACGTGATGCGTAGTGCAGCTACGTTGTAGTAACTTTAGAAGAACAATTGACTTGCCCCTGGTAATGTTCTTTGATGGATGTTTCTCCCACGAATGCCTCAGCTTTGATATTCTCTGATACCCTGCTTGCAGCTCAGAAAGGTTTATCAGCAGAGGGCACAATGCGTCGTTAACTCAATATCCCTCGGCAGCTTCCATCCTGCTCCAGACTAGGACTGATAAACACTGGTATAAGTAGCACAAACAGCGCACCCCTTGCCTCAGTTCGGTGCTCCCCCCTCTATGCACAGCCATCTCGAAGTTTATCAGTAATCCAGACCTTGAAACAGAGGAAATTTGAAGAAAATGTAAAATTTGACCAAAGATAGAGGGGTAGGTTGGAGGGCGATTAGAAATACGTGGGAGGAACATCCATCCGAAAGAACATTACCAAGGGCAAGTAATTTGTTCTTCTAAAGGTTTGTAACCTCCCACGTATTACTCATCTTTGATAGACTCCAATAGTAGTATGTAAAATGGAGGTGGGCAAGGAGAATTTATTTTTGATTTATATTGTGCAGGACAGACTTTCCAAACTTTGCCTCCTGACCAGATACCAAATCCAGGCAGTAATGCCTGGTAAAGGAATGCAGTGCCTACCTGCCCTGCACCCTCCCACTTGATGCAAATTTGCATTGACCCCCCCCCCCATGTACACTGCCGGGTAACGCTTCCCTGCTGGCCAGATCGAAATTACTTCTGATGCTGGAGTCGCCCCACCCAGTCTTGCAGCTCTTTCCATTGTACATCTACACAACTCACCAGTCACAGCTGTTGCAGCGCTCAGGTACTTAAGGGTCTCTCACCGCCGATATCCCTGAACAGGGTTGGCGGGCAACTCCCTGCAGACGCAATGCCCAGGTGTGGTACCTCTCCTCCCCTCACCTGCACCGCACCATCTCTACAAATCTCTCCCAACATCCTCTTCCCCTCTGCCCACCTGGCAATCAGCACCATGACAAAATGTTCTGGCAAGAAACAAAGTTCGATCAATATGTTCGCCAAGTAGTAATAATAATAATTTAGTATTTATATAGCGCTACGAACACTCGGGTATCTGAGCGCTGCTTATTAATACCCACAGTGTGTGGTGCTCATTTATCAACCTCGGAAGGCTGAAAGGCTGAGTTTGGCCCTGCCGGGATTCGAGTTTGTGTTAGCAGGCTCCACACAGATGTCAAAGCAAGCGCTCAACTCGCTGTGCTATCGGACCGGTTTATGATCAAGTCTACTCCTAAAGAGCCTGACATGCCTACTGAATCTGAAACGGGGACATCTCCCCCTCTGGCAGCGATGAGCCCACAGAGCTACAAAAGCTGATGGACTTTGTGAGGGATGGATTCACCACTCTTAATACCAAATTGGATGACATGAGCAGCACTATTAGCGCTATCAAGTCCCTCATGCAGAAAATGGATACCCGAATAACTGAGTGGAGACCAGAGTCGGAACAACCAAAGACGAAGTTACAATAGTCAGATCTGACCTCACGGCCCTTACCAAACAGGTGCAATAGATCAGTAGGAACAACGAGGACCTGGAATCCAGATATAGGCGCAATAATATACGCGTTATAGGGGTGCCGAGGACAATATCTCTGGTCCAATGGAAGACTTTGTGGAGCGCACTCTCCTCTCACTATTGGACGGTCCTAAACTGTCCCCCTTCTTTGCAATTGAAAGAGCTCACTGATCTCTGATGTTGAAACCTAAACCCAGCCCCCCACCCTATTATCGGCAGGGTGATGAACTATCGAGACAGGGACGCTTTACTTTGCACCGCCAGAGCTAAAGGAGAGTTACTGCTTGTATCCAACAAGATTCACTTACACCCCGATTTCTCTGTGGCGGTCCAGCAGGGACACAAATCCTTAGCAGAGAAGAAAAGGATGCGAAACCTCAGTGTCAACTACGCCATGTTTCCTGCCAAACTCTATAGAATACTCCGGGAAAGTCTTCTTCACCATCCCGGAAGAAGCAATGAAGTTCCTTAACCAGCACTTTCCGGGATAAAGCAGCCACTGTTCTTAGTCACATCCAAAATGTGTAGCGTTCGCAGCGCATTCGCCTGAAATGACTGATGTTTCAACTCCTGTCAATCCAGTCGCAGTTCATTATCCTTTCTAGTTATGTTTAAGTGAATCATTTAACTATGTGTCAATTGCTGTTTCTTTCTTGCTTAATTCACCGCTGCAATGCAGGTGCACTACACAGTGCGAACAGCCTCCCCCATGCAATGGGTTCTGTTACAATTGTTCTGGGGTTGTCATCCCTTGGTTTTGGATGGGGGCGACAGCAGGGTTAAGGGTTGTTGGGGTACAGAAAATATTCGGCACCAGTGACGGAGGTATCAGGCATAAGCGATCTTCTGAAGTTGTTCACATGAGTGGGCATGATGTTATTCTGATCTTGTCTTGGGTTCACTATCTGACGAAACTCGACAATGGCTGAACCGTTGCGATGCTCAAGTTGGAATGTTAGAGGCCTCGGCACTTATGTTAAAATGCGCAAACTACAATTATATGTGGAACACCACAAGACCCGTATCCTCGTCTTTCAGGAGACACGCGCATGCAGCAGGTTGCGAAAAGCTTGCAAAGAGCTGGGGCGCACAACGCTTTTATACCCAATATTCAACCCAGAACCGTGGGGTGATGACCTTTATACACAAATCTCTCCAATGCACTCCTATAGATACACGCATTGATCCTCTGGGGCGATATATGCTGCTGTATGGTACACTAGCTGGGACGAAGCTGATATTGCTTAACATGTATGGCCCCAACACGGACGAACCTGAATTCTACTAGAGCTGATGAACATGCTAGCCAGATACCCATTAATCCCAGTCCTGTGCGGGGGGGTGGGGACTTAAATACCATTCTAGATCCCGAGGTGGACAGGTCTGGGATTAAACCCAGAGCGCTATCCAGAGCTGTCCGTGTGGTCCTGGAGAAAATCTATTCTTGGGTTGGTAGATGCCTGGAGAGTATTACACCCAAACTGCCGGGAGTACATCTTCTATTCTTCGGTGCATGACTCGCACTCTAGAATTGACCTTTGGCTCTTATCAGGGAAATTAATTAATTGCATCTCGGGGGCGGCTATACTCCCGAGGACGTACTCGGATCATTCCCTGTACTTGGATTATTCCCCAATCACCCTGACCATAACCCTAACCTGGGATGGGCTACAGTCCCCTTATCGATCCTAGAGGCTAAAACCTCATGTTTTTATGGACTTGGTCTACCAAAATGAGCTTTGAAAAAGCAGAATTGATTACTTTGAAACCAATACTGGCTCTGCTGACTCCCTAGCGATACTTTGGGATGCTTGCAAAGCTTATATTACGTGGTATAGCCATATCCAAGGAGTCCGGGATCCTGAAGGCAATACATGGGTCTATTCTACAGTGCGAGACCTTCTTGAAGCGACTGGAGACGGCGTATGCGCTGGATCTGTGCTCAAACAAGTTAAGCTCCATTAAGGATGCCCTGGATGCTTTTCGTGAGGCCGCGGACAATATGGCGAGGGTGACCGACCAGGAGGCCTCTTGGCTCGTCTATTCAAACAGGAAATTGGTGGACACCATATTCCCCTATTTGAGGAAGCAGACAGAGCGCTAGTACACACTGAAGGAAAAGTGAGCGAAGTATTTTGCTCCTTTTATGCATCATTATACACTGTCAGGAAGACCCACTTACTGCCATAGACGCATTCTTCGATGCACTACCACTATCAATATTATCCAACGAAACCAGAGACGCTCTGGACGATCCCATCATGGGCGAAGAACTCGCTGCGCTATTGATGCCCTACCCCCTAATAAGGCCCCTGGTCCAGACGGTCTCCCTGTGGACTTTTATAAATGCTTCAAAGGTCTTCTCGTTCCTCATCTTGTAGCTCTCACGGACGATTCCAATGCTAAGAAAGAATTACCCCTCGCTCTCCGTCAAGCGGCGATAACAGTCCTGCTCAAACCAGGTAAACCCGCCACGCAATGCAGATCATATCACCCACCCCCACTCCCCCGTCGCTGATTAACAGTGAAGTCAAGATATTCGCTAAGGTTCTTGCCCTACATCTGGCCCCATATATGTCCCATTTGATACACACTGATCAGCCTGGCTTCGTCCTGGGCTGCTCCACTGGCCTAAACCTGCGTCGGTTGTTTAACGTCATCTCGGATTGACCCGGAGGCAAGCGCCATCGCTGCCATGCTGGACATGCAGAAAGCCTGACTCCGTTTCATGGCACTTCCTTTGGGTTATGTTTGAGAGATGCAATTTTGGGCCTAGATTTGTGTCCTGAATACAACTACTATATTCCAAACCTGTCGCTAGCGTGCGCACTAATGGTCGACTCACGCCAGTTTGATATCGGCAGGGGAACCAGACAGGGATGCCCTCTGTCCCCACTTCTCTTTGAACTAGTCATGGAACCCTTTGCTGATCTTTTACGGTCCAAACATGCTCACAGAGGTATGCTGATCAGTCCTCCCGAGATGGTTTCACTTTACGCAGATGATGCGATGCTGTACATAAGAGACCCAGAACGCAACCTTAACCCCATAATGCTGGATGTCTGTAACTTTGGCTCCTTGTCTGGCCTCTGGGCCAAATGGGCTAAATCTGAGCTGTTTCCCCTGACCGACCCCACATCGGCTGCAAAGGATTGAAATGGGCCCACATCGAGATAAAATACTTAGGAGTTAAGTGCCGTGATTTCGGATCTTACTTGAAGCAACTTGAACATAAATTACTCTTGTGGTCTAAGCTTTCCATTACCCAGATAGGTAGAGTTTCTCTTCTCAAGATGGTAGTGTTACCTCAGATCCTATACTGCTTCCTCAACGTTCCTATGTGGCCCGGTACCAAATTCTTTACTAGATGCCGCTCACTGACCAACAGCTTCCTATGGCACTCTGGTGCGGTAGGCCTAAAATGGTCAACCCTAGCGAGACCGCTCAATCAAGGTGGCCCCTAGCAGCCCCTGACAGTCATACTGGATCGCAGCTCAAGCCCATTATGCTGCATATTGGTCCACTGGGGACCTACCGCTCCCACACGTGAAACTCGAACAACTGGCAGTTAGCCCCAGAGATACCCACTCCCTTCCGACCCCCACCCACCCGTCTGGACCGACTCTGGTACACCCAGCCCTGCGGCTGTCACTGCCTTCGCCTGGGAGAAGATTTGCAGACAGACGGGTTACCCCCGCCCGTTCCACAAAGACCTGCCACCATGCAAATGTATTCCCAGGTTCCCCAGGACTAGTAAATCTATTGCAGCTAAATGGTCGACAGATGGCTTCTCTACCCTGGGCGATTTGTACAAGCTCGGCTTATTTTTGGGTTGGTCTGACCTGCGGAGGTGCTTGCTGGGAGCTCCTTATGTGTGGCTACAATATGCTGGGTTGAGACGGGTGGTCAAGAAGCGGTGGCCTGAGTTTGCAACACTGCCCCCAGATGAACCCCTGCTTGCCCTTGTAATGTGTAATTCTATCCCCTCAGGTATTGTATCACTTTTTTATAGGCCGCTTCAGGTAAGCCTGGAGCAGAGACCTGGGAATAGATTTCACTGATGAAAGGTGGGACAATATGTGCAGACATGCTCGCATAGTCTCTTAACTCAAAGTTCCGCCTGATCCAATCCAAGGTACTGCATACGTTTCATTACACCCCTGCCAGGCTTCACATCATGTCACATGACCACTCACCCCGGTGCCCCAGGTTCCATGCTGATAAGGCGGGGTATATTGCCATATGATGTGGGATTGCCCCAGTATTTCCGAATTTTGGGCCAAGTTATGTACAACTGTATCTACGATACATGATCTAACTGTGGAGCCCTTGCCCATGACCTGCCTGTTCCATGAGTTCCTGGCGATATCCGGCAGCAGCCATAAGCTGGCCAGTTTGTGCATGTTACTTGCACTACAATGCTTACTGTTAGTGTGGCTCAGACCAACTGTGCCTACAGTGGGGCAATGGCTCAGATGTCACCTGAAGAGAGATGGTCCTCTATGCAGACACCTGGTTGTAGGGCATACTTGCACACAATGGACAACGATGAGGCTTGTAGTGTAGATTCACCTGGTCCCTCCAGCCCCGACCGGCCTCTGTAGTACCCGTGTTAGCTGACTGCAATTGTATAATTGTAATTATTACTGATGGTTAAATCAAAATGTGCTACTCCCTTGTAACATATTACCTGCTCACATGCTATTCTATGTACTGATGTCTGTCCTTCTCCGTTACCTTGCCGAACTCAATAAAGGTATTTTTTTTTTTTTTAATGACAGTTTTAACATCCTTAAATGGCACGTATGGAGGGGTGTAAAAGGAGGTCCCATAAGGAATTTTAAAACCAGATTAAGATCCCAAACTGGGACAATAAATGGAATAGGATGGAAAATGTTTTTAAGTCCCTTCAGGAACTAAAATGAACTTAAAGAACCCGGTTCCAGAGAGCACTTAAAAATGAAGAACACTGCAAAATATCCGTTTGCAGTAGAAAACTATAGCCCTTGATGGGCTAAATGCAGTATAACTGACAACACCAAAAGTGTATCTCAAGAAAAAGGCTCAATGTCTATCCCTGCACCAGCTGCAAAACATGTTCCAACGGCAGCAGTACACAGCTTTAGTTGCTGGCCTTCGGGCCGAAAGCAACACATCCGGGAGGTGCCAATATCTCCATCTTAACCTTTCAAAAACCAGGCGTGAAGGTTCAGGGTTCTAATCTCTGGGTAAAGAATACGACCACCCTACTGAGTGAGCAGGTCTGCTCTTTGAGGAAGACTAATCAGGAGAGGTATCCAGCCCACTAACATCCTTCAAGAAATCTACACGGTGCTGTAATGTAGACTGTTCAGAGATTAACTCCTCAGGCACATTGGGAGTTTCAAATTCCAGGCCAAACCGAGGACAATCTCATTGTCAGTCCCTCCCAAAAATGAAACCCATGGACTTAAATTCCTTTCTTGTAAGAGGTCTCTAATATTTTACTTCGGCAGTTTTGGAGTCGAAAGAATTGATGCGACCAGCTACGAAGGCGTGGAGGCTTAGGCTTTGGTACATCTCAAACCTTCGAGACTCTTGATGTTTTGAGGAAGCTTTGAGCAAGCAGAAGCCTCAACTGAATCCCCATCAGCCTTAAACGGCGCAATGGGGTCCGAAGGCTTCTTTTGCTCCTTTGAAGGGGCAGAAGGGGCCGCTTTCTCAAACACCTTTATTTGGATGCAACAATCCTCCCATTCAGCTTTTGACGCCGACTTACCTGGGAAACGTACACGTTTAGTATCAGGTGAGGAGTCCAAAGAAGAGAACAAGTTACTAACCTCTGGTAAGGTTCTTTCGATTGGATGTTCCCCCCACATATTCCTCATCTTATGATTGGATATACCTCAGCTTCAACTGCTTCGGAAAAAAAGAATTTGGCAGAGTGTGCTGCGAGTCAATGCCGTCCACATGGTGTCTCATGAGGGAGTCTATCTCGCAGTCAACGTCAGTATATAATGGTACGCGCAGCGCCCGTTGGTTTCAGTTCTGTTTTTACACCTTCCTCATGCAGAATTACCAACATCAGTCAATCCTAGACAGTACTAGACTTTGAAGGAGTGTAAAGTGTAATGCCTGGAAATTCTACAGAGGGGTAGGTTGGGTGGGTGGGGCGATGAGGAATGGAGGAACATCCAATCAAAATAACATTACCAGGGGTAAATAATTTTTTCTTCAGATGGATTGTGTCCTCCCACGTATTCCTCATCTTATGATAGACTCCCAAAGCAGTGTTAGGTTTTGGGACAAATTTTCGGTTTCAAGATTTGTCGTAGATCGAGTAGAAGACCGCCTTCCCAAATCCTCGTTCCTGGCTAGAGGATGAGTCTAGACAGTAATGCTTTGGGAAACTGGATGGTAGACAAAGTTGCTGCCGCAAGAAATTCTTTTAAAGGCACCCCTGTTTGGAGAGCGGAATATGTTGCCATTCCCCTTTTTGAGTGGGCTCTTGAGCCTTCTGGGGGATCTTTACCGGCCAATCTGTAGCATTCAGAAATAGCAAGTATTATCCATCTGGATAAAGTTTGTTTAGTAACTGGAAGTCCCAGTTTGTGGCCAGTATAGCCAATGAAATGTTGGTCATGCTGACGTATCTTCATCATACGAGAAATGTAAAAGCTCAAAGCTCTTCTTGGATCAAGCCTATGTAGCCTTTCCTCTTCCTTGCTAGGATGAGGTGGCGGATAGAAAGTTGGGAGCACAATTTTCTGGGCTAAATAGAAATCGGACTCCATTTTTGGTAAAAAAGAAAGTTCAACCATAAGGACAACCGTATCCTTGTAACAAATTGCCAAAGAACAAGTTGCTTTCTTACCTGGTAACGTTCTTTCGATGGGATGGTCCGACGACGTATTCCATATCTATGACAGGTAATGTCCACAGCTGTGCTGCTTCGGAAAATCTTTGGCGTCTGCGTCGATGACGTCGATGCGCCGTACCCGAGGACCTCCTCCGACGTCACCCGATGTGATAAGTAGGACGCACGACGCCCATAGCCTCAGTTATAGTTTTTTCCCAGAACGTGTGCCACCAGTTTTCTGCCAGTTAGACACACAAGGCCTTGCGGAACGCAAGCTGCAATCGCAAAAGAAATTCTGCAGCGGGGAAGGCAGGGAGGGAGCGATATGGAATACGTCGTCAGACCATGCCATCGAAAGAACGTTACCAGGTAAGAAAGTAACTTGTTCTTCGAGGGGATTGGGTCCTCAGACGTATTCCATATCTATGACAGACTCCCAAAGCAGTACCAAGCAAGGAGGTGGGAAAGAATTTAGAATACAAATTTAGCATGCCCAATCAAATTGCGGAATAGAGAACTGCCTTGCCAAAGGCCAGATCTTGCCCTCTGATGGAATCAAGGGAATAGTGACGTACAAAAGTATGTACTGAAGCCCAGGGGGCTGCATCACAGATGTGACGAATAGGAACTCCCCTCTGCAGGGCAGTAGACGCAGCCACTCCTCTGGTAGAATGGGCCCGCAAGCCAGCCGGAGGGTCCTTACCTGCCTAGCGGTAACACTCGGAGATAGCTAAAATAATCCGAGACAAAGTCTGTTTCGTCACAGCTTGTCCCAAACGCGTCCCAGCGTAACCAATGAAAAGTTGATCGTCCACTCTGACCGGGGACATGCGCGAAATATAAAAGCTCAACGCTCTCCGAGGATCAAGCCTATGGAGCCTCTCCTCTTCCTTACCAGGATGTGGAGGAGGATAGAACGCCGGAAGAACAACCTTCTGACTCAAATGAAAATCCGAAGCCACCTTCGGAAGAAAAGAAGGACGAACTCTAAGGACAACTCTGTCCTTGTGAAACACAGTGAAGGGTGGCTTAACTGAAAGTGCCTGTAACTCACTCACTCTGCGAGCGGAAGTAACCGCAACCAAAAACACAGTTTTCAGAGTCAACAGCCTCAAAGGGCAAGAATGTAAAGGCTCAAACGGAGCACCCATAAGAAACTTAAGAACAAGGTTCAAATCCCAACCTGGCACCAAAAAAGGTGACGGAGGGAACACATTAGTGAGCCCTTTTAAAAACTGCGAAATTAAAGGAATCTTAAAATAGGAACACTCTTCAGACGAGCGCTTAAATATGGACAGCGCCGCCAGGTAACCTTTAATGGTCCCCACTTGCAAGCCCCTGTGGGCCAAAGAAAGCAAAAAAGACAAAACCATGGGAATGTCGCATTCAAAAGGATCCACATTCTGAACTCTGCACCAGTCGCAGAACTTTCTCCAACGGCACAGAGACTTTGTTGCCGGCCGCCTGGCCGAGAGCAACACCTCCATCACGTCTTCAGGGAGGTCCCAATCCTTATACCTCAACCTTTCAGAAGTCAAGCGTGAAGAATGAGGGATCTGACCTCTGGATGGAGAACCTGACCCCCCCCTCCCGTGAGAGCAGATCGTCTCGGTAGGGAAGACGACGTGGAGGGCAGATGGACAAGTCTAGAAGGTCCGGGTACCAAGTCCTCCGGGCCCACGCCGGAGCAATGAGGATCATCCGGGAACCGAACCTCCGTAACCTCCGCAACACTCGCGGGATGACGGGGACTGGAGGAAAAGCGTACAGCAGTGAGAATGACCACTCCACCACAAACGCGTCTCCTAAGGCTCCTTTTGGAGGAAATTCCCGCGGGCAAAACCTTTCGCACTTCCGGTTGACACTGGAGGCAAAGAGATCCACTTGAGGGGTCCCCCTAAGGGCGAAGATCTCCAGGAGAATCTCCTGAGCCAGCTCCCACTCGTGAGAGATCGTGCTCTGCCTGCTCAGAGCGTCCGCCGTCTCGTTGTCGTCTCCGGCCAGATGAACTGCTGAGATCGAAACTTCCTGCTGGATGGCCCAGAACTCGAGCTGCATCGCCTCCCTGCACAGCGGAAGTGACCCTGCCCCCCCCCTTTTTGTTGAGGTAGTGCATGGCCACCGTATTGTCCGTCAGAATCAGGACACTCTTCCCGCGCACAGTCGGCAGAAAAGCCTTCAGGGCTAGCCTGACGGCCCTCAGCTCTAACAGATTGATATGGAGTCTGGACTCCGACGGAGACCAACGACCGCTGACAGTCAACTCGCTGGCATGAGC
The DNA here is from genome assembly GCF_040938575.1 of Ambystoma mexicanum. NCBI lineage: Eukaryota > Metazoa > Chordata > Amphibia > Caudata > Ambystomatidae > Ambystoma > Ambystoma mexicanum. Next base: position 655,933,674 of record NC_090924.1, read on the forward strand.
TCCCCATCCTGTGAGGGATGTGTCCGTCACGATCGTCACCTCCGGCCAGGGCAGCCAAAATGGGGCCCCCTTCATCAGATTGCCCTCGACGGCCCACCACAGAAGGTCCCGTGCTACCGAGGGCGGCACCTGAGCAGGGTCCGACAGCCTGCCGGAGGACAGAGCACTGGAGCTTGAGTGCCCACTGCAAAGACCCCATCCGCAGACGAGCCTCTGGCACCAAAAGAATGCAGGATGCCATGAGGCCGAGCAGTCTCAAGAACTCGGACGCTGGGAGATTCTGGGCAAACTGAAACTTGTGCACCATCTGCTGAATGTGAAGAGCACTCACCTGAGGAGGAAAACACTGCCCCAGGGACGTGTCGAGCACTGCTCCGATGTACTGGAGCCGCTGCGTTGGTGTCAAATGGGACTTCTTTAAATTGAGGGAGAAGCCCAGCCTGTGAAGGGAGTGGCAGGTGACGGACAGATGATCCAGGACTTGCCCGGGAGATCTCCCCCTGATCAACCAATCGTCCAGGTAGGGGTAGACGTGAATCACCCTTTCCTGAGATGCGCTGCCACCACCACCATGAGCTTGGTGAAAACCCTCGGGGCGGAGGTCAATCCGAACGGCAGGACCCGAAACTGAAAGTGCGAGTCGCCAACCACGAACCTCAGGTACTTCTGCTTGGGATGGATCGGCACATGGAAGTAAGCATCCTTGAAGTCGAGAGACACCAACCAGCCCTGAAGTTGAAGGGCCTGGAGGACTTGAGAAAGAGTCACCATCTTGAACTTGTCCTTCCTGAGGAGTTTGTTCAAACCGCGCAAGTCCATGATGGGTCTCAATCCCCCCGTCTTTCTTCGAAATCAAAAAATAAGGGGAATACCATCCCTTGTTCCTCTCCGCTACAGGCACCAGTTCTATGGTTCCTTTCTCCAGCAGGGCTTGAATTTCCTGCGCAAGGAGCGGATCCGGACTCTTCAAAGAGAGGTTCCCTGGTGGATTGTCTTGAGGCCTCTGCCGAAAAGGAAGACAGTAGCCGTGGGTTATGATCTCCAGAACCCACACATCCGAAGTAATGGCTTGCCACTCTACAAGATGCTGCGCCAGCCTTCCCCCAACCGGCGAACCATGGGACCTGGCCTCATGACAGAGTGGTAGCGGCTGCGGCGTTGCCTAAGGGCAAAGAGGCAACTGCCCGAGCGGCCTTGGCACCTCGAGTACCTTTGTTTCCACCTCTGGCACTCTTACGATGGCCTCTTTGACTGCTAGCTCCTCTCGCTTTACTGAAGGACGAGTAATAGCGAAAGGAACCTCCCCTCCATTGCTGTCCCCTAGGACGAAAAGGCAGAGGTTGGCGAACTGCAGCACCCAACGATTTCGCTGCAGCTTTGGAGGTCTGCAACCTCTCAAGGCTCTAGTCAGCCTTGCTGCCAAAAAGGTGTTCACCATCAAAAGGCATATTGAGGAGACTGCACATCAGGAGCGAACCCAGACTTCCGCAACCACGCAAACCTGCGCATTACGGTGCTCGCCGCCATGGACCGGCTGATGCAATCCGCCAACTCCAAACCCGACTGAACGGCCTCACACATAGCATCCTTGCCATCCTGAACCATAGCAAGGAAACCATCCCGTTCGTCCCCTTCGGGAACATGATCAGCCGCTAATGCAACACAGTTCCACAGAGTGTGCGTGAAACGAGACAAGGCACATATGGAGTTGGCCGCCTGAAGCGCCATACCCCCCCGAAGAAAACACTTTCTTTGCCCAGCCGTCAAGACCTTTGTCTTCCCTATCGGAGGGATGGTAGGATACAACGCCTGCTTTGCCGGGGCCGTAGCCGCCTGCACCACCAAACTCTCCGGGGTGGGGTGCCTAGACAAGTAGCAGGGTCGCTACTGGCTGGACGGTATTTTCGCGACAAAGACTTGCCCACTGCCGGGAGACTCTCCGGAGCAGTCCAAGCCGCCGCCGCCACCCTTCTCTGCAGAGCCATATGAAAAGGCAAAACCGGGTCAGTGGGTGGACCGAGATCAAGGATGTCCGTGAGATCATCCTGAACGAACTCCCCTGGTGGAGCTGACCAACCCAAGTACTCGGTAACCCGAGACATAAGGCGCCGATATGAAGAATCGGCATGAGTTCCAGGCTCCGGCCGACAAAACTCCACCTCCGGAGAGGTGTCCAGTCCACTGGCATCATGCAGCGACTGCCTCAGGTCATCAAAATGGCGATGGCCCGAGATAAGGTCATCTGGAACCGCATCCAGAACCAGGCCGCCATCAGAGCCGTCATCACCCTCTGAAATGTACTCCAGGCGGGGAGAGGAAGACCTCTGCGGACCAAAGCAGTGCCGGACCTTAGCCATAGCCTTTCCAGGGGCAAACCCCGTGCCACGGGGCCCCTCCGACACAACCACCTCGAAAGGCGCCAACGTCGAGGGCGTTTAACCAGTCGGCGCCGGCGTCGACGACAGCTCCAGCGCTGTAAGCATCAGCGGCGTCGACACAGTCCTCGAAGCCGGAGCTCCGAGCATGTCTCTCGACAACCTGGGCACCGACGACGTCGACGACCCCCTCGAAGACGGAACCTCGAGAGAAATCGTCGACGACCTTGGCGCAACAGGAGTCGACGTCTTCTTCGAAGACGGCACAGGATCACGCGGTCTCGAGCGCGTCGAGGACCGGGACCTGGAACGGGCATGGCGAGAACGGCTACCCTTGTCCGAGCAGGACCTCTCCCGCGAGCCGTGCCGACCACCCGAGCCTGAAGGCGTACGGGCGGTGTCTCTCGACCGGTGCCGACCGACCCCACTCAGAGGCGCGGACGGACCAGTGCCCTGCGATTCCAGAATCACTAGCATCTGCTTCCCGAAGGAAGCCCATTCCTCCGGTGTCGCTTGCATGGAGGGATAAGCGACCCGCCGATGGGCGGAGTCCTCCGAAGAGGACGGGGAAGGCGACCTATGCCGACGCTTCCTGGAATGCCTACAAGAGGCGGAGGAGTGGCGAGACCGACTCCTGGAAGGAGACCCACCGGACTTCCGACGATGCAGAGTCACCCCTCGAGTCATCGGTCGAAAGCCCTGCAGACCTCGACTTCCGGTGCTTAGACACCCGGCCTACCGACAGCTTCTTCTTGCGTTCCCGCAAGGCCTGTGCAGTGAGCGACTGGCAGTCGACACAGTCGTCCGTATCGTGGGCCTCCCCGAGGCACCAGAGGCAGGCGTTGTGCGAGTCCGTGACCGACATCTTGGACCCACAGTCCCTGCAGTTCTTGAAGCCCAGACGCGGGGTCGAAGATGAGAAAGACATCGCCACGAACAGGTCTTCACAACCAACCGAACAGGTTCAACGAACCGAGAATAGAAAACAGCAACTCCAACGAGTTGAGGCGTACCGAGATTCACGAAGCGAACACGTTCGCGGAAAAAACGGAACTGAGGCTATGGGCGTTGTGCGTCCTACTTATCACATCGGGTGACGTCGGCCGTCGGAGGAGGTCCTCGGGGACGGCGCATCGACGCCATCGACGCAGGCGCCAAAGATTTTCCGAAGCAGCACAGCTGTGGACATTACCTGTCATAGATATGGAATACGTCGGAGGACCCAATCCCCTCGAATGGAGGCTTACTAGAAAGGGCCTGCATTTCACTCACCCTGCAAGCTGTTAAAGCAACGGAATGGATTTAAATGTAAGCAGTCTTAACGGACATGAGTGAAGTGGCTCAAAAGGAGCACACAAGGATTTTTAATACCGGATTAAGATCCCATATTGGGACTTGAAAAGGTTTAGGAAGGAACACTTTATTGAGCCTCTTATGAAACTGTATGAACTATGGAATTTTAAAATAAGATACCTCTTCCGAGGTGCGCTTGAAGATAGAAAGCACTGCCAAGTATCCCTTAATGGTTCCAATCTGGAGCCCCAGATCAGCCAAATGTAACACAAAAAAACAATGCCATAGGTGTATTGCATTGAAAAGGATCCACATCCTTTTCCCTACACCAGCTGCTGAATTTGCTCCAACAGAAGCAGTATAAGGTTTTTGTTGCTGGCCTTCTGGCCAAAATAAAAATCTCCAATACGTCTTCCGGGAGGTCCCAATCCTTATATCTCAACCCCTCAGAAACCAGGAGCGAAGGTTGGTGTCTTGACCTCTGGATGGAGAACCAGACCCTGCTCTTTTGAGTGAAGGTCCTCTCTTTGTGGAAGACTTATTGGAGGGAAGTTGGACATGTCCAGAAGCTCCAAGTACACCATCCTCCTGGCCCAATCTGGAACAATTAGGATCATGGCTTTCCTGAACTTTCTCAACCTCCTGATCACATGAGGAATGACTGGGACTAGAGGAAACGATTAGAGTGTAAACTCCCAGTCAATTACGAAGGTGTCCTCTAGAGCTGTTGGGGGAAATTCCCTGTAGCAGAACAGTTTGCACTTCCGGTTGACACTTGTCACGAACAGACCCACTTGAGGGGTTCCCCAAAAGGTGAAGATCTCTTGAAGGACTTCCTGAGCTAGTTCCCACTCGTGGGAGACTGTGCTTAGCCTGCTCAGAGCGTCCGCCGCCGTGTTCTCCTCTACGGCTAGTTGCACTTCAAGAAGGAATCTTTCCATCAGAACTGCCCAGAACCACAGCTGCATTTCCTCTGTGCAGAGTAGAAGTGATCCTACACCTCCTCTCTTGTTGAGGTAGTACATGGCCACTGTGTTGTCCATCATTATCAGGAATTTCTTTTCGCATACAGAGGGCAGAAAGGCCATCAACGCAAGTCTGATCGACTGCAGCTCCAAATGATTGATGTGTAGTTTGGACTCCGATAGAGACCAACGACTGCAGATTGTCAGATGGTTGGCATGGGCTCCCCACCCCGTGAGTGAGGCGTCCGTCACTATTATCTCTGGCCATGGTTGCCAAAAAGGTTCTCCCTTCATAATATTGTCCTTGCAGGCCCCATCCTGTACGCCCCTGTTTGGAACCTGAAATAGGTCTGACATCTTGCCCGAGAATTGAGACCACTGTGTTCCGAGAGCCCATTGAAGGGATCTCATTCTCAGGTTAGCCTCTTGCACCAGTAAAATGCAGGATGCCATGAGGCCGAGCAACCTCAAAATGTCGAAGGCCGGAAGACGCTAGGCACTCTGGAATTTGGTGACCATCTGCAGAATGTGCTGAGCCCCTACATTGGGCGGCAAGGCTTTTCCCCAAGGATGCATCCAAGACCGCTCCAATGAATTGGAGTCTTTGAGATGGTATAATGTGGGTTTCCTTGTAATTGAGGGAGAAGCCCAGTCTGTGGAGAGATTGGCAGGTGATGCTGAGATGTTCCAAGGCATGTTCGGGAGAACGTGCCCTGATCATCCAATCGTCCAGGTAGGGGTACACTTGAATCCCCTCCCCTCTACTGAGGCTTGCTGCCACCACCGCTATAAACTTGGTGAAAACCCTTCGGAGGGGCTCAGCCGAAATGGCAGAACTCGAAATTGATGATGAGAACCCGCCAACCGCGAACTTAAAGTACTTTCTGTGCTTGGGATGGATCAGCACGTGAAAGTAAGCCTCCTGAAGGTCCAATGACACCATCCAATCCTGGAGCTAGATGGCTTGAAGGATTTGAGAAAGTGGGATCATTTTGGACTTGTCCAAGCATCTCAAGTCGAAGATGGGTCTCAATGGGTCCTTGGGGATTAGAAAATAAGGAGAGTAAAACCCTTTGTTCCTAAGATTGGTATTGTAGGTGGACCTTGGTCCAGAATATCTGTAAGGTCATCATGGACAAATTGAACCAGAGGTCTAGCCCAGCCTAGATATTCCACGACCTTGGACATCAGGTGACGATATGAAGAGGCAGCATGCTCTCCTGGCTCTGGCCTACCACACTCCATTTCAGGCGATGTATCAACGCCACTGGCATTTCTTCCGAAATAAGACATTCCGGTACATTTGGAGTTCCAAAGTCAAGGCCAAATGGGGCATCCTCTTCATCAGGTCTTTCTTCTTCTTCAAAAATTGAAGAAAGGGATTTAAAAAACTCCTTCCTGGAACAAGGGGTAAATGTTTTTTCTGGAACACACAAAGGCTTTTGGTTTGGCACCTTTTTGAGGTTTCACATGATCTGTGGGCTGTGCTGAAAGCACCTGAATTTTTGGCATTAATGGTTTTGGTGTCGACGTCGACCGTGGCGTTGATGGGGTCGATAGTAATGGTGCTGATGGAGTCGAGGATTTGACGGTTCCCTTAGAATATTTTGGCTTCGAGGGACGTGGAGGTTTCGACGGCGTCTAAGACATCGAACACTCGTTATGTCTCGGGTGACTTACTCACCGGACACCTCGAGAGTTCTCTGTGAACCTTCAATCGACCACCCAGGCTCGAGGGCGCGCAAATGTTGGTACGGGACCACTCTCTGCGGCCTTCCGAAGAATGCGCAGATGGAGGCTTACCCTTTTCAAATATTTCCAGCATTTTCAAACGGAATGCCTCCCAATCTTCAGATGATGAATGTTTGGTGGGGCACTTTAATTATTTGGGGGCTTTGTCAGATGAGGATGGCGACCGATGGTGGCGTCTCCTCGATCGCATCCACGAAGACGAGTGGTGCGAACCACTACGGGACCTTGATCACTTTTTGTCACTCTTGCATCAAGGAGAAAGATCTCCAGAATCGACAGTTGAGGAACGATCGGTTTTAGTTTTACGGGGAGATTTCCCTACCTGTAAGTTCCCTTTTCGTTATCGCAGGACTTTTCCCATCATAGCCTGACACTTTGCGCAGGAATCGGTGTCATGCCTTCCCCCAAGCACCACAGGCAAGAACGATGGGTATCAGTGATCGACTTTATCAAAGCACACTCCTTACACTTCTTGAAGCTCGTGCGAGGAGTCATCGGGGTAGAGGACGAAGACATGGTCGTCGATTAACCATTTTTTTTCCAGGCATTGCGTAGCAAATAATTACTAGCAAGGTTTGCCGAGTCTCCGAAGCAAACATGTTTGCGGAAAAACAGAACTTGGGCCAACGGGCACCGCGCGTGCTACTTATACCCTCAATGAGGTCACCCTCAACAGAGGCCTTCGAGGGACATCGACTCAACGCCATCAACGCACAGTGCCCTCTGCCGAGAATATTTTTCTGTAGCAGCAGAAGCTGGACGTGATCATCAAAGATGAGGAATACGTTGGAGGACACAATCCATTCGAAATATATTTAGTGTTGTTATGTGGGTAGGCCATATAAGAGGGGGTGGGAATGTAGTAGTACCCCAAAGGAATGTACATATGACAATGCATTACTTACCGTAAAAGCATTTCTGATGGTTGTATCTGCTTAGATTCACATGCTGTGCATAGGTCCGACATCCAGTGGTCACTGCGGAGTATTGCATTTTGTTTTTCGTAGTCGAAAAGGGGACGTCGACAAGGCGTGTCTGTAACACTATCCCTATAGTGACGTGCGTTGTACCCACAATCCCTCGCGCGTCGAGGTCCCTCTGTTTGTATTTTTCTGCCCTGAGGGAGCCTTTTAGCCGTGAGTGAGTACAGAAAAGAGAGAAATATATATAAAAGGATGTCTATGTTCCTTCCATCCGAGCGGGGAGGAAGGGTGGGCGCATGTGAATCTAAGCAGATACAACCATCAGAAATGCTTTTACGGTAAGTAATGCATTGTCTTCTGATGTTTGTTAATCTGCTTAGAATCACATGCTGTGCATAGACTAGCGAGCAGTACCCGGAGTTGGCGGTGGGTTATGAGAAGGAACAGTAGAGAAAAGATGTCTTAATACTGCCTGCCCAACCTGGGAATCAGATCTAGAGTGTGCATCTAGACAGTAGTGTTTTGTAAATGTGTGCACAGAACTCCAGGTTGCCGCTTTGCAGATGGACTCAAGGGGAACATTTGCAATGAATGCTATGGAAGCCCCCGTGCCTCGAGTGGAATGTGCTCTTGGCTTGAAGGGTAGTTCTCTCTTAGCAAGAGTGTAACAGAGAGTGATGCATTGAACAATCCATCTAGATATAGTGGATTTTGAGACCGCATCTCCTTCTCTTCCTGCTGCCACCGAGACAAAGAACTGATTAGTCTTTCTCAGTGGTCTGGTTCTTTCCATGTAGAACATGACAGCTCTGCGTACATCTAGTGTATGCAGACTTTTTTCTCCCGAGTTGGAAGGGTTTTGAAAGAACGTTGGTAGTTCTATAGTTTGGTTTACATGAAATTTCGAGATGAATTTAGGTGCAAACCTTGGGTGTGTGCGTAGAACCACCTTATCTTTGTGAACTGTTACGAAGGGGTCTAGTACAGAAAGAGCCTGTAGTTCACTTACTCTCCTAATGGAGGTGATAGCTATTAGGAAAGCAGTCTTAAGGGTGATATCTTTAAGAGTTGCCTTGTGCATGGGTTCGAAGGGAGGGCCCATGAGTCTGGAAAGTACCACATTTAAGTCCCATCCGGGAGCTGGGTTAGCTATCGGAGGGTGTATCCTCTTTACCCCCTCCATGAAGGCTTTGATAACTGGTATCTTCCACCACGACACTAAGTTGGGAAGTGGTGTATGCAGAAAGTGCCGCTAGGTGGACTTTAATGGAATTGAACACTAAACCTGAATCCAGTAAATGGGTCAAGTATAGAATAATGTCAGTAGGAGAGCAGTCAACTGGGTTGATGCTAGTACCTCTACACCAGATAACGAATCTTTTCCATTTGCTAGAATAGCAGTGTCGAGTATTAGGTTTTCTGGCTTCCCTGAGGATGTCCATACATCTCTGTGGGAGTTGTAAATGTCCAAATTCTATGATCTCAGGAGCCAGGCTGCTAAATTCATGGTCTGAGGGCATGGATGCAGTGTTCTGCCCTTGTCTTGTGACAGCATGTTGTACGGGCAGGGAAGTTTCACTGGGGGAGATAGGGACATCTCCATCAAGTGAGCGAACCATGGCTGCCGGGCCCACATTGGGGCCACTAGTATCATTGTAACCTGCTCCTGATGCATCTTGTGCACCACTTTGTTGAGAAGGGGAGTCGGGGGAAAGGCGTAAACAAATTTCCCTGACCATAGAATCGACAGACCGTTCCCCTTGGACTGGTTCTGGGGGTACCTGGAGGCGTAACTTTGGCATTGTGAGTTTTCCAGAGTTGCGAACAGGTCTATCTCCGGGAAACCCCATTGAGTGAAGACGTCTAAGACGATGTCTTTGTGTAATTGCCATTCGTACTCTCCGGGCAGGGGGAAGTCTCTGCTGAGTTTGTCTGCTAGAAGATTGAGTTCCCCTGGTACATGTTGTGACAGTAGGAACATGTTGTGTCTGAGAGCCCACTTCCATATATTCTGGGACAGTTTGGACAGTCCTGGAGAGTGAGTGCCTCCTTGCTTGTTGAGGTAGTACATGGCTGTGGTGCTGTCTGTGAGGACCATCACTGTCTTTTCTTGTAGCTGTTTTTGAAAGGCTTTCAGTGCTTTGAACACCGCTAGTAGTTCCAGCAGGTTTATATGCTTGGATGCTAAGCTCGGAGTCCAAACTCCGTGGGCCGTCTGATGGGGTAGGTGAGCCCCCCATCCTGTAAGGGATGCGTCTGTGGTTAGAGTGGCTTCCACTGCGGGTGTGGCAAAAGTTTTCCCTAATAACAGGTTTTCTTTTGTCCACCACCGTAGCGAGAGAACCAAGGCCTGCGAGACCACCACTAGATCGTCCCATTGTCCGCTGGCCTGACACCACTGGCTGTAGAGCCACTCTTGCATTGGGCGCATGCGCAGACGCGCGTGAGGTACCAAATAAATACATGACGCCATCATCCCTAGCAAGCGCATTGCTTTGCGTACCGTCACCTCTCGGCCTGCTACATAATGGGGAATTTGAAACAGCATGTTTTGGACCCTCTCGTTGGAGGGGAATACGAGGCCGTCCTTTGTTCGAATTAGAGCCCCTAGGAATTGTTTGGTTTGGCTGGGGTCTAAGCTGGACTTCTTTTCGTTGATGGAGAAGCCCAGTTGGGACAAAAGGTCTACGGTCTTTTGGGTATTGGAGAAGCATGTTTCGTAAGAATCCCCTGTTATGAGCCAGTCGTCGAGGTAAGGGTATACCGGGATGGATAATCTGCGCAGGTGGGCCGCTGCCACTGCCAGTACTTTCGTGAATACCCTTGGTGCAGATGCTATCCCGAAGGGTAGTACTCTGAACTGGTAGTGTTTGTCCTCTATTTTGAACCTGAGGTATTTTCTGTGCGATGTCAACATTAAAATATGAAAGTATGCATCTTTCATGTCCAGTGTTGTCATGTAATCCCCTTGTGATAACAGTGGGATTACCTCCTGTAAGGTCACCATACGAAACTTTTGGGGTTTGACAAATATGTTCGCTGGGCGCAGATCTAATACAGGGCGCATGGATAAGTCCTTTTTGGGTACAAGGAAGTAAACTGAATAAATACCTTCTGTTACCTGTGATAGGGGGACGGGCTCTATAGCTTCTTTCTTCAGTAGTTCTTCCACCTCTTGAAGAAGAATGGAGAGGTGTTGCGGTGTCATGCGTCGGTTCCGTGGGGGTTTGTACTTCGGGGAACCGTTGAACTCGATGCAGTATCCGTGGGCTATGGTGGATAATACCCAACGGTCTGACGTGATTCCCTCCCATGCTGAAAGGAACGATGTTAGCCGGCCCCCGACCGGTGATGCATGGGAGGGGACCCGAATTTTCGGGTCATTTGCTGGTATTGGGCGTGGAACCTCTGGGGCTGGAGCCACAACCTCTTCCTTTGCCACGGCGTTGGCCTCTTTGACTGAACTGGGTGTTACCCTGGTTAGTGGGCCAGTTGGAGCCAGAGTAATATTGTTGTTGTTGGTTCTGCTGCTGTCTTTGGCCACGAAAGGAGCGTTTATTACCATAGCCTCGCCTGTTAGGGGGCCTAGAAATTTGATCAAGAGTCTTGATGGTATCAAACTCTTTTTTAGCATGTTCTAGGGCCTCATCTACTGCTTTCCCAAACAGATGCGTCTGTTCAATGGGTTTATTTATGAGGGAGGCTTGGGTTTCGGGCTTAAAACCTGAATTGCGTAGCCAAACGTGGCGCTTGAGAAGTATTCCCTGCACTAGGGAGCGGCCAGCCGTCTCAGCGGCATCTAGGGAGTTTTTAACGATGCCCTGGTTTACCAGTGTGCCCTCTGATATTATAGCTAGCAGGCGAGAACGCAGAGGTTCAGGTGCTTCCTCTGCTTCGCTGCGCAGCTTGTTCCACTGTGCATCTGCGTAGCTAGCTAAAAGTGAGTTGTTATTAGCAATTCCTGTAGAGAAGGCGGCGGAGGTCGTGATTCTCTTCCCCAGTGCCTAGAGTTTTTTGCCTTCTTTGTCTGGAGGTGCTTCACTAGTGGATAGTGGCACCCCTGCTCTTTTTCTTGTGTTGGTAACCACAAGGGAGTCCGGAATAGAATGTCCTCTGATGTATAAAGGGTCAGAGGATGAAGGGCTGAAGAGCTTTTCTATTCTAGGGTTGACCCCTCTTACTAAAGCTGGGTTAGTAAGGGAAGGAGAAATTCTTCTTTTAATAGAAGCCAGAAGTGGAATAGATTGGCTAACAGGGGCTTTTTCTTTGATGACTTTTTCTACAAAGTCAATGTCTGGAAGAGTTTCCCCTGTATCAATCTCAAAATGCGCTGCTGCCTTGCGCAATAGTGCATTGAGGGAAGGTTGGTCATCTATGGGAGAGGAGTTCCCATGTGAATCCTTGAGAGGAGAAGGGAGAAAGGCATCAGGGTCTGAATGTACTGATGGGGATTGCCAAGGCTGCACTGACGGTGAATGCCAGGGCTGCGAGGTAGCTGTATCCTCTTCAAACCCTGTAGCAGTGGTGTAAGGATCTTCTTCGAACCCCTCTTCCTCAAGTTCTACCTCTTCTTCTCCACCCAAACACTCCTCATCTTCTTGGAGGTATTGCTCCTCCTCAGTGAGGTCAACCAGCCTAGGAATCTTGACTCTAGGGTCATCCTGTGGCCATTCTCTTTGTCTTTTGTGAGTGGGTGGGTCTTGGTTTCCTAGAAACCTTTCCATTTTCTCCATGCAAGAATGGAGTCTTTCAAGGGTCTCATGGGGTACCCCTGAATAGTCTAGAGGGGGGAAATTAGTGTTTTCGCCTTCGAATCGTTTCGAACGCTCCCACAACGTCGACGAGAGGTTCCCGTCTCCTTCTGAAAAGCCTTCAGGTAGTTCGGAAGCGTCCTTTGGAGAAAGGGGGAGTTCCTGGCTACTTTTATGTTTTTTCGACGCGGTATTCGACGTTTGTTTCGTCGTCCGCGTACGTTTGTCTTCGGCGACAATTCTCGCTAGGCTCTCGACCACGATTTTGTCCGTCGAGGGCTCTGGTGTCGACGTTGTGTGCGTTGCGCGTTGTACCTCGACGGTCGCTCTATGGAGCGTTGCGTCGGATGTTTTTGGGGTAGCGCCCGTGTTAGATGGAAGCCCAATCGCTGGTCGCGGTTGCGTTTGCGGGTGGGGCTTGTGACCTTAACGGTCTGCGGTAGACGCCGGAGTGCCCTGCGTCCCCTTCGGCGCTGATGGATCCTTCGTTCTCGACGAAGAAGAGCCGTGGGTAGTGTGTTTAGCCTTATGGGGTTTGTGTGCGTCCTTGTCGCCGGGGTGTTCATCCCCATAAGCAGGGCGTGAGCCGAGCCCGTCGGGGCCGGGGACGGACGACGAGGAGCGGGAGCGCTCCTTCTGGGGGTTCATGACTTCCGTAACGGACGTCGAGTTATCGCACTCCTCGTCACTTTCAGTAACAGCGGCAGCGGGTGAGGAAACTGACTTCGACATTGCGTAGTCCGCCCACCTCTTAACCCTACGTTCTTTAAGAGTCCTGGGTTTTAAGAGCTTGCAGGCTGCGCAGCTGTTCTCTATGTGATCGAGGGGTAAGCAACGATTACAGAGCTTGTGCTCATCTTTCCAAGTATATTTGCCCCTGCAGCGTGGGCAAAACTTAAATGGTGTCCTCTCCATAGCTGAGGCAATAATAGCTGGCGATAACAACCCCAAGGGAAAGAAAGGGGAGAAAGAAAGACATTCTCAAAGAGAAGAGACAAAGTTTTAACCCCCACTCTCCCTACTGTAAGTTGGCCGTCGAGGCCAGGCCACGTGTTCGGCAGCGCCGAAGGATCTCCTCCGCTCTTCCTCTCCGTCGAAAATCAGTTCGGCGGAGAAACAGCTTTACAGCTAACGTCGAGGGGGAGGGATCGTTATCGTATATTAAGTTATGACAAAAGGACCGAGGTCCGTGGCAAGTATAGCAATGTCTCTCTAGGAGCTCCGCGAAAGGCGACCAGAAACTGGGCGGAAAAAAACAATCTGAGGGACCTCGACGCGTGAGGGATTGTGGGTACAACGCACGTCACTATAGGGATAGTGTTACAGACACGCCTTGTCGACGTCCCCTTTTCGACTACGAAAAACAAAATGCAATACTCCGCAGTGACCACTGGATGTCGGACCTATGCACAGCATGTGATTCTAAGCAGATTAACAAACATCAGAAATTTGGTTTTTTGACAACTTTTTGGAAGCTACAACACCAAATGATGAATACTTGACCACAGTGGTACATTTCAAGCGAATGAAGGTGCAGGATACTTTGTTATGGGATTTGAAAATACGAGTGAGAAGGGGTTTGGAGGAAGAAAAGGACCAATTCAAATGAGTAGTGTTTGAAACAATGTCCAATGTGCACCACCCAGAGTTTAATAATATATAGTATAGTTATTTGAACTCAGTCACGAAATAGAAGTACAACATGAGTTATGTCTGCACCCTCATCCCCCCACGTGTCGGGAGGTCCCAAACTGTTAGTACCTCTGGCGATATCCCAGTTGGAGGCTCAGTCTCTAGTGCACTTAGCACTGTGTCGGGTTTCGAAGTCTGTTCCAGGGGAAAGTTGTACTAATGGACAAAGATGAAGGAAAGTGTGGAAAGGGCAACAATACCCCAGCCTATGTTGCAATTGGATGGAGTATTGTTCATATCAAATAGTTGGGAGAAGGCAGGGGTGAGCTGTGCGGCATAGGGGTTAGCATGGTTCGGCGAAGTCATATGGAACATTAACAACAACTGTATTGACATATGGTCTGCCACATATCTAAACTAACATGGATTGAAGTACAAGAAACACAGGTAAAAGCTCAATCAGGGGATGAATTCCAGTTTTTTTCCGCAGGCAGGGAACTGTTCCAGTAGGCACTAGCACTAAGTGCAATAAGGAACAAGTTACCTACCTGTTACTATTGTTCTCCAGCATGGGTCTGGCATGGATTCACATGCACATGAATATTCCCAGTCAGGCCGGGAATCCTTGGTAAAACAAAAAACGGTTTCACTTTCGCTTACATACTGTCTTTCTCCTATAAAGCAATCACTGAGCTCTGGGTCATACTTCCCCCAGCCAATGACTGCCCTCTCCCCAAGCCCCTCCTCTGGCAGCAATCTTCAGATATGGTAGCACGTAAAGTTGCAGTATGACCAAGAAGAGCCGCAGGGGGGCAGGAGGGAGGGTTTGCATGTGGATCTATGCCAGACCCATGCTGGAGAAGAACAAGTTACTTTCTTATCTTGTAACGTTCTTTCAATGGGATGTTCCTGCGACATATTCCTCATCTTTGATGTTACCCATTCCAGCTTGCTGGCCTCGGAATTTTTTTCAGTAGAGGGCGCTGCGCGTCGACGTCCCTCAACAGTCTCCGTATCGGCGCCAATGTCATTGTGCGTATAGACTTGCGCAGTGTCCGTTGCTAAGTTCTGTTTTGAAGCTTAAATTTGCTTTGCATGAATTGGTTATTAACCTTAAAGGAGCTTAAGCTGCAATTACAAGGGAAGTTTTACTGAAGGGATGGATGGATGGGAGGGGCGATAAGGAATACGTCGGAGGAACATCCCATCGAAAGAACATTACAAGGTAAGAAAGTAACTTGTTCTTCGAAGGGATTGTGTCCTCCAACGTATTCCTTATCTTTGATAGACTCTCATAGCAGTAGTGTAAAGAGGAGGTGGGAGTAAAAATGAAATATTTCCCTTTAAGAACGTACAGAATGCAACACTGCTTTCCCAAATCTTGTCTCCAGGCTAGGAGGAGGAATCCAGGCTGTAGAATTTAGTAAAGGTATGTGCGGACGACCATGTGGCAGCCGCACATGTCTCTAATTGGAACCCCTCTTTGGAGAGCCGAGGAGGCTGCGATACCCCTGGTTGAATGAGCCCTAAGATGTTGAGGGGGTTCTTTTCCTGCCAATTTGTAGCATTCTAGAATGGTTAAAATGATCCACCTTGAAATGGTCTGTTTCGTTATTGGCAATCCTAATTTGTGCCTTGCATATCCTACAAACAATTGGTCTGCTTGCCTTGTCCAAGCAAGTCTGCTAATATAAAAACTCAAGGCACGCCTTGGATCCAGCCTGTGTAACCTCTCTTCCTCTTTCCCCGGGTGAGGAGGAGGAGGACAGAACGAAGGTAACGTGGAATTCAGAGACCACCTTTGGGAGAAAAGTAGGCTTCACTTGTAAAACAACCTTGTCTTTATGAAAGATTGTATGAGGAGGTTTGCAAGATAGAGCTTGTAATTCGCTCACTCTTCTGGCAGATGTTAGAGCCACTAGAAAGACTGTTTTAAGAGTGAGAAATCTTAATGAACAGGAATGTAGTAGTTCAAAAGGAGTACCCATCAGAAATTTTAAGACTAGATTTAGGTCCCACAATGGAACTTGAAAAGGCTTTGGGGGATAAACATTAGTTAACCCTTTCAGAAATTGGATTACCAAGGGTAATTTGAAATATGAAGGCTCCTCAGCAGTAAGCTTAATGATTGACAGCGCTGCGAGATAGCCCTTGATTGTACCAATTTGAAGACCTGAATTTGCTAAGTAAAGCAAGAACGATAACACCATTGGTGTATTGCATGAAAAGGGTTCAATATTCTTTTCTCTACACCAGCTGCAAAATTTGTTCCAACGGCAGTTGTAAAAAAGTTTTTGTTGCTGGCCTTCTGGCCAAAAGCAACACCTCCATAACGTCATCCGGGAGATCCCAATCCTTGCATCTCAACCTTTCAGATACTAAGTGTGAAGGTTGAGGGTTCTGATGTCTGGATGGAGAACCTGACCTCCCTTCTGCGAGAGAAGGTCCTCTCTTTGTGGAAGACGAATTGGAGGGCAGATGGACATGTCCAGAAGGTCTGGGTACCACGTTCTGCTGGCCCAATCTGGGGCAATTAGGATCATGGCTTTCCAGAAACTTCTCAACCTCCTGATCAATTGAGGAATTGACAGGGACTGGAGGAAACTCATACAGGGGTGGAAACTCCCAGTCCACTACGAACGCGTCTCCTAGAGCTCCTCTCTGGGAAATTCCCTTGAACAAAACTGATCGCACTACCTGTTGATGCTGGTGGCAAACAGATCCACCTGAGGGGTTCCCCAAAGGGTGAAGATCTCTTGAAGGACTTCCTGAGCTAGCTCCCACTCGTGGGAAACCGTGCTCTGCCTGCTCAGAGCATCCACCGTCAAGTTCTTCTCTCCGGTTAGGTGAACTGCCGATAGAGATTCCTTCTTGAATTGCCCAAAACCAGAGCTGCATTGCCTCTGCACAGTGGCAGTGACCCTACGCCTCCTCTTTAGTTGAGGTAGTGCATGGCCACTGTGTTGTCTGTCATTATCAGGACATTCTTTCCCTGTACTGATACCAGAAAAGCTTTCAGCGCTAGTCTGATTGCTCTCAGCTCCAACAGGTTGATGTGTAGTCTGGACTCCGATGGAGACCAACGACCGCTGATGGTCAAGTCGTTGGCATGGGCTCCCCACCCCGGGAGTGAGGCATCCGTGACTACTGTTATCTACGCCCATGGTTACCAAAACTGTTCTCCTTTCAAGATGTTCTCCCGACAGGCCCACTACTGAAGGTCTCGAACTACTCTGTCCGGGACTTGAAGGAGATCTGACATTCTTCCTGAGAATTGCGACCATTGGGTTCTTAGTGCCCACTGGAGGGATCTCATTCTCAGGCGAGCTTCAGGCACTAGGAAGATGCAGGATGCCATGAGTCCTAGCACCGTCAAAAAGTCGAAGGCTGGTAGACGTTGGGCATTTTGAAACTTAGTGACCATCTGTAGAATATATTGAGCCCTCACCTCTGGTGGCGAGACTTTTCCCAGGGAAGTGTCCAGGACTGCTCCAATGAACTGGAGTCTCTGTGATGGTATCATTTGTGACTTCTTTAAGTTGAGGGAGAAGCCCAGCTTGTGAAGGAAGTGGCAGACATAATCTAGCTGGATCTGAGCTTGTTTCGAAGATACTGCTCTGATCAACCAATCGTCCAGGTAGGGGTAGACGTGGATCCCTTCCCTCCTTAGACCTGCAGCCACTCCCAACATTAGCTTGGTAAAGACCCTCAGAGCAGAGGTCAGCCCAAATGGCAGAACTCGAAATTGATAGTGAGAGTTGCCAATTGCGAACCTCAGGTATTTCCTGTGTTTGAGATGGATTGGCACATGGAAATAAGCATCCTGAAGGTCTAGAGATACCAATCAGTCCTGAAGCTGGAGGGCCTGAAGGATCTGAGAAAGAGTTACCATGTTGAACTTGTCTTTCCTGAGGAATTTGTTCAATTCTCGCAAGTCCAATATCGGTCTCAGTCCTCCATCCTTCTTTGGTACTAGGATGTAGTGGGAATACCAACCCTTGTTCCTCTCCGCTACGGGTACCAGTTCTATGGCACCCTTCTCTAGCAGGTCTACAATCTCCTGCATAAGGAGCGGGTCTGGAAACGTCAAAGAGTTGTTCCCCGGTGGACGACTCGGAGGAATGGGTAGGAAGGGCAGGCAGTAACCTTGGGCAACTGTCTCCAATGCCCAAGCATCTGACGTAATAGCCTGCCATTCTGCCAGATGTTGAGTTAACCTGCCCCCTACTGGTGTCTTGTGAGGGGAGACCTCAGAGGGGTTTAGAAGCGGCTGACGCAGATGCCGAGGGTAAAGTGGCACCTGCTGCGGCTTTTGTACCTTTTCCCCGTCCACCACGGGTGAATCGTCTCTGGCCCCTTTGAGCTGGCTGTCCTCTGCCTTTTCCGAATGCGAAGTAAAAGCGAAAGGACCTACCCCTCCAGGAAGCTCCCGAGGGACGATTTGGAGTCTGCCGGATTGCAGCCCCAAGGGATTTCGCTGCTGCCATGGATGTCTGTAATCTCTCCAGGCTGCCATCAGCCTTCTTTCCAAATAAAGAAGTGCCATCAAAGGGCATGTTCAGAAGTCTGGCCTGTACGCCTGGAGCAAAACCAGACCTCCGCAACCACGCAAATCTGCGGATTGTGGTACTTGTCGCCATGGCCCTGCTGATGCTTTCAGCAGAATCAATGCCTGTTTGGAGGGACTCGCACATTGCATCCTTTCCATCCCTGATGCTGTTTAAGAATGCATCCCTTTGTTCTCCTTCTGGGAGACAGTCAGCCGCAGATGAAGCACACTCCCAAAGTGTGTGGCTCAATCTTGCTAGCGTGCAAGTGGTGTTAATCGACTTAAGCGCCATGCTAAATGCCGAAAATACTTTTTTTGACATGGCATCAAATCTTTTATCATCCCTGTCCTGTGGAATAGTAGGGTATGACGACCTACTGTTAGATGAAGTTGCTGTTTGTACAACTAAACTCTCTGGAGTTGGATGCTTGCTCAGATATTCAGGATCTGAAGCGGATACTCTGTATTTAGCAGAAAGCTTTTTATTTACTGCAGGGATAACTTCAGGAGTTTCCCAATTTGCAGACATTTTTCTTTGCAGAGCAGTATGAAAAGGAACAACAGGATCCTCCTGTGGACCTTTATCTAAAATATCAGTAAGGTCATCCTCCTGAAAAGAAGGTGTAGGTGTAGACCCCATATGAATTCAATTATTCTGGCCATCAGAATCCTAGAAGGCGTCTCAGCATGCTCTCCAGGGTCTGGTTTAGCAAACTCTACTTCTGAAGAAGTATCTAAACCACTTGCCTCATGTAGAGAGTCCTGAAGGTTTTTAACCTGTTCTACTCAGAGATTAATTCCTCCTCTGGTGTGGGTATTGTAGTCACTTGTAAACCAAAGGGTGTCTCATGGTCGGAATCCTCCCCTTCCTCATATATAGAGGACAAGGCTCTTAAGTAGTCAGATCTAGGATATGGTTTAAAACCCATAACTAGAGCAGAGGGAGGCTGAGAAAACATCGAGGTTGTCGACGTGGAAGTCAAAGGCATCAACAATCCTGAAAAAGGCGTTGAGAAAGTTTGAAGGGACCTCGATGCACTCGAGAGGATCGGAAACCTTCTCAGCGTCTTAGAGATGGTCGATGGCATCCTCAACGTCATGGTCAAAGCTCTCGACACCTCTACTGTGACATAGTGACAGTTGTAGGTTTGATTTTGATCTGAGTCGACAGTGGCGTCTAAGACGGCGTTGATGCAACCGATTTATGTGTCGAAGGACCCTTTGACAAAGGCGTCGATGATGCAGATTTGTGAGTCGAAGAAACCTTAGACGACGGCGTCGATGACGCGGCATACTGTTTTTACTGGAGGGTTCATGACGCTCTCGAGTATTTTCTCTCGCCGGGTTCAACGACTTGCAGCGTTTTGATCTTTCGGGTTTTTCACTCAGGGTATCACCTTTAGACTTCTCTGAGGGGGTCGAGGCTGCTTTCTCGAAAACGCAAAGCATTTTTTTTACGGAATTCCTCCCACTTAGCTGGAAAGCTGTCTTTCGTGGGGCAGGTGACCCTTTCTGGGGAGGTTGAAGAAGAAGAGGAAGAGTGAGATCTACGACGCCTCTTCTTAGAGTGTTTTGATCTCGAAGACTGATGAGAACCGCTTCGAGATCTTGAACGGGAATGTTTCTTTTGTCAACGAGGAGAAGAATGTCTCGACTCAGCCGAAGAAACTTTCGAGGAAGTAGACGTTTTAAAGCTCTTATCTCTTTCCAACTTCCCCTTACGCTCCTTCAAGGCTTTCGCCGTCATGGACATACAGTCCTCGCATTCTGAACAGTGATGCTCCGATCCCAGACACCACAAACGGATCCTGTGAGGATCTGTTAACGACATTTTCTTCCCACAGTCACAAAATTTTTTGAAACCGGACCGTGGAGTCGATGGTTCGGATGAAGAAGCCATCGTATTAAGGTAATAATCTTCGAAGAATAAGAAGGTTTTTCCTGAAGAAAAGAACTGAGCGTCACGTTTCCAAGGCCCACAAAGCGCGGAAAAACGGAACTGAGCAACTGACGCTGCGCGAGTCTATTTATACGCACAATGACGTCGGCGCCGAAACGGAGGCTGTCGAGGGACACCGACATGAGGGACGTCGACGCGCAGCGCCCTCTACTGAAAAAAATTGAGGCCAGCAAGCTGGAATGGGTAACCTCACAGATAAGGAATACGTTGGAGGACACAATCCCTTCGAACAATAGTTACAGGTATGTAACTTGTTCCTTCTCCACCATGGGGTCTGGCATGGATTCACATGCTCATGAATAAAGACTACATAGTAGTACAACATTATACAACCACGGGCGGTGGCAAGGCACGGGAGAAGCAATTATTCTTACCTTCGGAGCAGGCTCACCTTCCAGCGAACAGGTTGCCTAGCACTGCTTGGCCGACCATGGACTCCTCTCTAGAATCCCTGCCGACGCAGTAGAATCTTGTGAAGGTGTGCGTAGACCTCCACGTAGCAGCCCTGCAGATGTCCAGCAGGGGCACACCAAACAGGAACACTGTTGTCGCAGCAATCACTCTAGTGGAATGGGCTCGTGGACGGCCGGGTAGCGGTCGGTTTGCCAACTGGTGACAAGAGAGTAATACAGCCGGAGAGCCACCTGGAGATGGAAGCCTTGGACAATGCCTTCCCATGGTCCACAGGACCAAAGTTGCACCACATAGCGAAACGTTTCCATTTGTGCCCCTAGCGACAACGCTCTGGCCATGGCAAGGACCTCTCTGCAGTCCGCCGGCAGCTCGTATCCACTGAACTTTAAGGCTGCAGGAGCCCAGCCTTCAGGTTCAGCGATCCTGGGTCATGATGTAGGATTGCGTCTCCTTATCTGGCGAGCAGATCCGCAACCGATGGCATCTTGACTGGTGGTAACGACATGCTGAGAAGGTCCGGATACCAAATCTGCCTTAGCCACGCCGGGGCGACAAGGTTCATCCTGCATCGGCACCGTTTGAGTTGATTGATGACTCGCAGCGGCAACAGGGAAATGCGTACAGGAAACAGGCCTTTCCAATGGGAAGAACGCGCCCCCCCCATGCTCTTCGGCTACTAGAACCTGCTGGCAAAACTCTGGCATTTTGAGTTCATCACTGTTAGGGAGAATTCTCTGTTAAGGCTAATTTGCCAAACCTAGTGAGTCCCCCAGCAGCTTTGCTGGATTTTTGGGGTTTATTTTTTTCTCCTGCTAAGAGTGAGACTCTTTTTCTCCCAATCTTAGACATGATTTGAGATATCCTTTGACTTTGTAATGTGTTTTATAGGCTATGGGGTCTTTTACTCCATAGTGTTTCATGTGGTTTTTGGTAAGTGTGTTACACAGCACCCTCAATGCAGTAACAGTGTTCTACTCTCTCTAAGAGGGAGCCTGGCCTCTGAACTTTTTGCTCACAAGTAGACTTTGACTTTCCTGCCTTGCTGGGTGCTTCTAAGGTATTGTGTTGTGTGCTTTTCTAATTTCTTTTTTTCCCCTCCCTTTTTTGATACCTTATTGGAGTGCTATCTTTAGTTAAGCGCTCACCTCTGTCTGAAAATAAGTGGTGTTAACTAAGACTTGTCTAATAAGGAATGTATATATATTAATAGTGACTGTTTTGAACTTGCTTACAATGATAGTGCTGGAGTGTTTCTAAGTGTGTCTTTAAATAAATAATTATATGACAATGCATTACTTACCGTAAAAGCATTTCTGATGGTTGCATCTGCTTAGATTCACATGCTGTGCATAGGTCCGACATCCAGTGGTCACTGCGGAGTATTGCATTTTGTTTTTCGTAGTCGAAAAGGGACGTCGACAAGGCGTGTCTGAAACACTATCCCTATAGTGACGTGCGTTGTACCCACAATCCCTCATGCGTCGAGGTCCCTCTGTTTGTATTTTTCTGCCCTGAGGGAGCCTTCTAGACGTGAGTGAGTACAGAAAAGAGAGATATAAAAGGAAGTCTATGTTCCTTCCATCCGAGCGGGGAGGAAGGGTGGGGCGCATGTGAATCTAAGCAGATACAACCATCAGAAATGCTTTTACGGTAAGTAATGCATTGTCTTCTGATGTTTGTTAATCTGCTTAGAATCACATGCTGTGCATAGACTAGCGAGCAGTACCCAGAGTTGGCGGTGGGTTATGAGAAGGAACAGTAGAGAAAAGATGTCTTAATACTGCCTGTCCCACCTGGGAGTCAGATCTAGAGTGTGCATCTAGACAGTAGTGTTTTGTAAAGGTGTGCACAGAACTCCAGGTAGCCGCTTTGCAGATGGACTCAAGGGGAACATTTGCAATGAATGCTATGGACGCCCCCGTGCCTCGAGTAGAATGTGCTCTTGGCCTAAAGGGCAGTTCTCTCTTAGCAAGAGTATAGCAGAGAGTGATGCATTGAACAATCCATCTAGAAATAGTGGACTTTGAAACTGCATCCCCTTCTCTTCCTGCTGCCACTGAGACGAAGAACTGATTAGTCTTCCTCAGTGGTCTGGTTCTTTCCATGTAGAACATGACCGCTCTGCGGACATCTAGTGTGTGCAGAGTCCTTTCTCCCAAGTTGGAAGGATTTTGAAAGAACGCTGGTAGTTCTATAGACTGGTTTACGTGGAATTTTGAGATGAATTTCGGAGCAAACCTTGGGTGAGTGCGTAGAACCACCTTATCTCTGTGAACTGTAACAAAGGGGTCTAGAACAGAAAGAGCCTGTAGTTCACTTACTCTCCTGATGGAGGTGATAGCTATTAGAAAAGCAGTCTTAAGAGTGAGGTCTTGTGCATGGGTTCAAATGGTGAGCCCATGAGTCTGGTAAGTACCACGTTAAGGTCCCATCCGGGAGCTGGGTCAGCTATCGGGGGGTGTATTCTCTTTACTCCCTCCATGAAGGCCTTTATAACAGGGATCTTCCACCACGACACTGAGTTGGGAAGTGGTGTATGCAGAAAGTGCCGCTAGGTGGACTTTAATGGAATTGAACACTAGACCTGAATCCAATAAATGGGTCAGGTATAGAACAATATGTGTGGGAGAGCAGTCAATCGGGTTGATGCTCTTTCCTCTGCACCAGATGACAAATCTCTTCCATTTGCTAGAATAGCAGTGGCGAGTGTTAGGTTTTCTGGCTTCCCTGAGGATGTCCATGCATCTCTGCGGGAGCTGTAGATGTCCAAATTCTATGATCTCAGGAGCCAGGCTGCTAAGTTCATGTTCTGGGGGCATGGATGCAGAGTCCTGCCCTTGTCTTGTGACAGCATGTTGTACGGGCAGGGGAGTTTCACTGGGGGAGATAGAGACATCTCCATCAAGTGAGCGAACCATGGCTGTCGGGCCCACATTGGGGCCACCAGTATCATGGTCACTTGTTCCTGGTGCATCTTGTGCACCACCTTGTTGAGAAGGGGAGTCGGCGGAAAAGCGTAAACAAATTTCCCTGACCATTGAATCGACAGACCGTTCCCCTTGGATTGGTTATGGGGGTACCTGGAGGCGTAACTTTGGCATTGTGAGTTCTCCAGGGTTGCGAACAGGTCTATTTCTGGGAATCCCCATTGCGTGAAGACGTCGAAGACGATGTCTTCGTGCAGTCGCCATTCGTACTCTTCGGGCAGGGGGAAATCTCTGCTGAGTTTGTCTGCCAGCAGATTGAGTTCCCCTGGTACATGTTGTGACAGTAGGAACATATTTTGTTTGAGAGCCCACTTCCATATATTTTGGGCCAGTTTGGACAGTCCTGGAGAGTGGGTTCCCCCCGGCTTGTTGATGTAATACATGGCTGTGGTGCTGTCTGTAAGGACCATCACTGTCCTGCCTTGTAGGTGTTCCTGGAAGGCTTTTAGCGCCTTGAACACCGCTAGTAGCTCCAGAAGATTGATGTGTTTGGATGCTACGTTCGGAGTCCACACTCCGTGAGCAGTCTGATGGGATAGGTGAGCCCCCCATCCTGTGAGGGATGCGTCTGTGGTTAGAGTGGCTTCCGCCGCGGGTGTGGCAAAGGGTTTCCCTTTTCCCAGGTTTTCCTTTGTCCACCACCGTAGCGAGAGAACTAAGGCCTGCGAGACCACCACTAGATCGTCCCATAGTCCGCTGGCCTGACACCACTGGCTGTTGAGCCACTCTTGCATTGGGCGCATGCGCAGGCGCGCGTGAGGTACCAAATAAATACACGACGCCATCATGCCTAGCAAGCGCATTGCTTTGCGTACCGTCACCTCTCGACCGGTCACATATTGAGGGATCTGAAACAGCATGTTTTGGACCCGCTCTTTGGAGGGGAAGACGAGGCCGTCCTTTGTTTGAATTAGAGCCCCTAGGAATTGTTTGATTTGGCTGGGGTCTAGGCTGAACTTCTTTTCGTTGATGGAGAAGCCCAACTGGAACAAAAGGTCTACAGTCTTTTGGGTATTGGAGAAGCATGTTTCGTAAGAATCCCCTGTTATGAGCCAGTCGTCGAGGTAAGGGTAAACTGGGATGGACAACCTGCGCAGGTGGGCCGCTGCCACTGCCAGCACCTTCGTGAATACCCTTGGTGCTGATGCTATGCCGAAGGGTAGCACTCTGAACTGGTAGTGTTTGCCCTCTATCATGAACCGGAGGTATTTTCTGTGCGCTGGCAACATTAAAATATGAAAGTATGCATCTTTCATGTCCAATGTTGTCATGTAATCTCCCTGTGATAGCAGTGGGATCACTTCTTGTAAGGTCACCATACGAAACTTTTGGGGTTTGATAAACTTGTTCGCTGGGCGCAGATCTAATACAGGGCGCATGGTTAGATCCTTTTTGGGTACAAGGAAGTACACTGAATAAATACCTTCCGTTACCTGAGATAGAGGTACGACCTCTATGGCTCCTTTTTCCAGCAGTAGTTGTACTTCTTGGAGAAGGATGGCAAGATGTTCCAGTGTCATGCGACGTCCCCTCGGGGGTTTGTATGTTGGGGAACTGTTGAATTCGATGCAGTATCCGTGGGCTACGGTGGAAAGTACCCAGCGGTCTGACGTTATACCCTCCCATGCTGGAAGAAAGGAGGTTATCCGGCCCCCGACCGGTGTTGCATGGGAGGGGACGCGAATCTTCGCGTCACTTGGTGTTGTTGGGGGCTTGAGAGCCTCTGGGGGTGGACCCCCGGCCTCTTCCTTTGCCCCGGCGCTGGCCTCTTTGGCTGTACTGGCCACTATTGGTCTGGAAATTGGTGGCAGGGTACTGTTGCTGCTGGTTTTGTTGTTGGCGTTGGCCACGAAAAAAGCGTTTGTTGCCATAGCCGTGCCTGGTAGAGGGCTTAGAGATTTGGTCAAGAGTTTTGATAGTATCGAACTCTTTTTTAGCCATCTCCAGAGCCTCATCCACCACTTTCCCGAAGAGGTTAGAGTCTTCAACAGGTTTATTTAATAAAGACGCCTGTGTCTCCGGTTTGGACCCTGAGTTGCGCAGCCATACGTGGCGTTTTAGGATTATTCCCTGAACCAGGGAACGTCCCGCTGTTTCTGCAGCATCCAGAGAGTTCTTTACAATACTCTGGTTGACCTGGGTTCCTTCGCCAATAGTTGTAAGCAGGCGTGTACGTAATGGTTCCGGCGCTTCTTCGGCGTCTTTGCGCAGTTTGGCCGACTGCGCGTCCGCATAGCTAGCGAGCAAAGAATTGTTGTTCGCAATTCTTGCCGAAAAGGCAGCCGCGGATGTAACTCTTTTTGCAAGGGCATATAACCGCTTGCCCTCCTTGTCAGGTGGTACCTCACTGGTGGAAAGTGGTACCCCTGCCCTCTTTCTTGTGTTGGTTACTACCAGGGAATCCGGAATGGAATGTCCCCTGATGTACAGCGGGTCTGAGGGTGAAGGAGTGAAAAGTTTTTCAATTCTATGATTGACCCCTCTGATTAGTGCGGGTGTGGACAGCGAAGGGATGAGTCTTCTCTTCACCGAAGCGAGGAGGGGAATGGTCTGACTGACCGGGGGTTTCTCCTTAATTACTCTTTCGACAAAGTCTAATTCAGGAGAGAGCTCCCCAGTGTCCAGTTCGAAATGTGCTGCTGCTCTGCGCAACAGGGCATTAAATGTGGGCTGATCGTCAATGGGAGACGTGTTTCTAATAGGTGAATTGTCAGGAGGATTTAGGTTCAGGACATCAGTGTCGGAATATATTGATGGGGATTGCCAGGGGTGAGAAGGTCCTTCTTCTGGATTTTCTCCGAAGCCTTCTCCTACCAAGTCTGGGCTGTCTTCCAGACCTTCCTCCTGGTTCCGTCCCTCTTCCTCGTCCATAAAATCATCCTCTTCCTCAAAATAATGTTCTTCCCCAGTGAGGTCATACACACTATGGAAGTCAGAGGCTGTGTCCTGGTGGGGATTGACTAGTCTCGGAATTTTGGCCCTGGGGTCCTCCTGAGGCCCTTCTCTTATTCTCTTGGGAGTGGGAGGGTTCTGGGTATTCATAAACCTCTCCATTCTTTCCATGCAGAGATGGAGCCTTTCCATGGTTTCATGGGGTACCCCTGAGCGGTCTAGCGGGGGAAAAATAGTGTCTTGTAGCTGAAAACGGCTCGACCTCTCCCACAACGTCGAGGAAAGTGTCCCGTCGCCCTCCGAAAAGCCTTCAGGTGTGTTGGGAATCCCCTCGACTGAAGGAGATAGTCCCTGCCTTTCTTCTGGCTTTTTCGGCGTGTCTTTCGACCTCTGCGTAGCGCTCGACGTGTCTTTCGGCGTACGCTTGTGGGCGTCGGCTACCACGATCCTCGCCAAGCTCTCAGCGACTCGTTTGTCAGCGGAGGGCTGTGGTTTCGACGTTATGGGTGTCGATCGCTCTACGGCGGCATGCGCTTTCTGCTGATGCGCGCCGGCCGATGATTTGGGGGCGGCGCCCTTATTTGCCGAAAGCCCAGTCGCTGGCCGCGGCTGCGAGAGGGGCTTCGAACCCGAACGGTTCGAGGAGGCCGCCGGTGGAACCTGCGTCTCCTTGGGCGCTGATGCTCTCTTCGCCTTCGACGAAGAAGAGCCATGGGTTGTGTGCTTATGTGTGGTCTTGTGTGCGTCAATGTCGCCGGGGTGTTCATCCTCATAAGCAGGGCGTGAGCCGAGCCCGTCGGGGCCGGGGACAGACGACAAAGCGCGTGTGCGCTCTTTAGGAGGGTTTTCGACTTCCGTAGCGGAGGTCGTGGTATCACGTTCCTCGTCACTGTCGGTGGTAGCAACGGTGGGTGAAGCGTCGGCCTTCGACATAGCGTAGGCCGCCCACCTCTTGACCCTACGGTCTTTTAGAGTCTTAGGCTTAAGAAGCCGACAAGCCGTGCAACCTTCCTCTTTGTGATCGAGGGGCAAGCAGCGGTTACACCGTGAATGCTTGTCCTTCCAGGTAAACTTGCCCTTGCAAAGCGGGCAAAACCTAAAGGGTGTCCTCTCCATAGCCGAGGCAATAAATCGTGATAACCACCCCAAGGAAAAGGAAGGGGAAAAGGAAAGGCATTCTCAGAAAAGAACCAGAGATGTCCCACGACCCCCACTCTCCCTACTGTATATGGCCTGCGAGGCCAGGCCACGTGTTCGGCAAGGCCGAAGGATCTCCTCCGCTCGTCCCCTCCGTCGAAGATCTTGCTCGGCGGAGACAGCTTCACAACAGCGTCGGGGGGGGGTGGGGGGGGGGGGGGGGTGGGAAATCGATATGTTCTATATTAATATAGGAAAACGACCAAAGGTCGAGGAGATGAAATCTGCAATGTCTCTCGAGGAGCTCCGCGTAAAGGCGACCAGTAGCTGGGCGGAAAAAAACAATCTGAGGGACCTCGACGCGTGAGGGATTGTGGGTACAACGCACATCACTATAGGGATAGTGTTTCAGACACGCCTTGTCGACGTCCCTTTTCGACTACGAAAAACAAAATGCAATACTCCGCAGTGACCACTGGATGTCGGACCTATGCACAGCATGTGATTCTAAGCAGATTAACAAACATCAGAAACTTTGATACCAAAGCTCTGGTCAGTGTTTGCTTGTGCTACTGTATTTTGGTACCTATCTTGTATACTCTATATACTCTCTAACTCTTCTTGAGAGAAGTCTGGCTGCTCAGCCACAGCTACCAGGTAAATCTGGGTGGTACAGACTGCTACCAATTGGGTTTACTGCCAACACCTGTAGTCTTAAGCCTTTTGCAGTGGTCCCTAAGGGAACTGCACAGGTTTCTGCCTAACAGTCGCCGTCGCAAACAGGTCGATCTGGGGTCTGCCCCACCTGAGGAAGAGGCTGTCCACTTGATCCTGTCGAAGCTCCAACTCGTGGCAAGAGCGCAGCTCCCTGCTGAGGGAGTCAGTGATTGTGTTCTCGACTCCCACCAGGTGAAAAGGAACAAGGAACATCCCCTGGGCGACGACCCAGTGCTACAAGTCCTGCGCCTCTCTGGAAAGCACTGGGGACCTGGTGCCCCCCTGCTTCCTAATGTAGAATATCGTGGTGGTATTGTCCGTGAAGACCATCACCACCTTGCTGAGTGACAGGAGGAATGACTTGAGGGCCGTTAGGGAGAATTCTCAGAAATGTGCTAATTCCCTTCTGCCTTAGAGACCCCCAGCTCTTTTGCTGGACTTTAGGACTTTAATTTTCAAACTGTTTCTCACCCTCTCATGTATTTTTATTGTGATTTAGACTATGTGTTTCTTTTAACTTTGGAGTCTGCCAAACTCCATAGGCATCATCTTTACACTGTGACACAGAACCTTCAGTGCAGTGGCACAGGGAAGTCTCTTAGATTTCCCAAAGGTTTAAATACCTTCTCTTGGTGAAACTACTGTTTCCAAGAGCCATAAAGTGAAATTGACCTTACTTACATTTTTTACTTTCTAGACCCAGCACACACTATCTTACTAAAGGGTGCTGGGGGGGTTACTTAGTATCCCCTTTGTCTAGTTTCTCGTGTAACATTTTTATGTTACCCTTTCTACAGTTAATGGCTGGTGGCAGTGGTTTACCTTTTACTACCATTGTGTGTTTTTACCGCGGACTGCATTCACAGCTGCAGTAAAGCACCCAAAATGGCCCTGGTCTTCTTTTTTGCCATTTCTTGTTGGAAAGGTCCTTCTTGAGTTTTACTCTGAGTACCAAGCCAGGTTTAGTCTCTTTGTTAGTTTTGTCTTTGGCGGCATTCACAAGTGAAGCCTGCCTCTGACTCCTGTATGTCTGGAAGGGGTAGGAAGTGAGGCAGGTGCCCAAAACTCGCTGTGCTTAATCCCCTAGGTTACAGGAATGCACTCAAAGGTGATTGGCCGGCTGGCTGTCCAGCAAGGACAGCCACCCTGCTGTGTGATTGACAGCTAGGCTGGAATGAATGGGAGAAACCTGCATAAAAGGCAAGACTTTTTGGCTTGGATTGCACAGTCGACCACTGGACGAAGAAATCCAAAGAAGAACTTGGACGAGACGCCTGCTGCAACTCCTGGATCGTTGGTTTGCCCGGTGAAGTCCTGCTGCTGTGCTGAAGCTCCGAATTCACCTTGACTAGAGAAGCCCTGCAAGGAAGACTTCTCCCCTTGAGTTGGTGGGACCAATCAACTCCAAAGTAAGACCGTCTGGACATCCTCTCGGAGCTAGCTGTATTTCCACTGCTGCTGCTGCAACCGAAGTGCCAGTGAGAGGAACACCAGATTGTGTGCACTGCTTTTAAGTCGGACCGAGCGCTAGGAAGATCCTACGGACTTCCCTGATGCAGGACTGACCAAGCCTGATCCACCTCAACAGTGCGCTGGACCCCAGAAGGAAGGAAGGTCTATAGTGGAATCCGAGAACCGCAGTGTTGCTATTTGCTGTCAGATGCGAGGAGCTGTAACACAGAAGGACTGCTGAATTGAAGTTTGCCCATTGCTGCCGCTGACCTTCCCATTGCAGACTGAGGCTCAGGAACAACAGGATCTGCAGAACTGTACAGGAACAGAAGCCAGCTGGAACCATTTCTTCTAACCAGAGGTATTGTAAAGTTTAAGAAAACTTACCTCTTGTTGTGTAACCATTCTTGCTCTCAGTTGAGACCTGTCTTGGTTACCTTGAAGAGTTGCTATAGATTTGCCCCTCACAAGCCTCCCAGATTGTGGCCCTTCAAGTGTTCCATTTTCTACAAACATTTATAGAAACACTGGGAAAGACTTTTTACCTACCTGCAAAGAAGATCTTTAGCTCCCCTAGACATTGTGCAATTAACATTTCCTGTCCTGGCTGTCCCTGGCTTCTGACCTCCAACTCTGTGCTTAATCTTTTCCCCAGGAAAGGGTTAATTTACTAAACATTGGAAGGTTTCTAAAGTTCTTACCTGTTCATGAATTATTTGTTAACCTTTGTTTTATTCTCCTATCTAACCTTTGCACCAGACTCAGTATTGCTCTAAATGTACCAGTGATAAATCAATGTCCACAGTGTCCTAGCTATTTAAATCACCTGAGGGTGTAGGAAGTGTCCGTGTGCTGTCCCCAATGGGTATCATCTGATTTAGAGAAACTAAGTGTGTTCTGAAGTATATTTTAAGTGTTACATGTTTTGCTCTGAAGAAGGCTTATATAACTGACGGTGAAATAAATTAATAATTGTTTTTACAAGAAACCTTGAGTGCAAGTGTTTATTTGAATAACTGTACTGTTATGATTCATGCCCCTGGTCATTATGGCCAAACCAGCCTTTCTACTGGGGCCCAGGTTACAGGCTTCCATTGTGGCCTCAAGGGACTCTCTTGGAGCCAGGCTCATACTGTTATGTGAAGTACAACATTTGGACTGGGACTTCAGTTAACATGGAGGCACTCACATAGCTCAGTTCCAAAGAACTGAGCTATGCGGTCTAGTGTTTCGGGTGTGGCCGGGCCTGCGACTATTTTACCTGGAACTACTTTCCTTGGGCTATATAAGCCACACCCAAACAGCAGCACATGCTTCGCGGTATTCTGCAGTTAGCAGCGTAATGCTCATCGTGTCCAGTTCTGATCTCCAGTGTTTCTTGCATCCTGCCACGTGCTGAATCCTGTATCTGGAAGAAGAAGACCATTATTCAGCGCTTACCTGTAAGTAGCAGCCTGGCTTTGGTCTTGCATCTTCCATCTTCCATCTTCAAACTACCAGCAGCTGCTCACCTGAATACACGTGATCTGGGGATTCTTCATCACAACGCCGCATCCATCTTCAGAACGCTGCAGCAACCTGAAAAAGACAAAGACATTAGTGAACGCTCGCTCACAGCCACGCAAGGACAACGAAAACCACTTACCATGTGCAGTCTCTCCTAGATCTGGGAACAACACAGCGGCCCGCAACATCATAACGACCTGCAAAGGTAGCGGCGCAGGCACAGATTAGCAAAAGAAAAAACCGCGCATTCACTTACCTTGCTGGGATTCTCATCCTATACAGCACGGCAACGCCAAAACTCTCCAACTCATCTGAGGGAAAGAAACTAGAGACATTAATAACAAGATAAAAGATTGTAAAACAGTAGTACCTACCTCATCAAGCAAATCGGAGTGACAGCAGGCCTGGACCCGAACACGGGGCAACGCACCAGTGAAGCAACTAGGTTGCAGAACGCCCACACCTCCAACGCGCCCCTGCACAGAGACGCTGGACGGAGAGCACACCATACCCAATATTAAGGTGAGGAGAGAGACTTAAGGGAGGAATTCAAGGTGGAGGGAGGTGGGAATCAATCCAAGAGAGATATCCAGTTCAGCCAGGTAAGAAACCAACGCCCTTAGGAGAGAATGTCACGGTTCATGCCCCCAAACATCAGACGCAGACCAACCTGCCCAGGGCATCGGCATCCATGGGGGCCTTTAAGGCCCCAAAGGATCCCCTGGGGGCTTCCTGGACTCGGTCCTGGCGCCGCTCATGCTGCCATCACCAATATGGCAAGTTTCAAACTAAGTCAACCACGTGTAGACCAGTCTGAGGCAGGCTGAAGGGACTACTTGCCTGGGGAACTATTTGCTAGGGTGTGGTTGCTGGGACTACTTTACCTGGGGACTACTTTCTGAAGGCTATATAAACCAAGCCGTCAGTACAGAACACGCTTCGCATTATTCTGCACTCCTGCAGCATAACGCTCACTGTGTCTGTTACCTTCACGCCAGTCTTCAGCTACGCCCATCCAGTTCTTCTCGAGCAACCTGCAAAGGAAGGAAGAGAAAGGTGAAGAAACAGAACTAGACTTATCTGAAGCTCCGTGTCTTCGTCTGCTGAGCTGAAAAGGAAAAGACATCAGGTTAGCCGCGCAGACTGAGAAATCCACATCGCTATCCAGTGCATTTTTCATATTTACCTGAGAGTTGCTCATTCCGGCGATCCAGCGAAGCACCGTCACTCGACCGCTGCTATCCTTCGCCCGCTGCTCTGTAGTTGCCGCACCTGTTGAACATAAGAATAAACGTCAGGTTAGCTGCACATTGGGAAAAGCCCACATTGGACATTAAATTCTTACGCAGCGCAATTACTCACCTGAGGGCTGCTTTTCCTAGCGGTCCCGCAAGGCTTCACCACGCGATCCAGCCCAGAGATACAGTGCCTGCAAAATACAAAGAACACCAGGTCAGTCGCGCAGAAGGACAATAGAGCATATAAAGTCTCATCACAGAACGGCGGTGTGAACTTACCTTGGAAAACAACTCTGCATTCTTCATATTTTCGCACCAAAGGGAAACCTATAGGAAAAAGGCACAGAAGTGAACTTGGGCAATTTGAACTCTACGGCGAACCATATCATTGGTATAAGACTTACCCATTTGAGTCAATGTTGTCTGGAACTCTACAGGATCAGTGAAGTAACTAGATCCTTGAACTCTACGCACCCCTGCATACTGTTGCAGGATGGAGAGCCTGACATTCATAAAACTAAGGAGAGGCATAGCAGAGGGGTATATTAGAAGGCCACGGGAGGTGGGAGTAGGCCTTCCACCTTACAGTTTGGGAACATTTCATTTAACCTTTTAGGCGCACCTTTGTGACGGAAGCGGGATTCAGAGGGGGCACGTGAAACCACTTAACTTTGGACCAGCCAGTCCCGTTTGGCGCCCCTGTGGAGACCAGGTGAGCGTAACAGAGAAATGATAGTTACTAAAGATCGTACTGATGAATTGAGGAGACAATTACTCCAATCACAGGCAGGACAGGCCCCCTTACCTGGAAGCGTTCCACCAGTGACAACACCCGCCAGTCAGGTACAAATAACTCTTCCTGTGCCAATTTCTGTAGCTCCACCCGAACAGTTTGCAGGGGACCCAAAGAAGTACGCAACGTTCATGAACCAATGTGGTCTTCATTTCCTTTGTAGACCCGGGGCTTTTCCCAACGACCAGTCACCTGACTTTAGAGGTTTTCAGCAAGAAATGGAGAAACTGTTTGCTCGACATACCCAAGGACAAGCATTGGATAATTAACTTTTTTCCCTCCGTCAAGGAAACCAAGACTTATCATATATAGCGACCTTTAATAGGTTAGTTGTTGAAACAGGATGGCCTGAAGATAAAAGGACCACATTATTCCACCGGGGTCTACGGGGAGAATTAAAGGACGTCCTAGCACAAGTGGTTAATCCACCAAGAGACTGCAGAGTTCATCAATCTTGTTGTTCAGTTAGATCATAGACAACAGCACCGAAAAATCGATCAGATGAGATTGGACACCCGTGCAATGTGTATCCGGTCAAAGGACAATGTCAGCGGAGAACACTGTAGAACCCATGCAAATCCGAGGGGTACGGGCTGCCTTAACTAAGGCTGAAAGAGACAAAAGGAGGCAACAGCTATTATGTCTATACTGCAGAAAGTCAGGCCATTTCCTCAAAGAATGTCCAATAAAGCCTCTGAGGAGAACTGTTGGAGCTACAGAAAATTAAGACGACATCAAGGAGACAGAAAACTACCAATACCGGCAAGTGAAGAAGTCCGATTGTCGAGCGAGGAGAATGAGCCACAGACCTCACACTTTGCATTACCTGTGATTTTGATCCATCACCAACAACCATAGCGGATGCATGCCGTAGAAGCATACATAGACAGCGGGGCTGTTGGAAACTACATAGACCAAGATCAGGCAGCAGAGATAGGGCTTCCTCTATGCAAAAAGCCGACTACTGAAAAGGTCACCACTGTTGATGGTACTGAAATAGCTTCTGGTCCAGTAACCCAATGTACAGCAGTATTAACTCTTCTGTGCCAGGATGGACACCGAGAACGTATTGCTTCCGACCTCATCAAGGCTCCTCAGTTCCGGTTGATTTTAGGGATGCCATGGTTAGTAGCTCACAATCCTCAAATAGACTGGTGTGCAAAGAAGTTGGCCTTTTCTGACAACTGTGCTCTCACTTGCTACCACAGAGAAAAGCAGAAAAAGGATTCAGACATCTGCTCGGGGAACAGCAACAGTACAACTGGGGGCTACATCTACTCTACCAAGCGAATACCAAGATTTGCAAGACTTTTTTTTCAGAAATAACAAGCCAATACCCTGCCGCCACATAGGCCTTATGATTGTCAGATCGATCTCATACCCGGTGCACAAGTCCCTTGTGGTCGAATCTATGCACTCACAGAACCAGAAAACCTCCATTTGAAATCTAATCTAGATCAGTACCTGGCCAATGGGTTTATCCGCCCGTCTAAATCACCGGCAGCCAGTCCCTTATTCTTCGTACCAAAGAAGGAAGGGGACTTGAGAACTTGCATCGACTATCGATGTCGATGTGTGCCCAGTGTGTCACTGTGTACCCCTCCCTCCTGTTCCCTGTGATGTTGCCATCTATCCCTCTGTATGCCCACTCCTCTAGTTCCTGTGATGTCGCTGTGTGCCCCTCTGTACCCGTGTGTTCGCTGTGTACCCCTGCCCTCCTGATCCCCGTGATGTCGCTATGTATCCCTGTGATGGCGCCATGTATCCCTGTGATGGCGCCATGTATCTCTCTGACCCCCCCCCCACCCCCTGTCCTGTTGCTGTAAGCCCAGCCCCTTCCAGCTCCTGTGTTGTCGCTATGTACGCCTGTCCACTCTTGTCCCCTGCCACGTACCCCTCTTACCCCTGACTCGGTCCCGAGGCCATGAGTACCAACAACCCCTTAGGTCGCCACGTTTCACTGTCATCCAGACCATCTCGTCACTACGCCCCAAACCGCCGGTCCACTGTATGCCCAGCCCGCTAGTCCCTATGTGCCCCTACCTCTTGTTGTCGATGCATACCCGCCCTTTGATCCCCGTGATGTTGCAGTTTCCCCCTGCCCTCATTTCCCCGATGTCACTGTGTACCCACACAACCACTAGGTAGCCAAGTTTCACTGTTGCCCTGACCATCTCGTCACTGCGCCCCCAGAATCACCAGTCCACTGATGCCACTGTTGTGCACTGACCTTGGCTACCCGCGGTATCGCTATGCGCCCAGCCTCCCACATGGCCCCCCTAAGATATCGCAGTATACCCATGCTCCTCTCGTGTCACACGTAGTCGCTGTGCGCTCATCCCACTCCGGTCCCCTTGATGTCACTATATACCCCAGCCCTCTGGTTCTGTGATGTCTCTCTGTACCTCTGGCCCCTGCATGCTTGCCGTTTGCCCTACCCTGGTCCCCCGCAATGTTGCTGTGTAGCCAGCCCCTATGGTCCAGAGTACCGTTCCCAGGCATGCCCTCCTGTCTGTGCTGCGCATGGCCTGTGGGGGAGTGTCTCTGCGTTCTCCCTCGTTCCCTTCCTTGTCATCAACACTTAGAAGCGCATTGCGCTTAAGCCCTTGTGGATGAACCATCATATCATCTCACTTCGCTTACTCTACAACATCCCACAATTAGAGTACAGCTATACCCCTCGAAAAATTCGGCCTAGCTACTCACATACGAACACTACCCTATGAACACCTCATGGTAATAAAACGCAGCTATATCCCATGTCAAACCGACCTAGCTGCATACACAAGCGTCGTACAGGCCTAAAGCAGCCAGAAACTAGTCTGGGTGTCCACCCGCCAAGACTGCACACATTCAACTGATATCACCACCACACCTAATGCTACGATGCAGCTACCATCAGGCAATTACATCAGCTGCACATATAACTGGTGCACCCAATGTCACTTATCCGCTCTACTGACCTGACTGAGGTCCCAGTGGACGTGCGTAGCCACAACCCCCTAGGGTGTCACGCTTCACTGTTCCTCCGACCATCTCTTCACTGCGCCCCAAACTGCCGGTCCACTATGATGCCACTGTGTGCCTGGCCCTTTGGCTCCCTGCGGTGTCGCCATGCGCACCATGCTTCCCTCCTCCTCCTAGCTGCTCACATAAGCGTCCTACAGGCCTAACGCAGCCAGAACTCAGTCTGGGTGTCCACATGCAACTGATATCATCACCGCCACACCTAACGCTTGGAAGCAGCTACCATCAGGCAATTACATCAGCTGCACACATAACTGGTGCACCCACGCACCCTACAACACTTAATCTCTCTACTGACCTGGACTGCGGTCCATGAAGGCGTTCAACCTGCCAGCGCTTTGAGGTCATACCAATGATATATAAATGCCAAATAACATAACATTACTGCTCACATTGACCCCTCTTGAGATAAGCCTGGCTGCTCAACCACACTACCAACCTGTGTAGTTCAGACTTACACCAAAGGTTGGGTCCCTAGTGCCAGGAGGTCAAGGTTATTGTAGTGTACCCAAAGGGTACTGCATACAATCTTGCAAGGGCCCAAAACACTGCTCACAGTTCCAGGACATTGATGTGGAGACCCCTCACCTCCGGTGGCCTCAGGCGTGAAGACGTCCAGTGTGGGCCCGTGGTGACCATTTCCTGGTATGGGGGGGGTGGTTTTCTGGAAATCCGTGCCCCCGGAGATGTTGGAGCGCACACCCCACCACCTTATCGCTCAATGGAACTCCTTGTTGAGAACAATCTTGTCTGCGAAGCTTCCGGACACCTGGATCCACAGAGCGTCTAGGAACTCCTAAAGGGGGGTCGCATCCGCAACCTGCAGAGCCTGATCAGGTAAATACATGACGACATCATACCGAGAAGCGACTTGATGGTCCGCACCATGGCGGTCTTCCGTGCCAACAGCCGTTGCACTTTGCGCAGAATGTCCTCTATTCTCTCCTCTGAAGGGGTTGCCAGGCAGGAGACCGTGTTGAGAACTGTCAGCAGCCAGACTGTCTTTTTCGTGTGTTTGACGGCGACTCCCCTTGACTTGGCCCGGATGAGCCAGTCGTCAAGGTACGGGTACACATGTATCCCTTGTAGACGCAGATAGGCTGCCACTGGTGCGAGGCACTTTGTAAACACCCTGGGCGCCCACTGCAGTCCGAAGGGAAGGGCCTTGAATTGTTAGTGCTTTCCATGTACGACTAAGCGCAGGAACTTCCGATGCTTCTAGTCACTGGGGACGTGGAAGTATGCATCCTCCAGATCATGCAACGTCAGGAAATCCTCCTCCAGTTAACCGAGCACGTGCTGCAACATGACCATCCCTAATTTCTGAGACTTAAGGTACTTGAAATGCTGCTGGTCGAGAATGGGTCTCCAGCCCCAGTCTTCTTTTTTTTTTACTAAGTATCTGGAATTTTAGAGTGTACGTGGGCGAGAGCATCCAACACCCATCCGTCAGTGGATATCTTTTCCCACTCGCGGACGAAGCCCACCAGCCGGCCTCCCACTGCGGTCCATGGGTGGGGGCACGACGTCCTGGCCGGTTCAATCCTGCTTCGGGGCCTGCGTGCCGCCTTAGGAGTGACGACGACGGCGGCCACCTCCAAAGGCCTAGGAGCGACCCCTGTAGGCCTCCTGGGTAATGGAATGGGAGGACTGGCGGTACGAGGAGGATCCCCTGCCGAAACCCTCCGACTACCTGCCGGATTTCCCTTCGCAGGCACAAAAGGACAGACAATACCGCTGAAGCGTGCCAAATGCACGGGCCATCTGTCGGTCTTGATGGCTTGCACCGATTCGTCGACGGTATTCCCAAAGAGTGTGTCCCCGTAGAAAGGCGTGTCTAGGACCCTCATCTGAACTTCCAGCCCAAAGTTTGTGGCTTTCAACCAGCCCTGACGACGGAGGCAGACACCGTTCCCAATCTGTCGGAACCCTGCGCCTGCGATGTCCAGGGCCACGGTGACTGTATGGTTCTATGCCACCTCGCCTTCTTGGATGATCTCCAGCGCCTCAACCTGTTTGTCGTCGGGGAGGAATCCAGCAGCAGGCCCATCTTATACCACAGCTTCCTGTCTAATCTGGGCAGCATCACAAGCACATTCGCTGCCTTGACCGTCGTTGACGCAGAGTCCTTTCTATCCACAGCGTCCAACTTCTTCCCCTCGCTATCCAGAGGAACAGAGGCTGAGGAATTTGAAGATTTCTTCCTTGCAGACGTCGAAACCACAGAGTCCAACGAGGGCTGTGACTGCAGGCACTTGGGTGCAGACTCTGGAACCCAGTACTACTTCTCCAGCCTGTCTCTTTTGACCAGGGCTGAGGCGGGGTTCCTGATCAGCGCCAGGCACTCATCCCAAACATCATCCAGGAGGGGTACCGCCAGAATTTTCTTCCTCTTGGCCTCCCGGTGTTGATAAAGGAAACCTTCCTTCTTGGTTTCTTCTGGCGCCAGATGGAAGAGCTAAGACGCGCGGGCGTCCATGGCGTGGAACGATCCCACTTCGTCTGGGGGGGAAGCCCTCGGCAGCGGGCAAAGGTTGCCGTCATCTGTGTCCGTCGGCGCCGAGTCCGTCCCCATATCCTGAGGGGAGTGGGGAGGGCATGTGCAGAGGTTGACGAGGCGGCGTAGGGTTTCGCTTCCTCTTCTTCGCCGGCGGAGGTCCCGCGGCCACAGGGGGCGGCACCAGGGGTGCCATCGGCATTCACATCTGAATCTCTGACAACAGCGTGTGGAGAGTCGAAAGGATGTCCAGCGATAATTCCCCGAGAGGTGTCTTAGGTTTGCTGGGCCCAGCGTCAGTTTCCGCCGTCATTGTTCCCCACGACCATGTGAACGGACAACAGGTCATCTTTGCCCAAGAAGAAATATCCATGCCCAGAGCACAGTAGAGGCCTCCACTCCCCGCCAGGGATGGAGGTCCACTCTGGGCGCATTTGGGGTCTCCTGGACCGGGTCAGCCCCTTTTTCCTTCGAGAGGGCAGCAGCCACCAGCTCGATCGTCGAAGATAACTTCGCCTAGACCACCTGGGCCTTAAAGGGCCGGTCAGACACCTTACCCTGCGCCTTGATCTTCTACGCCATTTCCCGCAGCTTGCCCGGGTTAGCAGATTTCATTTGAGGAGCTGGACCGATGACTTGAGATGGAGTCAGATGGTGAAGATGAACGCGCCGTGCTCGTCGCGGGACCCTCTTGGGCGGAGACCCAGACGGAAAGTGACTCGCGGTTCATGGCCTTGTCTTGGGCCCCACGGATGAAGCGCCCTCAAAGGACTTAGAAGCCCGCTCCTCGGACCGGCCGGTCCTGGATGAGGAAGCCTGTTTGCCACACGGGGCAGAGGCCTTGGCATTGAGCCACACTGCCAATCTACCGTGCCGATCCTTGGTGGTGGGCTTGGTGAAACCACAGCAGATCTCACAATCCGCTTCCTTGTGATGTGGGTGGAGACAGAGCCACTGCGAGTTTTTGCCCACCACAAACACATTCCTCAATCTGCAGCTGGAACAGAGCTTGAAGAGGGAACCTCTGTCCTTTTCCTCCCACATGGTCCGGTGTGCGGTGTAGGCCTGATGGCCTTCTGGAATCACCAATGAAACTCTCAGCGATTCTTGCCCTTGAGGGGCGTTGAAAGACGCCGACAACGGATCCCAGTTTGCCGGTCAAAGAAACGAACAGCACAAAGGCTCTATTTGACAAAAATATGAACATTTTAATGAAAAAAAGTGTGAAAACGTAGAAAAACTCTGAGCGAAACACGAGGACTCCCAACACTTGAACATGCAGCACAAATCTGGAGATGGCTGCTAGAGGGGCTTAGGGAGGGGGCAGTAATGGACAGTATGACCCAGAGCTCAGCGATTGGTTTATAGGAGAAAGAGTTTGTAAGTGAAATTGAAACAGTTCTTTCTTTCACAGAGGATGCCCGGCCTGACGACGGGGAATATTCATGAGCATGTGAAGCCATGCCAGACCCCAAGTTGGAGAAGACATTGTTCATCCCAGATCTTGCAAAAGGAACAGAAGCATTGACGGACATGTACTGGGTATGCTGTCAACAAGCATACCTGCATCTTCCACCTTTTTGGCGAGGCACCTGCGCATTGACAACCCTGCACTCTGCTATCCTGGTGGTGCCAGAAGTACATTTGACAATAGCATCCCAACTTGAGGTGGTACAATCTGATTCACTGTCCATCCAAGCCCCCCCCTAAACCTCTAACTGAAGAAGAAAAAGCAGTCATTGAAGTTGAGAAGGAAGAGGTCGAACTATTTGAACAATCATCCATGCTGCAAAGCAATCCCTGATAAATATATATTGTACACTAAAAAAAAGAAGTATTATTTGCGTCCCTTATGACCCCAGGAATTCAGGATGTAACAAATGATATGCATTACTTACCGTAAAAGCATTTCTGATGGTTGTATCTGCTCAGATTCACATGCTGTGCATATGGTCCGACATCCAGTGGTAAGCGCAGAGTATTGCATCTGGTCTTTCGGGAATCGAAAGGGGACGCCGACATGGGCGTGCCTGTAAAACTATCCCTATGTGGTGTGTAGTGTACCCAAGATCCCTCACGCGTCGAGGTCCCTCTGATTGTATTCTTTCTACCGAGAGGGAGCCTTATGACTATTGTGAGTACAGAAAAGAGAGAGAGTGGTATTCCTTCCATCCGAGCGGGGAGGAAGGGGGGGGGAGCATGTGAATCTAAGCAGATACAACCATCAGAAATGCTTTTACGGTAAGTAATGCATATCTTCTGATGTTTTTTAATCTGCTTAGAATCACATCCTGTGCATAGACTAGCGAGCAAAACCCGGAGTTGGAGGTGGGTTGTGAGAAGGAACAGTAGTGAAAAGAGGTCTTAGTACTGCCTGTCCCACCTGAGAATCAGACCTAGAATGAGTGTCTAGGCAATAGTGTTTTGTAAAGGTATGTACAGATCTCCAGGCTGCCACTTTGCAAATGGACTCGAGGGGAACATTTGCAATGAATGCTATGGAAGCCCCAGTGCCTCGAGTAGAATGTGCTCTAGGCTTGAAGGGCAGCTCTCTCTTAGGCAGACTGTAGCAGTGTGATGCATTTGACAATCCACCTAGAGATAGTGGATTTGGAGACTGTCTACTTCTCTTCCTGCCGCCACTGAAACGAAAAACTGATTAGTCTTTCTTAGTGGTCAAGTTCTTTCCATGTAGAACAAGACAGCTCTGCGTACATCCAGTTTGTGCAGGGTTCTTTCTCCTAGGCTTGAAGGATTTTGAAAGAACGTTGGTAGTTCTATCGACTGGTTCACATGGAACTTGGAGATGAATTTAGGCGCAAACCTAAGGTGAGTGCACAGAACCACCTTATCTTTGTGAACTGTTATAAAAGGGTTCTAGGATTGAGAGCGCTTGTAGTTCACTTACTCTCCTAATGGAGGTAATCGCTATTCAAAAAGCAGTCTTATAGGTGAGGTCTTTAATAATTGCTTTGTGCATGGGCTCGAAAGAAGCCCCCATAAGCCTAGTCAACACCAGCCGGGAGCCGGGTTAGAAATGGGAGGGTAAATTCTCTTCACTCCCTCCATGAAAGCTTTAATAACTGGTATCTTCCACTATGACACTTTCTGTTGTGATGTAATGTAGGCTGAAAGCGCAGCTAAGTGCACCTTTATGGAGTTAAAGACCAGGCCTGAGTCAAGTAAATGAGTTGGGTACAAAACAATGTGTGTGGGAGAGCAGTTAATCGGGTTAATGCTCTTTGAGTTGCACCAGATGACAAACCGTTTCCATTTACTGGAATAGCAATACCTGGTGTTCGGTTTTCTTGCCTCCCT
This sequence comes from Ambystoma mexicanum, assembly GCF_040938575.1. Taxonomy (NCBI): domain Eukaryota; kingdom Metazoa; phylum Chordata; class Amphibia; order Caudata; family Ambystomatidae; genus Ambystoma; species Ambystoma mexicanum. The sequence continues at coordinate 655,975,852 of NC_090924.1, forward strand.
GAGAATGTCCATATATCTCTGAGGGAGCTGCAGCTGCCCAAACTATTACCTCAGGAGCCAGGCCGCCAAGTTCAATGTCTGCGGGCATGGGTGAAGCGTCTCACCTCTGTCTTGCGACTACATGTTGTACGGGCAAGGCAGTTTGACTTGAGGAGATAGGGACATCTCCATCAGATGAGCAAACCAGGGTTGACATGCCCACATGGGGGCCACCAGTATCAACATGACTGGTTCCTGGAGCATCTTGTGCACGATCTTGTTGAGAAGGGGAGTCAGGGGAAAAGCATAGACAAATTTCCCTGACCATGTTATCCAGAGTCCGTTCAACTTGGAACGGTTCGGGGGTACCTTGAGGCGTAATCTTGGCATTGAGTGTTCTCCAGAGTTGCGAACAAATCGATCTCTGGGAAGCCCCATTGTGCGAAAACATTGGAGAAGATGTCTCAGTGTAATCGCCATTCGTATTCTCTGGGTAACGGAAAGTCTCTGCAGAGTACGTCTGCCAAAAGATTGAGTTCCCTGGAACATGTTGTGATAGTAGGAACATATTGCGTTTGAGAGCCCACTTCCAAATGTTCTGGGACAGTTTGGACAGCCCTGGAGAATGAGTGCCAGCATGTTTGTTCAGATAGTACATGGCCGTGGTGCTGTCTGTGAGGATGAGGATAGTCTTCCTCTGCAGTTGTGTCTGGAAAGCTTTTAGTGCTTTGAACACTGCCAACAGTTCCACCAGGTTTATGTGGTTGGATGCTATGTCTGACAACCAAACTCTGTGCGCTGTTTGTTGAAGCCGGTTAGCTCCCCACCCTGTAAGAGACGCGTCTGTGATTAGAGTGGCTTCCACTGCGGGGGTGGTGAAGGATTTCCCTTTCAAGAGAGGTTCTCCCTCGACCACCTTTGCAGCGAGAGAACGAGGGCCAGCGAGACGACCACTAGATCGTCCCACTGTCCGCTGGCCTGACACTACTGGCTGTTGAGCCACTCTTGCATTGAGCGCAGGCGCGTGTGAGGAACCAAGTAGATACATGGCGCCATCATTCCTAGCAGTCGCATAGCCTTGCGTAGTCACCTCTCGACTGGCTAAATACCGAGGGATCTGAAACAACATGTTTTGGACCTTCTCATTAAAGGGGAAGATGAGGCCATCCTTTGTTCGAATTAGAGCCCCTATGAACTGTTTGACCTGACTGGGGTCTAGGCAGGATTTCTTCTCATTGATAGAGAATCCCAGACTGAATAAAAGATCTATCGTCTTTTGGGTATTTGACAGACATGTTTCGTAAGAGTCCCCTGTTATGAGCCAGTCGTTGTAAGGATAGACCGGGATGGATTGCCTGCGCAGATGTGCTGCTGCCACCGTTAGTACTTTTGTAAATACCCTTGGCGCAGATGCTATGCCAAAGGGTAGTACTTTGAACTGATAATGCTTGTCCTGTATCATAAATCTGAGGTATTTTCTGTGCGCTGGCAACATTGAAATATGAAAGTAAGCATCATTCATGTCCAGTGTTGCCATGTAATGCCCCTGTGTTAGCAGTGGGATTACTTCCTGCAGTGTGACCATGCAGAACTTTTGTGGCTTTACAAACTTGTTCGCTGGGAGCAGATCTAGAACAGGGCGTATGGTTAGATCCTTTGTGGTTACAAGGAAGTACACTGAATAAATACCTTCTTTTACCTGTGCCAGAGGTACGATTTTTATGGCTCCTTTCTCCTGTAGTGTTTCTACTTCCTGCAGAAGAATGTCAAGATGGTCTGGTGTCAGTCTTCTTGCTCGTAGAGGTCTGAATGTTGGGGACCGGTTGAACTCTATACAGTACCCATGGGCCACAGTCTTTAGCACCCACTGGTCTGTAGTTATCTCCAGAATCTTCGGGTCATTTTAAGCCCGAGGCCGGGGAGCCTCTGGGGGTAGAGACCCCTTCCTTTCCCACGACGCCAACCCCTTTGGGGATACGGGGGGGATACGGGCTAGTGTTTCCGCTGTTTACCTGTGGAGAGTTCCAATTGTTTCCCAAGGAGTATTGTTGTTGAGGGAAGCGTTGGCCACGAAAAAGCCGTTTGGACCCAGATCCTCGTCTTGTAGAGGGTCTTTGTGTAATTTGGTCCAGTGTTTTCAGGGTGTCATGCTCCTTTTTTGCGGTCTCGAGGGCCTCATCGACCGCCTTCCGAAACAGGTTGGATTCTTCCACGGGTTTATTTATAAGTGACGCTTGCGTCTCTGGCTTGAATTCAGAGTTTAGCCATGCATGTCTCTTTAGGAGTGTGCCCTGAGCCAGGGATCGACCAGCCGTTTCAGTAGAATCCAAAGGGTTCCTAAGTATGCTTTGTTTCACCGGTCTGCCCTCAGTGACCGTGTTGAGGAGACTAGTACGTAGAGGTTTGGGAACCTCCTGTATGCCTTCCTGTAGTAAGGCCCACTGAGCATCGGCGTAGCTGGCCAACAAGGTAGTGTTGTTGGCAATACGTGTTGAAAACGCTGCTGCGACCGTTACCCTCTTCCCAAGAGCGTAGAGTCGTTTACCTTCCTTATCGGGGGGTGCAACGCTGGTTGACAAAGGGACCCCTGCGCTCTTTCTTGTAGTCACCACCAGAGATTCTGGGGTGGAGTGACCTCCGATATACAGAGGGTCTGAGGGAGAAGGACGAAAGAGTTTTTCTATTCTTGGGTTAACACCTCTTGTGAGAGCAGGTGTTTATAAGGAGGGAGCCAGATGTTTCTTAATTGAATTGAGGAGAGGAATAGCCTGGCTGGCTGTCTGCTTCTCCTTGAGGATGTCCTCCACAAAGTCAGCTTCAGGGACAGCTTCATTTGTTGCAATCTTAAAGTGTTCAGTTGCTTTACGCAACACTACGTTGAACGTCAATTGATCATCCACTGGCGATGGTTGTTGTCTAGTGGGGTTGGACTGGGGAGAATCCAGAGACAGGGCATCAGGATCTTGTGGATCTGGAGACTGCCATGGTTGAGGGTCACCCACATCTGAGGTCTCCTCCCAGCCCTCTATGTGATCATGCATGCCCTCAGGGTTGATGAATTCCTGAGTGTATGCAGGAATGTCTTCTTCAGTTAGGTCGTATATATCCTCTTCCAAAGAGGGGTCAAAAAGCCTTGGGAATTTTGCTTTGGGGTCCACAGGGCTCTCATCCCGTGGCCTCTTTGGTGTGGGTTGTTCTGAACGGGAAACAAACCTGTCCAGCCTTTCCATGCAGTTTTCAAATTTCTCTCTAGTCCAAACCGAAGACCTAGAATCGTCTAGAGGTGGAAAAGGGTCCTGGACACGCACATCCTTCGTGAAACGTCGAGATTTTTGTCTCAGCGTTGAAGATAGCCCTTCTCGCCCTCAGAGAACTCCTGCTGAGGGACCAACAGAGGTGTGACGTCCCTGTGTCTCTCTTTCGATTTATGGGTGGGTTCCGGTACTCCCCTTAGGGCCATCCTTGGACCTCGGCGGATCCTTGGCCTTTTCCGTAGGCCTCGGAGCATCCCTGGACTGCCGTATCTAAGAATCGGCGGAAACAATCTTTGCTAAGCTGTCATAGACGTCATCCGCAGACGGGAAGGCGCGTAGCTTTAGCCTGCGATTGCAGGGGAGTCTTTTTGGCAGAGCCGGGGCCTGGTCTTCGGTGGCAGCCTTTTTTGGCAGTGCCGTCTTCGGCGGAACCGGAACACTATAGTCACCGGACGCCTTCTTGTGATGCGTCTCGACGGAACCTGGTATATTAGGGGTAGCACCCTTTGTCTTTGATGGCCTGGTTGCTGGGCGCATTTGCAGCTGCGGGGAGGGCTGCCGATCCCGACGGTTGGCAGGTGCCACCGGAACTTCCGGTGTACCTGTTGGCCGAAGATTGACTTGGGGTTGTGTGTTTAGTGCTGCGTACAGGTTTGTCTTGGTCGACGGGGTGCGACTTCCCAATAGCAGTGCCCAAGCCGTGCCTGGCGGGGCCGGGGACGGATGATTAGCGTTCCGTCGAAAGGTCAACCACCTCCGGTTCAGAAGTCCGATAGTCACTGTCGTTGTCGTCACATTCAGTGGCTGCGGCAGCGGGAGAAAACTCGGCCTTCGACATACCGTAGGCTGCCCACCTCTTGACTTTACGCTCCTTTAATGTCTTAAGATGGAGGAGCTTACAAGCCGCGCATCCTTCCTCCATGTGATCGAGGGGCAAGCACCGGTTGTACCGCCTGTGCTGATCTTTCAAAGGAAATTTGCTCTTACAAATGGGGCAAAACCTAAATGGAGTCCTCTCCATAGCTGAGGATGGGTAGAGTGACGAAGACCAAAAGGGAAAGGGAAAGGCATTCTCAGATAGTACGGAAATGTCCACCTCGACCCCACTCTCCCTACAGTGTAGACCGGCGGAAGGCCCGGCCACGTGGTTGGCAGCGCCGACTGGATCACCATCCGTCGAAGTTCTGAAGGTCTTGAGCGGAGATCTGGAACAGCCGTCAAATTCAGGGACAGGCAGGGTGATCTGAATTATTTTATGTAACTATTCGACCAAAGGTCGAGGGGACAATAAGCAATGTCTTTGACGAGCTCCGCATTGGTCAACCAGTTTGCTGGGCAGAGAAAAACTCTGGGGGACCTCGACGCGCGAGGGCTCTTGGGTACACTACACGTCAGGTAGGGATAGTGTTACAAGAACACCCATGTCGACGTCCCCTTTCGATTCTCGAAAGACCAGATGCAATACTCTGCGGTTACCACTGGATGTCAGACCATATGTACAGCATGTCATTCTAAGCAGATTAACAAACATCAGAAGCTAAGTTTTTGCCCTACAGTAGTAGCTCCACCCTCCTCTTTCAGACAGTCCAGTCTGGTGTAAGCGATTCTAGGTTTTTTCCCTTGACATAAGAAATTCATTTATGCCCTACTTGCCCCCTCCAAGAATGGCGTTGGGACTTGTGAAGGCAGCATTTGAAAGAGGAAGAGTAAACTGGGGAGGAGATTCAGTTTGATGGTCAGCCTCCATGCCCAGGATAGGGTCAATTTGGACCATTGTGCCAGATCTTCTTGTATCTGCCTCCATAACTGTGGGTCGTTTGCCTCGTACTCGCTACTAATTGGATCTGTGATCTAGCATGCAGATTTGGGACCTATATTTAACATTCCCTTTGGGGCAGTGCCACAGAGTTCATTTTGAAGCCACATAGCTGGCCAAAATGTGCAAGCAATCCTAAAAGAAAGGGAATGGAATCCTTGGGTTGTACTAAATATGTCATGACTTTATCTGCAAGAAATGCTAGCTTGTAGATCTTCTCACCCACCTGAAACCCTCTAATAAAACTTTCCTCTCTAATCGTAATGGCCAAAGGATCGAGAGACAAGGTAAATAGCAATTGAGATAGGCGACACCCCTGCCCGGTTCCTCTCCCCAAATGGAACACCTCAGACGATACTGCTGACTACCATCGTTACCGTTGGTATCTACCCTTGCCATCCACCTTCTCCCAAAACACACTTTTTGTAGTGTAGATTGAATTGAATATCTTTTGTACAAAGGGCACCAAGACTTATTTTATAAATAAATATGCAGATTGAGGTGAACCAATCACCGCTTGGTGCCTTGCCTGGATTTAAAGAGGATATGAAATGGTTCTTTCCAAGGCGTTCAGTCCTTCCTAGTTGAGCCTTGGTATCTTTATTTTGTGTAGAAAGGAGGTAACCTCCTCCGTGGATATCTTGTCCTCTGCTTCATATGGTTTCTTATCATATCTGCCAAACCGGTGTGATATCTATTGTGGCCAGGATAAGGATTTCCATCTCATCAGTTATTCTCCAAACCGTCCTCTCCGTACTTTGTGTTTTCAACCTGTTTGCGAAACAGGTCCCTTTTTCTTCCCACGGGGGATTTCACGGGGGTCCTATCGATGGGCACAAAAGAGGACTCCCTCCGAGGTGGCAGGGAGACTCTGAGCCCCGAGGTCGCCACTGGTGTAGCCGCCACAGGCTGAGCCAGGGCCGCCGCGACAGTTTCGATAGAGGGCTTGGCCGGATGGATTAAGGCCTTCACCACCTTAGGTGCGCTCACCGCCTTATCCTTGAGGGGGGGGGGAACACTGCCTCGCTCCCCCTCCGATGGGGCCTTCGAGCTCGACCGGGGCCTCTCCAGGAGCTTCGCCGGGTGCTCGGCCTTCCTCTTACCCGACCCAGAGCGTTGGCTCGTGGTTGATGGTGCCGGGGAGGGTGCGCCCTGCCTGGCGCCCGTAGAGCCCGACCGTTCGGCGCTCCCGGTGCCAGCGGACTCGCGGTGCTTTGCCTTGTGTTGGACCCCCGTCGCCGGGGCGTCCTCAAAGGTCTTAGAAAACCGCTCGGATTTCTTCCTCTTCTTCTCGCCTGACGGGCTCTTCCCTTCCAGCCAGTTGGCGAGACGTTGATGGCGGTCTTTCATGGTCCGCTCCGACATGTTGCCGCAAAACGCACAGTCCTTCTCCACGTGCGTCTTGTCCTCATGTAAGCAGTAGAGACAAAAGGAGTGTTCGTCCTCCTTAAAGACGTTCTGCAGCTGGCATCCAGGGCAGACCCTGAACAGCTTTCCGGGCGTCAAGCTTCCCTTCTCCTGGGCCATGTCCGGGCCTGAGAAACTTCTGGAGTCCTCCAAAAGCGTAGCTCGACGAAATCTTCACCCTTGAGGGGCGCAGACGAATCCGACACGGGTCCCCGTTGATCGGATGGAGAGTCGGTGGAGCTGGAGGCTCTTTTGACCGAAAAAACGAAGTTTTTGAGAAAAAACGTGAAAAAATAGCACTAACGCTCGAGAGCAATAGCACGAGGATCCCAACACATGAACGTGCGGTAAAAATCTGAAGATGGCTGCTAGAGGCGGTGCTTAGGTAGAGGGCAGTCATTGGCTGTGGTCAGTATGACGCAGAGACCAGTGATTGGTTATTACTATGAAAGACAGATCAGAAACGAAACTGATACTGGTTTTTTCTTTACCGAGGATTCCCAGCCTGACGACGGGGAATATTCATGAGCATGTGAATCCATGCCAGACCCCATGCTGGAGAAAGGGAGAAGTCGTCCTTGAAGGGCTTCTCTGTTGAGATTAACTTGGCGATTCGGACCTGCAGCAGGGCTTCACCGGGCAAACCATCGGTCCAGGAGTTACAGCAGCCGTCCTCTTCCAGCTCGTCTTCGGGTTCTTTCGTTCCAGTGGTCGACTCTGCCTTTCAATCCAAGAGACTCGCTTTTTAAATAATTTTACCCCATTCATTCCAGCCTAGCTGCCACTCACCCAGCAGGGAAGCTGTCCTTGCGGACAGTCAGCCAGCAATCACGCTAGAGTGCATTTGGGTCTCCTAGGAGACTAAGCCCAGGGTGTTTCGGGCACCTCCCTCACTTCCTGCCCACCCCAGACACTCCGGCGCCAGCGGCGGTCTTCAGTCCTGAAGCCCGCCAAAGGCGTAGGAACAAAAGGGACCAAACCTGGTTTGACGCGCAGAGAAACTCTAGAAGGACCTTTCCAGAAAGAAATGGTGAAAAAAGATGAACGGAACCTGTCTAAACAAAGGGGGCTCAGACGCCATCTTGAAAAACATGGCTCCTGTGATTTTTAGCTACCGGTGTTCACGATCGGGAAAAATCATGGTAGTTTGTTGTAAAACCACTGCCACCAGCCATTTCGAGAGGAAAGGGTAGCATTTGACTGCTACACGAGTGAGTTTCCAGACACAGGGGATACTAGGTAACCCCTCCAGCACTCAATAGTAAGATAGGGTGTGCTGGGTCTAGGAATTTGAAAAGACTAGTAAAGTAAATGTCACTTTACTTACTCTGGGAAACGGTAGTTTATCCCAGAGAAGGTATTTAAACCTTGGGAAAGCCTGAAAGGCTTCCCTGTGCCACTGCACTGTGGGTGCTCTGTGACACATAAAAAAAGATGATGCCTATGGAGCGGTTTAAAACTCCATAACCAAAGAAAATAAACACAGAAAACAAACAATTAAAAAGTTAAAAGCCCCAAAGTTTAGCAAAAGAGCTGGGGATCTCTAAGGTAGAAGGAATTAGCACATTTATGAGAATTCTATGTCAAGACCGGAGGCTCACATGCGTCTTTTTCTTCATTTACTTTACATAGAAAGAGCTCAGCAGCAAGTTTTGATGCGCCCAAAACCAGATGACAACATCCATAGCTGACCAGGGTGCAGAAAAAACATACATGAACAATATTAAAGCTTAATAAACGTCAAAAGCTCTAGTCCATATTGAAAAGTCACTTAAAACATGAAACTCCATTTCCCAGCGAGCTAGGTCCAAGTTCATGAAAGGTCACCAAAACATGTGACTCCAATCCTCCAATATAAGTAGGTAAATCCCTCCAAATAGGGAACAATAGTGTATTTCCCCCTCTTTCTTTGCTGCTCACAGCAAGAGATAAATTCATTTCATTCTATCATTTGTCATTATGTTAATTTTGTTAATAAGCATATATATGTTATAGATCATTAATGACCGTTTTTTATATAATATTACTGGCGTAGCTAGCGCTGTGTATTTCATGATTGAGGTGTTTGTTTACAGAAGCGCATTGCGCGTAGCCAGAGTGATTGTTCGCTCACTTCTGAGAATGCGTAGTGTTTACCTTTCGCATTCCGACGCCCGATTCTGCCTTCAGGCCAGTGTCAGGCACTGCCTTTTCGTATCGGAGCTTGGCTCCGGTGTTGCCCACAGCTGATTTCTTTCATTTGTCGCAGCGTATTCCGAGCGGGCGACATTACGAGCAGGGACACAAGAGGGAGCTCTTGCTTCCTCTTGGTCCCTTCTACTCTGGCGCTCGCATCACGTATTTCCATTGATTTACAACGGATTTTACGAGCGCGAGCACCAGAGTGAAAAGATTACAGCAATCTGCAGCGTTATCAGTGTTTCTTTGGAATTATATATTTAAAAAAAAGAAATTCAAAAAGGAAAGAAGGATTATTCCTTATACACAAAGAGTGGGTTGGAGAGAAGGCAGTCAAAATCACCCACTACACCTAGAAAAGAAAAAACAAAAACAAAAAAAGTTCAAAAAGGTGCAAATAATATATATTGCAATGGCAGCTCAATACTCCCTGCATGCAGATCAAGCCTGGTCGTAGGAGGAGGGTTAGGAGTTCAACTACGTGGCTATGGCAGACAGTTTCAAGAGGATTTTAGGATCCTCTGTAGAAACTACTATAAAGAAAGCGGTCTGCGATTTGCCATTACCCATTCAACACCATTTAGACAGCATGGAGGAGCAATTACAAACAGTGCCTCAGCTGGGAAGGAAGAAAACCCAAAAGAGAAAGCACCCGACAGATGGGGGATGTACACCGGCTCATAAGAGTAAGGACTCTTACTCCCCCCCCCCCCCCATCCCCGAGCCAGCCTGAGCAAGCCACAACTGCCATCTTGGACGCCTTCTACAGGCTTAAAAAAGCCTTTCTTACTAGGAAGGAAGCCCCTTCCGATAGCATACCCTCTCACCCCGAGAAAGACAATGCGTGTGGCAGACCCTCGAGCCCAGAGGAAGACCAACAGGGAGATGATGACGACTATATTCAAGGGGAGCGCCAGTATGACGACCAGACCCCCCCTATCCTCAGAGGAGGATGAGCATACTGTAGGGTCTAGACCCACTACCTCTGGGAATATGGCAGTCCCAATTCCCAAGCAGGTATCTGGAAAACATCCCACTCTTGCGAGTATGTTCAATCCGGAAGATTTGATCCACCTCAGGTCAGACTGGGAACCGTCATCAAGAGCTACAGAATACATTAAGGCCAGACTGCATCGGTCACTGGAGAAAGAGGTCAGAGCCCAGCTCCGCTCTGAGTGTCCTCAGCAGGAGATTCCCGGCAAGGTGGCTTTGACACCTGAATTAGACATCAAGATCATCACGTTCCTAGGGAAGAACGTTAAAGATCTAAAGAAGGACACTGACAGGGCCTGGTGTTCTTGTGAAGACAAGGTCCTTGACATCACAGGACCCCTGGCAAAGATCATGGATCTGGCCGAAGAGGCCATTGACATGGGCAATCCGATTGACCCCATTATTCTGGCAGGTTGGTCCCAAAGGGCACTCTGCATTCTAGGGAATGCCAACTGTGCCATTTCTACGGAACGCAGAAAGAGCATTCTACTGAAAATTGACCCAAAATTGGGGGAGTTGGCAGACTGAGTCGGGGCCAGCAGCTCAGGGACTCCAATTTGGAGATCCCTTTGTTAAAGAAATGTTAAAGTTCATTGGTACCTTCACTGCCCTGGACAAGGCGCAACCCTCCATTAAAAGAGTATTTGCATCCAAAATATTTTACCGGGCCGGACGAGGCAGGGGTCGCTCCTCCGGACGATACTCTTGACAGGAGACACCAACATGCAAGAGATCAACAATTCCTGGCAAGAGCGTTCAGAAACGTTTGTCCCTTCCATGGGTAGATGAAGAGGAAGCCGCTGGAAGAGAGCATTCAGATATCATGCACAACAGCCTACAGGTCAGTGCAAACCTAACAGCGCCACAGTCACCCATAGGGGGGGAGAATAGCTCTCTTTGCGCAGGCCTGGGACTCCATCAGGGGATGCCTGGATACGAAGCCCAGCGCAAGGTTTGCGTCTAGAGCTTTTTGCTCAGCCCTGCCAAGTTTATCGCCCCGCGCAGATAGTCATGTCCGAAGAGGACGCAGCAACGCTAGAGAGCGAAGTACTTCCGCTCCACCAGAAGAGGGCCATACGCCTGTGCTAGAGTCCGGGCGGTTTTTTCAGCCCTATATTTCTGGTTCGCAGAAAACAAAAAGTGAGCCCAGTAATAATTCTCAAGGCGTTGAACGACTTCATAGTATACCGCCATTTCAAGATGGAAGGGATCCACATGCTCTGCGACATCCTGAGACCAGGCGACTGGCTGATTCGCCTAGACCTCAAGGATGCTTATCTGGCAGTACCCATTCATCAGACACAAGTAAGCTACCTCAGGTTTACTTGGAGGGAGCAGGACAGGGAATGCACAAGCTTGCCCTTCGGGCTCTCTTCGCCCCCCCCCCCCCCCTGGGCATTTACCAAACTCCTACGGCCAGTCGTGGCTCATCTCAGAGAAAAAGGTGCCAAACTGATTATATATCTGGATGACATCAATGTCATGGCTCAATCCCAGGCTCTGGTTCAACAGCAAGCCCGTCTCGCCATAGATCTCTTACACAACCTCGGTTTTCTCATCAATTGGGAAACATCCGTTCTTTGCCCCTCCAGGAAGCTAGAATTCCTGGGATTCATTGGGAACACAGACCTCGCAACTCCACCTGCCTATCGCCAAGATACACGCCACGCAGCGGGAAATTTGCAGGCTGCTGCAGAGGAATGTCATCTCCCTTCGGGAGTTAGCGATGGTAATAGGCCTATTGTTCCTTTCCATACAGGCAATATTTCCGGGGTCCCCTTCACTACCGGGAATTACAGAGGTTGAAAGGCAGTCATCTCAGATGCAGCCTTTCCTACTCTCAACGTCTAACTATCGCCACAGGCAAGGACAGAGCTAATCTGGTGGCTCACACATATGGAAGCCTGGAACGGCAGGGCGATCTTCGGGTCCGCCCCGGATATAATAATAGAGTCTGACGCCAGCCGCCCAGGCTGGGGGGCGAGATACAGCGCAGTGGCCAAGGGGGGAACTGGGTCCGCTCAGGAACTGAATATGCAAATAAATGGCCTGGAGCGTCTAGCAGGCTCCTTTGCTGTGCTATCTTTCGCCAGAGGCAGAGTGAGTTGCTGTATCTTACTGAAGATGGACAAAATGTATGCAGTAAGATACATCAATCATCTGGGTATCACCAAGACAAGACTGCTAGCGGAACTAGCCAAGGATTTTTGGCATTTCTGCCTGGAACACCGCATTCTGTCACAGACCCACCTTCCAGGTCTCAAACGTTATTGCGGGTTGGCACTCCCGCCACTCCACAGACTACAGCGATTGGAGACTCGACACAGAAATGTTCTGCCGGCTCCAAGTAGTAAGGGGCCCCATGACCAAGGATCGCTTTGCCTCCCGCCTAAACACACAGCTGCCAGAGTTTCACAGCTGGAGACAGGACCCAGCAGCCGCAGTGACAGATGCATTCCTACAGCAGTGGACGGGGGAATTCTTTACACCTTTCCCCCCCTTCACCATGATAACGAGGACCCTGACGAAGGCCCGTCAGGAACAAGCAGAGCTGGTCCTCAAAGCCCCGATCGGGACATCTCAGACCTGTTATCCAGTTCTTCTGGAACTTTCTTTGGATTTTCCAATCCTTCTACCCCAGTCTCCAGATTTTCTAGCAGGTCTGGCGGGCCAAACCCACCCCCTTCTCCTCAGTGAGTCTTTAATCCTAGCGGCCTGGAGGATTTCAGGTCAAGATGGAGTGTCCCAGGCATCTCTCTCGGGGCGGTCAGCCTCATTGAGGAAAGTTGACCCCCCACTACATACAAGAGATAATCTAACTCTTGGAGCACCTAGATTTGCTGGTGTTTGGACCGAGAGCTCCATCCGGTTTCAGCACCTATAGGAGAAATTCGAACTTTCTGGCTTCATTAGTAGAGCGGGCCTCGGCTACAGGACGGTTAACGCCTACCGCTGCGCAATTTCAGCCAGCCACGATCTAGTGGAAGGCCTACGAGCAGGCGAACATCACCTAGTGTGCAGGCTGGTTAAGGGCATCCGCCTCTCGGTACCGCCTCCGTCCCGTTACAACACTCTATGGGACATGATCATAGTACTAAATCTTTTTCTTTCCTGACCTCCTAACAAGGAGTTATCTCGCACTGCCTTTTCCGGTAAACTCACTACGCTTTTATGCTTAGTCTTCTGCAGAAGAGTCTCAGATGTCAGAGCGTTCGATCTAGCAGGTAGGCCCTTTTTGCCTGACGGCATAGTATTTCATGTATCCGGGAGGACCAAATGCAATTCTAAAGTAATTACATATCCTGCCTTTACAGAACCACCTAAACTCTGCCTCGTCAGGTGCTTGAAGGTCTACGAGGAGGTGACCGCACCAGTCAGGACTTCCCCCTAACAGGCAACTTTTGACAGCACTTCTTAACCCACATAAGCGGTTTCTGCGCCAACACTGGCACGCTGGGTGCGCTGGACACTCTCCCAGGTAGGAATAGATATGGGCCTCTTTGGCTCTCACTCCGTGAGAGGTGCTATGGACTCCAAAGCATTTCAGGTCAGAGTTCGATTAGAGGACATCATGAGGATGGCCAACTGGGCAGGCAAGTATCTTTAAACAATTCTACCTGAAGCCGGCAGAGCAACCTGCATCCGTAGTGGTAAGTAAGCTTGAAACAAGCATAATGTGAGCCTCCAGTCTTGACATAGAAGAATAAGTTACTTCTTACCTGGTAACGTTCTTTTGATGGGATGTTCCTCCGACGTATTCCTCATCTTTGATAATTCGTCTCCAGCTTGCTGGCCTCGGAAAAAATTGGGCGCTGCACATCGACATCTGTCGAGTTGGTGTCCCTCGACAGCCACCGTATCGGCGCCGACGTCACCATGCCCATAAATAGCCACGCGCAGCGTCCATTGCTCAGTTCCGTTTTGTAGCATAAGATATGTCATGCATGAATTGGTTATTGACCTTGAAGGAGCGTAAGCTGCAACCACAAGGGATGTATTACTGCGGGGATGGATGGGATGGGCGATAAGGAATACATCGGAGGAACATCCCATTGAAAGAACGTTACCAGGTAAGAAGTAACTTGTTCTTCGGAGCGATTGTGTCCTCCGACGTATTCCTTATCTTTGATAGACTCCCATAGCAGTGGTGTGTAATTGGAGGTGGGAGTAAAAACGCCATGTTTCCCTTTAGGAATGAACAGAATGTAATACGGCTTTGCCAAACCTAGTCTCTTGACTAGAGGAGGAATCCAGGTTGTAAAATCTTGTGAAGGTATGTGCGGACGACCATGTGGCAGCCGCACATATGTCTCGAACCGGAACCCCTCTTTGGAGGGCTGAAGAGGCTGCGATACCCCTGGTTGAATGAGCCCTAAGATTTTGAGGAGGCTCTTTCCCTGCTAATTTGTAACATTCCAGAATGGCCAAAATAATCCATCTGGAAATGGTCTGTTTTGTTATCGGTAGTCCCAATTTGTGCCCTGAGTAACCTACAAACCAGTTGGTCTGCTTGCCTAATCCTAGCAAGTCTGCTGATGTAAAAGCTTAAAGCCTGCCTTGGGTCCAGCCTGTGTAGCCTTTCTTCTTCTTTCCCCGGAAGTGGAGGAGGATAGAATGAAGGTAAGGTAATTTTCTGGGTGATGTGGAATTCAGAAACCATCTTTTGGAGGAAATTAGGCTTCACCTGTAGGACAACTTTGTCTTTATGAAAAATTGTATGAGGGGGTTTACAAGATAGAGCTTGTAATTCACTCACCCTTCTAGCAGATGTTAGTGCCACTAATAAGACAGTTTTAAGGGTGAGAAATCTTAACGAACAAGAGTGGAGTGGTTCGAAAGGAGTACCCATCAGGAAATTTAAGACTAAATTTAAGTCCCATAAGGGAACTTGGAATGGTCTTGGAGGATAGACATTAGTTAATCCCTTTAGAAATTGTATTACTAAGGGTAATTTGAAATACGATGGCTCCTCTGCAGTGTGCTTGAAGATCGATAGCGCTGCGAGATAGCCCTTGATAGTGCCAACTTGAAGGCTTGAATTTGCCAAGTAGAGTAGAAAGGATAACACCGTTGGTGTACCACATGAAAAGGGGTCGATATTCTCTTCTCTACACCAGCTGCAAAATTTGTTCCAACGGCAGCGGTATAAAGACTTTGTTGCTGGCCTTCTGGCCGAAAGCAACACCTCCATGACGTCATCAGGGAGATCCCAATCCTTGTATCTCAACCTTTCAGAAGCAAAGCGTGAAGGTTGAGGGTTCTGATGTCTGGATAGAGAACCTGACCTCCCTTCTGTGAGAGAAGATTCTCCTTGAGTGGAAGGCGAATTGGAGGGCAGATGGACATGTCCAGAAGGTCCGGGTACCACGTTCTCCTGGCCCAGTCTGGTGCAATTAGGATCATGGTCCTCTGGAATCTTCTCAACCTCCTGATCATTTGAGAAATGACGGGGACTGGTGGAAACGCGTACAGGAGTGGAAACTCCCAGTCCACTACAAACGCGTCCCCTAGTGCTCCTCTCAGGGGAAATTCCCTTGAACAAAACAGATCGCACTTCCTGTTGGTACTGGCGGCGAACAGATCCACTTGAGGGGTTCCCCAAAGGGCGAAGATCTCCTGAAGGACTTCCTGAGCTAGTTCCCACTCGTGGGAGACTGTGCCATGCCTGCTCAGAGCGTCCGCCGTCAAGTTCTTCTCTCCGGCTAGGTGAGCTGCCGATAGAGAGATTCCTTCTTGAATTGCCCAAAACCTTAGCTACATTGCGTCTCTGCACAGTGGCAGTGATCCCACGCCTCCTCTTTTGTTGAGGTAGTGCATGGCCACTGTGTTGTCCGTCATTATCAGGAATTTTTTTCCCTGTACTGATGGCAGGAAAGCTTTTAGCGCTAGTCTGATGGCTCTCAGCTCCAATAGGTTGATGTGTAGTCTGGACTCCGATGGAGACCAACGACCGCTGATGGTCAAGTCGTTGGCATGGGCTCCCCACCCCGTGACTGTTATCTCCGGCCATGGTTGCCAAAACAGTTCTCCTTTCAAAATGTTCTCTCGATTAGCCCACCATTGAAGGTCTCGGGCTACCCTGTCCGGAATCTGAAGGAGATCTGTCATTTTTCCTGAGAACTGCGACCACTGAGTTCTCATTCTCATGCGAGCCTCTGGCACAAGGAAGATGCAGGATGCCATGAGGCCTAGCAACCTCAAAAAGTCGAAGGCTGGGAGATGTTGGGCATTTTGAAACTTGGTGACCATCTGCAGAATATCTTGAGCCCTTACCTCTGGTGGCGAGGCTTTTCCCAGAGAAGTGTCCAGGACCGCTCCGATGAACTGGAGTCTCTGTGATGGTATCATCTGTGACTTCTTTAAATTGAGGGAGAAGCCCAGTTTGTGAAGGAAGTGGCAGACATAATCTTGCTGGCTCTGAGCTTGTTCCGAAGAGACAGCCCTGATCAGCCAATCGTCCAGGTAGGGGTAGACGTGAATCCCTCCCCTCCTTAGACTTGCTGCCACTACCAACATTAACTTGGTGAAGACCCTTGGGGCGGATGTCAGCCCAAATGGCAGAACTCGAAATTGATAATGAGAGCCGCCAATTGTGAACCTCGGGTATTTCCTGTGTTTGAGATGGATTGGCACATGGAAATAAGCATCCTGGAGGTCCAGAGATACCAGCCAGTCCTGGAGCTGGAGGGCCTGAAGGATCTGAGAGAGAGAGTTACCATCTTGAACTTGTCCTTCCTGAGGAACTTGTTCAATTCTCGTAAGTCCAGTCCTCCGTCTTTCTTCGGTATGAGAAAGTAGGGGGGGGGGGGGGGGGGGGGGGAGTACCAGCCCTTGTTCCTCTCCGCTACAGGTAACAGTTCTATGGCACCTTTCTGTAGCAGGTCTACAATTTCCTGCAAGAGGAGCGGATCTGGAACTTTCAGAGAGCTGTTCCCCGGTGGATGACTCGGAGGGATGCGTAGAAAAGGCAGGCAGTAACCTTGGGCAACTGTCTGCAATGTCCAAGCATCTGACGTAATAGCCTGCCATTCCACCAGATGTTGAGGTAACCTGGCCCCTACTGGTGTCTTGTGAGGAGAGTCCTCAGAGCAGTTTGGAGGCGGCTGATGCAGATGCCGAGGGTAAAGAGGGACCTCCTGCTGCTGCGGCTTTTGTATTTTTAACCCGTCCACCTCGGGTGAATTTTTTCTGACCCCTTTGAACCGGCTGTCCTCTGCCTCTTCCGAATGAGGAATAGAAGCGAAAGGACTTACCTCTCCAAGAGGTTCATGAGGGGCGATATGGCGTCTGACGGATTGCAGCTCCCAGGGATTTTGCTGCTGCCTTTGATGATTGAAGCTTTTCTAAACTGTCATCCGCCTTCTTACCAAACAAGGAAGAGCCGTCAAAGGGCATATTCAAGAGTCTGCTTTGCACATCTGGAGCAAAACCAGACTTCCGCAACCAAGCAAATCTCCTGGTTGTTGTACTTGCCGCCATGGCCCTGCTGATGCTGTCAGCAGAATCGATGCCAGTTTGAAGGGATTCACACATTGCGTCTTTACCATCCTTAATGATGTTTAGGAACGCTTTTCTTTCTTCTCCCTCCGGGACGCAGTCAGCTGCTGATGAAGCACACTCCCAAAGTGCGTGGCTGAACCTTGCGAGCGTACAGGTAGCATTGATGGATTTCAACGCCATGCTACATGCAGAAAATACTTTTTTGGCCATAGAGTCATATCTCTTGTCATCCCTGTCCTGTGGAACAGTAGGGTAAGCCGATTCACTACCTGATGAAGTTGCTGCCTGCACAACCAGACTCTCTGGAGTTGGGTGTCTGAATAAATATTCAGGGTCAGCAGTAGACACCCTCTACTTGGCTGATAATTTTTTGTTAACCGCCGGGATAACCTCAGGGGTTTCCCAGTTTGCCAATATTTTCCTTTGTAATGCCGCATGAAATGGCACCACAGGATCCTCCTGTGGACCTTTAACCAAAATGTCTGTGAGGTCGTCTTGCTGAAAAGCAGGTGAGGGTGTAGACCACCCCATAAACTCTATTATCCTTGCCATCAAGGTTCTATAAGGGGTTTCGACATGTTCCCCTGGGTCTGGTTTGGCAAATTCCACTTCTGGGGAAGTGTCCAACTCACTTGCTTCATGTAAGGATTCTTGGAGGTCCTTAAACCTACTTTCCTCAGAGGTAGATTCCTCTGGTGCAGGAGTTGAAGATTCCCTGCAACTCAAAAGGTCTCTCCTGATCCGAATTCTCCCCTTCTTCATAAATAGATGCTAAGGCTCTAGAATGATTAGGTCTTGAAAATGGCATAAATCCAATTTCCAGAGCAGAAGGGGCCAAATTCGTCATAATTGGCTGACAAAACGTTGAGGTCGTCGACGCAGACGTTAAAAGGCTTCGAAGCCATCGAAAAAGGCGTCAAGAAAGTTGGTAGAGGCCTCGAGGAACTCGAGAGTATCGGAATTCTACTCTAGGTTGTCGACGAATGTTAGGGAGAATTCTCTGTTTAGGCTGAATTTCCTAACCTAGTGAGTCCCCCAGCAGCTTTGCTGGATTTCTGGAGTTTGTTTTTTTCTCCTGCTAAGAATGAGACTCTTTTTCTCTCACTCTTGGACATGATTTATGGTGTTCCTTTGGATGATAATGTGTTTCATGGGCTATGGGGTCTTTTACTCCATAGAGTCTCATTTTTCTTATGTGTGTTACACAGCACCCTCCGTGCAGTAACACAGGGGTGTCATAGTGACCCCCTAACATAGACTCCATACCCTGGGACCGACTACTGTCTCCCAGGGCATGTAAAGTCACCATTGGCTTTGCTAGTCCCAAATTATGAACAGAAACCAGTACAAATCATCATATTGTGGACGTACTGGTCGGGGCAATTCGATTGCCCCGGGGTCTGTTGTTCGAAGGGGCACGTCTCCGTCCCCCCTGATCGAGTTTCGGCTGGTGGCAGTGGATACTACTTTTTATATTCGACCGCGAATATATCTGTATGGGATTTTCCCATTGTTCGAGGCTACCAACTTTAATTATTTAATCCTTATAGCCTCAAACATACCGCCGGTTTATTTATTTAATATTAATTCACCGGTTGTTTTTTTCTGCCAGAACTCGGTTTTAAAATGGCGTTTGTGTTCGCCTCTGTAACTCCAAACCAAAGGTCAAGCCCTTTGTTCCACTTTTTGGCGGGCTTCTCCACAGAAGCCTCCAAAAGTGGTGCCACTCTTTCTGGGTACCACAGGGGGTGTGGGAGGGGGTTTAGGCACCCTGGACTGAGTTACCTTGATAACTCAAGTTGCACTCTGGTGTGATTGGCCCAAGTGGTGAGCCGGCCGGCTCACCACTTAGCATGTTTGATTGACAGCTAGGCTGAGTGGATGGGGGTGTGCTGCATAAAAGCAGGGCTTTTGGGACTGGAACTTCAGAAGTCGCCACAGGACCTGAAAATCCGACGAGGGAGAAGCTGAGCCGACCTGCTACGACGACACCACCGGTGGAGCACTGCTGAACCGGCTCACCACTTCCCAACGACAGAGAAGATCTCCCGGCTGGAGAGTCTTCTTCCCCTGACTGGTGGGCACAACCAGTTTACCTTCTTTTTCTCGCATCCCAGCACGTCTTGTGGTCAAATTGCCCGTGCCAAGCACCCCGGCAACCAAATAGCCACTTACCACTGGACCGCGAATAGAAGGACTGCTCCTTTTAACTGAGAACTCCGCGGCTGGTTTCTTCCCTGGCAGTGCAACGGACTCCTGCTTTCCTCCCCGACGAGATCCTCACTTCCCCCGAACGAAGCACCGACTTGCACCCGCTGCCAGGAACAACTGCCCCCGCTGGAGTATTCTCACCATTTTAAGGTACTGTGTCCGCCAGGCCTCCCTTTCTAAAGATTGCTACAAGGTAAAAATAATCCCTTAACCTTCTGGACTGGGCTGGCCGCCTTGACCATCTAACTGGTCCCTTTCTTTTTGGTCCAACTCTTTCTGAACTTATTGCGAGACTTTTGGGCACTTTGAACCGTGTCACCTTGGACACATTTCGACCGGAGCCTCTTAAAGTGGGTCTGGCCTTGTTAACTTTGACTTTACAGTTTTAACCTGCCTTCTTCTCCTACTGTGTTCTTCCGAAAGTGTTGGGATCTGTTTCTATCTTTGCTCTGCCTTTCTCTCCCTTTTAAACCGATTGATTAGAGTGCCATCTTCGTTAAGCGCCACCGCTGTCTGAAAATAAGTGTTGCTTTACTTAAGACTTGTCTAACTAATCGTTGAAGGGAGTGTATATCTTTTAGTGACCGTGTTTTTGAACTGCTTGATATTAGTGCCAGTGTGTTTTATTAGATGTGTTTTTAAATAAATAATTATATCTCTTTTACACCAAACTCTGGTCAGTGTTTGCATGTTCTACTGTGTTCTTTTGACCTATTGTGAATACTCTGTATACTGCCTAACTCTTCTTGAGGGAAGTCTGACTGCTCAGCCACAGCTACCAAGTGAATCTGTGTGGTACAGACTGCTACCAAATGGGTTTACTGCCAAACACCTGTAGTCTTAAATCTTTTGCAGTGGTCCCAGAGGGAACTGCACAGGTTTCTGCCCAACGACATTCTCATGATCGAGGCTCTGGGTATGGCCACTGGCTGTGGGGTGGCCGTGGGTTTGTCGTTTCTTGGCGTTGATGTCGGCGTCGAAGACGGCGTCAAATCGACTGACCTGTGCGTCGAAGAACCCTTCGATAATGACCTTGCCTTTACTCGAGGGTTCGTGACGCTCTCGAGTAGCTTCTTTCTCCGGGTGCTGCAACTCGCAGCGTTTTGATTTTTTGGGTCTTTCAAACAGGGCATCACCCTCAGCAGCCTTTGAGGGGGTCGAGGCCGCTTTCTCGAAGACGCTAAGCATCTTTTTCCTGAATTCCTCCCACTCAGCCTGAGAGCTATGTTTTGTGGGGCAGGAGACCCTTTTCAGGGAAACGGAAGAAGACGACGACGAGGAAGGGAATCTTTGACATCTCTTTTTGAATGCTTAGATCTCGAAGAGTGATGGGAACTGCTTCGAGACCTAGAACGAGAATGTCTTTTGTGATGGCGAGGAGACGAATGTCTCGACTCCGCCGAGGAAACTTTCTAAGAAGTTTTAACTGCCTTACCTCTCTCGAGTTTCCCCTTACGCTCCTTCAAGGCTTTCGCCGTCATGGACATGCAGTCCTCGCACTCCGAACAATGGTGCTCGATTCCCAGGCACCACAAACAGATCCTGTGAGTATCCGTCAACGACATTTTCTTTCCACAGTCTCGACATTTTTTGAAGCCGGACTGTGGAGTTGTCGGTTCGGATGAGGAAGCCATCGAGTACGAGTCGGTATTCGAGGAATAATGAAGTATATTTGACTGAAGAACTGAGCAACGATATTCCGAGGCACCACGATGCGCAGAAAAACGGAACTGAGCAACGGACGCTGCGCGTGGCTATTTATGGGCATGGTGACGTCGGCGCCGATACGGTGGCTGTCAAGGGACACCAACTCGACGGACGTTGATGCGCAGCGCCCTCTACTGAGAATTTTTTTTTCCGATGCCAGCAAGCTGGAGACGAATTAATAAAGATAAGGAATACGTCGGAGGACACAATCCATCATTTCGAATAAAGATTTTCCAGAATAACTTCCTTGTACAGTCTTAATTCTATTGAAGACACGCAGGCGAGCATTATCCTGCCCGGCTAAAGAAATATAGGGCGCATACCATGCTTATGAATTATTGTATTACATGCCATGTAAGAGTTGTTTAATGGAATGCTGTTTTTCTCTCCAGCCCTTGTATACTGAATAGGGTTAATATATACATCAGATAACCCTTGATTCTTTTCTTGTTTTTCTTAGCGACTTCAGACAAGCCAACCTGATGTGCTTTAGATTTCCGCATACGTCCACTGCCAGCAACTACAGTTTGACATTCCTCTCCTTGGTTTGATTCTAAGTTCGCAGTCTCGAAAGAGGGGGAAATACACTATTGGTGCCTATTTGGAAGGATTTACCTACTGCTATTGGAGTCACATGTTTTGGTGACATTTCATGAACTTATACATACTGCCCCCTTGCCTCCATACCGTATGGCAGACTGCAAAGCATGAAGACTAACTGTAAGGATGAGCCTCAGTTAACATCAAAGAAGATTCTTAAAAACTGACTACCCAAAAGCTGCATCCGATAGGGAATTGGTGTTCGTGCAGTAGTGTCTTCGAAAAGCAGAAGGACTGGAATATGTAGCAGTCTTACTGTTGGGATCTCAGGAAATTGGTTTGATACGACAGTTGGAGTCTTAGGCCGCATGGTTAGGTAAGCCATGAGGATTCTGTTCCTGCAAGTTGAAACATTCCATAATAGCCAAAACCAGCCACCTCACAATAGAACCTTTAAAGACTTATCTGCAAAAAGTAATAAACTATTTGATTTGCGGAATTCTTAAGTACAGGCCAAATAAAACAAAGGCCTTCCTGATAGCCAATGTGTCCAAAACCAATATGCTCCGATGGGGTGCGGGGGCACAAAGTAAGTGGGCAGGCAAGGAAACATCTTGGTTGATGTGGATCAAATACTACTTTGGGGAGAAATGCCGGAAGAGTGAGTAACGCCATCTTTTTCTAATTGTTAACAGTAATGGGGTCACTCGCAAGTTAACGCTTCAATTTCACCAACTCTCCTGGCAGATGTTATGGCCACAGAAGACAGTCTTCCACGCAGCTAATTTTGTATCTGCCAAAAGCAGGCATGAAAGGTTTGAGCTAAAGCTCCAGCGAGCACAATAAGAAGTGGTTTTCTCACTGGCTATGTGGAAAAGCCTAACAAACCCATCCAAATGCCTTTTAGCAAGTGGACTGGATGAAAAGGAAATGTTCACTGGCAAAGCACCAATGGGAGCCAGGTAAGTTAAGCAAGTGTCAACTTGCACAGACTCTCAGCTCAACAAGTCGTCTAGATGACAAGTTATCAGTTTTATGCTTCAGCTGATCGTCCAGTGGCAAAAACAAGTTTACTTACTCTTATACTGGCTGTGTGCCGATGACTTCCTGTCTGCTGTGTAATTTTTGAATTCTCCCAGGAAATGTACAGGTGGGGAAGAAGTCTATTCCTGAGGAACCAACATGCAAGGTTAGCACCGATGGCAGGAACGAAGAAAAATTCCATTCTGCTGGTAGAGCTGATCCTGCGACCCGCGAGGAAAGACAGGAGCCCAAGACAACAGACGTAACACATCTGAGAACCAAACTCTTGCTGGCAAAAAAGAGGCTGTGAGAATTAGTGAACATCTGAAATCTGCGGAAGGGCCTCTCGATTAAGCTCCCACTGGTGGTCCCTTGCATTGAACCTGCTCAACCTGTCCACCCCAGTGTTAGTGTCCTGTGAGGTGAAACCCACAGATACATTCCCTGCTAAACACTACAATCCCACTGTCCACAGCAAATAGACAGGGCAGGTAACAAGGTCCTTCCTTGATTTTAGATGTAGAGCATTGGGGTGGTACAGTCTGTCAGGATAAGTACCACTCTTGGAAAATTGGAATAAAGGAATGGAATTCACTGACCACCTCCTCGAGTTCCAGGTTACTTGTAGACAGATGAAGAGTTCTCGGCCAGAGACATCTCCCAGCCACCCAGGGAGGAATCAGTCAATTGTAGAGGTGGGGTGCTTTCAAAAGGACACACTCTAGCAAGTTCTGCCTATCCTGCCACCAAGGGAGATTCTGAATTGTGAGTTCAAAAAGGAAATCCTAGCCAATGGTCTGCCAGTCTCTTGGAACCTGGACTCTGCCAACTGAAGCTATAACAGTTTCATCAGGAGTCGGGGAAGGTGCACCACAAATAGCCATGAGGTACGACAGTTCCTGTACCACCTGGGCTAATATATAAGATCTGTTCAGAAAATATCAATGGCAGTCTACCACTCTCTGGAGGGGGAACCACTTTAGCCAGGATGGGGTCACCAACGTAGGTTTATGAATGAGAGTGCCAACCCTTCACGAAATTGGAAAAGTTTTTGTTCAAAATTTGGTTTCACAATCATAAACAGACTGCGTTATTGACTCCTGTAAAGCTCCCCTCTCAAACTGTAACACATGCAGACATGTTTCAAAGCACTAGCCACAGCTTTTATGATTGTCAAGAACATCTGAGGCCCTGAATTACCACTGAATGGAAGAACAGTACTCAAGTAGTGATCAAACATCAAAATCCTCATATTTCGGTGCAGTAGCGCTTCAGGCAACTTTCCCACCATATGGACCCTCCTCCTGGAAAAAAAGTGATGCTTTTGTTTTTGAACCGGTCCTGACTTTTTACAGGGAAGTGAAGCTTTCAGCTTCACTCCCCTGGCCTTTTGCTCATTTGTCATGGGGAAACTGATCAGTCCTTCAGACTATCAGTACTGTGAAACTAGGTTTCCCTTTGTCTTTATTTTTTACTTGTTTGGGTAACTTTTTAACAGTGCACACAGCACTTTACCATGCAGTGCAGTGGGGATACTGCATGGTTTCACCCTAGTCTTTTACACTTGGGATTTTTGGTTACTTATGTATGTGCCTAAAGACAAGATGGTGACAGCAGATACATTTTGACAATCCCGCACTATTTTTAGTGTGCACATTCGCGTTTACCGCATCTGGCTACTAAACGTGGTTATTGCCCTAAAATGGCTGTACCACGAGATTTATGGTTTGTTCTTAGGCCCTATTGTTTCTTGGCCTTCTTCCTGCCTTCTCAGGTCAGGAAATCCATTATATGGTCATGCATTTGCCTGGGAAAGCTGCTGTTTTCGTGGACTACTGCATGCCATGTGTGTGCACCAAGCAAGTGGGTGGGACAGTCTTGTCCCACTCCACATCTGTGGTGCCAGAGTCTGAAGGGAGGGGGAGTGCAAGAGTGAAACCCACATTGGTCCCCGATTGGACCACTGCTGGCTGTTTGAATGGTGCAGATTCTTACCATTGGTGGTCTTGGACTTGCTTCCAGCCAGGATTTAGGATAAGGAGTACACCTGGAGCCATTTCTTCAGATTAGTGTTGAAGCCAAGTATCCTGTCTAGAAGAGCAGCCGACTGAAGATCCGTGGACGACTCCCGAAGAGGCCTGGCATGAGCCCTGGGAATAATCCCTGGACCACTTGGTGGACTGTCCAGCTCTGCAGTGGGCTTCCTCGACAGAAGCATCACCATTCCAAGTTTTTGTCCAGAACTTCGGTGGTCACCAGCTCGTGCCACAAGTCGCTTTACTACTAGGTTTCATCTTCTCCAGCATCACAGGATCCTGTCCTGGAAGGTGTGCTCCGACTAGGACTGGAGAGATGCCTGCTGTTGCCCGCGTGCAGCGACAGTTGCTGGAACCAGCCTCTCCAGTCTGGTAGAGTGTCCTGAAGAAGGCTGCATCCGTGCCTGCTGCATTTCGTCGTTGCTAAGGTTTGCACTCCGCTCCTGGACCAAACCAAAAGAATTGTTGCACCCGCATCTTCTGTCACACAACAGGAAAATCTACCTCCAGCGACACCCAGTCGACCTGCCTAGTCACTTGGGAAAATCAAAGTCAGGGCTGGGGAGTGCGAGTACTCAGAAATCCTTCAGCGGCCCAGTCTACCCGATAATAAACCTTAGAATACACTAATATATATAACATTTATTAGATTCCACCGCTTTTTGATTGTTTGATCCAAAAGCTGTTCTAAAGGATAGGAAAATAAACTTACTTACCGGTTGTATTATGGACAAGTTCTGGAACATTTTCCACCACCACAAGAACTTCCTACATCTGTCCACTCTAATAACAAGAAGTTTTGTGTCTTTTGAGCATAAGGCCCGATTCAACATAGGGATTGGGCATATTTTTTTACGTATATGTTTATAATGTGCCGAAAGAGCTCGGGCATCGGGGCGCAACAAAGACACAATGGGAAAACCAAAAAGACAGGACAGTGGTCAATTAGGAATTTACAGAGTTAGGGTATCATTCTTGTGAACTGGTTTTACTTACTGCTTCACCACTTAACTAGTTTCAGTTGAATAGGATATTATATGTATTTCTACAAACCTAAGGTGACTGCTTATACGTTTGATAAACGAGTGTTGTGCGATGTTGTACTTGCTTCTTTTTTCTACTGTGTTTCTGGGCTTATAATAGAGTATTTTTGTCTTGCCCATCAAAAGTGAATTACTGTGTGATTCACTGTGTGGACACGTTGTGGACCTCTGACCCCACTCTTTCTCATGAGACTAAGCCTAGACCACTCTCCATGCTTACCTTGATTCTGTATGGCTAACCTCTCAAAGTATCCCTTTTCATCAGAACTCGGATGGGTCTTTATCTGTCCACCAGGCCAGATTGTAGAAATCCATTTTAACAGCAAAGCCAATCCCCTGTACACAGGGACTCTGCAAACTGGACTGGCGTAACCAGCTTGTATTTTTCTAAGTGAAGACAAAGAACTAGGAAATATTCAGTACTACCCCTCCGGTCCGCATGGTTCTTCTTGGGCGTTGCTAATATGGGGGATAAGCAACCCAAACTGTTTGTAGAAATACCATGAAACCACTGAAATTAAACAAGGGGTCTGAGAAATGGGGGACGCTATGCCTCAGATTCCAGTGCTCATCTGCTGCCGATTGGTGTCTCTCGGACACGGAGAGCAATAACACTGCATTAAAAAAAACAAAAATTGCAATATACTTTTCATAAGTTTCCATTCATATTATAAATGTATAAATCATGTTAAACAACGAGTAGCTTATTACAAACAAATTCCATATGAAATCTAAAAACACCTATAGCCACATTACAGCTTCACTTACAGTGAGATGGCTGAAAATGAAGAAGCAGGCAACTTGGGGCACAAGATCCGCCAAATGTCAAGGCTCTACTGAGAATGACGGTGGCTGCAGCCAAGAAGCACAGGAGAGAGCTGGTCAGTCCACTGGCTCGTACAGTGACACTTCCAAAGGCTTAGCAGCCATGGATACTGGAGCAGGAAGGGGGTCAAAACTGGTTGTTCCCACTGGTCATGTAGTCAAAGCTACAAAGGCCATGAGATCAAAACAGAGAAGAAGGGTTTACCCGGGACAACACTGGAGTCAATGCTGGTCAGCTGCAGGCGTCCTCCCCAGGTCATCAGCAGGTGCTCGTCTTTACGGATGTTTTGGTTCCAGCGATAATCTGATGAACAGTTGCAAGAGTCCTCCTTTTATCCTAGATTCAGGCTGTATGCAATCCCATTGAAACAGCTAGTAGCTATCCAATCACGGATACCCACTAGTCACCCCACTGCCCAGCAACACACACTCTGGCTCCAAAGATGCTGATTGGGACTAAACAGTCCCAGTCATTTTCTCTGGTATACACACAGCGCCCCTTAGCCTGAGAAAGTCACAGCTTCCCCGGGATAAGGGATTTCCATACAAAGCATTTCCTGACCTGAGATGTCAGGAAGAGGGCCAAAGAACAGTATGGCCAAAGAACAAGTGAAACTTTGTGGTACACTCACCTTAGGGGGCTGGTCACCTTTATTAGCAATTTGCAGTAAGTGTTAAGGTGCTTGAACAAAACAGCAAAACAACTGTAAATATTTAACAGCTGCCACCAGCTTGTCTGAGGCACATATATATGAAAAGTAAACAAAATGCCATTATATAAAAGGATAGGACAGAAAGTATCTTAACAGCACTTCTCTGTAAGGGGATGTGTGCAATTTTACCAATACAAGAATTCATAAAGAGAGACAGACTCTCAGTACCGACAGTCTTAGGGACTCGTAGGTTTACACATAAGAATGTGCAAAACAGGCAAGAGAGGTAAAGCTGAAGTCTTTACTGACCTCCGAAAAGTCAAGACAGGGTTCAAAACAAGCAAAAAGAAAGGGTGTCCCACAGATATCTATGCAGGGAAGGGTGCAAAAAGAAAATCTTTCCTAACAGTCTAAAAATGATCAAGTTTTATAGCAAAATGATTAACAATTACATGTTTATCATATGTTCACTAAAACTAAATGTTTATTTTCAAAATCGTACCTTATTATCTAGCTTCGAGTTAAGTACATTTACAGTTTCTGTGGATCCCCCTCTATTTGGATGATCTGTGGAGAAATAAAAACACTATTAAGCAAAACTGCACATTTCGTCATATATGCATCACTTTTTTTTTACAAGTCATCAGAAAACAACTTCTATTTCCCCAAAGTGAAATGTGTGTTGAGTTACGCAACACTTAACTATTGCAGTTTTTAACCACTATGAGCTTTCCGTAATCAACTGGGCACTTCAACCCTGCTCAGCAACAAACAATTTGTTAAGTTCCAAAAGTTGGTGTTTAGGAATCAAGTCCAAATGGCTCGCAGTTGCACCCGTGAGAGGTCAGAAATGTGAGACGGGCAAAAAGGTAAAGTTTTCTCAAAGTTTGCCATTTATTCTACGTAAAAAGGGGTTCTGATAAACGTCCAACTTTCCCTAACCTAACACAGATGTCCGTGCCTAGCAAACTAAAACTAATACATAGAATAAAATGATACAAGGAAAAGATGGCTGATTTATTTAGTTCAACAAAAGAGTTTAATAATTCATACACAATGCTTCTTGAGCGTACTCCTTGCGACCAGGGTTATATTCCTCAGAAGATGAATACTGCGTCTCTCATAGTGGAGTCAACACTTCCCCTTGATAGCCGTCTCCTCCCATGTGATCCTTCCCCCTGACAACACCTCCAGTCCAGGGGTTAGGATCAGGTAGCAGCTACCTTCCCCTTGCCACATTGGAGGAGACTTTAAACTGGGGTTTGGTGGGGCCTCCACAGAATTCACCACACATCCAAGCGGCAACCCTGGGACTTGGCACCTTAAGGGAGACCCAATACCATGATACCTTACAGGTAAGAAGGTATGTAATTGCAAGGGGTCTTGAAGTACCGCTGACCACCAAAAATATCAAGAAACAAATAAAGATGGGAGGTGGCGCTGTGGAGCAGCCCAAGATGGCTGCTTAGCCCTCGAGCTCCGTGTGGGCCTGGCGGACATCTGCCTTCATCTGCGACCAACGGGGTGCAATCAACCCACATCTTGGCCGGGCTGCTGCCCTACATCGCCGTGCTACAGCCTGTGAAATCCGACTTCTCTCGGTGTCGGGAAGCCTCCGGACGAGCCCCCTGCTGTGGTGGCCCACGGCCTCGCGGAAGCCGCGGCGTCGGCATCCGTCGGTTTCCTGCTTCCTCATCTGGGTGGCCTGCCGAGTTTTGCGACGCTGGACGGGGCGCTGCCCCTGAGTGCACCGCCCGCCCATCTGTGACCCCCGCTGGGCTGGCGGAGGCCCGATCGGGGCGTGGAGCTGCGGGGCGGGCTGTGGCTCCCCCCCTGCGCGGATTGCTCTGTCGGCGGCCACCGGGACTGCCCGCTGCCCTCCGCCGCCGGCCCGTGTGAACTGGGGGTGCCGTGGCGGGCGCTGGCTGATCACCGCCGAGGCGGGTTGGGTCGGCGCCTGAGGGCCCCGCTCGCCTTCCCTGGTGCCCTGCCGGACTGTCTTGGGCCCGATCCGGGTCGTGCGGCTGGGCGGCTGGCTGCGGTTGCCCCCCCTGGACGAAACGCCGCATCTGCGACTCGTGGCTGGCCCTCTGCCCGGCTGCGGCCCCCGCTGCTGACCTGTGGAGACTGGCTCGCTGCCGTATCGAGGTGAGGTGCGGGGGGGAGTCCCGCTCTGGGCTCTTGGGATACCCACGGCCCTTTCACTACGCTGCTGGCCTGCTGTCTGCCGGAGGCCCCTGGGTCTGTTACGCCCCCCAGAGCACGCGCCACGAGGATACACACCGGGCCCGTGCCCCTGGCGCCCATCCCTTCTCCTCAGCTACGCAACATCACACACGCTGGGCGCCTGGTCCCCGCTTTGATACCGTGCAGTGACTGTGGGGTGGCTGCTGCCCTCATCTGCACTGGGTGTCCCCCCCGGTGGTGCAGCCCCTACGGGAATCCTTATCTCTGCCGACACTTGCTTCCACCACTGCTGGGGATATACTGACACCTCTACCTTGCCACATTGGCCTTGGGACTACGCTCTCTCCCTCAGTGACTCCCTTGCTCAGCGCCACTCCTTCACTTGAATCCACAATGCCTAACAAGACCAGGGGGTCTTCCAGGGGGGGAGCCATGGATAGATTCGCCAGGGCTGTCCCGAGGGGGGAGGAGGCACATGAATCGCCCATGCAGGAGGAGCGGGTAGCGGACCACCATCCCATTGCCTCTCCCCCTGATCTGACTACACTCATGGAATCGATGGCCAAAAACTTTGCTTCCTTTCACGAGAAGCTGGACGACATCAACGCCAATGTCGCCTCATTAAAAACAGGGGTGGATCAGGCGGGGACCAGAATCACTGACGCTGAGAATCGGATATCAGCAAATGAGGATGAAATACATGTGCTGCAGAACACTGTTGCCTCCCTGTCGCGTGACATGCGTAGTGTGAGAGCGAAGTGCGACGACCTCGAATCCCGTTCTCGCAGAAATAATCTACGAATTATTGGAGTCCCTGAGAATGCCCTTAAGGGGCGCAATGAAGATGCAGTGGAAACCCTGCTCAAGGATTTGCTGGGCAACCCAGCCCTGTCGCCGTACTTCACTGTTGAGCGCGCTCACCGTGCTCTATCACCAAGGCCCAGACCGGGTGATATCCCTAGGCCCATAATAGCCAGAATCCTCAATTATCGGGACAGAGACCTTATCCTTCGCCTGTCGCGGGAGAAGGGAGACCTGCGTCTTGACTCACATACTGTAAGGATTTTTCCAGACTTCTCAATAGCGGTGCAGCAGGAGAGGCGCCAGTTCATTGGAGTCAGGAAGCTACTTAGAGAGCGAAACGTTCCTTACGCCATTCTTTTCCCGGCACGCCTTAAGATTACCTATAATGGCAAACTGTATTTCTTCACTGTTCCGGAGGAGGCGGTGAAATTCATTGAGGTACACCTACCACTTCCCAGCCCGGCGGGGGCCCCTGCTGAGGCCGAGTGAACCAGAGAGACACTACCCGGAACCCATCTATCAACCCAGTGAATCCGAGACTCGGAACGTGTTTATGGCAACAACGTACTGCACACCCAACGATCCAAGCTCCTCTGGCGTCTGATGGGGCTGAGACTAGACTTGACTGTGGTCAACGGCGCTCTCCCTGCCCTACGGGGCGCTGTGCCGGCCATATTCTCTAGTTACCTCTTGGTCTTGTCTCGCCCGCAGCGTTCAGCTAGGTATGGAGACCTATCTGGAGATCCGCCCGTAGCAGAACTCACATCCGGCAGCACACGCTGCCCTACATGTCACTCTAAGAGCCGCCCACACGGCAACAGCACACCTACTTGCGATTGCAATGTTTATGTTTTGTTGGTTGTCACTGCTTATTTGCCCCTGTTGGGCTTTGAATGGGGCGTATACTGGTCGGATTGCGCCCTCCGACCTCTGCTTCTTGGGTAGAGTCGGGTTTACTGATGACACCGGCACAGGGGGGTGGGGGACTTACACTGCAAGTTGGGGGTGGGCAGTGAGGGAGGGGGGTGGCACTGTTGGGGTTTCGAGAAATGTTATAGGAAAAGGCAGAGGCGGACCGACAGACCGCATCACATCGGGTCTTCTACACCCGAGAAGGCTTAATCTCACATCTGAACTGTGGCGACAGTGGTGGGAGGGCTACCCCTGTGAGGACTCTCCTCACTTAGGATGTGGGCTCCGGCTGCGACTGTGGGATGTACCTTAGGCATCTGAAATGTCCACAATAGTAATGTCCTGGAATGTCCGGGGTCTAAGCAACTACACCAAAACTCGCAGAATCGTGGCCTATGCCAACAGGCACGGCTGTAAGATTCTGCTTCTGCAGGAAACACACTGTAAAGGCCGGCTGGCCAGGTGCATGGCTCCTTCTTGGGGTCCCCACAGATATTCTACCGCTTACTCGACCCGCGCCAGAGGGGTATTAACGATGATCCACAGGTCACTCAAGTTCATGCTCCATAAGAGCTACATTGACCCAGAGGGGAGGTATGTCATCCTACACTGCGCAATAGCCAACAGGGAATATCTGCTAGTTAACACATATGGCCCTAATGTGGACTCTCCCGACTTTATCGACCAGGTGGCCTCCATATTGCTGGGATACATCGGGGTGCAGATCATCTGGGGGGGGGGGGGGGGACATGAACTTCATATTAGACACCACATTAGACAGAACAGGCTCGGCCCCCAGACTCCTTTCCAATGCAGCCTGCAAGCTCCTTGCACACAGCATAACCCTTGACATTCAAGACCCATGGCGGGTAACGCACCCGCAGACGCGTGAATATACTCACTATTCCTCTGTGCATGATAGCTCTTCCAGAATTGACATGTTCTTCCTGTCCAGTACCTTGTTGGGGAGGGTGGTGGATACTCGGATACTGGCGCGTACCCTATCGGACCATTCACCGGTCCAATTATCTCTGGACTTGGGTGGGCCCCCCCCACGATTAATACATGGCGCTTCAAGTCCTTGGCTTTACAGGACATTTAGGGCTGACATTCTGTCCGATATGTCTTAATACGCCCCAGGCTACCTCTATGGGGGTCCGGTGGGAGGCTTTCAAAGTCTTCATCAGAGGAATGTCCATTGCCAGGGAGGCGGGAGTCCTCAAAGCCATTAGGGCTGCCCTTGCTCGCTCTGAAACCAAGCTGCGTGAACTTGAGAGTGCCCATCCTGCATCCGTTGACCCTGCCATCCTGTCCCGGATCAGCGAGGAACTCAAATTCTTTAACGAACAGGCTACAAGGGAAGTTCACTACTTTAGTCGCCTGCAGGCTGCCCGTAAATATGGGGAGGGAGACAGGCCCGGCAGGACACTGGCGGCATTGGCTAGGGGTGAGTGGGGCCAAGCTCAGATCTCTTGTATCAAGGACCCCCTGGGGTCGGAACGGTGGTCTGACCAACGTATTCTGGAGGTCTTCACGGACTTCTACTCAGAACTGTACACCCAACCCCCCGAACACAGTGGGGTCCAAATGCGCAACCTCCTCGAGCAGATCCCTACGACTATTGTCTCTCCCGCAACCAGAGACCAATTGGATTCCCCCATCCGTTTGGAAGAAATAGTTGAGGCTATATCTAAATTCCCTAAAGGAAAAGCACCTGGTCCGGACGGGCTGACAGCCGAGTTTTATCAGGAGCACGTGGCCATTCTGGCCCCCAAACTGCTGGAGGTTTGGAACGAGTCACTCCGGCTGGGTACCCTTCCCCCGTCGTTGCGTGAGGCTGTCATCACTGTCCTGCTTAAACCGGGTAAACCCACTAACGAGTGCGGATCATACAGGCCCCTCTCCCTAATGAACTTGGACACCAAAATCTTTGCCAAGGTGATTGCTAATCGCTTCCTCCCGGTCATGTCGTACATGGTCCATGATGATCAGTCAGGATTCGTCCCTGGGAGGTCAACATCACACAACATAAGAAGGCTGCTTAATGTAATGTCACGCATTGACCAGGGGGTGAGTGCGGTTGCGGTCACACTGGATGCTCAGAAGGCGTTCGACATGGTGTCATGGAAATATATTTGGTTGGTGTTGGAGAATATGGGTATAGGGCCCAACATGATAGCATACATTCGGTTACTATACACTTCCCCGGTGGCCAGAGTGCGAGTTAACTCCCAGACGTCCGGTCTGTTCCCTCTCTTCAGAGGTACTCGACAGGGTTGCCCGTTCTCTCCGATCCTATTCGCCTTGGCCATAGAGCCGATGGCCGATTATGTCAGGGAAAGACATGCGCGCAAAGGGGTGCGGCTGAAAGACTCCCCTGAAATTATCTCGCTTTATGCGGACGATGTATTGCTCTTTGTAAGAGACCCAACGGCCCATCTAGACCCAATTCTGCGTGACATCACCCGCATTGGCACGTACTCTGGGTTTACTATAAATTATACTAAGTCTGAGATTTTCCCCCTCACTAGCTCCACGATACAGCCCCCCACCGAGTACCCGCTCCGCTGGTCCCCTGATGGGATCAAGTACTTGGGGGTCCAGGTGTCTCTCCAAAGACTCGCTACTGGCAGACAATTACCGGACTGTTGCAGAGCAGGCCGAGACCAAGGTTGCACGCTGGCGTGCTCTTCCACTGTCATTGGCCGGAAGACTTTCGCTGGTAAAAATGATTTTGCTCCCCAAGTTGCTTTATGTATTTAGTAATGTCGCCGTCTGGCCAGGAAGGAAATACTTCATGAACCTGCACAAACTGCTCGCTCACTTCCTATGGCACTCTGGTGCTGTGCGTAAAAAGTGGTCGGATATGTCATTACCCTATGACAAAGGGGGATTCACAGCCCCGGACCTGTTCGCATCCTACTGGTATCCGGGGCCTCCACCCCGTCCCCACGTTAATCTCGAGATTCTGGCAGCAGCAAGCACCGATGTAATGTCCCTGATTCTAGACCGGCAGTATGTGCCAGACTCGCCCATTGACCCGGTCCGGACTACGGTGCAGGCTTGGGGCCAGATTTTTAAAACCTGCGACGAGCAACATCCGTACTACAAATGGCTCCCCGCCTGGAGCTTCCCCGGGCTGGAACCCACACGCGATACCACCCTGGCGCGACACTGGGAGGCCCTGGGCTACCGTGCCCTCACTGATTTCTATCCGGAGGGACAGTTCATAACACCGCAAACGTGGAGGCCGGGACACTCGGGCTCGGTTCTGGAGCTTCTGCAGTTCTACAGACTTCGTGCTGCCTGGCCTGTCTTCCCCATTGAGCCCCAGGATTCCCCTGGAATTGCTTACATTGCTAACTCGGGAGGTGCCCATGGGGTAGTCTCTTCACTGTACAAGCTCCTCCTGTCCGCTTCTTCTCCCCCTCCATCCAGGGCTCGTGCTGACTGGGCCTCCGAGCTGGAGCTGGATCTCACAGACCAACAGTGGGAGAAGATGTGTTCTCATACTAGCAGGGTGTCCCTAAACTTCCGCTACCGCACCATACAATATAAATTACTCAACCGGTTGTATTACACTCCAGGTAGAATCTCGAAGTTTGCTCGTTCTGATCCTCGATTGTGCCCCCGCTGCGGTGCGGAGGGTGCTGACCACCTGCACATGTTCTGGGACTGCCCGGAGCTGGTGACATTTTGGAGTAAAGTCATAGAGACACTGTCCGCAATCACTGATACTGTTGATCCCGATCCAATGGGGGTTCTGTTTGGGGTGTGGCAGACTGGAGGGGCTAAGGACATTGTTGGGTTCTTGAATGTTAGCTGTGTCATAGCCAAGAAATGTGTTTTACAAAACTGGAAAAGCCCTGCTCCCCCTACATTCCAGAAATGGTTAAATCTGCTTACGTGGTCCCGAAACTGCGAGGAGGAGTTTCTGGGCATGCTCCCAGTGCGTTCTCGACCTCGAAACATATGGTCGGCTTTCAACAGTTACTTGATCAACTCAAATGACTTCTTCAACGGATGAATCCTCCTAGCCCCTCAGTCAGTGACTCTGTGTTTCAGCCACCTGTAATATGCTGCTCCCTTTCTGCTGTTGCCGCATCTTTGCCAATATGTTCTGTATGTGCATGTATATGTTACAAATTTGTCCATATGCCTCTGATGTGTCTGTATGTTGTTTGCCTCTGCAAGCAAAAATAAAAGTTTAAAAAAAAAAAGAAACAAATAAAGATAGTGTGAAAAAGTAAATCGGTGAAGGGACCCAAAAGGTGGCCCTAGATAGAATTAGGATTCTATCTTAATATGCTTGCCTTCCTCCCTAATATATGTCACTAACAAACATATCACACCTTACGCTGTCCCAACTCAAAGGATTATGACTGCCGGCTGCTTATTACACCTGTGCGGTACCCACTCCTACTGTACACTCGAGTGGTGCTATGAACAAATGTTTTCTCACTGCTAGAATAAACCCCAGACCGTTTGTTTTATGGCACTTTCTGGTTGCACCTTCACGGAGCAGAGGCACTGATTTGCCGCACAGTTCTATCATTAGATAAAAGGCAGTTACCAGTTAAGATAGATTTCTAGAATTTGGTCTGGTGGACAGTTTAGCAGGCCACCCTAGTTACAGTGAACAGGGGGATTCTGAAAGGTTAACCAAAACCCATTTGAGGTAGCAATGGAGAGCAATCAAAGCTATTCTCAGTAGAGAATATGAGTGCGGTCAGAGGTCCACAATGAGTCCACTCTGTGAAGCACAAAATAATTTAGACATGAACGTATACGTATTCATTCTAGGCCTTAAAAACACACTAAAAAAGGAAACAAGTAGATGATATCGCACAACAATAAATAAATGCATGCAGTCACCATAGATTCTTAAAATGCATTCAATTAATTAAATCAATACAAAGGAAACAAGTGATGCAATAAGATGGAACCAAGTCACAAGAAATATGCCCTAACTTCAGAAGTCCAATCACTATGAAAAGCGGGGCATTGTGCCCAAAAGTCACAATGCTTCTCCCCAGAATGCATCTGATGCAGATAAACTACTTGTGCTGGTGATTGTTCAAGAGAAGAGAAGCAACAAAGTTACTGGTAAGTAAAACTATGTACTCATCTTTCAGGTTTTACTGCTCAGGTGCGATGACCGAAAAGCAGTGGAATGGAAGGGTACAAAGAGACTTGTTCTCAATGCTATTCTATAGAGGACAGGGGGATGAAAAACCATCTAAGAGTTGAAAGACCCATGATATCCAAGGACTCCAACACCCATAACCACTCAGGTACTGAGACGAGGAGGATGATCAAGTAAAGTAGTTTGTGCAAAGTGACAGAAGCTCGAAGCTGAGTTGGGTAAGAACTCACCTCACCGTTCTTTTCACACTTGTTAAACGTTTGCCAGGTTTGATTCGTTTTTTCATGGTATCAACAGGAGCACGTATTTCAGCTAGACACTTCAACGTCAGTTGAAGAGCTATATGAACCGTAAGGTACAATCCATTTCTTTGATTTCCTACACCGCTAGGTATATGGATCTAAAGTCACTGACTCCAAGTCTTCTCTTTTTCTACTTTCATATCAACATGTTGGGACACATTGATGCGCACTGAACGGGTATGTGTTTTTTGCATGTATATTCTAAAACATCATGTGGTTATTTACTTAATGCTAAATAATTCGATAATAAGCAAAATGTTGGGCATATGAGAACGAATATATCATGTACTGCACTGATGAAGGTTTTCGACCGAAATGCATTGGCAATTGTACATGAAATCCTAGCCAATTTTAGCCTGGCCTCATTGAACATGAAATAATAATATTCGTTAAAAAGAAACATAAAAGGGATGTGAATAAACATTTCCTTTAAGCAAATCAAAATTTTGTTGTGAAGATCTATTGCAATAACTTTGATGTACGTTCAAAAATCAGAGCAACCAATAGAGCATCCCTGCTTAGGGACAACTGAGAGCACCAGTTTTAATAGAGTGGACTAACTATTTTTCTTGTTTGTTGATATTCGGTCCCTATGCCCCAGGACAAAACTTTATTAATCAGGATTACACACAACAGACTAGTGAATTAACCTTAGCTACAAAGTAGTGCCCACCTTCATCCTTCATTCTTAGAAGCTCGAAGTGCAGACTAATAGTTGTATTAATCCCTCAGTGCGCAGGACATCGCACTATTGGGGAGAGCAGTGCAAGAGAGGATGTCAAAAACCATGCTGAGGCTCACGAACGCAGGACGCTGAAAGGTCGCCGGAACAAGGAGAGAGAAGCCGCAGGTGAGCAAGAAGGGCTGTGGAGACGCTCAGAGCCACGCAGCAGCTCCTGGATGGTGAGCCATTCGCAGAAGGCAGCGTTCTACAGCCTGGGTCGAGAGGGAGAGCTGGCGTGTGAATGTGAAGCCGCACAGGACGCTGGTGGAGCGTCCGCACACTACAAAGTGGAAAGCGGGTGAAGGAGTCACAAAGCTGAGGTGTGAGCAGATCCAGAGACACTGCACCCCACTGATGAGTCTGCCTAAAGCAGCAGAGACGACCAGGGCTTTCCGACAAGCACATCAAAGGTTTGAACAGTACGAGATTGCTGATGCAGAAAATACCCAAAGTTTGTTAAAATGAAGTCAAGGCAAAGTACAAATTCAACACCCAATAAGAAGAATGTTTGAATGCATTGAATGCAGACAAGAAAGTACAAACGCAAACCCCACTCAAGTACAGATGAATGGGATGCCAATGTGGGGAAGTAGTTTGAGCTGAGCAAATGTTGCCATACCCAGATATCCCAAGACCTCACGCTATATGCTATTGGGTTATAGCCAAAGAACTGTGAAAAACTATAAAAGAAGTACTGGTAGTCGAATACACCAGGCAGCTGAAGGTGAATACAGATACCTGGAAGAAGAGTATGCAAGATGATCGGAAAAACCCATAAGAGAAGTCCTGGCTGAGAAGTACCCCAGGCAGCAGAAATTTGTGAAGATTCCGGCCAAGGGAGTATACCAGGTGATATACCAAGATACAGGAAATAATACAGAAAAGACCTACAGAATATATTGTTTAAACAAGAACTTTGTGAGTCCGGTAAAGACACAAAGAACTGTTGCCTAAATAGACATTTTTTGCCATCCTATCTACAAATCCAGGTGAAGGGAATCACCCTGTGGATCGAAGGGTCTATACCGTGGAGAATATTTTCGTTGCAATAATTTTGATACTTATGGTTTTAAACACTTCATGTTTTGCTAACATCAAGTTAAAGACATTTTCCTTGCACCTTTTGTTGTTTTGTTTATAGTGTGAAGGTCAGAATAGGACGTTTTGGACATAAGGACGGCTTTTCAGTTACTGACATTACACAGATACTTCGTTTTTGGTTTCTAGGTAGGGAAGATCTTCTTTAGAGCAAGGACAGAGGCGTTTTCCCAACCCATTTTTATCTAATAAATGTCCTTGACCAAAAATATGTGTGCCCAGATTTCATTTTTGACCCCTCACATATGGGGCCAGGGGTGGGATTGGACTCAGTGGACACAAACTGGGGATTTGAGAAACTCGGTAACCAAGCTTCCGATCCATCTATTGCCACTGAACACCATCGGATTCGACTTGTACAGTAGCAGGGGGAACCGATTCAATCTGGGGACTGACTTAATACTTACAGATTTAGTCCTCATTCTCCCTCCTGGAACTTGACTTGTCTCCAAGTCGGGTTTGGCCTGGCGGTATGGCCTAGACGTGCAAGCAGGCGTCATAGACCCCGACTACATGGGAGATGACATACTTTAGTCAACGCAATCGTATTTCTGATGATTGTATCTGATTATTTTATTTATTTGAATTTATAAAGAGCACAGCAGCCCTGGGGCATCGTGGCGCTGTTACAGCAGGTTCACTTGGATACAGATGAAGGCAGGATCATATAGGCAATACATAAGCAGAAAGAAGCATTTACAGATATCCACTGATTCATAAGAATGTTACAAAAGATATGTTCCGTGGTCACCAGGGAACTACTCAGGTAAGTCTAATGAAAGAGCTTTGTTTTCAGTGCTCTTCTGAACACTGAATGAATTTTCATTTTGGAGCGTGAAAGGCAGTGCGTTCCAGTGTTTTGGTGCTAGAACCGTGAAGCTTGACCCTCCAGCTTTGGCACGTTTATAAGTAGGGTCTGTGAGTTGGTGTGCGTAATTAGTCCATTTTGGTCTGATTGCGTTTGCAAGGAGGATTCTTTACGTCAAGTATGAGGGTGCTGCGAGGGAGAGGCTTTTGTGTACAATAGTGAGGGTTTTGAAGATTATGTGTTCTTTCACTAGGAGCCAGTGGGCGTCACGCCTGGCCTGGGAGATGTGTTCCCTCATAGGTAAGTTTATTGCTGCTCTTAGTGTGTTATTCTCTGTAATTAGCAGTTTAAGTCGTTTTTTTATGTTGAGGTGCCTAGGTGCAGGACATTGCAATAGTCCAGCCTGGGTCCGATGGTGGCTTTGGCTATATTGAGGCAGTTTGAATCTGAGAGGTATGGTTATACAGCATTAATGATTTTTGTAGTAAGCGCTGCTGATGATACGATTGCATTGACTTGTCGCTTCATAGAAAGGGTGGAGTCCAGATATACACCCAGGGTTTGTACTGCAGCAGAGACCGTGACTACGGTATCCTCAATGCAGAACGTGCGGCATCAATCGTCTAGTTTTTTCAGGATTTCGCTTGGACCTACTAGTAAGATTTCGGTTTTGTCCCCATTGAGACATAAACCGGTTGCTGCCATCCAGGTCTGGATGAGGACATAGGTCTCTTTCAGGGTGTTTGAGTCTTGCTCCTATGACCCCGGGGAGGGGGAGAATGATTTGGGTGTTGTCTGCATAGTTTGTAAAAGCTATGCCATGCTCATCCAGGTCATTACCAGGGGTAAGGTAAAGATGTTGTAGAGGGTGGGGGGGGTACAGAAGCCTTGTGGGACTCCACAGTGTATAGGAGAGGGAGTAGCACTAGCCTGATCCGAGAAGACCGATTGCTCTTCCTTCGAAAAAAGAGGTAATCCAGGCTGTGGCTTCTTTGGAGAAGTGTGCTTCCTCTGTGAGGTGCCTATACAGGATCTTGTCCACCAGATCAACGGCGGCCCACAAGTGCAGGAGGAGGAGCATGGCAGGGTTTGTCACTGTCCATCGTTTCTAGTAGCTGATTTTTCAGCTCAAGAAGCGCTGACTCAGTGCCATGGCGTGGGCAGAATCCAGATTGTCTTTTTCCCCAAGATGTTGTTTATTCCTAGATAGTGCTGGATTTGTTGATATGCGGCTTTATCTAGTATTTTTAGCAAGAATACTGCATTTAGATTCACATGCTGTACAGTCTGACATCTTGTGGTAATCGCAGTGTATTGCAACTTTCTTTTGAAGATTAAAAAGGGACGTCGACATGGGCGCGACTGTAACACTATCCCTAACTGTTAGGCAAGATTGTATGCAGTACCCCTTGGGTGCACTACAACAACCCTGACATCCTGGCAATAGAAACCCAACCTTTGGTAAAAGTCTGCACTACACAGGTTGGTAGCGTGTGGAGCAGCAAGGCTCATCTCAAGAGGGGTCAATGTGAGCTGTAGGGGAGTTACGGCAACTGCAAATTATGCCCACAAATGGTTAATGGAAAGAAAGAGATAACGCTACCAAATGGAAAGGAACTAAAGATGAAACAATTGATCAATTGTAATAGTAAATTTGTGGTTTACGCAATCAAATGTATCTGCACAAAAACATATATAGGTAGCACAATATGAAGTCTCAAAACAAGAATATTTGAACATTTACGTGCCATAAGAAATCAAGACACAAGATATCCATTATCATTTCATTGTATAATGGAACATCCAGGACTCAGAGTGGAAAGACTGAAAATCTATGGACTAGATAAAATTGAAGATTTACCAAGAGGCGGAAATAAGGAACAAATCCTAAAGGCAAAGGGAATCCAGATGGATTTGTTTAATGGACACGTGTGAAACAGGATTGAACTCTGAGAATGAATTTTGTAATTGGCTTTAAATTAAATTGATTTCCATTTTTTTGTTTCTTCTTTTTCTGTTCTTTTCTTATATTTCTTTTACCTTCTAAACATTTCTACATTATCTTATCTTTCTTTCTCTCTTTTTTTTACAAAAAAGAAGAAAGAGAAACATTCCTAAAACAAATGATTATTTGTTTGTAAATATCTGACTGGGTAGTAGTGCCAATACTCCCATATTGGTATAGATGAGAGAAAATGAATTTAAAAAGCTCTAAAATACCTTTTGAATAGAACACAAAAAGCAGTCAAAAACGTTTGGGTAAAGAGAAATAGTAGCAGCGTTTAAAATGGCCGCCACGTAGCACGCAAGCGCGTGATGATGTCATCGCGCACGCGGGAACGCAGGCGTGATGACGTCACACGCGGAAACCATATTTAAATGCGCGCGAAGCAATAAACAAAGCGTGACAGAACAGGAGCCAGGGAGTGACAAGCAGATCACTGCTAAATAGAAGGTAAGCTAAGAAAACCCTTGATTCCCCCAAGAACTTTAAGAATCTGTTTGGAGATGTATAGGAAACCTAACAAGGTTTTCACTGATCCAAAAAAATGTGCCCCTTTGTTTAAATAGGGAAATACCCACAGAGAGTGCACAGAAAGAAAGTTGAATGTTTGAACTAGGCAAAACAAGCCCATAGAAAACGAAATTGGTGAGTGCCATTTTGACAATATAATTTTCTTCTTGAATATTCTAAAAGAAAAAAAAAAGTCTTAGAGTACCGAAAGAATGTTTTCAATTGATTTACTGCGAAGAACATGTAATGTTAAAAAAGAACAAGTTACTCTCTTACCTGGTAACGATCATTCGATGGGATGGTCCGACGACGTATTCCATATCTATGACAGTAATCACCACAGCTGAGCTGTTTCGGAAAATCTTTCGGCGTCTGCGTCCAGCGTCGATGAAGTTGATACGCCGCCCTCGAGGAACTCCTCCGACGGCCGATGTCACCGGATGTTATAAGTAGGACGCACGACGCCCGTAGCCTCAGTTGTAGTTTTTTCCCAGAACGTGTGGCACCAGTCTTCTGCTAGTCTGACCACACAAAGCCTTGCGGAAACGTAAGCTGCAATCGCATAAGAAATTCTGTAGCGGGGAAGGCAGGGACGGAGCGATATGGAATACGTCGTCGGACCATCCCATCGAAAGAACGTTACCAGGTAAGAGTAACTTGTTCTTCGAGGGGATTGGGTCCTCCGACGTATTCCATATCTATGACAGACTCCCAAAGCAGTACCAACGTAAGGAGGTGGGAAAAAGAATTTAGAAGATAGAAATTTAGAATACCCAATCAAATTGCAGAGTAAAGGACCGCCTTGCCAAAGGCCAGATCCTGCCCACGTTAACAATCGAGGGAGTAGTGACGAACAAAAGTATGAACCGAAGCCCAGGTGGCTGCATCACAGGTGTTGCGAATAGGAACACCCCTCTGCAGGGTAGTAGAGGCAGCCATACCCCTGGTAGAATGGGCCCGCAAGCCTATCGGAGGGTGTTAGGCAGAAACCTGTGCAGTTCCCTTGGGGAACACTGCAAAAGATTTAAGACTACAGGTAGAGCAGTAAACCCCTTTGGTAGCAGTCTGTACCACCCAGATTTACCTGGTAGCTGTGGCTGAGCAGTCAGACTTCTCTCAAGAAGAGTTAGGCAGTATGTAAAGTATACACAATATGTACCAAAACACAATAGCACAAGCAAACACTGACCAGAGCTTGGTTTCAAAAGTATATAGTTATTTATTTAAAATACACATAAGTTAAAAACACTCTAGCAAAAATATAGTAAAAGCACTTCAACACAGTTATAATGAAAGTAGATTCAATCCTTTCTCCTATCTAGACAACTCTAAGTAAACACCACTTAATTAAAACAGAGGTGAGTGCTTAACGTTAGATGACACTCTAGTAGTTTCCAAGAAAGGGAGAGAACAAGCAGAAATGGGTTAGACACACCACTCTAAGGTCCAGAGCACTTGCAATAGGCTTAAAGAAGAATAAAGTCACAGGTGAGCAAAAGTCACTAGGCAGGGCCCACTCTTAGAGTAGCCGGAGCGAAAATGTGCCCAAGATCACACTGTTAGTTAGAGATTCAAAGTCTTGCAAAGAGTCAAAAAGAGGTTAGAGTGGCTCAGAAAGTTTAGCCAAAGTGTCCCAGGCACTCCCAGGTTCGAAAGCCGGGGACTAAATCTACCCCGTACAGTCGGTAGCAAGGGAAGCCAGGCAGAACACAGTACCTTAAGCGGAAAGGATCCTCCAGCGGTGGCAGTTGTTCCAGGCAGTGGCAGCAGGGCTCGACGTCGGTCAGGGGAGAAGAAGTTCTCGCTGAAGAGCAGAAGAAGAGGGTCGTTGCACTGCCCGGGAAGAAACCAGCCGCGGAGTCCTCCGGTTAAAGGGTTGGTACCGACTTTCGCGGTATGGGGGTAAAGTGTGGTATTCCGGTTGCCGGGGTGCTTGGCACAGGCAAGGCGGCCACGAGATACCTCAAAGAACGGAAAGAAGGCGAAAACTGGTTGTCCCCACCAGTCAAGGGAAGGAGCCACTCCGTTAAGAGTTCTCCTCGGTCGTCGGGAAAAAGTGGTGAGACGGTTCAGCAGGGCTCCACCGGGTGGTGTCGTCGAAGCAGGTCGGCTCAGCTCTTCCCTCGTCGGATTCTTGGTCCTGTGGCGACTTCTGAAGTCCCAGTC
The DNA here is from genome assembly GCF_040938575.1 of Ambystoma mexicanum. NCBI lineage: Eukaryota > Metazoa > Chordata > Amphibia > Caudata > Ambystomatidae > Ambystoma > Ambystoma mexicanum. The sequence continues at coordinate 656,019,679 of NC_090924.1, forward strand.
CCCAAAGCCCTGCTTTTATGCAGCAAACCCCCATTCACCCAGCCTAGCTGTCACTCAACCATGCTAAGTGGTGAGCCGGGCGGCTCACCACTTGGGCCAATCAGGACGGAGTGCGACTTGAGTTACCAAGGTAACTCAGTCCAGGGTGCCTAAATCCCCCTCCACCCCTCCTAAGTACCCCAGACAGAGTGGCACCACTTTGGAGGGCTTCTGTGGAGAAGCCCGCCAAAAGTGGAACAAAGGGCTCCACTTTGGGTCAGAGTTACAGAGGCGAACACCAACGCCATTTTAGAATCAAGTTTTGGCAAAAAGTCCCAACCGGAGTTATAAAAATAAATATATAAACCGGCGGTATGTTTAAGGCTACCGTAAATAAATAATTAAATGTGTTAGCCTAAAACAATGGGAAATCCCATAGGGAAATATTCGCGGTCGAATATAAAAAGTAGTTTCCACTGCCACCAGCCAAAACTCGATCAGGGGGGACGGAGACGTGCCCCCTCGACTAACAGACCCTGGGGCAATCGAATTGCCCCAGCCAGTACGTCCACAATATGATGGTTTGTACTGGTTCTGTTCAGGATTCAAGACTAGCAAAGTCTTTGGTGACTTTACATGCCCTGGGAGACAGTAGTCAGTCCCAGGGTATGGAGTCTATGTTGGGGAGTCCCTAGGACACCCCTGGGTCACGGCACAGAGGGTGCTGTGTGACCCACATCACAAAAATACATGAGGCCCTATGGAGTAAGAGACCCCATAGCCCATTCAACACAAGGTTTAACCAAGAAAACACACTTCAACATGTCCAAGAGTGAGGGTAAAAGAGTCTCACTCTTGGCAGGAGAAAAAAATTAAACCCCAGAAATCCAGCAAAGCTGCTGGGGGACTCACTAGGTAGGGAAATTCAGCCTAAACAGAGAATTCTCCCTAACACTCGCCCCCCCCAGACTAAGGGACAGGAGGATTTAATCCACTCCTGGATGAACCTCATACCTCTAGTCGATGATATACATCCTAGAGAGTCCATCAGCATTTTGATGGTGACACCTTGACCTATGTTCAATGGAGAACTCAAAGGTTTTCTTCTGCAAGCTAACGGACCTACAGACCCTTTGAGGAACATCAGTCTTTTTGTTATAGGGGATCTGGTTGACCAGTCCCTCAGAAGTTGGTACAACTTCTGAACCTATGTTAGGCTTTTTCAAGGGGTCCTTATAAAGGATTCCCTTAGATCTAGAGGGGCCTCCAAGGTTCCTCACCACCTCTCTTGTGGGAGCAGGTTGGGTCTTAGGCCTCTTGGTTGGAGGGGTTGGGGTTAGGCAATGTACCTGCTTCCCCTTCCTCTTAGATCTACCCTTACCTATTTTAGGAGTTTCCCCCCTAATATTAGGATTTGAGTTGGGGACTTCAGTAGAAGGTCCAACAGTCTGAGGGTTTTTGGCCTTAGACTTTTCTTTTCTGGTTTTCCACCAGCACTGAGAATTACCAGTTCTCTCAGGTCCAGATAGGGGCCTAGTTGGTCTATCCACCTCTTCCTCAGAAGCAGGGGGAGTCAGAGACTCTGAGACTAGGGGAACAATGATGGAGCTTGGTTGGGGCGCCCATGTTCCTAGCATACTATCCTGAAATGTGCCTGGGTTAGAGGTCAACTTACTAACACCAGGGCTTGTAGTGGGGTTCTCAGTAGAGGGTCCCACAGGCTTAGAAGGGTCCTTCAAGGTAGCCTTTCTAGCCAATTTGGTTAAGTTCTGCTTCTCCATACTGGGAGGCCTGGGGGTATGTGACACTACTCCTAGAGTTCTTAGGTCATTCCCTAACAGGACCTTCCCAGGTACCTCAGCCTGAACACTGACAGGGATCCTTACTGTCATGTTGTTACATTGAATGAGGGCTGGTAGAATAGGAACCATTTGGACAGGGCCTCCAGACATCCTAGTGGGACCTTTGGGTGCTTTGGCCACATCTTCAGGTTGAAAGAAGCTTTCATCCACTACTGTTCTGCTGGCCCCAGTGTCTCTCCTGGCAGGAGTATCCTGGCCATTGACAAGAACACTGTCCACATAATACACCTTAGAGTTAACAGGTAGGGAGTTATACACAACCCTATTCTGGGGACTAACCAGACCCATAGGCTCTAAGTTTACAGTTGCTTGAAGACCCAAGGGTTCTTCAGCAAAGAGTTCAAAGTGGGCACTAGCCATCTGTACTTCATCCTCAGGAGTGAAGGCTAAGGAGACTGTGCTGATCCCTGCAGGTTTACCCTTGCACTTGGGATCTCCTTTGATATGGTCAGTACCCTGACAGACATAGCATTGTCCAAATGCTCTCTGGAAGGGTGGCTTGCTCTGACCTCCTTCTGGCTTGTGGCCAGAAGGTACACTAGCCTGATTCGGTTTACCCTGGGGCTTACCCTGGTTATTTGGTTGTTTGTGGCCCTCTTGGGTATGGGAGGTATTAGAATTCTCTTTGGGGTCCTTTTTAGGCTGTTTCTCCCCATCCTTCTTCTGAGTTACCCCAGAATCCTTGTGAGTGGCCCTGTTGGCAACCCACAAGTCAGCAGCCCTAGCTAGCTTCCTAGGATCCAATTCCTGTGAATCAGCCAAGTGCTGTCTGAGCTCAGGAGAGCAGGCATCATAAATTGACTCCAACATAAAGAGATTTCTCATCCCCTCATAAGTGTTCACCTTGTAACCCTTAATCCATCCCTCTAAGTTTTTCAAACATTCACTCACCCAGGTAGCCCAAGGGGTACCATCATGCTTTTTGAGGCTCCTAAACCTCTTAAGATACTGGGAAGGGGTCTTCCCAAACCTAGCTATCAAAGCTAGTTTCACACATTCATAGTCCTTCCTATCCTCCTCCCCCATCTCCATTACCACATCAGTTGCAACAGGGGGAAGCCTAGAGAACAACCAGGTGAGTAAGTCATTTCCTGTGATGTTCTGGAGCCCATGATTATATTCAAACAGAGACAACCAATCCAACACATCCAACTTAGGCTCATACATACCAACCAATTCTTTAGGCATCCGGGGTCTTTTAGGACTGGAACTTCTAGAGGAGCCAGAGAGAGAAGCATTCTCAACAGATAATTTCTTCATTTCTAGCTCATACTTGAGCTCCATTTCCCTTAGCCTTAGTTCTTTGTCAGTTTGAGCATTAAGTTTCTTATACTCCAATTCTAGTTTCATTTTCTCCAGTTCAAAGTACTGAGGACTAAATGTGGGACCTGGTAAAGGCCCAGTAGGTACAGCAGGTAGAGCAGGCAGAGGCCTAGGGGGGACAGTCACAACAGCCTCACCCTCCTCTTCTGACTCTTCCTCAGAATCATCAACATTTTGCTCCATGTTAATTTCAATACTGTCATCTACAGTTGCTGGAGTGGTAGGTTCCTCTGAACCATCACCCAGACTTTGGTTAGCTAACAATCTTTCAATCAGCTCCATTTTCTTGCCCTTAGTCAGGAGATCCTTATGTTTACAGAGCACTCTTAAACAATCAGCAGTTTTGGCTGCAAGGGACTCTTGACTATAGCTTTCTATAACTGACATGTTAGAGGTTTTACTTTTTCAGTGCTAAGCTTTGTGGTTAGTTGCACTAAGGTATCTAAAGCACAATAAAATGTATACTCAATACAAATCCCACCGCTGTACACCAGTGTTAGGCAGAAACCTGTGCAGTTCCCTTGGGGAACACTGCAAAAGATTTAAGACTACAGGTAGAGCAGTAAACCCCTTTGGTAGCAGTCTGTACCACCCAGATTTACCTGGTAGCTGTGGCTGAGCAGTCAGACTTCTCTCAAGAAGAGTTAGGCAGTATGTAAAGTATACACAATATGTACCAAAACACAATAGCACAAGCAAACACTGACCAGAGCTTGGTTTCAAAAGTATATAGTTATTTATTTAAAATACACATAAGTTAAAAACACTCTAGCAAAAATATAGTAAAAGCACTTCAACACAGTTATAATGAAAGTAGATTCAATCCTTTCTCCTATCTAGACAACTCTAAGTAAACACCACTTAATTAAAACAGAGGTGAGTGCTTAACGTTAGATGACACTCTAGTAGTTTCCAAGAAAGGGAGAGAACAAGCAGAAATGGGTTAGACACACCACTCTAAGGTCCAGAGCACTTGCAATAGGCTTAAAGAAGAATAAAGTCACAGGTGAGCAAAAGTCACTAGGCAGGGCCCACTCTTAGAGTAGCCGGAGCGAAAATGTGCCCAAGATCACACTGTTAGTTAGAGATTCAAAGTCTTGCAAAGAGTCAAAAAGAGGTTAGAGTGGCTCAGAAAGTTTAGCCAAAGTGTCCCAGGCACTCCCAGGTTCGAAAGCCGGGGACTAAATCTACCCCGTACAGTCGGTAGCAAGGGAAGCCAGGCAGAACACAGTACCTTAAGCGGAAAGGATCCTCCAGCGGTGGCAGTTGTTCCAGGCAGTGGCAGCAGGGCTCGACGTCGGTCAGGGGAGAAGAAGTTCTCGCTGAAGAGCAGAAGAAGAGGGTCGTTGCACTGCCCGGGAAGAAACCAGCCGCGGAGTCCTCCGGTTAAAGGGTTGGTACCGACTTTCGCGGTATGGGGGTAAAGTGTGGTATTCCGGTTGCCGGGGTGCTTGGCACAGGCAAGGCGGCCACGAGATACCTCAAAGAACGGAAAGAAGGCGAAAACTGGTTGTCCCCACCAGTCAAGGGAAGGAGCCACTCCGTTAAGAGTTCTCCTCGGTCGTCGGGAAAAAGTGGTGAGACGGTTCAGCAGGGCTCCACCGGGTGGTGTCGTCGAAGCAGGTCGGCTCAGCTCTTCCCTCGTCGGATTCTTGGTCCTGTGGCGACTTCTGAAGTCCCAGTCCCCAAAGCCCTGCTTTTATGCAGCAAACCCCCATTCACCCAGCCTAGCTGTCACTCAACCATGCTAAGTGGTGAGCCGGGCGGCTCACCACTTGGGCCAATCAGGACGGAGTGCGACTTGAGTTACCAAGGTAACTCAGTCCAGGGTGCCTAAATCCCCCTCCACCCCTCCTAAGTACCCCAGACAGAGTGGCACCACTTTGGAGGGCTTCTGTGGAGAAGCCCGCCAAAAGTGGAACAAAGGGCTCCACTTTGGGTCAGAGTTACAGAGGCGAACACCAACGCCATTTTAGAATCAAGTTTTGGCAAAAAGTCCCAACCGGAGTTATAAAAATAAATATATAAACCGGCGGTATGTTTAAGGCTACCGTAAATAAATAATTAAATGTGTTAGCCTAAAACAATGGGAAATCCCATAGGGAAATATTCGCGGTCGAATATAAAAAGTAGTTTCCACTGCCACCAGCCAAAACTCGATCAGGGGGGACGGAGACGTGCCCCCTCGACTAACAGACCCTGGGGCAATCGAATTGCCCCAGCCAGTACGTCCACAATATGATGGTTTGTACTGGTTCTGTTCAGGATTCAAGACTAGCAAAGTCTTTGGTGACTTTACATGCCCTGGGAGACAGTAGTCAGTCCCAGGGTATGGAGTCTATGTTGGGGAGTCCCTAGGACACCCCTGGGTCACGGCACAGAGGGTGCTGTGTGACCCACATCACAAAAATACATGAGGCCCTATGGAGTAAGAGACCCCATAGCCCATTCAACACAAGGTTTAACCAAGAAAACACACTTCAACATGTCCAAGAGTGAGGGTAAAAGAGTCTCACTCTTGGCAGGAGAAAAAAATTAAACCCCAGAAATCCAGCAAAGCTGCTGGGGGACTCACTAGGTAGGGAAATTCAGCCTAAACAGAGAATTCTCCCTAACAGAGGGTCCTTACCCGCCAAGCGGTAACATTCAGAAATTGCCAGGATAATCCATCGAGACAAAGTCTGCTTAGTAACAGCTTGTACCAAACGCCTTCCAGCGTAACCAAGAAAGAGTTGATCGTCCACTCTGACCCGGGACATGCGTGAAATATAAAAGCTTAAAGCTCTCCTAGGATCCAGCCTACGGAGCCTCTCCTCTTCCTTACCAGGATGTGGAGGAGGATAAAATGCCGGAAGAATAACCTTCTGGCTTAAATGAAATTCCGACACCACCTTCGGAAGAAAGGAAGGACGAGCTCTAAGGACAACCCTGTCCTTGTGAAACATAGTGAAGGGTGGCTTAACTGAGAGTGCCTGTTACTCACTCACTCTGCGAGCGGAAGTGACCACAACTAAAAATAGTTTTAAGAGTGAACAGTCTCAAAAGGCAGGAATGCAAATGCTCAAACGGAGCACCCTTTAGAAACTTGAGAACAAGGTTCAAATCCCAACTGGGCACCTGGAAGGGTGACAGAGGGAACACATTAGTGAGCCCTTTTAGAAACTGAGAAATTAAAGGAATTTTAAAATAAGAACACTCTTCAGATGAGCGCTTAAATATGGACAGCGCCGCCAGGTAACCTTTAACGGTACCCACTTGCAGGCCCTTGTGGGCCAAAGAAAGCAAAAAAGACAGAACCACAGGAATGTCACATGCAAAAGGATCCACATTCTTAACCCTGCACCAGTCGCAGAACTTCTTCCAACGGCAACAGTACAGGGACTTTGTTGCGGGCCTTCTGACCGAAAGCAACACCTCCATCACGTCTTCAGGGAGGTTCCAATCCTTATACCTCAACCTTTCAGAAGCCAAGCGTGAAGGTTGAGGGATCCGACCTCTGGATGGAGAACCTGACCCCCCTCCTGTGAGAGTAGATCGTCTCGGTAGGGAAGACGACGTGGAGGGCAGATGGGCAAGTCGAGAAGGTCTGGGTACCACGTCCTCCGGGCCCACGCCACAGCAAGGAACAAGTTACTTACCTGTAACTATTGTTCTCCAGCATGGGTCCGGCATGGATTCACATGCTCATGAATATTCCCCGTCGTCAGACTGGGAATCCTTGGTAAAGAAAAAATCAATATCAGTTTCGTTTCTGATCTGTCTTTCCTAGTAGTAACCAATCACTGGTCTCTGAGTCATACTGTCCCCAGCCAATGACTGCCCTCTCCTTAAGCCCCACCTCTGGAACCCATCCTCAGATTTGGTAGCACGTAAAGTGGCAGTATGACCAAGTGAAAAGCCGCAGAGGGGTACGAGGGGGGGTTCGCATGTGAATCCATGCCAGACCCATGCTGGAGAACAACAGTTACAGATAAGTAACTTGTTCCTTCTCCAGCATGGGGTCTGGCATGGATTCACATGCTCATGAATATAAGAACACATAGCAGTACACACATGCACAACCACGTGAGGTGGCAAAAGGCTCAACATTAAGCAATACATAAACTCAACATTAAGCAACTCTTACCTCCTCACCAGGCTCACCTTAAGCGAACAGGTTGCGCAGCACTGCTTGGCCGACCCTGGACTCCTCCCTGGAGTCCCGATCGACGCAGTAGAATCTTGTGAAGGTGTGCGTCGACCTCCACGTAGCAGCCCTGCAGATGTCCAGCAGGGGCACACCAGACAGGAACGCCGTGGTAGCAGCGATCGCTCTGGTCGAATGGGCTCTCGGACGGCCGGGCAGCGGTCGGTTTGCCAACCGGTGACAGTGCATGATGCAGCCGGAGAGCCATCTGGAAATGGAAGCCTTCGAGAGAACCTTCCCTTGATTCACAGGTCCAAAGTTCATAAACAGCTGTGATGTCTTCCGAAAACTCTTCGTGCGGTCCACGTAGAACTTCAGCGCTCTAGCCACATCCAGCGAGCGCAAAGTCCTCTCGGCCGGAGACGAAGGCGACGGGAAGAAAACTGGCAACACCAAGGGCTCGTTGAGGTGGAAGTCCGACGGCACCTTGGGCATAAAGGAGGGGTGCGTCCTCAGCACCACCCTTGTGTCGTGAAAAGTCCAGTATGGAGGCTTGCAAGATAGGGCCTGGATCTCTCCCACTCGTGCAGAGGTGATGGCCACGAGAAATGCTGTCTTCCACGACAGGAACTTCAACGGCACCGAATGCATAGACTCGAATGGGGCCCCCATGAGCCTGGTCAGCACCACGTTGAGCTCCCACGCCGGGGCAAGGGCCTTCACCGGCGGGAACGACCAGAAAAGTCCCTTCATAAATCCCTTCACCAGGCCGATGAGACCACAAGGACGCCCGTCCTGTAGTTCTGGTGTATCGGGAGATGGCAGCCAGATGCATCTTGATGGAGGCGTGAGCCAGTCCAGCTTTGGCCAGCAACAGTAGGTACGGCAATACTTGGGGGGCCGTAATCCGCAGAGGGTTAATCTTCTGTGCATGGCACCAGACAGAGAACCTCTTCCACTTATGTCCATAGCACTTGAGGGTTGAGGATGCCCTGGCTTTTCCACGAACCTCTCTGCAGTCAGCCGGGATATCGTATCCTCCAAACTCTAGTGCTGCAGGAGCCAAGCCTGCAAGTTCAGCGACTCCAGGTTGTGATGAAGAATGGCGCCTCCTCCTCTCGAGAGAAGATCCGCATCCGTCACCAGCTTGATAGGTGGGGACGTTGACAAGTCCAGAAAGTCCGGGAACAAGATCTGTCTCGGCCACGCCGGTGCGGTGAGGATCATCCTGCACCTGGACCTCTTGAGCTGGTTGATGAGACGGAGCAGCAATGGCAACGGAGGGAACGCATACAGGAACAGGCTGTCCCAAGGGAACGAGAAAGCATCGCCCATGCTCCTCGGCTGTGTGAACCTGCTGGCGAACCTCTGGCACTTGGAGTTCGTCGCCGTCGCAAACAGGGTTTGCCCCATCGTTGAAAGAGCCGTTCCACCTGGTCCTGGCGTAGTTCCCACTCGTGGCACGAGCACAGCTCCCTGCTGAGTGAGTCGGCAATGGTGTTTTTTATTCCTGCCAGGTGGAAGAGAACCAGAAACATCTCCTGGGCGATGGCCCAGTGCCACAGATCCTGGGCCTTCTTGGATAGGGCTGGGGATCTGGTGCCTCCCGGCTTCTGGATGTAGAACATCGTGGTAGTGTTGTCAGTGAAGATCCTCACCACTTTGTCCTTGAGGGACGGAAGAACGATTTGAGCGCCCAGTACACGGCTCGTAGCTCCAGGATGTTGATGTGGAGAGACCTCTCCTCCGGGAGCCAGAGGCCTCTTGCATGGAGATCTCCGGTGTGGGCCCCCCCCATCCCTCCAGGAAGGCGTCCATCGTCACCATCTCCTGATATGCCGGGGTCTGGAAGGCCGTGCCTGCCGTGAGGTGCGCATGGTTACCCCACCATAGAATCGCCCGACGGAACTCCTCGTCGAGCGGGATCCTGTCTTCGAAGCTGCCCGCCACTTGAATCCAGCAGGCGTCGAGGAACTCTTGTAGCGGACGCATCCGAAGTCTGCAAAGGAGCACCCTCACCCTGGCCACGTCCGTTGCTAACAGGCGCTGCACCTTGCCCAAAATGGCCTTCGTCCTTTCTTCCGACGGAGATGCCAATCGCTCCACTGTATCGAGCTTCGCTCCCAAAAACAATGCCAGGTGGGATTTGGGGTAGTTGATGGCGAATCCCAGTTCCGAGAGCAGGCGGACGGTCATCGCCGTGTGTTCTCTTGACCTTGCACGGATTAGCCAGTCATCCAGGTAGGGGTAGACGTGGATCCCTTGGAGGCGCAGCTGCGCCGCCACTGGCGCGAGGCACTTGGTGAACACCCCGGGTGCCGACTTCAACCCGAACGGCAGGGCTCTGAATTGGTAGTGACGCCCCTGGACTACGAATCTGAGGAACTTTGTGTCCTATTAGAATGGGGATGTTGAAGTAAGCATCCTCCAGGTCCAACGACGATAGGAAGTAGCCCTCCTCCAGCTGTCCCAGCACGTGCTGGAGGGTGACCATCCTGAATTTCTGTGCCTTGATGTACCTGTTCAACCGACGCAGGTCCAGGATGGGGCGCCAACCGCCTGTCTTCTTTCTGACGAGGAAGCACCTTGAGTATACTCCGGAGCCCCGGAGCTTCTTGAGGACTAGCTCGATGGCACCTTTCTCGAGTATCGCCTTTACCTCCAACAGCAGTTGAGGGACGTGGTTTTCCTTCATGGCCACGGGGAAACGCGGGTGCACTTTTGGAATTCGAGCATGTGCCCGCGGGCTAGGGCATCGAGCACCCAACGGTCGGTGGAGATGGACTCCCACACGCTGACGAACCTAGTCAGCCGGCCTCCCACCGGGGCGCTTCAGTGGGGGCCCGACGCTACGGCCGGTTCAGTCCTGCTTGGAAGTGGCCTTGCCGCCTTGGTCTCCTTGACGACCAGAACCTCCTTGCTTGCCGCGACCTCTGTAGGCCTCCATGGACGAGGAGCGGGCCGCTTGACTGTATGTAGAGGGGCCACCGCCGGATCCTTTGGAGGCCCCCTATCTGCCTCCGGCACTCCGAAAGGGCCGTTGTTGCTGAAGGACCCCCAGGGCTCGGGCCGTTTCTGTGTCGGTCTTGATGGCCTGCAATGACTCATCCACCGTCTTCCCAAACAGGTTGCTGCCGTCGAACGGCATATCCAACACTCTGGTCTGAACGTCCTGGCGGAAGTCCGTCGCCTTGAGCCATCCTCGTCGTCTAAGGCAAACTCCGTGACCCAACTGGTGAAAACCGGTATCGGCAATGTCCGTTGCCACCGTTATGGCGTGGTCTGACGCCACCTCACATTCCTGCAGAATCTCTAGGGCCTCCGCCCTCTTGTCGTCTGGTAGGAAGTCCAGCAGAGGAGCTATCTTGTACTAAAGCTCCCTGTTGTAGCGGGCCACAATCGCTAAGGCGTTGGCCGCCTTAATCGTCGTCGTCGCTGATGAAATAACCCGTCGTCCCATGGCGTCCAATTTCTTTCCCTCGCCGTCCGGTGGGGAAGTGGAGGTTGAAGCAGATGCCCCTACTGCCTTCTTCTTGGCCGCTGCCAACACGACAGAATCCGGCGTCGGCTGAGCCCTGAGGCACAAGGGGGCGTCGGGGACCCGGTACTACTTCTCGTACCTGTCCCTCTTGGCAGGCCTCGTGGAGGGGTTCTTCAGGACGGCAAGCCCCTCGTCCCAAATATCGTCGAGCAACGGCACCGCAAGAACAGTTTTCCTCTTGGCCTCTCGCCGTTGATAGAGGAAACCTTCCTTTTTCTGTTCCTCTGGGCAGATCTGGAAGACCTCGGATGCCCTGAGATCATGGCATGAAAGGAGCCAATTTCGTCGGGCGGGGAAGCCCGAGGAGGTGGAAGGTCTGTTCCATCGTCACCACTGACATCCGTCCCCGTGGTCACATCCGTCGCCGTGTCCTCTCCGGGTTCCGGCAATGGCGAAGGTTCCACAGGTTGTGTGGGCATGAAGGGAGAGGGTGGATGAACTCTCCTCCGCTTGCTCGGAGGGCTTCCCGACGGGCCTGGCTCTGGAACGTCCGTCGGGGCTCGTGGTAACCTCGTCCTTATCTCTGTACATAAGGATTGGATTGCCATTAAAATGGCCGCCGAGCTGTCCTGAGGCTCGGGTAATGGCTGCGATGGGAAGGAAGGCTGCTCCTCCACTAGGGCCTCGTCGGCGCAACCGTCGCTTTCTTCGATCACGTCTTCAGGATCTCTCCCAAGGGATCGTACCTTCTCGAACCTTCCGTCGAGACTCTTCACGGCTTCCACCAGTTGCTACTCAGAGGCTGAATCCGTGTCTGTAATGGCCACCGCCCCCCCCCCCTTTTTCCTACCGGGGTCTTCACGGGGGTCTTGTCGATGGGTTGAAAAAAGGACTCCCTCCGTGGAGGCAGGGAGACTGAGCCCCCGAGGTCGCCTCCACAGGCTTCGCCAGGGCCGCTGCAACTCCCTCGATGGAGGCCTTCGCCGGGTGAATCAGGGCCCTCACCACCTTGGAAGTGTCTGAGGCCTTCACCTTGGGGGGGAGTGTCACCGCCTCGCTCCCCCTCGGCGGATCCTTTCGAGATCGACCGGGGCCTCTCCAGAAGCTTACCCGGGTTCTCGGATTTCCTCTCCCCGGAACCAGAGCGTTGGCTCATGGATGATGGTACCGGAGAAGGTGCGCCCTGCCTGGCAGCCGAAGAGCCCAACCTTTCGGCGCTCCCGGTGCCCGTGGACTTGCAGTGCTTAGCCCGTCGCCGGGGCGCCCTCAAGTCTTAGAAGACCGCTCGAACCTTTTCTTCTCACCTGCTGGGCCCTTCTCCAGCCAGCTGGCGAGGCGGGAACAATGATCCTTCATGGTCCGTTCTGAAAGGTTCTTGCAGAACGCACAGTCCTTCTCCACGTGCGTCTTGTCCTCATGAAGGCAGTAGAGACATCTCGAATGCTCGTCCTCCTTGAAAACATTTTGTAGTCCGCATCCAGGGCAGTTCCTGAACAGCTTGGATCCGGGCGTCGAGCTCCCCTTGTCCTGGGCCATGTCCATGAGGAAGGCCTTAGATCTTCTGGAATCCTCCAAGAAGTGTAACTCGACGAAATTTCACCCTTGAGGGGCGTAGAAAAATTCCGAAACGGGTCCCTGTTGATCGGAAGTAGAAACGGTGGAGCTTGAGGCTCGATTTAACCAAAAAAATGAGAAAATCTCTTGAAAAAGCACGAAAACGCAGTAAAAGCTCGAGAGCTATAGCACGAGGACTCCCAACACTTGAACGTGCGATAAAAATCTGAGGATGGCTGCCAGAGGCGGGGCTTAGGGAGAGGGCAGTCTTTGGCTGGGGGCAGTATGACCCAGAGACCAGTGATTGGTTACTACTAAGAAAGACAGATCAGAAACGAAACTGATACGGATTTTTTTCTTTACCGAGGATTCCCAGCCTGACGACGGGGAATATTCATGAGCATGTGAATCCATGCCAGACACCATGCTGGAGAATGAGGATCATCCGGGAACCGAACCTCCGTAACCTTCGCAGTACCTGCGGGATGACGGGGACCGGAAGAAACTCGTACAGCAGTGGGAATGACCACTCCACCGCTAACGCGTCTCCTAAGGCTCCTTTTGGAGGAAATTCCCACGAGCAGAACCTCTCGCACTTTCGGTTGCCACTAGAGGCGAAGAGATCCACTTGAGGGGTCCCCCAAAGGGCGAAGATCTCCAGGAGAATCTCCTGAGCCAACTCCCACTCGTGAGAGATTGCGCTCTGCCTGCTCAGAGCGTCTGCCGTCTCATTTTCGTCTTCGGCCAGATGACCTGCCGAGATCGAAACTTCCTGCTGGATTGCCCAGAACCAGAGCTGCATCGCCTCCCTGCAAAGAGGAAGTGACCCTGCCTCCCCCCTTTTTGTTGAGGTAGGAACAAGTTACTTACCTGTAACTGTTGTTCTCCAGCATGGGTCTGGCATGGATTCACATGCTCATGAATATTCCCCGTCGTCAGGCTGGGAATCCTCGGTAAAGAAAAAACCAGTATCAGTTTCGTTTCTGATCTGTCTTTCGTAGTAATAACCAATCACTGGTATCTGCGTCATACTGACCACAGCCAATGACTGCCCTCCACCTAAGCACCGCCTCTGGCAGCCATCTTCAGATTTGGAAGCACGTGAAGTGGCAGTATGACCAAGTGAAGAGCCGCAGAGGGGTAGGCGGGAGGGTTCGCATGTGAATCCATGCCAGACCCATGCTGGAGAACAACAGTTACAGGTAAGTAACTTGTTCCTTCTCCAGCATGGGGTCTGGCATGGATTCACATGCTCATGAATAAAGAATACATAGCAGTACACACATGCACAACCACGGGAGGTGGCAAAGGCTCAACATTAAGCATTACATCAAACTCAACATTAAGCATCTTACCTCCTCACCAGGCTCACCTCAGGCGAACAGGTTGCGCAGCACTGCTTGGCCGACCCTGGACTCCTCCCTGGAATCCCGGTCGACGCAGTAGAATTTCGTGAAGGTGTGCGTCGACCTCCACGTAGCAGCCCTGCATATGTCCAGCAGGGGCACACCAGAAAGGAACGCCGTGGTAGCTGCGATCGCTCTGGTGGAATGGGCTCTCGGACGGCCAGGCAGCGGTCGGTTTGCCAACCGATGACAGTACATGATACAGCCGGAGAGCCATCTGGAAATGGAAGCCTTCGAGAGAGCCTTCCCCTGATTGACAGGTCCAAAGTTCACAAAGAGTTGTGACGTCTTCCGAAAACCCTTTGTGCGGTCCACGTAGAACTTCAGCGCTCTAGCTACATCCAGCGAGTGCAAAGTCCTCTCAGCCGGCGACGAAGGCGACGGGAAGAACACAGGTAACACCAAGGGTTCGTTGAGATGGAAGTCCGACGGTACCTTGGGCATGAAGGAGGGGTGCGTCCTGAGCACTACCCTCGTGTCGTGGAAAGTCAAGTACGGGGCCTTGCAGGAAAGGGCCTGGATCTCTCCCACTCGTCGTGCGGAGGTGATGGCCACAAGAAAAGCTGTTTTCCACGATAGAAACTTCAATGGGGCCGAGTGCAGAGGCTCGAACGGAGGTCCCATGAGCTTGGTCAGCACCACGTTGAGCTCCCACGCCGGGGCCGGAGCCTTCACCGGCGGGAATGATCTGAACAGTCCCTTCATGAACTCTTTCACCAGACGATGAGACCACAAGGACGTCCGCCCCGTGGTTCTGGTGTATCGGGAGATCGCAGCAAGATGAATCTTGATGGACGCGTGTGCCAGACCAGCTTTGGCCAGCGTCAGCAGGTACGGCAGTACTTGGGGGGCCGTAACCCGTAGAGGGTTAATCTTCTGTGCGTGGCACCAGACAGAGAACCTCTTCCATTTGTGTCCGTAGCATTTAAGAGTCGAGGACGCCCTGGCCTTTGCAAGAACCTCTCTGCAATCGGCCGGTATGTCGTATCCTCCAAACTCTAGCGCTGCAGGAGCCAGGCCTGCAAGTTCAGCGACTTCGGGTCGTGGTGGAGGATGGCGCCTCCTTCCCTGGAGAGTAGATCCGCGTCCGCCGGCAGCTTGATCGGCGGGGACGCTGACAAGTCCAGAAGGTCCGGGAACCATATCTGCCTCGGCCACGCAGGTGCGACGAGGATCATCCTGCACCGTGACCTCTTGAGCTGGTTGACGAGCCGGATTAGCAGAGGCAAGGGAGGGAACGCGTAGAGGAACAGGCCCTCCCAGGGGAACGAGAAAGCATCGCCCATGCTCCTCGTCTGGGGAAACCTGCTGGCGAACCTCCGGCACTTGGTGTTCGTCGCCGTCGCGAACAGGTCGATCTGGGGTGTGCCCCACCGTCGGAAGAGGCGATCCACCAGATCCTGCCGTAGTTCCCACTCGTGGCACGAGCGCAGCTCCCTGCTGAGTGAGTCGGCGATGGTGTTTTTTATCCCTGCCAGATGAAACGGCACCAGAAAAATCCCTTGGGCAACGGCCCAATGCCACAGGTCCTGCGCCTCCTTGGACAGCGCTGGGGACCTGGTTCCGCCCTGTTTCCTGATGTAAAACATGGTGGTGGTGTTGTCGGTGAAGATCCTCACCACCTTGCCCTTGAGGGACGGAAGGAAGGACCTGAGGGCCCAAAACACTGCACGGAGCTCCAGGACGTTGATATGCAGGGACTTCTCCGTCGGGAGCCAGAGTCCCCTTGCGTGCAGATTTTCGGTGTGCGCTCCCCACCCTTCCAGGGAGGCATCCGTGGTCACGGTCTCCTGGTGGGCTGGGGTCTGGAAGTCCATGCCCGCCGTCAAATGCGCGCGGGTGCCCCACCACCGTATCGCTCGTCGGAAACTCTCGTCGAGCTTGATCCTTTCCTCGAAGCTGCCCGTCGTCTGGATCCAGCGCGCATCCAGGAATTCTTGCAACGGGCGCATCCGGAGCCTGCACATGGGAATGAGGTAGATGCAGGAAGACATCATCCCGAGGAGGGACTTGATGGACCTCACTTTGGCCGCGTCGGCCACCAACATCCGTTGCACCTTGCCCAAGATGGTCCTGGTCCTCTCCTCCGACGGGGAGGCCAGAAGGGACACTGTGTCGAGCCTGGCTCCCAGAAACAGTGCGACTTGCGCGGGCACCAGGTGGGATTTGGCGTAGTTCACGGAGAATCCCAGGTCCGTGAGGAGTTGGACGGTCCTTGCCGTGTGGACCACGGCGAGCTCCCTCGTCTTGGCGCGGATGAGCCAGTCGTCCAGGTAGGGGTAGACGTGAATCCCCTCGCGGCGCAGCTGCGCCGCCACCGGTGCGAGGCACTTGGTGAATACCCTGGGTGCCGACCGTAGTCCGAAGGGAAGGGCTTTGAACTGGTAATGACGCCCTTGGACCACGAATCTGAGGAATTTGCGGTGCCCCTTTAGGATGGGAATGTGGAAGTAGGCATCCTCCAAATCCAACGACGATAGGAAGTCTCCTTCCTCCAGCTGACCCAGGACGTGCTGGAGGGTGACCATCCGGAACTTCTGCGCCTTGATGAACTTGTTCAGACGTCGCAGGTCCAGGATGGGGCGCCATCCTCCCGTCTTCTTCCTCACGAGGAAGTATCTCGAGTAGACTCCGGATCGAGCGCGTGGCCCCGGGCCAGGGCGTCCAGCACCCAACGGTCGGTGGAGATGGACTCCCACACGCTGACGAAGCCCGCCAGCCGGCCTCCCACCGGGGTGCTTCGGTGGGGGCCCGACCCCACGGCCGGTTCAATCCTGCTTGGGCGCGGCCTTGCCGCCTTGACCTCCTTGGCGACGACGGCGGGGTCCGCTAGACTTGCCTCGTCCTCTGTAGGCCTCTTGCGACGACGAGCGGGCCGCTTGACGGTAGGAAGCGAAACCGCCGCCGGAACCTTTGGAGGCGCCCTTGCCTCCGCCGCTCCGAAAGGGCGTCCGTCGTTGCAGGACTCCAAGGGCCCGGGCCGTCTCAGTATCCGCCTTGATGGCCTGAAGGGAATCGTCCACTGTCTTCCCAAACAGGTTGTTCCCGTCGAAGGGCATGTCCAGGACTCTGGTCTGGACGTCCTGCCGGAAATCCGTAGCTTTGAGCCATCCACGACGTCGAAGGCAAACGCCGTTGCCCAGCTGGCGGAACCCGGTGTCGGCGATGTCCGTCGCCACGGTGATGGCGTGGTCCGAGGCCACCTCACCTTCCTGCAGGATCTCAAGGGCCTCCGCCCTCTTGTCGTCCGGCAGAAAATCCAGCAGGGGAGCTATCTTGTACCAGAGCTCCCTGTCATAGCGGGCCACGATAGCCAAGGCGTTGGCCGCTTTAATCGTCGTCGCTGCCGACGAGATGACTCTACGTCCCATAGCATCCAATTTCTTTCCCTCGCCGTCCGGCGGGGAAGTCGATGTGGAGGCCGCACCCCCCCCCCGCTTTCTTCCTGGCTGCCGCGGAGACGACGGAGTCCGGGGTAGGCTGCGCCCGGAGGCACAGGGGGGCCGTGTCCGGGACCCGGTACTTTTTCTCGTACCGGTCTCTTCTAGCTGGCGTCGTGGAAGGGTTCTTGAGGAGGGAAAGGCCCTCATCCCAAATGTCGTCCAACAGAGGCACTGATAGGACCGTCTTCCTCTTGGCCTCGCGCCGCTGATAAAGGAAGCCTTCCTTTTTCTTCTCCTCAGGGCAGAGTTGGAAAAGCTCGGAAGCCCTGGAGATCATGGAGTGGAAAGATCCGATCTCGTCGGGCGGAGAAGCCCTGGTGGGAGGCGACGACGGAAAATCCTCGTCGTATGCCTCGTCGTCCGTACCCGTCGCTGCCGTGTCAGTCCCCGTATCATCCCCTCGGGTGGACGGGGAGGAGGGCTGGACGGGGCGCGACGGTTGAAAAGGAGGTGGTGGATGGATCCTTCTTTTCTTGGTAGGGGGAACACCAGAAGGTCCCGGTTCTGGATCCCCCGACGGGAGAGGTTCCTCCGTCGGTAACGGTAGCCTCGTCCTTATCTCGGAGCATAAGGACTGTATGGCCAACAAAATGGCCGCCGAGTTGTCTTGCGGTGCTGGCAGAGGGGAATCCGACGGGCGGGCAGGGGCCCCGTCGGTATCCTCGACGATGTCGTCGTCGTCACCTGCGTCGGGGTCCATTCCGACGGGCTGGCCTTCTTCCACGCCTAGGCCGTGGCTTAAGACCTCGATCAGCTCCTCTTCTGAGGTTGAGGCCGAATCTCCGACGACGCCCTGCCCCCCCTTCTTCTTCCCCACGGAGGGTTTCACGGGGGTCCTATCGATGGGCACAAAGGAAGACTCCCTCCGAGGAGGCAGGGAGATTCTGGGCCCTGAGGTCGCCACCACTGGTGCAGCCACCACAGGCTGAGCCAGGGCCGCCGCGACCGTTTCGATAGAGGGCTTGGTCGGATGGATCAAGGCCTTCACCACCTTAGGTGCGCTCACCGCCTTATCCTTGAGGGAGGGGGCACTGCCACGCTCCTCCTCTGCCTTAGAGCTCGACCGGGGCCTCTCCAGGAGCTTCGCCGGGTGCTCGGCCTTCCTCTTACCCGACCCAGAGCGTTGGCTCGTGGTTGATGGTGCCGGGGAGGGTGCGCCCTGCCTGGTGCCCGTAGAGCCCGAACGTTCGGCGCTCCCGGTGCCAGCGGACTCGCGGTGCTTGGCCTTATGTTGGGCCCCCGTCGCCGGGGCGCCCTCAAAGGTCTTAGAAGACCGCTCGGATTTCTTCTTCTTCTCGCCAGACGGGCTCTTACCCTCCAGCCAGTTGGCGAGACGTTGATGGCGGTCCTTCATGGTCCGTTCCGACATGTTGCCGCAAAACGCACAGTCCTTCTCCACGTGCGTCTTGTCCTCATGAAGGCAGTAAAGGCAGAAAGAGTGTTCGTCCTCCTTGAAGACGTTCTGCAGCTGGCATCCAGGGCAGACCCTGAACAGCTTTCCGGGCGTCGAGCTTCCCTTCTCCTGGGCCATCTCCGAGACCGGGCCTGAGAAGCTTCTGGATTCCTCCGAAGTGTAGCTCGACGAAACCTTCACCCTTGAGGGGCACAGATGAATCCGACACGGGTCCCCGTTGATCGGATGTAGGATCGGTGGAGCTTGAGGCTCTTTGACCGAAAGAATCGAAGTTTTTTTGTGAAAAAAGCGCGAAAAATAGCACTAACGCTCGAGAGCAATAGCACGAGGATCCCAACACATGAACGTGCGGTAAAAATCTGAAGATGGCCAGAGGCGGTGCTTAGGTGGAGGGCAGTCATTGGCTGTGGTCAGTATGACGCAGATACCAGTGATTGGTTATTACTACGAAAGACAGATCAGAAACGAAACTGATACTGGTTTTTTCTTTACCGAGGATTCCCAGCCTGACGACGGGGAATATTCATGAGCATGTGAATCCATGCCAGACCCCATGCTGGAGAAGTGCATGGCCATGTAACGCTCACCTGATTCCCGCAGAGGCGCCGGTCTTGACTGGGTGAATGCCGTATCTTCAAAGGTGATGTGTAACACACGGTTGGCTCTTTGGGCTGGACCTCTGTGCACTGTATGTCTGACTCGAAGAGTAAGATGTCTTAGGTAAGTGAACGCCGAGCTCTCCATCTGCCTCGGGGCAGGGTGCCGTAACCAGTTTCTTCACTGGATAAGGGTGCAGGCCTCTTGACCTCAGAGGACTGCTGTCCGTCGTTAACTGCACGAACGGTAAGTTCTGGCCACTTCAAATGTCTTAAAAGTCTTTTGTAATGATATCTCTTGTTTTGCAGGGTTCCGGCGATGGCGGATGGCGGGCTGATGAGAGTTGAGGATCGAACCCGCGTGAGGAATAGAAGCGCCTGGAAGCACGTAAGTAAGCGCTTGTAGCCTGCTTCACGATGCGCACTAACTGTCCCTTTTATCTTGCAGGTACAAGTTCGGAGCTTTAGAGAAGCTGAAGGGTGCTGGAATACCCACTGGATTCGGCGTGGGAAGGAGTAATGGCACGTGAGTAATAAAGTTGCCCAATGTCTTTAAACGCACCTTCTTTTGTCTTTCAGATGCGGGATGCAGCGCCGAAGGCCTCCGGAGCGTGCGAAGAGCTGGTAAGCTTTTGTCTTTCAGATGCCGGAATGCAGCGCGAGGCGTTGGTGACAGCCGATGGACCAGGTAAGAGATGCGCTGCCACTGAAGACCGTAGTGCTAACCTGTTCTTTCTTTGTCTTTACAGGTGCTGCTGAAGACTGGATTCCAGGATGGTAAGCCTTTGTTCCCTTAGGCCCAGGATCAGAAGCAGAAGACACGATGAGCGTTCTGCTGCAGAGAATGCAGAATAACACAAAGCAAGATTCATCCATCGGGTGTGGTTTAAATAGCCTCCTGTAGTGCGTAGGTGTCTCCTTCCACAGCCACGCCTAGGTAAGAAAAGAGTTCCTGCTTTCCAGAAGAGTTCCAGTGTTCTGAACCTAGGGAGTGGCTCCTGCCCCACCCAACAGGAAAAGTAGTCCCAAACAGAAGAGGATCAGGGGTTCAACTGGCAGGTAAGTAAGCAGCATGGTCTGCTGCAGGTAAGTCCACCCAAGCATTATGAGCCCGGCGCTTCCAGCGCTGGGACTGGGCATCTTTATGAGCCTGGTGCCACTGGCGCCAGGACAGGGTCCAAAAGGTCCCAATTGGGACTGGCTGGCACTCGGAACCGGGGTTATGGGTCTGCTTCCAAGGGAGTCGGGCAAGTCCTGATCTTTTGGAAGCAGAGATCATGACAGGCCACCGGGTTGTCCGTCAGGATCAGGACATTCTTCCCTTGCACAGTCGGCAGAAAAACCTTCAGGGCTAGCCTGACGACCCTCAGCTCCAACAGATTGATATGGAGTCTGGACTCCGACGGAGACCAACGACCGCTGACTGTCAACTCGTTGGCATGAGCTCCCCATCCCCTGAGGGATGCGTCCGTCACGATCATCACCTCCGGCCAGGGTAGCCAAAATGGAGCCCCCTTCATCAGATTGTCTTCGACGGCCCACCACAGAAGGTCCTGGGCGACCGAGGACGGCACCTGAACAGGGTCCAACAACCTGCCGGAGGACTGAGACCACTGGAGCTCGAGGGCCAATTGCAAAAATCTCATCCGCAACCTGGCCTCTGGCACCAGAAGAATGCAGGATGCCATGAGGCCGAGCAATCTCAAGAACTCTAACGCCGGGAGACTTTGGGCAAGCTGAAACTTGTGCACCATATGCTGAATCTGCTGAGCCCTCACCTGGGGAGGAAAACACTGCCCCAGGGATGTGTCGAGCGCAGCTCCGATGTACTGGAGCCTCTGAGTTGCTGTCAAATGGGACTTCTTTAAGTTGAGGGAGAAGCCCAGCTTGTGGATGGAGTGGCAGGTTACTGACAGATGATCCAGGACTTGCTTGGGAGAGCGCGCCCTGATCAACCAATCGTCCAGGTAGGGGTAGACGTGAATTCCACCCTTTCCTGAGGTCTGCTGCCACCACTACCATGAGCTTGGTGAAGACCCTCGGGCGGAGGTCAATCCGAACGGCAGGACCCTAAACTGAAAGTGCGAACCGTGAACCTCAGGTACTTCTTGTGCTTTGGATGCATCGGCACATGAAAATAAGTGTCTTTGAGGCCGAGAGACACCAACCAGTCCTGAAGTTGAAGGGCCTGGAGGACTTGAGAGTAACCATCTTGAACTTGTCCTTCCTGAGGAGTTTGTTCAAACCGCGCAAGTCCATGATGGGTCTCAACCCCCAGTCTTTCTTGGAAATCAAATAATAAGGGGGAATACCATCCCTTGTTCCTCTCCGCTACAGACACCAGTTCTATGGCGCCTTTCTCCAGCAGGGATTGAATTTCCTGCGCAAGGAGCAGATCGACTCTTCAAAGAGATTCCCCGGTGGATTGTCTTGAAGCCTCTGCCGGAAAAGAAGACAGTAGCCGTGGGTTATGATCTCCAGAACCCTTCACATATGAAGTAATGGCGCGCTGTTAGGGAGAATTCTCTTATAAGGCTAATTTCCCAAACCTATCGAGTCCCCCAGCAGCTTTGCTGGATTTTAGGGGTTTGTTTTTTTCTCCTACTAAAGAGTGAGACTCTTTTCCTCCCACTCTTAGGCATGATTTGGGTATGTCTGACTTTTTGTGTGCTTATGGGCTATGGGGTTTTCTTTCTGTTCCATAGGGTATCATCTAATTTTTATATTTGTGTGTTACACAGCACCTTCAGTGCAGTAACACAGGGGTGTCATAGTGACCCCCAAACAAAGACTCCATACCCTGGGACTGACTACCGTCTCCCAGGGCATGTAAAGTCACCCTTGACTTTACTAGTCCTAAATTGTGAACAGAACCAGTACAAACCATCATATTGTGGAAGTACTGGAAGGGGTTAATTATATTGCCCCTGGGTCGGTTTTCAAGGGGGCACTGTCCAGTCCCCCCTTGTCGAGTTTCTGGCTGGTGGCAGCGGTTACCACGTGAAATATTCTACCGGAATATTCTCTATGGGATTTTCCCATTGATTTTAAACGCACCACGTTTTTGGTGCAATGTTCAAGATACCGCCGGTTTATTTATTTAATATTAAATTAACGGTTGGGTCTTTTTGCCAGAACTCTTTTCTAAAATGGCTTTCGTGTCCATCTCTGTAACTCTGACCAAGGTCGAGCCCTTAATTCCAATTTTTGGCGGGCTTCTCCACAGAAGCCCTCCAAATGGTGCCACTCTGTCTGGGTTCCACAGGAAAGGTGGAGGGGGGAATTGGCCCCCTGGACTACGTTGCTTCGGCAACCCAAGTCGCACTCTACTCCGATTGGCCCAGTGGTGAGCAACCCGGCTCAACACTTAGCATGTGCGATTGCCAGCTAGGCTGATGAATGGGGGGTTTTTCTGCATAAAAGCAGGGCCTTTGGGACTGGAACTTCAGAAGTCGCCAGAGGACCTAAGAATCTGAAGAGGGAAGAAGCTGAGCCATTTGCAACGACGACACCACTGGTGAAGCCCTGCTGCAACTACCTCACCACTTTCCCAGACGACAAGAGAAGATCTCCTGCTGGACGAGTCTTCTTCCTCTGACCTGGTGGGACCAACCAGTACGCCCTTTTTGCCTTCCAAAGACGTCTCTTGGTCGAATCGCCCCTGCCAAGCACCCTGGCGGCCGGATAGCCAAGCGTCACCACTCTGACCGCGAATAAAAGGTACGCACCTTTTATTGACTAACTCCGCGGCTGGTTTCATCCCTGTGCAGTGCAACGACTCCACGTTTCCTCCTCAGCGAGATCCTCTCTTCCCCTGGTCGAAACAACGAACTGCAACCACTGCCAGGAACAACTGCCACCGCTGGAGCCTCCTCTCTGTTTAAGGTACTGTGTCTTGCCTGGCCTCCCTTTCTTCGGTTTGCCCAAGGTGACCCTTAAATCCTTGGCTTGCCAACTGGGTTGGCCCCAGACCTTCTAACTTTACCTTCTTGAATCACCCCAACCTCTTTTGAACATTCTGCAAAGACTTTTTGTGCATTTTAAACCGTGTGATCCTGGGCACATTTCGCTTTGCTCCCTTTAAAGTGGGCCTGGCCTATGAACTTTGGCTCTACAGTATTTACTGCCTTTATTCCCTTGCTGAGAACTCCTAAAAGTGTTGGGACCTATTTTAATTCTATGCTCTGCCTTTTTCTCTCCCTTTAACTGAACTATTGGAGTGCCATCAGGTTATGCGCTCACATCTGTTTAACAAATCGTGATGTTTTAACTCTGACTGGTCTGATAGTTATCAAGGGAGGTGTGTATACTTTACCTGACTGTGTTTTAACTTGCTTTTGATTTAGAGTGCTAGTATATTGCCTAAAGTGTGTTTTAAATAGATGACAATGCATTACTTACCGTAAAAGCATTTCTGATGGTTGTATCTGCTTAGATTCACATGCTGTGCATAGGTCCGACATCCAGTGGTCACTGCGGAGTATTGCATTTTGTTTTTCGTAGTCGAAAAGGGGACGTCGACAAGGCGTGTCTGTAACACTATCCCTATAGTGACGTGCGTTGTACCCACAATCCCTCACGCGTCGAGGTCCCTCTGTTTGTATTTTTCTGCCCTGAGGGAGCCTTTTAGCCGTGAGTGAGTACAGAAAAGAGAGAAATATATATAAAAGGATGTCTATGTTCCTTCCATCCGAGCGGGCAGGAAGGGTGGGCGCATGTGAATCTAAGCAGATACAACCATCAGAAATGCTTTTACGGTAAGTAATGCATTGTCTTCTGATGTTTGTTAATCTGCTTAGAATCACATGCTGTGCATAGACTAGCGAGCAGTACCCGGAGTTGGCGGTGGGTTATGAGAAGGAACAGTAGAGAAAAGATGTCTTAATACTGCCTGCCCAACCTGGGAATCAGATCTAGAGTGTGCATCTAGACAGTAGTGTTTTGTAAATGTGTGCACAGAACTCCAGGTTGCCGCTTTGCAGATGGACTCAAGGGGAACATTTGCAATGAATGCTATGGAAGCCCCCGTGCCTCGAGTGGAATGTGCTCTTGGCTTGAAGGGTAGTTCTCTCTTAGCAAGAGTGTAACAGAGAGTGATGCATTGAACAATCCATCTAGATATAGTGGATTTTGAGACCGCATCTCCTTCTCTTCCTGCTGCCACCGAGACAAAGAACTGATTAGTCTTTCTCAGTGGTCTGGTTCTTTCCATGTAGAACATGACAGCTCTGCGTACATCTAGTGTATGCAGACTTTTTTCTCCCGAGTTGGAAGGGTTTTGAAAGAACGTTGGTAGTTCTATAGTTTGGTTTACATGAAATTTCGAGATGAATTTAGGTGCAAACCTTGGGTGTGTGCGTAGAACCACCTTATCTTTGTGAACTGTTACGAAGGGGTCTAGTACAGAAAGAGCCTGTAGTTCACTTACTCTCCTAATGGAGGTGATAGCTATTAGGAAAGCAGTCTTAAGGGTGATATCTTTAAGAGTTGCCTTGTGCATGGGTTCGAAGGGAGGGCCCATGAGTCTGGAAAGTACCACATTTAAGTCCCATCCGGGAGCTGGGTTAGCTATCGGAGGGTGTATCCTCTTTACCCCCTCCATGAAGGCTTTGATAACTGGTATCTTCCACCACGACACTAAGTTGGGAAGTGGTGTATGCAGAAAGTGCCGCTAGGTGGACTTTAATGGAATTGAACACTAAACCTGAATCCAGTAAATGGGTCAAGTATAGAATAATGTCAGTAGGAGAGCAGTCAACTGGGTTGATGCTAGTACCTCTACACCAGATAACGAATCTTTTCCATTTGCTAGAATAGCAGTGTCGAGTATTAGGTTTTCTGGCTTCCCTGAGGATGTCCATACATCTCTGTGGGAGTTGTAAATGTCCAAATTCTATGATCTCAGGAGCCAGGCTGCTAAGTTCATGGTCTGAGGGCATGGATGCAGTGTTCTGCCCTTGTCTTGTGACAGCATGTTGTACGGGCAGGGAAGTTTCACTGGGGGAGATAGGGACATCTCCATCAAGTGAGCGAACCATGGCTGCCGGGCCCACATTGGGGCCACTAGTATCATTGTAACCTGCTCCTGATGCATCTTGTGCACCACTTTGTTGAGAAGGGGAGTCGGGGGAAAGGCGTAAACAAATTTCCCTGACCATAGAATCGACAGACCGTTCCCCTTGGACTGGTTCTGGGGGTACCTGGAGGCGTAACTTTGGCATTGTGAGTTTTCCAGAGTTGCGAACAGGTCTATCTCCGGGAAACCCCATTGAGTGAAGACGTTTAAGACGATGTCTTTGTGTAATTGCCATTCGTACTCTCCGGGCAGGGGGAAGTCTCTGCTGAGTTTGTCTGCTAGAAGATTGAGTTCCCCTGGTACATGTTGTGACAGTAGGAACATGTTGTGTCTGAGAGCCCACTTCCATATATTCTGGGACAGTTTGGACAGTCCTGGAGAGTGAGTGCCTCCTTGCTTGTTGAGGTAGTACATGGCTGTGGTGCTGTCTGTGAGGACCATCACTGTCTTTTCTTGTAGCTGTTTTTGAAAGGCTTTCAGTGCTTTGAACACCGCTAGTAGTTCCAGCAGGTTTATACGCTTGGATGCTAAGCTCGGAGTCCAAACTCCGTGGGCCGTCTTATGGGATAGGTGAGCCCCCCATCCTGTAAGGGATGCGTCTGTGGTTAGAGTGGCTTCCACTGCGGGTGTGGCAAAAGTTTTCCCTAATAACAGGTTTTCTTTTGTCCACCACCGTAGCAAGAGAACCAAGGCCTGCGAGACCACCACTAGATCGTCCCATTGTCCGCTGGCCTGACACCACTGGCTGTAGAGCCACTCTTGCATTGGGCGCATGAGCAGACGCGCGTGAGGTACCAAATAAATACATGACGCCATCATCCCTAGCAAGCGCATTGCTTTGCGTACCGTCACCTCTCGGCCTGCTACATAATGGGGAATTTGAAACAGCATGTTTTGGACCCTCTCGTTGGAGGGGAATACGAGGCCGTCCTTTGTTCGAATTAGAGCCCCTAGGAATTGTTTGGTTTGGCTGGGGTCTAAGCTGGACTTCTTTTCGTTGATGGAGAAGCCCAGTTGGGACAAAAGGTCTACGGTCTTTTGGGTATTGGAGAAGCATGTTTCGTAAGAATCCCCTGTTATGAGCCAGTCGTCGAGGTAAGGGTATACCGGGATGGATAATCTGCGCAGGTGGGCCGCTGCCACTGCCAGTACTTTCGTGAATACCCTTGGTGCAGATGCTATCCCGAAGGGTAGTACTCTGAACTGGTAGTGTTTGTCCTCTATTTTGAACCTGAGGTATTTTCTGTGCGATGTCAACATTAAAATATGAAAGTATGCATCTTTCATGTCCAGTGTTGTCATGTAATCCCCTTGTGATAACAGTGGGATTACCTCCTGTAAGGTCACCATACGAAACTTTTGGGGTTTGACAAATATGTTCGCTGGGCGCAGATCTAATACAGGGCGCATGGTCAAGTCCTTTTTGGGTACAAGGAAGTACACTGAATAAATACCTTCTGTTACCTGTGATAGGGGGACGGGCTCTATAGCTTCTTTCTTCAGTAGTTCTTCCACCTCTTGAAGAAGAATGGAGAGGTGTTGCGGTGTCATGCGTCGGTTCCGTGGGGGTTTGTACTTCGGGGAACCGTTGAACTCGATGCAGTATCCGTGGGCTATGGTGGATAATACCCAACGGTCTGACGTGATTCCCTCCCATGCTGAAAGGAACGATGTTAGCCGGCCCCCGACCGGTGATGCATGGGAGGGGACCCGAATTTTCGGGTCATTTGCTGGTATTGGGCGTGGAACCTCTGGGGCTGGAGCCACGACCTCTTCCTTTGCCACGGCGTTGGCCTCTTTGACTGAACTGGGTGTTACCCTGGTTAGTGGGCCAGTTGGAGCCAGAGTAATATTGTTGTTGTTGGTTCTGCTGCTGTCTTTGGCCACGAAAGGAGCGTTTATTACCATAGCCTCGCCTGTTAGGGGGCCTAGAAATTTGATCAAGAGTCTTGATGGTGTCAAACTCTTTTTTAGCATGTTCTAGGGCCTCATCTACTGCTTTCCCAAACAGATGCGTCTGTTCAATGGGTTTATTTATGAGGGAGGCTTGGGTTTCGGGCTTAAAACCTGAATTGCATAGCCAAACGTGGCGCTTGAGAAGTATTCCCTGCACTAGGGAGCGGCCAGCCGTCTCAGCGGCATCTAGGGAGTTTTTAACGATGCCCTGGTTTACCAGTGTGCCCTCTGATATTATAGCTAGCAGGCGAGAACGCAGAGGTTCAGGTGCTTCCTCTGCTTCGCTGCGCAGCTTGTTCCACTGTGCATCTGCGTAGCTAGCTAAAAGTGAGTTGTTATTAGCAATTCTAGTAGAGAAGGCGGCGGAGGTCGTGATTCTCTTCCCCAGTGCGTAGAGTTTTTTGCCTTCTTTGTCTGGAGGTGCTTCACTAGTGGATAGTGGCACCCCTGCTCTTTTTCTTGTGTTGGTAACCACAAGGGAGTCCGGAATAGAATGTCCTCTGATGTATAAAGGGTCAGAGGATGAAGGGCTGAAGAGCTTTTCTATTCTAGGGTTGACCCCTCTTACTAAAGCTGGGTTAGTAAGGGAAGGAGAAATTCTTCTTTTAATAGAAGCCAGAAGTGGAATAGATTGGCTAACAGGGGCTTTTTCTTTGATGACTTTTTCTACAAAGTCAATGTCTGGAAGAGTTTCCCCTGTATCAATCTCAAAATGCGCTGCTGCCTTGCGCAATAGTGCATTGAGGGAAGGTTGGTCATCTATGGGAGAGGAGTTCCCATGTGAATCCTTGAGAGGAGAAGGGAGAAAGGCATCAGGGTCTGAATGTACTGATGGGGATTGCCAAGGCTGCACTGACGGTGAATGCCAGGGCTGCGAGGTAGCTGTATCCTCTTCAAACCCTGTAGCAGTGGTGTAAGGATCTTCTTCGAACCCCTCTTCCTCAAGTTCTACCTCTTCTTCTCCACCCAAACACTCCTCATCTTCTTGGAGGTATTGCTCCTCCTCAGTGAGGTCAACCAGCCTAGGAATCTTGACTCTAGGGTCATCCTGTGGCCATTCTCTTTGTCTTTTATGAGTGGGTGGGTCTTGGTTTCCTAGAAACCTTTCCATTTTCTCCATGCAAGAATGGAGTCTTTCAAGGGTCTCATGGGGTACCCCTGAATAGTCTAGAGGGGGGAAATTAGTGTTTTCGCCTTCGAATCGTTTCGAACGCTCCCACAACGTCGACGAGAGGTTCCCGTCTCCTTCTGAAAAGCCTTCAGGTAGTTCGGAAGCGTCCTTTGGAGAAAGGGGGAGTTCCTGGCTACTTTTATGTTTTTTCGACGCGGTATTTGACGTTTGTTTCGTCGTCCGCGTACGTTTGTCTTCGGCGACAATTCTCGCTAGGCTCTCGACCACGATTTTGTCCGTCGAGGGCTCTGGTGTTGACGTTGTGTGCGTTGCACGTTGTACCTCGACGGTCGCTCTATGGAGCGTTGCGTCGGATGTTTTTGGGGTAGCGCCCGTGTTAGATGGAAGCCCAATCGCTGGTCGCGGTTGCGTTTGCGGGTGGGGCTTGTGACCTTTACGGTCTGCGGTAGACGCCAGAGTGCCCTGCGTCCCCTTCGGCGCTGATGGATCCTTCGTTCTCGACGAAGAAGAGCCGTGGGTAGTGTGTTTAGCCTTATGGGGTTTGTGTGCGTCCTTGTCGCCGGGGTGTTCATCCCCATAAGCAGGGCGTGAGCCGAGCCCGTCGGGGCCGGGGACGGACGACGAGGAGCGGGAGCGCTCCTTCTGGGGGTTCATGACTTCCGTAACGGACGTCGAGTTATCGCACTCCTCGTCACTTTCAGTAACAGCGGCAGCGGGTGAGGAAACTGACTTCGACATCGCGTAGTCCGCCCACCTCTTAACCCTACGTTCTTTAAGAGTCCTGGGTTTTAAGAGCTTGCAGGCTGCGCAGCTGTTCTCTATGTGATCGAGGGGTAAGCAACGATTACAGAGCTTGTGCTTATCTTTCCAAGTATATTTGCCCCTGCAGCGTGGGCAAAACTTAAATGGTGTCCTCTCCATAGCTGAGGCAATAATAGCTGGCGATAACAACCCCAAGGGAAAGAAAGGGGAGAAAGAAAGACATTCTCAAAGAGAAGAGACAAAGTTTTAACCCCCACTCTCCCTACTGTAAGTTGGCCGTCGAGGCCAGGCCACGTGTTCGGCAGCGCCGAAGGATCTCCTCCGCTCTTCCTCTCCGTCGAAAATCAGTTCGGTGGAAAAACAGCTTTACAGCTAACGTCGAGGGGGAGGGATCGTTATCGTATATTAAGTTATGACAAAAGGACCGAGGTCCGTGGCAAGTATAGCAATGTCTCTCTAGGAGCTCCGCGAAAGGCGACCAGAAACTGGGCGGAAAAAAACAATCTGAGGGACCTCGACGCGTGAGGGATTGTGGGTACAACGCACGTCACTATAGGGATAGTGTTACAGACACGCCTTGTCGACGTCCCCTTTTCGACTACGAAAAACAAAATGCAATACTCCGCAGTGACCACTGGATGTCGGACCTATGCACAGCATGTGATTCTAAGCAGATTAACAAACATCAGAAAATTATATACTTTTGATACAAAGCTCTGGTCAGTGTTTGTTTGCTCTACTGTGTTTTTAGCCCTATTGTGTATACTCTATATACTGCCCTACTCTTCTTGAGAGAAGTCTGACTGCTCAGCCACAGCTACCAGGTAAATCTGGGTGGTGCAGACTGCTACCAATTGGGTTTACTGCTTACTCCTGTAGTCTTAATCTTTTTGCAGTGTTCCCCAAGGGAACTGCACGGGATTCAGCCTAACACGCACCACTCTACAAGATGCTGCGCCAGCCTTCCCCCAACCGGCGAACCATGGGACATGGCCTCATGACTGAGCTGAAGTGGCTGCGGCGTTGCCTGAGGGCAAAGAGGCAACAGCCCAAGCGGCCTTGGCACCTCGAGTACCTCGTTTTCCACCTCTGGCACTCCTACAGTGGCTCCTTTGACTAGCAGCTCCTTTCTCTTTACCAAACGATGAGTAATAACGAAAGGAACCTCCCCTCCATTGCTGTCCCCTAGGAAAAAAGGGCAGAGGTTGGCGAACTGCAGCGTTCCCAACGACTTCACTGCAGCTTTTGAGGTCTGCAACCTCTCAAGGCTCTCGTCTGCCTTTCTGCCAAAAAGATGGACACCATCAAAGGGCATGTTGAGGAGCCGGGCTTGCACATCAGGAGCAAACCCTGACTTCCGCAACCACGCAAACCTGCGTATTACGGTGCTCGCCGCCATGGACCGGCTGACGCAATCTGCCATGTCCAAACCCGACTGAAAGGCCTCACACATGGCATCCTTGCCATCCTGGACCATAGCAAGAAAACCATCCCGTTCGTCCCCTTCGGGAATATGTTCAGCCGCTAAGGCAATACAGTTCCACAGAGTGTGCGTGAAACGAGACAAGGCACATACGGAGTTGGCTGCCTGAAGCGCCATACCCCCTGAAGAAAACACTTTCTTCGCCCAGCCCTCAAAACACTTGTCGTCCCTATCAGGAGGGATGGTAGGATACGACGCCTGCGTAGCTGGGCCCGTAGCCGCCTGCACCACCAAACTCTCCGGAGTGGGTTGCGTGGTCAAGTAGCAAGGGTCACTACCGGCTGGGCGGTATTTTCGCGGCAAAGACTTGCCCACTGCTGGGAGACTCTCTGGAGCAGTCCAAGCCGCTGCCACCCTTCTTTGCAGAGCCATATGGAATGGCAGTACCGGGTCAGTGGGTGGACCTTGATCGAGGATATCCGTAAGGTCATCCTGCACAAAATCAACTGGGGGTGTCGACCACCTCAAGTAGTCGGTGACCCTCGACATAAGGCGCCGGTACGATGACTCGGCATGGGTGCCAGGCTCAGGCCTACAGAACTCCACCTCCGGAGAGGTGTTCAGACCACTGTCGTCATGCAGTGACTGACACAAGTCCTCAATCTGGCTATGACCAGAAAGAATCTCATCTGGTACCATGTCCGGAACCAACCCTTCTTCAGAACCCTCTTCCACCTCGGAAGTATAATCCATAGGCTGGAAAATGGGCATTGAATAAGGGAGAAAGACATGTTTTGCCTTGGCCAGAGCTTTTCCAGGGGGTTCCCACAGGGTACCTCCGACACCACAGCCTCGAAAGGCGTTGAGGGCGTCTAGCGAAACGGTATTGAGCGCAGCGCCGACAACATCGACGGCTTCGACACAGGCCTCGAGGGCGGAGCCCCGAGCGTATCCTTCGACAGCCTGGGCGCCGATGGCGGCGGCGACTTCCTCGGAGGCGGAGCCTCGAGAGAGTCCGTCGACTTCGAAGACTTCACAGGTGCACACGGGCTTGAGCGCGTCGAGGACCGGGACCTGGAGCGCGCATGACTGGAATGATTCCCCTTGTCCGAGCAGGAACTCTCCCGCGAATCGTGCCGACCACCCGAGCCTGAAGGCGTACGAGCGGTGTCTCCAGTACGGTCACAACCGACCCCTCTCAGAGGCGTGGACGGACCGGAGCCCTGCGATTCAAGAATCGCCAACATTGTCTTCCCGAGGGAAGCCCACTCCTCCAGAGAGGATCGCTTGGTGGGATAAGAAACCTCCCGACGAGCGGAGTCCTCGGAAGAGGACGGGGAAGGCGACAGATGACAGCGCTTCTGGGAGTGCCTCGAAGAGGCAGAGGAGTGGCGGGACCGAGACCCCCTAGACTTACGACTACAATGCTGAGAGACGCCCCTCGAATCATCCGTCGAAAGCCCAGTGGACCTCGCCTTCCGGGGCATGGACACCTGACCGACCGACAGCTTCTTCTTTCGTTCCCGCAAGGCCTTGGACGTAAGCAACTGGCAGTCGACAGCCCGAGGCACCAGAGGCAGGCGTCATGCGAGTCTGTCACCGACATCTTGGACCTGCAGACCCCACACTTCGTGAAGCCCGGACGTGGGGTGGAAGAAGAGGTAGACACTTCTTCACGAAGAATATACATCACAATATGAACAGGTTCGAGGAACCGAGAAAGAACAAACTCCAAAGAGTCGAGGTGCGCCGAGATCTCCGAAGCGAACATGTTCGCGGAAAAAACGGATCTGAGGCTACAGGCGTCGGGCGTCCTACTTATAACATCCGGTGATGTCGGCCGTCAGAGGAGGTCCTCGAGGGCGGCGTATCAACGTCATTGACGCAGGACGCCGAAAGATTTTCCGAAGCAGCATAGCTGTGGTGATTACTGTCATAGATATGGAATACGTCGGAGGACCCAATCCCCTCGAAATCTTTATTTATTTTGCTTTGAATGATGTATTTATAAAAATGAACTGTCTTTTTCCTTTTTTTTTAAAAACAGAAAATTAAATCTCTCGTGATGATCCTTTGTGACGTGAACAAGGGTAAAACACGTGTAGAGAGTAAGAGTTCAAATATGCAATAAAATTATAAAAAATGTCGACGAAATAATCAAAAAGTGTGAAGAAAATTTATTTGGCACACGCATCAAAATAAAAACACTACTTTGGAATATCGCAAGGATATGTATATAATTTGAAAAATAGCTTAACCCTAATGGTACAATACCACAGCTGACAACTCCAAAAAACAAAAGCAAGTGAATAAACTGGAATTTGCCGGGAACAAAGTCCTGTAAAGGTTGCCGCCAGAGAGTTTAAAAGTGTGGAGCAGCAAGGTTTATCTCAAGAGGGGTCAATGTGAGCTGTAGGGGAGTTACACAGAGATTCACAGTGACAAGTATTCAAATAAACTCTTATACACAAGGTTTCTTGATAAAACAATTATTAATCAGTCAGTTAGAATAAGCCTTCTTCAGAAGGGAGCAATATAAAACCCCACACAAATATACTTCCAAAATACACACTCTTAGTTATCTAAATCAGCAAATACCCATTTGGGATGACCCACAGGCACTACCTATACCCTCAGGTGACTTCAATAGCTAGGGTGCTGTTGACATTAATAAATCACTTTTGCATTTAGAATATTCTTAGGAGTAGTGTTCGTGTTAAAGAGAAGACGTTCAGAATAAAACAAGTATTCATACAGTTATTCTTAAGTAGGTAAGTACTTTCAATACAACCCCCCAATGCAAAGTCAGTAACCCTTTCCTGGAAGGAAGGCACAACACATAAGCAGAAGAGAGAAGGAGTCATTCAGTGAGCCTAGGTTAGCCAATGTTAAGTTAGCAAAAGTCAAGGTGAACTGAAGCACTTCTTGCAGGGAGGTAGAAAGTCTTTTCCAATGTCTGAAAAGTATTTGTAGAATAGAAGCTATCAAAGTAGGGCCACAAGTTGATTAGGCTTGTTAAGAAAAGAAGCTGGCAGCAACTCTACACATGCAACCAAGCAAGTCTCCAACAAGGACAAGTGGCTACACAAGAAGAGGTAAGTTCTCTTAGACTTTACAGTACCTTTAGGTTGAAGAAAGTGCAGCAGATGACTTCTGTTCCTGTGCAGCTCTGCAGATCTCGCTGTTCTTGGGCCTCAGTCGTGGGGACAAGAGGGAGGACTTCGGGGGACTCCTGAACCGCAATGGGACGGTCACCGCTCGCAACCTGCAAAATTCAAACAAGTGGCTTTTTGGCCTTTCAGCTCCTTGCGTCTATCGCAAATAGCAACACCGCGGTGTCTGGCTGTCGAGATGGGCTTTCCTTGCTTCAGGGGTCCCGACCTCTCTTGAGAGTCCGGAGGATCTTCCTGGAGCTCTTGTCCATCTTAAAAGCAACACACACAAACTGGTGTTACTCTCCCTGGCTATCTGGTTCCGGCATAGCCTGTGTTGGATACCTGACCAGCTTTGAGAAGACGTCAGGTGGCTTGCTTTGGATTCGATTGGTCCCACCAACTCAAAGGGAGAAGTGGTCCTTGCAGGAGCGCCTCTGTCGATACAAATTTGGAGTTTCAGCACAGCAGCAGGGCTTCACCGGGCATACCAACGGTCCAGAAGTTGCAGCAGGCGTCCTCTTCAAGTTCTTCTTCAGATTCCTTCGTCGAGTGGTCGAATCGGCCTTCCAAGCCAAAAAGCCTCGCCTTTTATGCAGCCTGCTCCCATTTATTCCAGCCTGGCTGTCACTCACCCTGAAGGGTGGCTATCCTTGCCGGACAGCCAGCTGGCCAATCACCTACGAGTGCATTCCTGTCTCCTAGGAGACTAAGCACAGGGAGTTTCGGGCACCTCCCTCGCTTCCTGCCCCCACCAGACACCCTGGAGCCAGAGGCAGGTTTCACTTGTGAAGCCCGCCAAAGACAAAATGAACCAATGGACCAAACCTGGTTTGGTGTGCAGAAAAAAAAATCAAGAAGGACCTTTCCACAAAGAAATGGCGAAAAAAGAAGATTGGGGCCATTTTGACAAAAATGGCACCCATGGGTGCTTTACAGTGGATGCGAACACAGCCCGCAGTAAAATCCCATAATGGTAGTAAAAAGTAAACCACTGCCACCAGCCATTCAGTGAGGAGAGGGTAACATAAAAATGTTACATGAGAAGCTAGACAAAGGGGATACTAAGTAACCCCTCCAGCACCCTATTGAAACATAGCGTGTGCTGGGTCTAGAAAGTTACAAATATAAGTAAAGTCAATTTCACTTTACTGCTCTGGGAAACAGTAGTTCATCCCAAAGAAGGTATTTAAACCTTTGGGAAATCTGAAAGACTACCCTGTGGCACTGCACTGAAGGTGCTGTGTGACAATGTAAACGATGATGCCTATGGAGTTTGTCAGATTCCACAACCAAAAGAGAAACAGTACAAAATCACATTAAAACACATGAGAGAGTGGGGAAAAAGGGTCTCACTCTCTCCAGGTTATAAAAATCAAGTCCTCAAAATCCAGCAAAGTTGCTGGGGGGTCTCTAAAATAGAGGGAATTAGCACATTATTGAGAATTCTCCCTAACACGAACCTGACATGGTGTACCCAAAATCTTGCACGTCGAGGTCCTACTGGTTGTTTTTGTTCTGCCGTGCGGGAGCCTTACAAAAGAACTAGTTACTCTTACCTTGTAACGTTCTTTCGATGGGATGTTCCTCCGACGTATTCCTTATCTTAGATAGAAATCCTTCAGCTTTGCTGGCCTCGGAAAATTTTTTCGCCAGAGGGCGCTGCGCGTCGATGATCGCCGAGTCGATGACCCTCGACGGCCTCCGTGCCGACGTCATCCTGCCTATAAAGGCCGCGCGCAGCGTCCGTTGCTCAGTTCCGTTTTGTAGTCCCCAGTAATGTTTTTGGATTAGACTAATCACCTTGAAGGAGCATAGGCTGCAAACCCACAGGAAGTCATACTGCGGGGATGGATGGGAGGGTCGATAAGGAATACGTCGGAGGAACATCCCATCGAAAGAACGTTACAAGGTAAGAGTAACTAGTTCTTCGAAGGGATTGTGTCCTCCGACGTATTCCTTATCTTAGATAGACTCCCATAGCAGTGGTATTGTGACTGGAGGCGGGAGTAATAAAAGTTATGTTACCCTTCCAGAATGGACAGAGTGTAACACAGCCTTGCCGAATCTAGTTTCTTGACTAGAGGAGGAATCCAGGCTATAGAATTTGGTAAATGTATGTGCGGACGACCATGTGGCAGCCGCACATATATCTCGAATTGGCACCCCTCTTTGAAGGGCTGAGGATGTTGCGATACCCCTGGTAGAATGAGCCCTTAGATTTTGAGGAGGCTCCTTTCCTGCCAATTTGTAGCACTCCAGAATGGCTAAAATAATCCATCTGGAGATGGTTTGTTTTGTTATTGGAAGGCCCAACTTATGTCCTGCATAACCTACAAAGAGTTGGTCTGCTTGTCTGATCTTAGCCAATCTGCTGATATAGAAGCTCAAGGCTCGCTTAGGGTCCAGCCTGTGCAGTCTCTCTTCCTCCTTCCCCGGATGAGGAGGAGGGTAGAAAGAAGGTAATATAATCTTCTGAGTGATGTGAAACTCCGAGACTACCTTCGGGAGGAAGTTAGGCTTCACCTGAAGAACAACTTTGTCCTTGTAAAAGATTGTATGTGGAGGTTTACACGATAAGGCTTGCAACTCGCTAACCCTTCTAGCAGATGTCAATGCTATTAGCAAAACAGTTTTGAGGGTGAGAAGCTTCAATGAACAAGAGTGTAGTGGTTCAAAAGGGGCACCCTTTAGGAAGTTTAAAATTAGGTTTAAATCCCATAAGGGAACTTGAAAAGGTTTCGGGGGATAAACATTAGTTAATCCTTTTAGGTATTGTATTACCAATGGAATTTTGAAGTATGAAGGCTCCTCTGCAGTGCGCTTAAAGATTGATAGCGCTGCGAGATAGCCCTTAATTGTGCCAACCTGTAGGCCTGAATTAGCCAGGTAAAGTAAGAATGACAACACCATAGGTGTACCACAAGAAAAGGGTTCAATATTCTTTTCTCTGCACCAGCTGCAAAATTTGTTCCAACGGCAGCGGTATAGAGTTTTAGTTGCCGGCCTTCTGGCCGAAAGCAACACCTCCATAACATCATCCGGAAGGTCCCAATCCTTGTACCTCAACCTTTCAGACACCAAGCGTGAAGGTTGAGGGTCTTGATGGCTGGATGGAGAACCTGACCTTCCTTCTGCGAGAGAAGATCCTCTCTGTATGGCAGTCGAATTGGAGGGCAGATGGACATGTCTAGAAGGTCCGGGTACCACGTTCTCCTGGCCCAATCCGGGGCAATTAGGATCATGGTCTTCCGAAACCTTCTCAACCTCCTGATCATTTGAGGAATGACAGGGACCGGAGGGAACGCGTACAGAAGTGGGAACTCCCAGTCCACTACGAACGCATCTCCTAGAGCTCCTCTCGGGGGAAATTCCCTTGAGCAAAATCTGTCGCACTTCCTGTTGATACTGGTGGCGAACAGATCCACTTGAGGGGTTCCCCAAAGGGCGAAGATCTCTTGAAGGACTTCCTGAGCTATCTCCCACTCGTGAGAGACTGTGCTCTGCCTGCTCAGAGCGTCCGCTGTCAAGTTCTTCTCTCCGGCTAGGTGAATTGCCGATAGAGAGATTCCTTCCTGAATTGCCCAAAACCAGAGCTGCATCGCCTCTCTGCACAGTGGTAGTGAGCCTACGCCTCCTCTTTTGTTGAGGTAGTGCATGGCCACTGTATTGTCCGTCATTATTAGGACGTTTCTTCCCCGTACAGACGGCAGAAAAGCCTTCAGCGCTAGTCTGATGGCTCTCAGCTCCAACAGGTTGATATGTAGTCTGGACTCCGATGGAGACCAACGACCGCTGATGGTCAAGTCGTTGGCGTGAGCTCCCCACCCCGTGAGTGAGGCATCCGTGACTACTGTTATCTCCGGCCATGGTTGCCAAAACATTTCTCCTTTCAGGATGTTCTCCCGACAGGCCCACCACTGAAGGTCTCGGGCTACTTTGACCGGGATCCGAAGGAGATCTGTCATCCTTCCTGAGAACTGTGACCACTGAGTTCTCAGTGCCCACTGGAGGGATCTCATTCTCAGGCGAGCCTCCGGCACGAGGAATATGCAGGATGCCATGAGGCCTAGCAACCTCAGAAAGTCGTAGGCTGGGAGATATTGGGCATTCTGAAATCTGATGACCATCTGCAGAATATCTCGAGCCCTCACCTCTGGTGGCAAGGCTTTTCCCAGGGAAGTGTCCAGGACTGCTCCAATGAATTGGAGTCTCTGTGATGGTATCATCTGTGACTTCTTTAAATTGAGGGAGAAGCCCAGCTTGTGAAGGAAGTGGCAAACATAATCTAGTTGTCTCTGAGCCTGTTCCGAAGATACAGCTCTGATCAACCAATCGTCTAGGTAAGGGTAGACATGAATCCCTTCCCTCCTTAGACTTGCAGCCACAACCGACATTAGCTTGGTAAAGACCCTCGGGGCGGAGGTTAGCCC
This sequence comes from Ambystoma mexicanum, assembly GCF_040938575.1. Taxonomy (NCBI): domain Eukaryota; kingdom Metazoa; phylum Chordata; class Amphibia; order Caudata; family Ambystomatidae; genus Ambystoma; species Ambystoma mexicanum. The sequence continues at coordinate 656,057,797 of NC_090924.1, forward strand.
AAATGGCAGAACTCGAAATTGATAATGAGAGCTGCCAATTGCGAACCTCAGGTATCTCCTGTGCCTGGGATGGATCGGCACATGGAAATAAGCGTCCTGGAGGTCTAGAGATACCAACCAGTCCTGAAGCTGGAGGGCCTGAAGGATCTGAGAGAGAGTCACCATCTTGAACTTGTCCTTTCGGAGGAATTTGTTCAATTCCCGTAAGTCTAAGATGGGTCTCAGTCCTCCGTCCTTCTTCGGTATTATGAAGTAGGGGGAGTACCAACCCTTGTTCCTTTCCGCTACAGGTACCAGTTCTATGGCACCTTTCTCTAGCAGGTCTAAAACCTCCTGCAAGAGGAGCGGATCTGGAAGCTTCAAAGGGTTGTTCCCCGGTGGATGACTCTGAGGGATATGTAGGAAGGGCAGGCAGTAACCTTGGGCCACTGTCTCCAGAGCCCAAGCATCTGACGTAATAGCCTGCCATTCCGTCAGATGGTGAGTTAACCTGCCCCCTACTGGTGTTCTGTGAGGGGAGACCTCAGAGTGGTTTTGAAGCGGCTGATGCAGTTGCCGAAGGTAAAGTGGCTCCTGCTCCTGCGGGTGCGGCTTTCTTTCCCCTACCCCGTCCACCACGGGTAAATCTTCCTTGGCCTCTTTGAGCCGGTCGTCCCCTGCCCCTTCCATATGAGGAATAGTAACGAAAGGACCGTCCTCTCCACGATGATCCCGAAGGACGAAAGGTATTCTGACGGATAGCAGCTCCCAATGACTTGGCTGCTGCCTTGGACGTTTGCAGTTTCTCCAAACTGTCATCCGCCTTCTTTCCAAAGAGGGTAGAACCGTCAAAGGGCATATTCAAAAGCCTGGTCTGCACGTCAGAGGCAAAACCAGACTTCCTCAACCACGCATGCCTGCGGATTGTGGTACTTGCCGCCATGGCCCTGCTGATACTGTCAGCAGAATCTAGGCCAGTTTGTAGGGTCTCGCACATCGCATCTTTACCATCCCTGATGATGTTTAAAAATGCGTCCCTTTCCTCTCCTTCTTGGAGGCAGTCAGCCGCTGATGAAGCGCACTCCCAAAGGGTGTGGCTGAACCTAGCGAGCGTACAGGTCGCGTTAATAGACTTTAACGCCATGCTACAGGCAGAAAAAACCTTCTTAGCCATGGCATCATACTTTTTGTCATCCCTATCCTGCGGAGCAGTGGGGTATGCAGATGTGCTGCCTGATGAGGTTGCAGCCTGTACAACCAAGCTCTCAGGAGTAGGGTGTTTTGACAAATATTCAGGGTCAGAACTAGCCACCCTGTATTTTGTTGACAGTTTTTTATTTACTGCCGGGATAATTTCTGGCGTTTCCCAGTTTGTCAAAATCCTTCTCTGTAGAGCAGAGTGAAATGGAACCACAGGATCCTCCTGTGGGCCCTTGTCCAGTATGTCAGTGAGGTCATCCTGCTGAAAGGCAGGAGAAGGTGCAGACCAACCCATAAATTCTATGATTCTAGACATCAGAGCTCTATATGGAGTCTCCGCATGTTCTCCTGGGTCTGGTTTGATAAATTCTGCTTCAGGAGAAGTGTCCAAGCCACTAGCTTCCTGAAGTGCATCCTGAAGATTTTTTAATCTTCCTTCCTCAGAGGCGAAAGTCTCTGGCTCTGGTGATGTGGTCCTCTGTAAATCAATATCTTGGTCTGAATCCTCCCTTTCCTCAAAAATCGAGGTTAAAGGGGGATACATTGGTTTTTGGAATGGTATAAACCCCATTTCCAATGCAGAAGGAGCCATCATCACAGGCCTTGAAAACGTCGATGTCGTCGACACCGACGTGAAAGTACTCGAAGGCGCCGTGAAAAGCGTCGAGAAATGTGTACTAGGCCTCGAAGAACTCGAAAGGATCGGAGTCCTGCTCGAGAACGACGTCGACGTTCTCGGCGTCGAGTCGGAGGTCTTTTGTCTAACCGTTGGCTGTGGAGTAGCCGTGGTTCTTTCCTTCACCGGCGTCGATATCGGCGTCGACGTCGGCGTCGACTCGATCGACTGATGCGCCGATGAATCCTTCGACAACGGCGTCGATGGCGCCGACCTCTGTTTCGAAGGAGTTGTCGACGATGGCGTCGATGATGCTTTATCTCCCGATGGCTCGAGGCGCTTTCGGGTTGACTTTTCCGCCGGGTACTGCGACTCGCGGCGTTTAGATTTTTTGGGTTTTTTACCCGGGGTATCACCCTCAGCTGTCTTCGAGGGGGACGAGGCCGCTTTCTCGAAGACGCTTAGCATCTTTTTCCTGAATTCCTCCCACTCAGCTTGCGAGCTGCGTTTTGTGGGGCAATGAACTCTCTCAGGAGAACTCGACGAAGATGACGAAGGGGATCTCCTACGTCTCTTCTTCGAGTGTCTCGATGTCGACGAGTGGTGGGAGCCACTTCGTGATCTAGATCGAGAGTGTTTTTTATGGTGAGGAGACGAACGTCTCGACTCTACCGAAGAAGCTTTCGAGGAAGTTAAAGTTGACCTACCTCTCTCGAGCTTCCCCCTACGCTCCTTCAAGGCTTTCGCCGTCATGGAAAGGCATTCCTCACACTCCGAACTCTGGTGCGTGATTCCCAGACACCACAAACAGACCCTGTGAGGGTCCGTCAACGACATTTTCTTCCCGCAGTCTCGGCACTTTTTGAAACCGGACCGAGGGGTCGTCGGGTCGGAGGAGGATGCCATCGATATCGAGGTAAATAGTAGTTATTATATACGTTATCTTGACGAGAACTGAGCAACGGTGTTCCGAGGCACAACGAAGCGCGGAAAAACGGAACTGAGCAACGGACGCTGCGCGCGGCCTTTATAGGCAGGATGACGTCGACGTCGGCACGGAGGCCGTCGAGGGTCATCGACTCGGCGATCATCGACGCGCAGCGCCCTCTGGCGAAAAATTTTTCCGAGGCCAGCAAAGCTGAAGGATTTCTATCTAAGATAAGGAATACGTCGGAGGACACAATCCCTTCGAATGATATGATATGCATTTATAACGCGCCTATACACGTGTGTTTCAAGGCGCAACGAGGCAAGGGAGGGGAACAAAGGGATGACGGACAACGATCCTACTAGGCCAGGTGTCATTCAGATTGCGCAAGTGCGTAGGATTGGGGCAGGGACAGTGCAATACAAGGAAATAACAATAAGTGCCAGCATTTGGCAAGTGCATGGGTAAGTGCAGACATCAGGTGTCAAGAGCTGGAAGGGGGACTGAAAGGATACATAAACAGTCTCCAAGTGGGGGGGTTGCTACGTGGGCAGTGCAGGTGTGTGCCGATTGGCGGGGGGAGGGACCTGGGCCCGCAATCAGAGGGTGTCCAGGTAGCCAGTGCAGTACCGGTTACAGCCAGAAGGTCAGAAGAGGAGAGGTGGAGAAAAAGCAGAAGCAAAGAGAAAGGTTTTGAGGTGCTTCTGGAACCGGAGATGGTTCTCCTCAAGTTTAAGGGAGGCAGGGAGGCTGTTCCAGAGGGAGGCCCCAGCCGAAGAAAAATCTACCACCAACTCATTGCTTGGAGAAGCGACTGACCCCGACGGGGTTGGAGGTAGATGAGCGAAGAGCTTGAGAAGGAAGATATTTGGGAAGAGAGAGTTGAAGGTATTGAGGCCCAAGGCCCCAGAAAATGGCATGAGAGTACAGAAGAAAAGAAGGTGCAAGATGTCTATGTTTCTTCTTCTACTCCAAGAAGGGAGGAAGGGTGAGAGCATGTTAATGTAACAAGATACAATGATCAGAAATACGATTGCGGTGAGTAATGTATGTCTTCTAATGCTTGTGAATATGCTTATAATCACAAGCTGGGCATAGCCCTAGCAAGCAGTACTAGGATACGGTGGTGGGATGTGTGAAGGAAGGAACAAGTTACTTACCTGTAACTGTTTTTCTCCAGCATGGGTCTGGCATGGATTCACATGCTCATGAATATTCCCAGTCAGGCTAGGAATCCTCGGTAAAGATACAAATCAGCTTCAGTTTCACTTCTGAACTGTCTTTTTCCTAACAACCAATCACTGGTCTCTGGGTAATACTGCCCCCAGCCAATGACTGCCCTCTACCTAAGCCCCTCCTCTGGCAGCCATCTTCAGATTTGTTAGTACATAAAGTGGCAGTAGGACCAAGAGAAGAGCCGCAGAGGGGTACGCGGGAGGGTTCGCATGTGAATCCATGCCAGACCCATGGTGGAGAACAACAGTTACAGGTAAGTAACTTGTTCCTTCTCCAGCATGGGGCCTGGCATGGATTCACATGCACATGAATAAAGAATACATAGCAGTATCCACATGCACACCCACGGGAGGTGGCAAGGCTCAACATTTAGCATCTCTTACCTCCTCACCATGCTCACCTTCAAGCGAACAGGTAGCGCAGCACTGCTTGGCTGACTCTGGACTCCTCCCTGGAATCCCGGTCGACGCAGTAGAATCTCGTGAAGGTGTGCGTCAACATCCACGTAGCAGCCCTGCAGATGTCCAGCAGGGGCACAACAGACAGGAACGCCGTAGTTGAAGTGATGGCTCTGGCCGATGGGCTCTCGGGCGACCAGGCAACGGTTTGTTCGCCAACCTGTGACAATGGGTGATGCAGCCGGAGAGCCACCTGGAAATGGAAGCGTTGGAGAGGGCCTTACCTTGGTTCACAGGACCAAAGTTCACAAACAGCTGTGATGTCTTCCGAAAACACTTTGTGCGGTCCACATAGAATTTCAGCGCTCTAGCCACATCCAGCGAGTGCAAAGTTCTCTCAGCCGGCGACGAAGGCGACAGGAAGAAAACAGGTAACACCAAGGGCTCATTGAGATGGAAGTTTGACGGCACCTTGGGCATGAAGGAGGGGTGCGTCTGCAGCACCACCCTTGTCACGTGGAATGTAAAGTACGGTGGCTTACAAGAGAGGGCCTGAATCTCTCCCACTCGTGCAGAGGTGATGGCCACAGGAAATGCTGTTTTCCACGACAAAAACTTCAGCGGCGTCGAATGCAGAGGCTCGAACGGGGGACCCATGAGCCTAGTCGGCACCACATTTAGCTCCCACGCGTGGTGCAGGAGCGCGCCTCCTTCCCTGGCGAGAAGATCTGCGTCTGCCGGAAGCTTGACTGGAGGGGACGCTGACACGTCTAGAAGGTCCGGCTACCAGATCTGCCTCGGCCACGCTGGTGCGACGAGGATCATCCTCCACCCGGACCGTCTGAGTTGATTAATGAGTCGCAGAAGCAACGGGGGAAACGCATAAAGGAACAGACCGTGCCAGGGGAAGGAGAATGCATCCCCAAAGCTCCCCAGCTGGAGAAACCGGCTTGTGAACCTCCGGTACTTGGTGTTCGTCGCCGTTACCAACAGATTGATCTGGGGATTGCCCCATCGTCGGAATAGAAGATCCACTTGGTCCCACCGAAGATCCCACTCGTGGCACGAGTGCAGTTTCACGCTGAGAGAGTCGGCCACAGTGTTCTTCACTCCTGCCAGATGAAATGGGACGAGGAACATCTCTTGTGCGACGGCCCATCACCACAGGTCCTGGGCTTCTTTGGAGAGCGCCGTGGATCTTGTGGCCCCTTGCTTCCGGATGTAAAACATCATGGTGCTGTTGTCTCTGAAAATCCGCATCACTTTACCCTTGAGGGACGGAAGGAAAGACTTGAAGGCCCAAAAAACAGCCCGTAGCTCCAGAATGTTGATGTGAAACAACTTCTCCTCCGGCAGCCACAGGCCTCTTGCGTGGAGACGACCGGTGTATGCACCCCTTCCCTCCAGGGATGCGTCCGTCGTGACCGTCTCCTGGTGCGAGGGGGTCTGGAAATTCGCGCCCGCCGATAGATGCGGACACCCCACCACCGAATCCCTCGACGGAAACTCTCGTCGAGGGTGATCTGGTCATCAAAGCTTCCTGATAACTGGATCCAACGGACATCGAGGAACTCCTGCAGCGGTCGCATCCGCAGCCTGCGCAGGCGCACGAGGTAAATGCACGATGATATGCAGAGGATGGACTTGATGGACCTCACCCTTGCGATCTTCAGGGTCAACAGCCGCTGTACCTTCTCCAGGATGGCCACTATTCTGTCCTCCGACGGGGATGCCAGTCACAACACCGTGTTGAGCCGGGACCCCAGGAACTGCACGTCATGCGATGGCACCAAGCAGGACTTAGCAAAGTTTGAGAACCCCAGTTCCGTGAGTAGCCGGACGGTCCCCGCCGTGTGCTCAACGGCAGTCTCCCTCGACTTCGCTTGGATGAGCCAATCGTTCAGGTAGGGGTAGACGTGAATCCCCTGTAGGCGCAACCGCGCCGACACTGGCGCCAGATACTTGGTAAAAACCCTTGGTGCTGACTTCAATCCAAAGGGAAGGGCCTTGAATTGGTAATGCTGCCCTTGGACCACGAAGCACAGAAACTTGCGGTGTCCCTTGTGAATGGGGAAATAGGCATCCTCCAGGTCCAGCGACAATAGGAAATACCCTTCTTCCAGTTGTCCCAGCACGTGCTGAAGGGTGACCATCTGAAACTTCTGGGACCTGATGTACTTGGTGAGGTCTACTATGGGCCACCAACCGCTGTCTTTCACTCCAGAACCCCGGAGCCTTTTTGAGGCGAGTTCTATCGGGCCCTTTTTCAGCATGGCCCGTACTTCCAGCAGAAGTTGAGGGACGTGGTCTTCCTTCCTGGCCACCGGTGGAATGTGCGGGCACTTCCGTTGAAATTCCAGGGTGTGCCCATGGGCCAGGGTGTCCAGCACCCAACGGTCGGTGGAGATGGACTTCCACACCCTAACGAAGTTCGCCAGCCAGCCTCCCACAGGGGTGTGAGAGTGGGGGCTCGACGTCAAGGCTGGTTTAATCCTGCTTCGCCGTGGGAGTGCCACCTTGGGGACCTGGGCGACGGCAACCTCCTCCGGACTTGCTGCGGCCCCTGTAGGCTTCCTGCGCCGAAGAACGGGACGGTTGACGGGAGGATGACAGGCCACCACCGAAACCTTTGGAGTATCCCTGGGACTTTCCTCCGGAGGCCCGAAAGGACAGCAGACGCTGCTGGAGCATGCCCAATGCCCGGGCCGTCTCGGTATCCGCCTTGATGGCCAGAAGCAACTCTTCCACTGTTTTGCCGAATAAGTTGTCCCCGAAGGGCATGTCCAACACCCTCGACTGTACATCCTGGCAGAAGCTAGTGGCCTTCAACCAACCCTGCAGACGAAGGCAAACGCTGTTGCCCATCTGATGGAATCCTTGTCAGCGATGTCCGTGGCCACCGTGATAGCATGGTCCGATGCCACCTCGCCTTCTTGTATAATCTCCAGTGCTTCCGCTCTCTTTTTGTCAGGAAGGAAATCCAGTAGGGGAGCGATCTTGAACCACAGCTCCCTGTCATAACGTGCCACGATGGCTAAGGCATTAGCCGCCTTGATCGTCGTCACAGCCGACGAGAAGACCTGCCACCCCATGTCATCCAGCTACTTTCACTCGCCGTCTGGGGGGGCCCTGAGAGGACGTCGATGCTTAAGATCCGGAGGACTTCTTTGCGGTCCGGGGACAGTTGTGATCGGAGACAATTGGGTGCAGAGTCCAGCACCCTGTATTTCTTCTCGTACCGGTCCCTCCTTGCCGGGGCCGAGTACAGGTTCTTCATGAGTGACAGCCCCTCGTCCAAAATGTCGTCCAATAGAGGGATAGAAAGTATGGTCTTCCTCTTGGCCTCCCGGCGCTGGTGCAGGAAGCCTTCCTTCTCCTCGGGGGCTAGTTGAAACATCTCCGAGGCCCTAGCGATCATGGCGTGGAAAGAGACAATCTTGTCGGGTGGCGAGGCCCTGGGCACTGGCGACGGGAGGTCCCTACAGTCATTGTTGTCCGTACCAGTTATCGCTGTATCTGGTTCTGTATTGTCTCTCGGAGGAGGGGATGGTGGCGAAGGATGGCAAGGAGGTGTAGGATGGACTCTCCTTCTCTTGACGGAGGGTTCCCCCCCAACCCCCCCCACATGGCCCAGGCACTGCGGGATTTCCCGACGGCGACACAGGCATCCTGGTCCGGATCTCTGAACACAAGGTGTGCAGTGCCTGTAGGATGTCCAATGACAGGTCCGCTTGCGGAGGATGCTGTGGTGGCTGTAACAGGACCGATGTCACTGGCGTGATGTCCTCTGGCTCCTCACTCCCCTGCTGCTCCTCGTGGGTATCCTCGCTGCTGTCCACATACACTTCCCTGGGGTCCTTCCCAGAGGACCTGGCCTCAACAAACTTTTTGTCCAGTACGGCCTTCAGACCAGAAAGCTCCTCTGAGATGTCTGAGCCCTGCAGGACTACCGCCACCCACCCCTTCTGCTCGACCAGCGGGGACAGTGTAGGGGAGATGATCGGCATAGTCTTCACCGGTGTCTTCTCAATGGGTAGAAAAGACTATTCCCTCCGAGCAGGCAGGGAAACTCTCGTCTTACGGGCCGCCTCCTGCGAGTCCGCATCCGCGGCCTTCACTAGGGACGCCACCACTCCTTCCAGGGAGGACTTCGCCTGTTGAACCTGGGCCTTCACAATCTTGGGCGAACTGGAGGCCTTCACCGTGGGGGTGGGATCCGTTCCCCGCTCCCCCTTGGTTTTCTCCATCAGAGTCAGCTGGGACTTCTCCAGAAGTTGACCCGGATGGTCAGACTCTTCTTCGCTGACCCGGAGCATTGGCTCATGGTCGAGTGTGCCGGAGATGCCGTTCCCGACCTGGCTGCCGAGTAGCCCTCAACGGCGCTCCCGGTGCCCGCAGGTTCACAGTGCTTTGCCTTCTGTTGGGCCCACGTCGCCGGAGCACCCTCAAAGGTCTTTTCTCTTGCTGGGTGTGGCTTGCTGCCCGGGGATCTTCGTCTGGATCCACTCGGAGAGCCGCTTGCGATGGTCCTTCAAGGTGCGAGGCACCATATCCTTGCAGAACGCACAGGTCTCCTCCACGTGCGTTAGGTCGGAATGTAGGCAGCAAAACCACAGAGAGTGCCCATTGTCCAGGAAAATGTTCCGTAGTCTGCATCCAGGGCAGATCCTGAACAGAGGCATCGAGTCTCCTTTAGCTTAAGCCATGTCCACGCGGAGTAGGCCTCAAAGAATTTTCCGGAATCCTCCAAGAAGGGAACTCGATGATAAATTGCCCTTGAGGGGCGTAGAAAGTTATGAAAAACGGGTCCCCGTTAGTCAGATGATGGATCAATGTAGCTTGAGGCTCGATTGACCGGAAAAATAGAGAAAACTAAGAAAAAGTGCAAACGCAGTAAAAAGCCAGAGAGCTAATCACGAGGACTCCCACCACTGTAACGTGCAGTAAAAATCTGAAGATGGCTGCCAGAGGAAGGGCTTAGGTAGAGAGCAGTCATTGGCGGGGGGCAGTATGACCCAGAGACCAGTGATTGGTTGTTAGGAGAAAGAGTTGAGAAGTGAAACTGATTTTTTTCTTTAGCGAGGGAATATTCACGAGCATGTGAATCCATGCCAGAACCCATGCTGGAGAACAGTAGCAAAGAGATGTCGAAACACTGCCTGCCTCATCTGAGAGACAGACTTAGAATGTGTGTCTAAGCAGTAAGGTTGAGTGAGAGTGTGAACAGAACTCCAGGTTACTGTAACACTTACCTGGACTCTGAGGGAGCGTCTGGACCCTCCGATGTAAAGCCCACACCACTTGCCACCCCAAGCTTGTGTGCATAGGTTCTAGTGCCTCACCCATTTTAGGGAGGAAGAGGTGGGGTTGATGGTACCCTCTGGTTGTGTGCGTGGTGCTGGTTGACTTGGCATGCAGTGTTGGGATCCGCACCTAAAAAGATACCAGATGTCAGGAGCGTTTAAACCTTCCCCTTTCCCTCCACCTGGAGCCCTGATGTTCCCTGTCCCCAGGAAGGCTGGACTCACCGAAGGGCGTGGAGGTGGAAGAGCACAAGTGTAGGGAGGTGAGGGATGCACCAATTGCCAGTTGCTTCACTGATGAAGGTGAATCCAGACCAGCCGCGATTGCCAGGTGTGGTTGGTTCAGAAAGATGACACCTAAAGGTGCTTCTTGCAGCTCAAGCACCGTAGGCGCTTTATGGTTCTTGTGGTTGCTCTTCCTTTGAACTATTCTCCTGTGTCTGCTTGCTGTACTTTACCAACTCAGAGCGGTTTGCTTGCTTGGTCTATTTTCTGTCCTTTTGCTTGCTCACTCAGCTTTCTGTTCCTTTGCTTGCTTGCTCAGCTTTCTGTTCTTTTGCTCGGAACAGTTACACTTGCTTGGAGCAGCTTGTATTGCAGTTCCTAGCTTCCCCTGCGTGCTGCTGCAACGTGCACTCCTATTTTTGTCCAGGTCCCCTTGCATGCTGCCGAGCTCGCTGGTGTCTTTACCAGTAAGCTGACTCGCCAGGTCCGTAATGCTTTTGTTTGAATGCTTTTCTGCTTTCTTTGTAGATGTCTGTGCTCGCGGGAGGGTGGGGGGCGGTTGCTTGCTGAATTACTCAGTGAAAACACAATGCAAAGGCTGAACTCCCGTGCAAGGCTTAAATAGGCACAGCTGCAGGAAGACTAGCATGGAATGCTTGTTGAAGGGCCATGGAACTTTCTGGCGGCCATCTTGGGGAAACAGGCGATTGCGAAAGGGCAGCCATCTTGGAAGATCTTCTTGGAAGTTCCTAAAACATGCCCTCCGTTATTGGCACACATTGGGCAAGAGCGACAACAGTGCATTAATGCAGACCAGCCTCCCTTTCCCTGCAGGGGGGTTTACCCGGTGACATTAGGTCCTCAACCCAGCATAGCCTATGGTCCTGACAGTTACTGCTTTGCAAATAAAATCAAGAGGAAAATTTGCAATAAAGGCTACAGTAGCTCCAGCTCTAGGCGTAAAGGGTAGGTTTCTCTTGGAAAGAGAGAAACACAGTGTGATGCATTTAACAATCCATTTAGAGATAGCTGACTTAGAGACAGGGTCACCTTCTCTACCAGCTGCAACAGAGAAAGAATTTGCTTGTCTTTCTTAGTGGTTTTGTTTTTTCAAGGTAATATACCACTGCTCTCCTGACATCTAGGGACTGATTCATGGAATTTGTGCGCCAAAACAAAGGGATTTGTGCGCCATTCTGCCCGCAAATCCCCATTTGTTAAACAAGGATTTTCGGCCAGAATGGCGCACAAATCCACGTTTTTCAGCGCACAAATTCCATGAATCAGCCCCCTAGTGTATGGAGGCTTCTTTCAGCTGAATTGGTGGGATTCTAAAAGAAAGTTGGAAGTTTGACGGATTGATTCAAAAGGAAGTTAGAAATGAATTTAGGCGCAAAGTGTGTGTGCGCACATTACCACCTTGTCTTTATGAATGGTCACAAATGGGTCTTGAACAGAGAGCCTGCAGTGCACCAGCTCTCCTTATAGAGGTAATGACCAGTAGGAAGGCAGTCTCGTAGGTGAGAGCCTTAAGACTGGCCTTATGCATTGGCTCAAAAGGAGGTCCCATTAATCATGTGATAACTTTCAAGTCCCATCCTGGAGGTAGCTTAGAAATAGGAGGGTGAAGCCTCTTTACCCCTTCCATGAATTCATTAATTACAAGAATTTTCTACCATGAAACCTTGCTCTGAGATGTGGTGCACGCAGAGAGGGCAGCAAGGTGGACCATTATAGAGCTGAGAGGTGTGTTAGATAACGGACTATAACTTCAGGTGAACAATTAATAAGGTTGATGTTTTCAGTGGTGCACCAAATGACAAAATGTTTCCACTTATTGGAGTAACAATGCCTTGTGTTAGTTTTCCGTGCTGCTTTAAGTATTGTGAAGGCATCATGAAGTAAGACACAGACAACAGGTGCAAGATTGGTTCTCAAAAAACTTTATTAACTTAAAAGTCAGGATGGAGTAAGGCCTAACTTGCCCTATGCTAAGGTGGTATTTCCCTACCTAAAGAAAACTAGTTTGTGTCAGGAAGTCTAAATTAAAATTCTGAGAGTCCAAAAGGAACACGTTACCTGTAACTATTGTTCTCCAGAACTAATTGACATGCTCATGAATATTCACTGTCAGGCCGGGAATCCTCAGTAAAAGAAAAAAAAGTTTCATTTTTCACTCACAAACTGTATTTCTCCTTTAAACCAATCACTGTCCTCTGGGACATACTGCCCCCATCAAAGGACAGCCCTCTCCCTAAGGACAGCCCTCTCCCTAAAACCATTATATTAAAAAAAGACAGTCACAAGGGGGCACGGATGGGGTGGTGTTCAAACAGTTAGGATGCATGCTGAGCAGTCGAAAAGCAGAGCTTCAGGGTATATGGGTAGCCCCTCCTCTGGCAACCATCTTCAGATTTGGTAAGCACGTAAAGTGGCAGTATGACAAAGAAGAGGCGCAGAGGAGTCAGAGGGAGGGTTCACATGTGAATCCATGCTAGACCCATGCTGGAGCACAATAGTTACAAGTAACTTGTTCCTTCTCCAGCATGGAGTCTGGCATGGATTCACATGCTCATGAATAACAAACACATAGCAGTACATCTGTTTATGGTCGTTCCATTGAAAGTTTCCAACGAAACCCTTTCCATCGAAAGTTTAGCAACACATTTTTTTCCATCGAACGTATGTGTGTTTGGGATAAATGCATTTTTAGTACATTTTTCTTTTGGGTTGGGGGCTTACTGAACCCCCAGTTTTTACCTTTAAAAGCCCACCCCAAACAAAATTAACCCTTTATCCCACACACACACATTCGATGAAACAAAATGTGTTGCAAAATGTTCGATGGAAAGGATTTTGTTGGAAACTCTTTCGATGGAAAGACCAGATACCCAGTACATTTCACAACCACAGGAGGTGGCAAGGCTCAACAGAAGCAATTAACTGTTACCTCTGGAACAGAGTCACCGAAAGCGAACAGGTTGCATAGCACTGCTTGGCCGACTATGGACTCCTCCCTGGAAACCCTGTGGGCTCTCCGACGGCCGGGCAGCGGTCGGGTCGCCAACCAATGACAGTGCGTGATGCAGCCAGAGAGCCACCTTGAAATGGAAGCCTGGGACAAGGCCTTCCCATGGTTCATAGGACCAAAATTCACCACCAACAGTTGTGAAGTCTTCCAAAAACTCTTTGTTCACGTCACGTAGAACTTACATCAAGTGCATGGCCCTTTCAGCCGGCGACAAAGGCGCTAGGGGGTTGGGTATAGTGTGTGTGGGTGGGGGGAGAACAGGCTAGTTGAGGTGGAATTCCAACAAAACCGTCGGCACGAATAAGGGGTGCATCCACAGCACCACTCAATTTGTGGAAAGTCAGGTATGGTTGCTTTCAGGATAGGGCCTGGATCTCGGCTAACCTCCTGGCAGAGGTGATGGCCACAAGGAAATCCCCTTTCCACGAGAGGAACAAGAGGGGCCTGATGCATAGGCTCGAAGTCCCCCCCCCCCACTCCAATGAGCCTCGTCAGCATCACGTTGAGTTCCCACACCGGGGAAGGAGCCTTCACTGGCGGGAAAGATTGAAAAAGTCCTTTGGGGAACTCCCCGACTAGTCAATGAGACCAAAGTGCAGACGTTCCTGGAGACCTGGTGTAGCGGGAGATAGCCACCAGATGTACCTTGATAGAGGCGGGCACCAGTCTGGCCATGGCCAAGGATAGCAAGTATGGAAGAATCTGCTGGGCCGTGACTCTCAGAGGGGTAATCTTCGTAGACAAGCACCACGCAGCGAACAGCTTCCACTTGTGACCGTAGCACTTCAAAGTCAACGACACCCTGGCCTTGGCGAGGACCTCCCTGCAGGCCACAGGCAACTCATATCATCCAAACTATAGGGCTGCAGGAGCCAAATGCTCAGGTTCAGCGAACTTGGGTCGTGATTAAGGATTGCGCCTCCTACTCTGGTGAGAAGATCTGGAAACTGGCAGCTTGACCGGCGGCGACGCCGACAGGCTGAGAAGGTGCGGATACCAAATGTGCTTCGGCCACGCCGGGGCGAGGAGTATCATCCTGCATTAGCACTGTCTGGTTGTGTTGATGACTCATAGCAGAAACCGCAACTGAGGAAACGCGTACAAAAACATCCTTTCCACCAGGAAGGAGAACGCGTCCCCTAGGCTTGTCGGTTGGTGGAATTTGCTGGCAAACATCTGGAGTTCGCCACCTTTGCAAAAAGATCCATCAGGGGCCTGTACCACTTGACAAAGATGTGGTCCACCTGGTCCTGCCAAAGTTCCCACTCGTGGCAGGAGCGCAATTCCCTGCTGAGGGAGTCTGCGATGGTCTCGACTCCCGCAGGTGAAGGAAGAAGGAACATCTCTTGTCCGACAGCCCAGCCCCACAAGTCCTGTGCTTCCTTGGAGAGCAGAGGGGATAGAGTGCCCCCGTTTGCTGATGTAGAACAGGGTGGTGGTGTTGTCCGTGAAGATCCTCACCACCTTCCCCAACAGGACCCAGAACACTGCCCGTAGCTCCAAGATGTTGATATGGAGATCCTTCTGCTCCGGCAGCCACATGCCTCTGGCATGCAGACGTCCGGTGTGGGCTCCCCAGCCTTCCAGAGAAGCGTCCGTGTTGACAGTCTACTGGTATGGAGGGTTTTGAAACCCAATGCCCCGGGCGATGTTGGAGCGGCGCCCCACCACCCTATTGCCCGACGGAACACCTCATCGAGCAGGACCTTGTCCGTGAACCTGCCGGACACCTGTATCCAGTGAGCATCAAGGAACTCCTGAAGGGGTCTCATTTGCAACCTGCAGAGCCGGATGAGGTAGCTCCAGGACGACATCATGCCGAGCAACGACTTGATGGTCTGCACCGTGGCCGTCTTCATCGACAACAGCTGCTGCACCTTCCCTTGAATGGACGTTACCCTCTCCTCCGAGGGTAATGTCATGCAGGACACTGTATTGAGACTGGCTCCTAGGAACAGCGTTTTCTGCGATGGTGTTAACCAGGACTTTGGATAGTTGATGGAGGGCTGAGAGTACGAAGGAGAAACATTGGCAGACCTGCTCGACTTTCCCCTGGAGTATGCTGCTGGAGAGCGCCCAGGGAACAGGCTGTCTCCGTATCCGCCTTGATGGCCTGGAGGGACTCGTCGATGACCTTCCCAAACAAGTTCTCTCCGAAGGACATGTTCAACACCTTTGCCTGGACTTCCTGTTGGAAATGTGTGGCCTTCATCCAGCATTGTTGACGAAGGCAGTATCTGTTCCCAATCTGCCAGAACCCTGTGTGGGTGGGGTCCAAGGCCACTGTAATGGCGTGATCAGACGCTACTTCACCCTCCTGGAAGAGAGCGAATGCATTCATCCTCTTATCGTCAGGGAGGAACTCCACAATAGGCCCGGCTTGTACCACAGCTCCGTCGTACCTGGCTAGGATCGCCAGTGCATTGGTCGCCTTGATAGTTGACACCGCGGTGCAAATCACCTTCCTTGTCATGGCGCCCATCTTCTTCCCTTCGCTGTCCAGAGGGACTGAAGACGATGAGCATAGGTTAGCTGACCGTTTCCTCGCGGCCTCCAATGCCACCGAATCAGGCGATGGTAGCGACCTCAGGCACTTGGGTGCAGAATCCGGCACCCAATACTTCTCCAGCCTATCCCATTTAGCTGGAGCCGTGCAAAGGTACTTCATGAGGGCCAAGCCCTCTTCACACACATCCAGAAGGGGCACCGCCATGATGGTCTTCCTCTTGGCCTTGCGCCTCTGGTACAAGAAACCCTCCTTCTTGGTCTCTTCCAGCACAATCTGGAACAGCTCGGAGGCTCTGGAGATCATGGAGTCGAATGACCCCACCTCGTCTGGTGGGGACACCCTAGGTGGCGCATCCAAACCCAGAGAATCGCTGTCCGCTGCAACCATATCCTCGCCGTCATCCGTAGTTGTGGCTGTATCCATCCCTGTACCTGTGTCTGGGTCTGTTGGGGGAAAAGGGGCCTAACGCAGATGTGGAGGATAAAAAGGGGGTGTCGGCTGATGCTTCCTCCTCTTCGTTGTAGGCTGAACAGGGGCCTGTGGGACCACCGGGCCCAGGGGCATCTCTTCTGAATCTCTGACACCAAGGTGTGAAGGGTCAACTGAATGTCTAGAAGCACATCCCTCGACTAAGCTGACGGGATCGGAACACTAAGCCCAGAGCCGCCGTCGTCCTCCATGTCCTCGTGGACTGTGTTCAAGGACTCTTGGTCCTCGTTGTGCGTGGACGAGACCTCTATGGCTTGGGTCATGGCCCGGCAGGGCTGTTTCGGGGCCTCCTCATTCCCCATTTCCCCCCCTGCGGGGCTTGAACCAGGGCCTGAGCCGGTTTGCTCCCTTCCGGCGTGCCAGCAGACTTTGCCAAATGTACTGCGGCAGTGTCGTGCCTAAGGGGGCAGGGATACCTTGTGAGCTGTGGGGGCAACCTTCACAGGGTCAGTTCCCTCAGTTGTCGTGATAGCAGCCGCCACCAACTATCGTTATCCTGTGCAGATTGGGCCTGCTTGGGAAGTTCGGCCTTCTCCTCCGCCCATGGCTTCTCAGACTTCTCCCGCAGTTTAGATTTCCTATTCGAGGAGGAGCTAGATTGCCAGCTGGCAATAATAGCACAGGGTGAGTTTGATCGTGCTTTGCCACTTTGGGACCCGCTTCCGCGGCGATCCCGGTGGACTCAGACTTGCAGTTCTTGGCCTTGTTTTGGGCCCCCATGGATGAGGCGCCCTCAAAGAACTTAGAAGACCGCTACTCGGACCGGCTGGTCCTGGGTGCGGCATGGCGCTGCTCGGAGCACAGGGAAGAGGCACTGGTGTTCAGCCACACCGTCAGTCTACTGTGCCTGTCCCTCGTCGTAGTCTTGGAGAACCCGAGGCATATCTCGCACTCCACTTCCTTATGGTCTTGGTGCAGGCAGTAGAAGCATTGCAGGTGTTTGTCATCAACAAACACATTCTGTAGCCCGCACTTGAAATATGAAAGTATGCATCTTTCATGTCCAATGTTGCCATGTAATCCACCTGCGTCAGCAGAGGAATTACCTCTTGCAGCGTTACCATACGAAACTTCTGAGGTTTGACAAATTTGTTCACTAGGCGCAAGTCTAGTACAGGGCGTGTGGTGAGATCCTATGTGTACAAGGAAGTACACTGAATAAATACCCTTGTTTACCTGTAGAAGAGGGACGACTTTGATAGTACCCTTTTCCTGCAGGATCCTTAGGTGTTCTGGTGTTAGGCGTCTTGATCTCAGAGGTCTGAATCGAGGCGGTCAGCTGAACTCGATTCAGTAACCATGGACGACGGTCTTGAGCACCCACTGGTCTGTTGTAATCCCCTTCCATTGGTCCGGGAATGATGGTATACAGCCGCCTACCGGGGAGGCATTGGAGGGGACCCAGATGTGAGTCATTTCTGACTGGAGGAGCCTCTAGGGGTGACATTACGACCCCTTCCTTTACCCCGGCGTTGTCCCCTACGTGGATAGGGGGTAGAGGAGGCAGACCCCTAACGTGAGGACCAATTGCTCCTGGAACCATATTGGTTGTGAGGGGAGCGAGAGTAGAACTGCCCACGAAAGTAGCGACGAGAACCTCCCCCTCCCTGTTGAAATGGTCTTTGAGTAATTTGGTTCTAAGTTTTCAAAGTCTTTTTTGCCGTTTCCAGCACCTCATCAACGGCCTTGCTGATGAGATGAGTCCTCCACCGGCTTGTTGATTAATGCCGCCCGAGTGTCAGGTTTGAACCCGGAGTTCTTCAACGAGGCGTGGCGTTTTAGCACAGTACCCTGGGCTAAATAAAGTCCTTCCAGCTGTCTCCGAAGAGTCCAAAAGAATTTTTGAGAATGTTGTGGTTCACCTGCTTACCCTCAGATACAAGGTTCAGGGACCTCTTGTAGGCCCTCCGGCAGCAGGTTCCATTGAACATCCGAATAGCTGGCCAACAGCGTAGTGTTGTTGGCTATGCGGGTGGAGTATGCTGCCGCAGTAGTTATTCTCTTTCCCAAAGCGTACAATTTCGTACATTCTTTGTCAGGCGGTGTCTCGGCAGTGGACAAGAAGCACCTGCCCTCTTCCTGTCATGACCACCAGAGAATCCGGGGTGGCATGCCCCTAATGTAAAGGGGGTAAGTAGGGGGAAGGGCGAAACAGCTTTTCCACCCATGGATTAACAGTCTTGGTTTGTGAGGGCGTTAATAATAAAGGGGCAATGCGTCTTTTAATTGAAGTAATGGGATAGCCTGACTGGCAGGAGGCTTCTCCTTTAAAATGTCTTTAACAAAATCTGGCACCGCCTAATGTGTGGCAATTTGGAAGTGTTCGGCTGCCACGCCATCTGGTCATCAACAGGTGATGCCGGACGTAACAGCGGGGAGGGGGGTGAGCCATACATAAGGTGACAGGGTCCAGGGTATGGGTAGGGGGCGGCCAAGATGGGTTATCTACCGGCTGGTCATCCCCCCCCCCATTCCTGGGTGTGATCATCAGCAGGATCAGCGAAGGGATCATCATCCTCTAGGTATGGGTAGATAGGAACTCCTTCAGTAAGGTCAAAAACCCCTTCTTCATGAAGTAGGTCAGAGGTCCTCTGGAATTTAGCCATTGGTGTATAAGGGATCTCTTCATGAGGCCTCTTCGGAGCAAACCTTTCAGAAAAGTTTACAAACTTTTCCAGCCTGTTCATGCAACCTTGACTCTTCTCTCTGGTCCATGAGGAGGAGCCAGGAGTCTAGAGGAAAGGGCTCTTCCCGATGATCCTCCTCCCTAGAATGTCGAGATTTCTTAACCAGAGTTTTAGATAAAGATAGAGAACACTCCCAGTAATCTTTCCGCCCCTCCGGGCGTTTCAACGTCTCTTAACGTGTCCTTAGACTTGTCTGTTTAGGCGCCGAAACTATCTTAGCGAGACTCTCGCTGATGTTCGGCGTTACTGGGAGGTGTTTGGACTGTAGCCGGTTGCACCGTGGATTCTGACACAACCCAGGGGCTTAAGCGCCATCAGCGCGCTCTTCTGAGGAGTCTCGACAGCCGCGTGGCTTTTGGTGCTGGGGCCCTTATTTTTAGAATGCCCGGACGCCTATCACTGCCGTGGTTGCAGGGAGGGCTGCCGATCTCGCAAATCGCAGGGTGCAGTCGAAATATCCGACGTACCCGTTGGCGCCTTAGATCGCTTCTACTAAACCGTTGAGGCAGTACCGGGGGTTGTGTACTTTGTGTGAGTATTGGGTGCATCCCTGTCGCCGGCATGTACATTCCCCATAGCAGGACTTACGTCGTGCCTAGCAGGGCCGGGGACGGACGTCGTGGCGCGAGAGCACGCCAATGTAAGGTCAGTGCCGTCCATACTGGATCCTTGGTCGTCGCTTAACTCCTCATCACAGTCGGCGCCGGCGGGGGAGCTACCCTCGGCCTGCGACATAGCGTAGGCTGCCCACACCTTTACTCGATGCTCATTAATAGTCTTAGGACGCAGGAGCTTACAAGGCTTGCAGGACGCCTTTTTGTGATTGAGAGGAAGACACTTATTGCACCGCTGGTGCTCGTCTTTCCATGGGAATTTTTTTAAATGGTGTCCTGTCCATAGCTCAGGAATTTAAAAGACGACAAAACCAAAGGGACAAAGAGGGGAGAAGAAAAGACATTCTTAAAAAGTACAGAAATCCCCTTGACCCCACTCTCCCTAGCCCCAGCCGTCTTCGGCGGTTCAGGAAACAATCATCGAGAAGAAAACGATAATACAAATATGACCGGAGGTGAGGAAATCTAACAATATTGCAATTTGGTAAGAGCTCTGCATAAGGTGACCAGCTAGCTGGGCGGAAAAAGACAATATGAGGGACCTCGACGCGCGAGGGATTTTGGGTACACTACACGTCACGTTAGATATAGTGTTACAGGCATGCCCATGTCAACGTCCCCTTTCAATCCTCGAAAGACAAGATGCTATACTCCACGGTTACCACTAGATGTCGGACTATATGCACAGCATGTGATTCTAAGCAGATTAACAAGCATCAGAACTAAAGGTATACCCATGTGTTTTGGTTTATTGTGCTATTTAAAAGTGATTCTTGTGTAAATATAATAAATCTATATTTTAATGTACATTTCAGTGTTTCTTTGTTGTGCATTACTATGTTCAGAGTACTTTCCTACAGCTCACATCTTCGTCTTATGATAAGCCTGACTGCTCTGCCACTCTACCAAGGTTATATGATAAGTTATTTATAAAACGCCTTTACACAAGTGTTTTTAGGCGTGACAAGGGAGGGAAGACAGGAGGACAAAACAAATTATCTTACTAGGACTTGTGTCATTCAGATCGTGCAAGGGCAACAACGCGAAGTGCAGGGGGAGGCAAGGGGGAAGTGCAATCAGGGCAGCATTGCTCTGAGGACGAGCAACCAGGGAAGGGCAGCTCTCGTTAAGTGCAAGAAGGCAGGGGACTGTCGGGCTCCAGCTAAAGCCTCCAAGTGTGCGTTCGGCCCGGATGCAGTGCAGGGGTGACCGGTCATGGAGTAGCCTGGTCCCAGCGAGACACTGTCGGTAGCTAGGCAACCAGTCAGCGCAGCAGACAGGAAGGTCAGCACGGGAGACACAGCAAGAGACAGAGGTTCCTGCATAGTATAGACTGATACTAAGAGTTGGGGCATCTACAAACCACTGGGATAACTTACTAAAGTCTTACCTCTGAGTGGGACTACTACCCTAACACCTATAACAATCACATTACTTGTGTCTGCCTAGGGTGTAATATCCAACACTTCAGCCCAAGGGATGGGAGAAGGCTGTCAAAGGGCATCTGGGATCACTGCCTGGGTTAGGTCTAACGAGAACAAGAGCAATTGTGCCAGCACATTACAGTGTGGTATAGGATTCTGGGAACATCTAGCATTCTGGGGAGTCATCAGAAACAGGTCACCTGCATTAACAAAAGGTTTACTCATCAATTATAAAGAAATTAAGCTATTTAATGACTTCAGCAATAGAAGAACAAGTTACTTACCCCTGGTAACGTTCTTTCGATTGGATGTTCGTCCCACGTATTCCTCAACTTTGACACTTGTTGTCAAGCTTCGGAAAACATTTTCACCAGAGGGCGCTGTGCGTCGCTGGCATCGAGTCGATGTCCCTCAAAGGCCTCCGTCGAGGATGATGTCATTGAAGGTATGTATAGCACGTGCAGCGACCGTTGGCCTCCGTTCTGTTTTTCCCCCCTTTAATAGCAGAGAAACCTGCAAACACAGGAGTGACCATACTCAGCCTCGAAGGAACGGAAGGGAGGGATAGGATGGGAGGGAGGGCGAAGAGGAATACGTGGGAGGAACATCCAGATGAAAGAACGTTACCAGGGGTAAGTAACTGGCTCTTCGACTGGATTGTGTCCTGCCACGTATTACTCATCTTTGACAGAATCCCACAGCATTATTGGGTTTGGAGGAGGGAGTAGAATTTGAATTCATGCATTTTCATGGACGAGTGTAGCACTGCATTGCCAAAAGTACCATCCTGACTCAGGGAACATTCTCTGCAATAATGCTTAATGAATGTGTGGATGGAAGACCACGTTGCTGCTTCGCAAATGTTTTTAATTGGAACACCCCTTTGCAGGGCTAGATGAGGTAGCCATGCCCCTGGTGGAAGGAGCCCTTAAACCTTCAGGAGGGTCTTCTCCTGCCAACCTGTAACATTCCGAGATTGCCAGAATTATCCATCTGGATAGGGTCTGTTTAGTAACAGCCTGACCCAGCTTATGTCCTGTATATCCAATGAAATGTTGGTCATGAATATGATTCTTAGACATACTTTAAATATAAAAGCTTAACACTCTGCACGGGTCTAAACTATGGAACAAGTTACTTACCTGTAACTGTTGTTCTCCAGCATGGGTCTGGCATGGATTCACATGCTCATGAATATTCCACGTCGTCAGGCTGGGAATCCTGGGTAAAGAAAAAAATCAGTATCAGTTTCGTTTCTGATCTGTCTTTCGTAGTAGTAACCAATCACTGATCTCTGCGTCATACTGACCACAGCCAATGACTGCCCTCTACCTAAGCCCCGCCCCTGGCAGCCATCTTCAGATTTGGTAGCACGTGAAGTGGCAGTATGACCAAGTGAAGAGCCGCAGAGGGGTAGGCGGGAGGGTTCGCATGTGAATCCATGCCAGACCCATGCTGGAGAACAACAGTTACAGGTAAGTAACTTGTTCCTTCTCCAGCATGGGGTCTGGCATGGATTCACATGCTCATGAATATAAGAATAAATAGCAGTACACACATGCACAACCACGGGGGGGGGGTGGCAAAAGGCTCAACATTAAGCAATACAAAGAACTCAACATTAAGCATCTCTTACCTCCTCACCAGGCTCACCTTAAGCGAACAGGTTGCGCAGCACTGCTTGGCCGACCCTGGACTCCTCCCTGGAATCCCGATCGACGCAGTAGAATCTCGTGAAGGTGTGCGTCGACCTCCACGTAGCAGCCCTGCAGATGTCCAGCAGGGGCACACCAGATAAGAACGCCGTAGTAGCAGCGAACGCTCTGGTCGAATGGGCTCTTGGACAGCCTGGCAGCGGTCGGTTAGCCAACCGGTGACAGTGCATGATGCAGACGGAGAGCCATCTGGAAATAGAAGACTTCGAGAGAGCCTTCCCTTGATTCACAGGTCCAAAGTTCAAAAAAAGCTGTGATGTCCTCTGGAAACTCTTCGTGCGGTCCACGTAGAACTTCAGCGCTCTAGCCACATCCAGCGAGTGCAAAGTCCTCTCGGCCGGTGACGAAGGAGACGGGAAGAAAACAGGTAACACCAAGGGCTCGTTAAGATGGAAGTCGGACGGCACCTTGGGCATAAAGGAGGGGTGCGTCCTAAGCACCACCCTCGAGGCATGGAAAGTCAAGTATGGTGCTTTGCAGGATAGGGCCTGGATCTCTCCCACTCGTCGGGCGGAGGTAATGGCCACCAGGAACGCAGTCTTCCACGACACAAACTTCATAGGTGCGGAGTGCATCGGCTCGAATGGGGGCCCCATGAGCCTGGTCAGCACCACGTTAAGTTCCCACGCCGGGAACGACCGGAACAGTCCTTTCATAAACTCTTTTACCAGTCGATGGGACCACAGGGACGTCCGTCCTGTGGTTCTGGTATATCTGGAGATCGCCGCCAGATGAATCTTAATGGAGGCATGGGCTAGCCCAGCCTTTGCCAGCGATAGCAGGTACGGCAGCACTTGAGGGGCCGTAATCCGTAGGGGGTTGATCTTCTGTGCTCGGCACCAGATAGAGAACCTCTTCCACTTATGACCGTAGCATTTGAGAGTCGAGGACGCCCTGGCCTTTGCAAGAACCTCTGCAGTCGGCAGGTATATCGTAGCCTCCAAACTCTAGCGCTGCAGGAGCCAAGCCTGCAGGTTCAGCGACGCCGGGTCGTGGTGGAAGATGGCGCCTCCTTCTCTGGAGAGAAGGTCCGCGTCCGCCGACAGCTTGACGGGAGGGGACGTTGACAAGTCCAGAAGGTCCGGGAACCAGATCTGCCTCGGCCACGCCGGTGCGACGAGGATCATCCTGCACCGGGACCTCTTGAGCTGGCTGATGAGTCGAAGCAGCAACGGCAACGGAGGGAACGCATACAGGTATAGGCCGTCCCAGGGGAACGAGAACGCATCGCCCATGCTTCTCGGCTGGGGAAACCTGCTGGCGAACCTCTTGCACTTCGAGTTCGTCGCTGTTGCGAACAGGTCGATTTGGGGTTTGCCCCATCGTTGGAAGAGTTGATCCACCTGATCCTGGCACAGTTCCCACTCGTGACACGCGCGCAGCTCCCTGCTGAGCGAGTCGGCGATGGGGTTTCTTTCTCCTGCCAAGTGGAAGGGAACCAGGAACATCCCCTGGGCGTCCGCCCAGTGCCACAGATCCTGTGCCTCCTTGGATAGGGCTGGGGATCTGGTGCCTCCCTGCTTACGTATGTAAAACATTGTCGTGGTGTTGTCCGTGAAGATCCGCACCACCTTGCCCTTGAGCGACGGGAGGAACGATTTGAGAGCCCAGAACACGGCTCGGAGTTCCAGGACGTTGATGTGAAGGAGCCTCTCCTCCGGGAGCCAGAGGCCTCTCGCGTGGAGATCTCCGGTGTGGGCGCCCCAACCTTCCAGGGAGGCGTCGGTCGTCACCGTCTCCTGGTACGCCGGCGTCTGAAAGTACTTACCCGCCGTGAGGTGCGCTCGAACGCCCCACCACTGAATCGCCCGCCGGAACACCTCGTTGAGGGGGACCCTGTCTTCGAAGGTGCCCGTCGCCTGCATCCAACGGGCGTCGAGAAATTCTTGAAGAGGGCGCATCCGGAGTCTGCAGAGGCGCACCAGGTAGATGCAAGAGGACATCATCCCCAGGAGGGACTTGATGGACCTCACCCTGGCCACGTCCGTGGCTAGCAGGCGCTGCACTTTGCCTAGAATGGTCTTCGTCCGTTCTTCCGACGGGGCCGCCAGGCGCCTCACTGTTTCGAGCTTCGCTCCCAGAAACAGGGCCACCTGCGACGGCACCAGGTGGGACTTTGGGTAGTTTATGGCGAATCCCAGGTCTGAGAGTAGCTGGACGGTCCTCGCAGTGTGTTCGACGGCGAGTTCCCTCGTCCTTGAGCGGATGAGCCAGTCGTAAAGGTAGGGGTAGACGTGAATCCTCTGCAGGCGCAGCCGCTCCGCCACTGGTGCTAGGCACTTGGTAAAGACCCTGGGGGCCGACTTCAATCCGAACGGCAGTGCTCTGAATTGGTAGTGGTGTCCCTGGACGACGAACCTGAGGAACTTTCAGTGACTTTTGAGGATGGGAACGTGGAAGTATGCATCCTCCAGGTCAAACGACGATAGAAAGTCGCCTTCCTCCAGCTGTCCTAGTACGTGCTGGAGGGTGACCATCCTGAACTTTTGTGATCTGATGTATTTGTTCAAACGACGAAGGTCCAGGATGGGGCGCCAGCCGCCAGTCTACTTCCTGACGAGGAAGTACCTTGAGTACACCCCGGAGCCTCTTCGGGACAAGCTCGATGGCGCCTTTCCTGAGCATCGCCCGTACTTCCAACAGCAGTTGCGGGACGTCATTTTCCTTCCTGGCCACAGGTGGAACGTGAGGGCACTTCTTCAGGAATGCGATAGAGTGTCCTCTTGCCAGGGTATCCAGCACCTAACGGTCGGTGGAGATGGACCGGGGTGCTTCGGTGGGGGCCCGAGACCACGGCCGGTTCAGTCCTGCTTGGAGGTGGTGGCCTTGCCGCCCTGGCCACCTTGCCGACGGTGGCGAGGCGCTCCCTGCTTGCCGCGACCCCTGTAGGCCTCCTGAGACGAGGAGCGTGCCGCCTGGCGGTAGGACGAGCCACCGCTGGATCCCTTGGAGGCACCCTGTCTGCCTCCGGAGCTCCGAAAGGGCCGTCGTTGCTGAAGGGCTCCTAGGGCGCGGGCCGTCTCCGTGTCCGTTTTTATGGCTTGGAGGGACTCGTCCACCGCCTTCCCGAACAAGTTGCTGCCGTCGAACGGCATGTCCAACACCCTGGTCTGGATGTCCTGACGGAAGTCGGTCGCCCGGAGCCAACCCCGTCGTCGTAGGCAACCACTGTTGCCCAGCTGGCGGAACCCAGTATCGGCAATGTCGGTTGCCACCGTTATGGCGTGGTCCGAAGCCACCTCGCCCTCTTGCAGTATTTCCAGGGCCTCGGACCTCTTGTCGTCCGGCAGGAAGTCCAATATGGGGGCCATCTTAAACCAAAGCTCCCTGTCTTAACGGGCCACGATCGCCAGGGCGTTGGCCGCTTTGATCGTCGTCGCCGCCGACGAAATGACCAGCCGCCCCATGGCGTCCAACTTCTTTCCCTCGCCGTCCGGCGGGGAATTCGACGTCGAGGCTCCGGACCCCGCCGCTTTCTTCTTCGCCGCCGCCGAGACGACCGAGTCTGGCGTTGGCTGGGCCCTGAGGCACAGGGGAGCGGTTTCGGGGACCCGGTACTTCTTCTCGTACCGGTCCCGTTTGGCTGGTGCCGTGGAGGGGTTTTTGAGAACCGACAGGCCCTCCTCCCAGATGTCATCGATTAGGGGCACCGCGATGACCGTCGTCGTCGCCCTCAGAACCCGTCGTCGAGCCCAGCGCACCGTCATCTCCCGACTCGTGGGAGGATGAGGAGGGAACTGTAGGCCTTACGGGGGCGAGTGGAGGAGAGGGTTGGGTCCTCCGTCGTTTGTTCTGAGGACTTCCCGACGGGCCAGGTTGCGGGTCCTCCGGCCTGGGCCGTGGGAATCTCGTCCTTATGTCAGAGCATAAGGACTGGATGGCAGACAAAATGGCCGCCGAGCCATCCTGAGGCCTAGGATCCGGCTGCGCCGGAAGGGAAGGCCGCTCTTCCTCACCCTTGTCGTCTTCCTCGGTTATCTCCCGAGGATCTTCCTGACGGGATCGAACCTTCACGAATTGGACTTCGAGGTTCCTCACGGCCTCGGTCAGTTCCTCCTCCGAGGCTGACTCCGAGCTCGAGGATGGCACCGTGCCCCCCCTCGCTTCTTCCATCATGGCGGCCACGACGATGGGCTGAAAAGAGGATTCCCTCCTTGGCGGCAGGGAAACTCTAGTCCCGGAGGCAGTCTCCGCTGGCGGTGTCTCTGCCGGCTTGGCCAGAGTCGCCGCGATAGCCTCGATAGAGGCCTTCGCCTGCTGGGTAGGGGCCTTCACCACCTTAGGTGCGTCCCGGGCCTTCTCCTTCGGGGGAGGGGCGACGCTTCGCTCCCCCTCTTCCGAGATCGGACGGGGCTTCTCCCGAAGCTTACCCGGGGTCTCGGACTTTCTCTTCCCCGAACCGGAGCGTTGGCTCGTGGTTGATGGTGCCAGGGAAGGTGCGCCCTGCCTGGCGACCGAAGAGCCCGACCTTTCGGTGCTCCCGGAGCCAGCGGACTCGCGGCGCTTGGCCTGCTGTTGGGCCCCCGTCGCCGGGGCGCCCGCACAGGACTTAGAAGCCCGCTCGGACCCTTTCTTCTTCTTCTCACCCGTCGAGCCCTTCTCCAACCAGCTTGCGAGACGGGATCGACGGTCCCTCATGGTCCGCTCCGACAAGTTCTTGCAGAACTGGCAGTCCTTCTCTACATGAGTCTTGTCCCCGTGAAGACAGTAGAGGCATCGCGAATGTTCGTCTTCCTTAAACACATTCTGCAGCCCGCATCCAGGGCAGCTGCGAAACAGCTTGGGTCCGGGCGACGAACTCGCATCCTGGGCCATCTCGAAGTAGGCCGCGAATCTTCTGGAATTCTCCAAGAAGTTGGTTCGACGAAATCTTCACCCTTGAGGGGCGTAGGAAAATCCTGCAACGGGTAGCCGTTAACGGGAGTAGAAACGGTGGAGCTTGAGGCTCAATTAACCGAAAAAATGTGAAAATTCACCTGAAAAAACGGGAAACACGCAGTAAAAGCTCGAGAGCACGAGGACTCCCAACACTTGAACGTGCGGTAAAAATCTGGAGATGGCTGCCAGGGGCAGGGCTTAGGTAGAGGGCAGTCATTGGCTGTGGTCAGTATGACGCAGAGATCAGTGATTGGTTACTACTACGAAAGACAGATCAGAAACGAAACTGATACTGATTTTTTTCTTTACCGAGGATTCCCAGCCTGACGACGGGGAATATTCATGAGCATGTGAATCCATGTCAGACCCCATGCTGGAGAAGTAGTCTTTCCTCCAAAATGATTTTGGGCAAAAATGAAGGTTTGACCCTTAAAACAACCCTATCCTTGTGGAAGATAGTAAAGGGTGGCTTGGACGAAAATGCCTGCAAGTCGCTCACTCTATGGGCTGAAGTTAGAGCTACCAATAGAATGGTTTTAAAGGTTAAAAATCTTAAAGGACATGAGAGCAAAGGTTCAAAGGCTGCACACACTAGGAATTTTAAAACCAGATTAAGGTCCTAAACTGGAACCTGGAAAGGAGATGGGGGTTGACAAGTGCGGGGAGGACACATTAATGAGCCCCTTCAGAAATTGTGTAACCAGTGGAATTTTGAAATGGGAACATTCCTTCGACGAGTACTTAAAGATGGATAGCGCTGCCAAGTAGCCTTTAATGGTACCAATCTGGAGCCCCAGGTTAGCTAAAGATAGAAGAAAGGATAAAACATCTGGTGATTTACATAGGAAAGGATCTACATTATTTTCCCTGCGCTAGTTGCAGGACTTATTCCAACGGTACAAAGGCTTTGTTGCTGGCCTTCTGGCCGAAAGCAAAGCCTCCATTACATCATCCGGGAGGTCCCAATCCTTATATCTCATAGAAAACAACAACCTAATTACCTCTCTCCAAGTCCGCCTTTATGGCCGGTCGATGGTGTGCAATTTGCGTTATCTATTTCATAGATGAGAGCACATATATGAAGTCATGATATCTTTAACTCATTAAAACAAAGTTTATTCATTTAACACTGAACCACTACATAAAGAAAAACACATTCATTCAATTTTTACGAGTGCTTTTCCACAAGGCACACAATAAAAGAATATAAACATTTCTCTTAGTTTTTGACGGGCCCAATTTAGGGCAGAAAAAGTGGGGTTAATACGTGACCGATAATTATTACCAGCTCACTCACTGATGTATATAGATCACCATTGTTGTCATTTCTCAATAGTTTTCTTTTGGAGGGAAAACTTGACAATGGGAGACAGGTATTGCAGTCTCTGTTTTAGCTACACACATTTCTTTTTATGCCTAGTAGAGATGTCGTAATAATTGAATGCATGTGTTTTTATTTATGTAGTGATTCTGTGTTAAATGAATAAACTTTGTTTTAATGAGTTCAAGAGATCGGCATGACTTCATATATGTGCTCTAATCTATGGATAACGCAAATTGCTCACCATCGACCAGCCGTAGAGGCGGACTTAGAGAGAGGTAATTAGGCTATTTTCTCTGCTCTCGCTAATACTGTCCCTGTTTCAGCCTAATCCCCCTTTACCAAAAAAATGAGGGAATCATCCATTAGATCTCCTCCTTATATCTCAGCCTTTCAGAAACGATGTGTGAAGGTTGAGTGTCTTGACTTCTGGATGGAGAACCTGACCCTCTTCTCGTGAGAGAAGGTCCTCTCTTTGTGGAAGACATATCGGAGGACAGATGGACATGTCCAGAAGGTCCGGGTACCACGTCCTACTGGCCCAATCCGGGGAAATTAGGATCATGGGTTTCCCGAACCGTCTCCACCTCCTGATCACATGAGGAATGACGGGGACTGGAGGAAACGCGTACAGGAGTGGAAACTCCCAGTCCACTACGAATGGGTCTCCTAGAGCTCCTCTTGGGAGAAATTCCCTGGAGCAATACTGTTCGCACTTCCGGTTGACCTCGGTCGCAAAAAGGTCTACTTGAGGGGTTCCCCAAAGGGTGAAGATATCTTGAAGGACTTCCTGAGCTAGTTGCCACTCGTGGGAGACTGTGCTCCGCCTGCTCAGAGAGTCCACTGCCGTGTTCTGCTATCCGGCTAGGTGAATGTAACGCTTACCTTAGACTCCTCGGGGACACCACGTGATATTCGGAAACTTCTCAGAGTGCGCAGTTATCTTTTGTTCACTATCCCAACTGGACTCTCAATCTATGCATAAAAACAATTACCACACCAAATAACTGAGTGATTCCTGAAGTAGGGGGAAATAAGAACCTTTTCCAAAAAACTGCATAGTTTGGTTACCTTAGTTAGTGATTTAGTTAGCTCTCCATCCTGCTTCTGTGCAGGGGCGCGTGTTCTGAAGAAGGGATGTGAGAAGGAAGGATGAATTGCCCAATATGGAATTTACCTATCAAACGAACTACACTACTGTGACTGGAGAATGAAGGGAACACTACGGAACACCTAGAAACACCTAAAAGGTACACTTCCTAACAGTGCTCAGACAGGAATGGTGTCGCTAGCCAACTAATTGCAAGAAACACCCAAATGTGTCTAAAAACTGAAGTGCACAACTCGAAGGATTTTAGATTCCTAAATGTGTAAACTTAGTGTACCTAATGACGACAGAAAACACGAACACCACTGTTCCTAGAAACAATATTCTCCACACAACCCCCCTTCTGTGAGGCAGATACAACTAGTATGGTTTTAGCATTCACTTGCGCACTAAGAACGAATGTGTGAAGAGCCCCTATGGCACCTTTAGTAATGGAGAAAACTAGATGAGTAAAAATACTTGCTGTGATACAAGGGGCGACAACTGGAACGAGCGCCTCGAAAATTCTCCTCACAAATGACTCCAAAAGGAAAAGCGTACACTGCCAGCTAACGCTGACGAACGCCAACTTCACACAGGGTTCACAGAAATAGGGACTGCGGACTGAACGGGAAAAGCAATAACCAGGGCACTACTAAAAGGGTATCTATGAAATACTAAGAAAGCTGAGGAATTCCTGTCAGAGGGCTGAACCGCGGTAAGCGTTCGCTGAAACAGCTGAAGACGCGAAGCGCCGTTGAGCAAAGGGGAGGGGCTTAAATACTCCAGAGTGACAGAAAACTAGACTGCTGGCCCAAACTAGAGGTTGTAACATCAGGCCGCCATGTTGGGTGATGAGGAAGAGTCTAACCTACCTATCCTTAGACCAGCAGGAAATCTTGGAAATTCTTTTGCGAGGGAACCCCGTAATCATGACAGTGAACTTCTTGAATTGCCCAGTACCAGAGCTGCATTGCCTCTCTGCACAGTGGTAGTGACCCTATACCACCTCTCTTGTGGAGGTACTACATGGCCACTGTGTTGTCTGTCATTATCAGGACATTCTTCAGTGCTGATTGCCCTCCATTCTAAAAGATTGATATGTAGTTTGGACTCAGATGGAGACCAACGACCGCTGATTGTCAGATCATTGGCATGCGCTCCCCACCCCGTGAGTGAGGCGTCCGTCACTACTGTAATCTCCGGCCAAGGTTGCCAAAAATGTTCCCCCTTCAGAATGTTGACCTCACAGGCCCACCACAGAAGATCCTGTGCTACCCTGCTTGGAACCTGAAGTAGGTCCCTCATCTTTCCTTATAACTGGGACCATTGTGTTCTTAGAGCCCATTGAAGGGATCTCATTCTCAGGTGGGCCTCTAGCACCAAAATAATGCAGGATGCCATGAGGCTGAGCAACCTCAATATATTGAAGGTCGGAGGATTCTGGGCAGTTTGAAATTTGGTAACCATCTGAAGAATGTCTTGAGCCCTCACCCTGGGTGGCAAGCTCTTTCCCAAGTATGGGTCTAGTACAGCGCCGGTATATTGGAGTTGCTGGGAAGGTGTCATCTGTAACTTCTTGAAATAGGAGGAGAAGGCCAGTCTGTGAAGGGAGTGGCAGGTGACGGAGATGATCCAGGGATTGTTCGGGAGAACATTCTCTGATCAGCCAATCATCTAGGTGGGGGTAGACATGGATCCCCCCTCTCCTGAGATGCGCTGCCACCACCATCATCACTTTGGTGAAGACCCTCAGGCGAAGGTCAACCTGAAAGGCAGGACTTGTAACTGATAGTGCGAGCCGCCAACGGCAAACCTCAGGTATTTTCTGTGATTGAGATTGATTGGCACATGAAAATAAACACCCTGAAGGTCCAATGACACCAACCAATCCTGTAACTGGAGGGCCTGAAGGATCAGAGAAAGTGTGACCATCTTGAACTTATCATTCCTGAGGAACTTGTTCTAGTATCTCAAGTCCAAGATGGGTCTCAGTCCCCGGTCCTTTTTGGGAATAAAAAAATATGGAGCTACAGGCACTGGTTCTATAGCACCTTTCTCTAGCAGGGGACATTTCCTGCACAAGGAGCAGATCTGGAATCCTCAGAGCGTTTCCCTGGTGGATTGTTTTGAGGCGTTATAATGGAAGGCAGTAACGTGGGCTATTGTCTCCAGAGCACAAGCATCTGAAGTAATGGCTCACCATTCTTCGAGATGCTGAGATAGTCAACCCCCTGACCCCCACCAGTGATTCGTAACGCAAGCTCTCAAAGGGGTTTTGGAGCGGTTGCTACAGCTGCCGATGCCAAGGAAGCTGTAGCTGGAATTGCACGCTTTCCTCGTCCACCACGAGGGTTTCATCTTTGGCCTCTTGACTTTCTTTCCAAATGAGTAGTAGTAGTAACGCTAGGATCGCCCTATCCATGGTTGTCCTGAAGAACGAAAAGGCGGAGGTTGCCTAACAGCGGCCCCTAAAGATTTGGCAGCCGCCTTTGAGGTTTGCAACCTCTCAAGGCTCTCGTCAGCCTGATTGCCAAAAAGGTGAGACCCTGTCAAATGGCATGTTTAGAAGACGGGCCTGCACATCTGGTGCGGAGCTAGACTTCCACAACCACTCAAATCTGTGCATAACCGTGCTTGTAGCCATGGACCTGCAGACGGCTGTCTGCAGTGTCCAATCCAGATTGAAGGGATTCACGCATGACTTCTTTGCCATCCTTAATGATAGCTAGGAAACCCTCCCTTTCCTCCCCTTCTGGAATGTGCTCCGCCGCCATGGATATGCACTCCCACAGAGTGTATGAAAACCTGGCTAAGGCACATGTGGAGTTGGCCGACTTCAGGGCCATTCTCCCAGCTGAAAATACCTTGCGCATCCATCCACATGCTTGCCGTCCCTATCTGGAGGAATGGTAGGGTACACTGCATTATTGGTTGTAGCTGTGGTCCACCAGACTCTCGGGAGTGGGGTGTTTGAACAGGTAGCCGGGGTCGCTTCTGGAAGTGCAGTATATTTTTGTGAGGGATTTACCCACTGCAGGTATGGAATCCGGGTGTTAAGAAGGATTTCTGAACTCTGACCAGGAGGGGCCGAGGTACAGAAGGCCAACCTAGTTTCTTGAAACAGGGTAACCTCTGTAGAAGCCAGACCAATCAGGGTAGCTATGGCAGGCGGTCAAGACTAAGGGCCTCACTACACGGTAGGCGGTAAGGGTTTACCGGTACCGGTATTTTACCGGTACCGGTAAACCCATACCGCCTTACTACGAGGTCCCTTTGCGGGTTGGGGAATTTAACGCCTGCTTTTTGCAGGCGTTAAAAACCAACCCGCAAAGGGAACAGGGAGCTAATTACAGTACCGCAATTTGCGGTGCCGTAATTAGCACCTTCCCCATTCCCATTATGCCCTATGGGGCAAAAATGGGAATGGGGAAGGGCAATAGGGGAAGGGGGAATTACCGCCCCACCAACCTTGGAATAGGGCAGTAATTCCCCTTTCTACCAAGGCGGTGCTGGTATTTTACCGGCATGGACCAAGGTGCAAATAGCACCTTGGTCCACCGCCATCCGTGTAATGAGGCCCTAAGTCTCAGGAGGGGTGACGGTGACTGAAGAACCTCATTGAGCACACAGAGCAAGGACACTTACAAATTACTCCAGACAGGTGTTATATTAAAAATATAAACACATTTATTACAAGGCCTTTGTAACAGAGACCATAGCAAAGAATCACAGTAACACGAAGTAAACCAATACATCACACTCAATACAATATATATACACGACCAAGAGGGTCTAAAGGGGTGACTGCACGAAATATGTCGACAACCTAGATGGGAAGGAAACCGGCAGTGCAGTTGCCCAGTTCAACATCACTTATTCACCTAACTAAGAGGCAGTCCAAGCCCTAAGAAGAGGGGAGCCTTGTGCTCAATAGTACATGTAGTGCAAGCGCACACGGCTGTTCCAATGGGCGAAATGGGGTCTCTTCAGGGGTCTCTAGCAGCTCGGGAAGCTGGATGAGTGTTACGCTCACCTGGCTCCCACTAGGGCGTCGATCTGAACTGGACAGCTGCGGTCTCCACCAATGTGACGCGTAGGGCCGAGATGACGGACTGGACTGGCCCACCTAGCTTCGTTTGCTTGGCCCGTAGGAATATTCTTCTGCAAATGGAGAAAGGGAATTAACCACCTGTGGAGTTGAGCGTAAATCCCCCAACCCCCCTGTTCTCCCCACAGATATCCCCTCTTGTAGTCTCACCTGATGGTTTGAAAAGATGAGCTCTCCATCCTGCATTGAGCGCAGGGGCGCGTTGATAACCAGTTGCTTCACTGGCTCGAAGGAATTGGTGAGTTCCAGAACAATATTGACTCCGAAAAGTATGTAGTTCGTAAGAGTTCACATGTCTGACTTTCACTCTTGTCATATTCCTTGCAGTTTGCAGCTTGACCCCAGCGAAGAGTTCTTCGTGGTAGCCGACGAAGTTCAGGTAAGGATTTGGCTTATCCTACACAGTTAAATAAAATAAGGCCAGAATGTAACCTGTTGCTTGCTCCCTTATTCAGGTGTGGAGAGAAAATATGAAGTTCGGGGAATAATGCCTCCGGCGGTAAAATTAGGTAAGTCTATTGTGGTGAGAAGAGTTCCCCTTGTTTGTCCCTTTGTCTCACCTTGTTGTCCTTTTGTTCCCCTTAGGAGCCGGGGTACGGCGAGGATGCAATGGAGACTGCGCCGAACCGTGTAGAGGAATAGTACCCCCGGCGGTAATCAGGTAAGTCTATGGGGGTAGTTACTATTGCCTCTGTTTATTCCCTTGGCTCACCTTTGCTGTTCTTGTGTTCCCCTTAGGTGCCGGAGTGCGGCGGGAACATGCAGAAGGATGCGGTGGATCGTGAGGGTGCTGGGAAGGCCCGCGAGTTCAGCGCGGCGCTGCAGCAGGCAAAGAGGCACGCGTAAAATACTTCTTTCTTCCAGCTCGAAGGCGCAGTGGATCCGGAATTCAGGTAAGGATCGAAGGTTTTGTAAGGATCGAAGGTTTTGCTCTGATTCTAACCTTTTCTCCTTCTGTTCCTCCCTTTTTCTAGGAGCTGCAGACTCGAGGCGGGCGTGGCAGAAGACTGGATGCAGGCTTGCAGACACGGTGAGCGTTACACTGCTGGATGCAGAACGCGAAGCGTGTGCTGCTCTTCGGGCGTGGTTTAAATAGCCCCCAAAGTAGTCCCAGGTAAGTATTCCTCCCCAGCCCCACCCGAGTAAAAAAATAGTCCCTAGGTAAAATAGTCCCTTCCAAGCCTCATTTGGCTTGGAGCTCTGCAGCATGGTCTGCATCAGGTAAGCTTGCAGCATGGTCTGCATCAGGTAAGTTCTACTCTATGAGCCTGGCACCTATGGCGCCAGGACTGACTCTCCATATGAGCCTGGTGCCATAGGCGCCAGGCCCGCACCCAAACAGCCCCTAGCAGGGGTTTTTGGGCTTGCTCAAAATAACTTGATGCCTGCTTCCGGGGTTGCTGGACCTGGTCTGGTTCCCCGAGGGTAGGCATCATGACAATGAGGCAATGAAGAATAAGTTCCCACTATTCAAGAAGGACCTCCACTTGAAGGCAGAGGCAGTTCGAGAGTTCAGGATGGAGTTGCTATTGCGCAATAGCAGTAGACAAGAGAGGGGGCCCCAGGGGCCACTCGTGCGTCAACATTAGCTCTTGCGCTAGGGGCCACCGGTTGGGGTATTGATTACTCACCGGTCCCTGATGCAAGGAGACCCAAACTTCGGCAGGTTAGTCCAATTCGGTTGCAGGTTCGAATGCGGCAAAAAGGACGTCTCTGCACCTTTTAGTTCCTCAGATCCAGCGATGATTCCCAAACGGGACAGTGGCGATTTCTCCGCTCCGGGTGGATCAAACGCCCCAGTTTCACTGCAGCAGACTTCAGGGGCAAGAGGGTCACAAATGCAGCAGACTTGCAAAGGACGTTGCTGCAGCAGGGCAACACGGTAACCATGTTTACTCCGGTCCGGGCGCACTCGTCTCACGTCAGACCTGGGAATGCCAAGTGTACGAAATTTGGTGCAAGGGTGCCGTCGACACAGAACTAGCAGTATACCAAGTTTCGAGGGCCTCCTCAAAACGACGGCAGAGACAGAGCAAAGGTCCTGCGTAAGCTGGTCAGCCCACTTCCGAGAAAGCTTACTTGCTGGGTTTGGTGAAGGTGCCGAGAATAGTTGGACCCACTATTCCAATGGGTCGAAGCGTCTTCGCAGACCTTTTAGGACGACCAGATGCAGAGGGGTCCCACGGGACGACAGCGGGTTCAGGGTGCCAAACCTTCCAGCGGGTCACCAGCGGTTCCTCGACTCAGTTTCGTAGTTGCAGGATACTTGGATCCTATCCTTTGTTCAGTGAGAACTCAGGAGATCGACCTGGTAGTGGGGTTTTCAGCCTCCTCTTATCCAAAGTTCCATTCGCCCCAAAACAGAGAGGAGCCAATGGGAGATCTGCTCACAAACACACACACTCCATACGTGGACCAATCACAGACCACGGTGGTCTCAGGCATTCAGGACACTCCAGACTCTCTGGCACCCAGGATGTGTATTGGGACCAGGCATCCCAGCCCACATCCTGGAGGCACACACACAAGGCATGCAGAAGCCCACAAAAGCATTGGGATTTGCGGGAAAGTGCATGACCAAATAAGGACTGGCCCGGGTCGACTTGACCTGGGGAAGGTGAAGGGGCAAGATGGCCAAAGGACAGGACAAAAAAACCTCGTGGCATGGCCATTTTGGAGCCAGGCCACCTATTTGTGCCAAACGTGGCTAACATGGCAGGAAAGGGTTAAAAATATTGCGAAACGATAGCTGCCACCAGTCCTGTCCATGACACATCTGCACAGTTCATAAAAAGTCCAGCGAGAGTATCTAGGGCCTTTGGAAATGACTATAGACCCAAGTGTGCTGTATGGTAAAATACATTGCACACTTGTTACAGCAACATGAGGAAAGGACTAAGGGAAACAAAGTCTCCCAGTACTGACTGTCTTAAGGGCATGTCAGTTTCCACATAAAAAGTGAGCGAAAGCCCAGAGGCGTAAAGCTGATGTAACGCTCACCTGACTCCCACGGAGGCGCTGGCCTGGTTCGCGCTGCTGTGACCTCTTCAAAAGGTGATTCGCAGGGTTCGGAAGACGGACTGGACCGGGCCCCCAAATCTGGCTTGTCTGGCTCGCAGAAGTATCCTTCTGTAGGCGAAAATAGGGGATTAACTGTCTGCGGGGTAATGCAATCAGCCTCCCACTTTCCCCTCTCACCCTCCTCGAAACCCTCTTGTGATTCCTCGTAGCGTCTCACCTTAGGGTCTGGAAGGACGAGCTCTCCATCCTGCTTCTGATGCAGGGGCGCGTTGGTATCCAGTTACTTCACTGGATTTTCGGATTGGTGAGAACCAAACTTGCTTGGCTTCCAGGTACGTTTTTTGATAAGAGGTTCCCCTTGTGTCCATGCATTAATGTACTAATGCTAGTGTCTTTTTCCCCATAGGGGCCGGGGTACGGAATGCCGGGGAACAGGCACCGACCCGAGATGAGAGGTGAAATCCTTGTAGAAATCAGGTAAGTCTTTAATGAGCGTTTTTTGGTAATGTCTTTTCATTCGCTCATTAACGCTGATGTCTTTTTACCCTTAGGGGCCGTGGTCCGGAAATGCCATGATGCGGCGCGGACCCGAAATGAAGAGGGAATGAATCAACAGGTAAGTCTTAACATGGAGAATTAGCTTTCCTTATTCCCTTCTCTCTCTCACCTTTTGTTCTGGTCTTTTTCTCCCTAGGCGCTGGGGCGTGACTGCGAATCCGGATGATCGCTGCTGAACATGGAGGCGCCCTGTAAAGGGGAGTGGAATGCGGCGCTGCAGCGATCAACGCGATGAGCTTTTAAATAAAAGTCTTCCTTTTCAGGATTGTCGGCGAGATGTCTCCGGGATGCGGATTTAGCAGGTAAGGACTTTTCCTTCTTCTGTTCTCTTCTTCTCTTCCTTTGCAGGTGATCCAGGATGCTGGCAGGCGTGGCAGAAGTCAGGATGCAGGAGCAGACACGGTGAGCGTCCAGCTGCTAGAAGCAGAACGCGAAGCACGTGTGGCTGTTCGGGTGGGGTTTAAATAGCCTTGGAAGAAGTTCCAGGTATGTATCCTTCCTCCAATCAGGTATGTATCCTTCCCCGACCACGCCCAGATGGTAAATTAGTCCCACAGGTAAAGTAGTTCCTTTCAGGCCTCAAGGAAAATTACCTACACATAGGAAAGATTTCCTAACACCAGGGACTCCCAATTTTTAGCCACCCCATTTTGTAAGGCCACATGAAAGGGTAAGATTGGGTCTGTAGGTGGACCTTGGTCGAGAATATCAGTAAAGTCATCTTGAATAAATTGAACCGGTGGTCTTGCCCAGTCTAGATACTCTACCACCTTTGACATCAGGTGCTGATACGAAGAGTCAGCATGCTCTCCTGGCTCTGGCCTGCAGAACTCAGTTTGAGGCAATGTAGCAACACCACTCGCAGTGAGTCGATAAGATCTCTCATCTTACTTTCCACTGAGATTAAACATTCTGGCACATTTGGAGTTCCAAACTCAAGACCAAAGGGGTCCTCTTCTTGAGACCGTTCTTCGTCCTCAAAAATCAAAGAAAGGGATTTAAAATACTCCTTTTTAGGCAAAGGGGTATACGTTTTCTCGGCAAAGGGGTATATGTTTTCTCAGGAACCACCAAAGGTGTAGCAGGTTTTAGAGAAGGCTTTAGTTTAGCACCTTTGTCAGTCTTAACCTGCTCAGAAGGCTGTGCTGACACCACAAGATTCTTCAGCACCGATGGTTTCGGTGTCAACGAAGGCGTTGATGGTAATGGATTTCTTCTTTGAGGTGTGTGGAGTCTTAGACGGTGTCAAGGACATCAAGCGCTCGTCACGACTCTGGTGACATTTCTTCATCGGAGAACACGAAGGTTCTCGATGGGTTTTTCTTTGACCACCCGGGCTCAAGGGCGTGCAAGTGTCGGAACGGGACCGCTCTCGGCCAGCTTCTGAAGAAGGCGAGGACAGAGGCTTGCCCTTTTCGAATATTTCCAGCATTTTCACACGAAATGCCTCTCACTCTGCAGATGAAGAATGTTTGGTGGGGCACTTACATTTTCTGGGGGATTCGTCTGACGATGATGAAGAGGATGGCAAACGATTGTGCTGTCTTCGATTGTTTCTTCGAGGACTAGTGGCGGGAAGCACTACGGGATTTTTTGTAACTCTCGCGTCTAGGAGAATGATCTCCAGGCTCGACGATCGAGGAAGGATCAATTTTAGATTTACGACGTACCTGCAACTTCCCATTTCTTTCTCGCCTGGATATTCCTGTCACTGCCTGACATTTCTAGCTGGAATCTGTGATGCGGCCTTCCCCCAGACACCACAGGCAAGAGCGATGCCGATCCGTGTTGGACATTTTCAAATCGCATTCTTTACATTTCTTGAAACCCGAGCGAGGTGTAGTCGGGGTTGGTGGCGAAGACATGTCGATGATTTTTGAAGAACTCTATAGTAAATAAATACTAGCGAGGTGCGCTGAGTCTACGAAGCAAACACGTTTGCAGAAAAACAGAACTGAGGCCAACGGGCGCTGTGCGTGCTACTTATACACCCGATGAAGTCACCCTGGATGGAGGCCTTCGAGGGACATCGACTCAACGCCATCGGCGTATGACGCCCTCTGCCGAGAATTTTTTTTCCCAAGCTGGATGTGATTATCAAAGATAGGAGGACACAATCCATTTGAATTCATTTCTGTGTTAATTCCTTCTACCTTAGAGACACCAAGCTCTTTGGCTGGACTTTGGGACTTTTAATTTCTGAGAAAGAGAAAGAGAAAAAGAGAGAGAGAGAGAGAGAGAGAGAGAGAGAGAGAGACCTTTTTCCCCACTCTCTCGTGTATTTTTCTTTGATTTGAACCCTGTGTTTCTTTTGGTTTTGGAGTCTGATAAACTTCATCATCTTTGTGTATTGTGACACAGCACCCTCAGTGCAGTGTCAAAGAGAAGTCTTTGGATTTTTCTAAGGTTTAAATACGTTCTCTTGGATAAACTACTGTTTCCAAGAGTAGTAACGTGAAGAACAAGTTACTTCTTACCTTGTAACGTTCTTTCGATGGGATGTTCCTCCGACGTATTCCTTATCTTTGATAGATCATCTCCCAGCTTGCTGGCCTCGGAATTTTTTTTTCATTTGAGGGCGCTGCGCGTCGACGTCCCTCGAGCCGATGTCCCTCGACGGCCTCTGTATCGGCGCCAACGTCATCACGCGTATAACTAGACTCACGCAGCGTCCGTTGCTCAGTTCCCTTTTGACATTAACAGTTGTTTTACATTAATTGAATTATTGACCTTGAAGGAGCGTAAGCTGCAACCACTAGGGAAGTATTACTGCGGGGATGGATGGGAAGGGCGATAAGGAATACGTCGGAGGAACATCCCATCGAAAGAACGTTTCAAGGTAAGAAGTAACTTGTTCTTCGAAGGGATTGTGTCCTCCGACGTATTCCTCATCTTTGATAGACTCCCATAGCAGTGGTGTGTAATTGGAGGTGGGAGTAAAACGCCATGTTTCCTTTTAGGAATGAACCGAATGTAATACGGCTTTGCCAAACCTAGTCTCTTGACTAGAGAAGGAATCCAGGTTTTAAAATCTTGTGAAGGTATGTGCGGACGACCATGTGGCAGCCGCACATATGTCTCGAACCGGAACCCCTCTTTGGAGGGCCGAAGAGGCTGCGATATCCCTGGTTGAATGAGCCCTAAGATTTTGAGGAGGCTCTTTCCCTGCTAGTTTGTAACATTTCAGGATGGCCAAAATAATCCATCTGGAAATGGTTTGTTTTGTTATCGGTAGTCCTAATTTGTGCCCTGAGTAACCTACGAACAGTTGGTCTGCTTGCCTGATCCTAGCAAGTCTGCTGATGTAAAATCTTAAAGCCCGCCTTGGGTCCAGCCTATGTAGCCTTTCTTCCTCTTTCCCCGGATGGGGAGGCGGATAGAATGAAGGTAAAGTAATATTCTGAGTGATTTGGAATTCAGCAACCACCTTTGGGAGGAAATTAGGCTTCAACTGTAGGACAACTTTGTCTTTATGAAAAATTGTATGAGGGGGTTTACAAGATAGAGCTTGTAATTCGCTCACCCTTCTAGCAGATGTTAAAGCCACTAATAAGACAGTTTTAAGGGTGAGAAATCTTAGCGAACAAGAGTGGAGTGGTTCAAAAGGAGTACCCATCAGGAAATTTAAGACAAAATTTAAGTCCCATAAAGGAACCTGGAAAGGTCTTGGAGGGTAGACATTAGTTAATACGAAGGCTCCTCTGCAGTGCGCTTGAAGATCGATAGCGCTGCAAGATAGCCCTTGATAGTGCCAACTTGAAGGCCTGAATTTGCCAAGTAGAGTAGAAAAGATAACACCGTCGGTGTACCACATGAAAAGGGGTCGATATTCTCTTCTCTACACCAGCTGCAAAATTTGTTCCAATGGCAGCTGTATAAAGACTTTGTTGCTGGCCTTCTGGCCGAAAGCAACACTTCCATGACGTCATCAGTGAGGTCCCAATCCTTGTATCTCAACCTTTCAGAAGCCAGGCGTGAAGGTTGAGGGTTCTGATGTCTGGATGGAGAACCTGCCCTCCCTTCTGTGAGAGAAGATTCTCCTTGAGTGGAAGACGAACTGGAGGGCAGATGGACATGTCCAGAAGGTCCGGGTACCACGTACTCCTGGCCCAGTCTGGGGGCAATTAGGATCATGGTCCTCCGGAATCTTCTCAACCTCCTGATCATTTGAGGAATGACAGGGACTGGTGGAAACGCGTACAGGAGTTGAAACTCCCAGTCCACTACGAACGCGTCCCCTAGAGCACCTCTCGGGGGAAATTCCCTTGAACAAAACAGATTGGACTGGTGGCAAACGGATCCACTTGAGGGGTTCCCCAAAGGGCGAAGATCTCCTGAAGGACTTCCTGAGCTAGTTCCCACTCGTGGGAGACACTGCCCTGCCTGCTCAGAGCGTCCGCCGTCAAGTTCTTCTCTCCGGCTAGGTGAACTGCCGATAGAGAGATTCCTTCTTGAATTGCCCAAAACCAGAGCTGCATTGCCTCTCTGCACAGTGGCAGTGATCCTACGCCTCCTCTTTTGTTGAGGTAGTGCATGGCCACTGTGTTGTCCGTCATCAGGAAATTTTTCCCCTGTACAGATGACAGAAAAGCTTTCAGCGCTAGTCTGATTGCTCTCAGCTCTAACAGGTTGATATGTAGTCTGGACTCCGATGGAGACCAACGACCGCCGATGGTCAAGTCGTTGGTATGGGCTCCCCACCCCGTAAGTGAGGCATCTGTGACTACTGTTATCTCCGGCCATGGTTGCCAAAACAATTCCCCCTTCAAGATGTTTTCCTGGTAGGCCCACCACTGAAGGTCTCGAGCCACCTTGTCCGGAACCTGAAGGAGGTCTGTCATTCTCCCTGAGAATTGCAACCACCGAGTTCTCAGTGCCCACTGAAGAGATCTCATTCTCAGGCGAGCCTCTGGCACAAGGAAGATGCAGGATGCCATGAGGCCTAGCAACCTCAAAAAGTCGAAGGCTGGGAGACGTTGGGCATTTTGAAACTTGGTGACCATCTGCAGAATATCTTGAGCCATCACCTCTGGTGGCGAGGCTTTTCCCAGGGAAGTGTCCAGGACCGCTCCAATGAACTGGAGTCTCTGTGATGGTATCATCTGTGACTTCTTTAAATTGAGGGAGAACCCCAGTTTGTGAAGGAAGTGGCAGACATAATCTAGCTGGATCTGAGCTTGTTCCGAAGATACAGCTCTGATCAGCCAATCGTCCAGGTAGGGGTAGACGTGGATCCCTTCCCTCCTTGGACTTGCAGCCACTACCGACATTAGCTTGGTGAAGACTCTCGGGGCGGAGGTCAGCCCAAATGGCAGAACTCGAAATTGATAATGAGAGCCGCCAAATGCGAACCTCAGGTATTTCCTGTGTTTGAGATGGATTGGCACATGGAAATAAGCATCCTGGAGGTCCAGAGATAACAGCCAGACCTGGAGCTGGAGGGCCTGAAGGATCTGAGAGAGAGTTACCATCTTGAACTTGTCCTTCCTGAGGAACTTGTTCAATTCTTCTAAGTCCAAGATAGGTCTCAGTCCTCCATCTTTCTTCGGTGTGAGAAAGTAGGGAGGGGGTGGGGCGGGGGGAGTACCAGCCCTTGTTCCTCTCCGGTACTGGTTCTATGGCACCTTTCTCTAGCAGGTCTACAATTTCCTGCAAGAGGAGCAGATCTGGAACTTTCAGAGAGCTGTTCCCTGGTGGATGACAGGGATGCGTAGAAAGGGCAGGCAGTAACCTTGGGCATCTGACGTAATAGCCTGCCATTCCGTCAGGTGTTGAGTTAACCTGCCCCCTACTGGTGTTTTGTGAAGAGTCCTCAGAGCGGTTTGGAGGCGGCTGATGCAGATGCCGAGGGTAAAGAGGCACCTGCTGCTGCTGCGGCTTTTGTATTTTTACCCCGTCCACCTCGGGTGAATTTTTTCTGACCCCTTTGAACCGGCTGTCCTCTGCCTTTTCCGAATGCGGAATAGAAGCGAAAGGACTTACCTCTACAGGAGGTTCCTGAGGGACGATATGGTGTCTGACGGATTGCAGCTCCTAGGGATTTTGCTGCTGCCTTTGATGTTTGTAGTTTTTCTAAACTGTCATCCGCCTTCTTACCAAACAAAGAAGAGCCGTCAAAGGGCATATTCAAGAGTCTGCTTTGCACATCTGGAGCAAAACCAGACTTCCGCAACCAAGCAAATCTCTGGGTTGTTGTACTTACAGCCATGGCCCTGCTGATGCTGTCAGCAGAATCGATGCCAGTTTGAAGGGATTCGCACATAGCGTCTTTACCATCCTTGATGATGTTTAGGAACGCTTCCCTTTCTTCTCTCTCAGAGAGGCAGTCAGCCGCTGATGAAGCACACTCCCAAAGTGTGTGGCTGAACCTTGCGAGCGTACAAGTAGCATTGATGGATTTCAACGCCATGCAACATGCGGAAAAGACTTCTTTGGCCATAGAGTCATATCTCTCATCATCCCTGTCCTGTGGAACAGTAGGGTAAGCCGATTTACTACCTGCTAAAGTAGCTGCCTGAACAATCAGACTCTTCGGAGTTGGAAGTTTGGATAAATATTCAGGGTCAGCAGAAGACACCCTATATTTAGCTGATAATTTTTTGTTAACCGCCGGGATTACCTCAGGTGTTTCCCAGTTTGCCAATATTCTCCTCAATAATGCTGCATGAAATGGCACCATAGGATCCTCCTGTGGACCTTTGACCAAGATGTCTGTGAGCTCGTCTTGCTGAAAAGCAGGTGAGGGTGTGGACCACCCCATAAA
This sequence comes from Ambystoma mexicanum, assembly GCF_040938575.1. Classification (NCBI taxonomy): domain Eukaryota; kingdom Metazoa; phylum Chordata; class Amphibia; order Caudata; family Ambystomatidae; genus Ambystoma; species Ambystoma mexicanum. Next base: position 656,101,890 of record NC_090924.1, read on the forward strand.
CTCTATTATCCTTGCCATCAAGGTTCTATAAGGGGTTTCAGCATGTTCCCCTGGGTCTGGTGTGGCAAATTCCACTTCTGGGGAAGTGTCCAACCCACTTGCTTCCTGTAGGGATTCATGGAGGTCTTTCAACCTACTTCCTCAGAGGTAAATTCCTCTGGTGCAGGAGTTGCAGATCCCTGCAACTCAAAAGGTCTTTCCTGATCCGAACCCTCCCCTTCTTCATACATAGAAGTTAAGACTCTGGAGTGATTAGGTCTTGAAAATGGTATAAATCCCATTTCCAGAGCAGAAAGAGCCAAATTCGTCATGATTGGCTGAGAAAACGTCGACACGGACGTTAAATGCTTCGAAGCCATCGAAAAAGGCGTCGAGAAAGGTGGTAGAGGCCTCGATGAACTCGAGAGTATCGGGATTCTACTCGAGGTTGTCGACAACATTCTCGAGGCTCTGGGTATGGCCACTGGCTGTGAGGTGGCCGTGGGTTTATCCTTTCTCGGCATCGACGTCTGCGTCGAAGACAGCGTCGACTCGACTGACCTGTGTGTCGAAGAACCCTTCGATAACGGCGTTGATGCCGCCGATCTATGCATCGAAGGGATCTTCGACGACGGCGAAGATGCCGCCGATCTATGCATCGAAGGGATCTTCGACGACGGCGAAGACGCAACCTTACCTTTACTCGAGGGTTTGTGACGCTCTCGAGTGGCTTCTTTCGCCGGGTGCTGTGACTCGCGGCTTTTTGATTTTTCGGGTCTTTCACCCAGGGTATCACCCTCAGCAGTCTTCGAGGGGGTCGAGGCCGCTTTCTCGAAGATGCTTAGCATCTTTTTCCTGAATTCCTCCCACTCAGCCTGAGAGCTACGTTTTGTGGGGCAGGAGACCCTTTTTGGGGAAACGGAAGACGAGGAAGGGGATCTTCAACATCTCTTTTTTGAATGCTTAGATCTCGAAGAGTGATGGGAACTGCTTCGAGACCTAGAACGAGAATGTCTTTTGTGATGGCAAGGAGACGAATGTCTCGACTCCGCCGAGGAAACTTTCGAAGAAGTTTTAACTGCCTTACCTCTCTCGAGCTTCCCCTCACGCTCCTTCAAGGCTTTCGCCGTCATGGATATGCAGTCCTCGCACTCCGAACAATGGTGCTCGATTCCCAGGCACCATAAACAGATCCTGTGAGGATCCTTCAACGACCTTTTCTTTCCACAGTCTCGACATTTTTTGAAGCCGGACCGTGGAGTCGTCGGTTCGGGTGAGGAAGCCATCGAATACGAGTCGGTATTCACGAGGAATAATGATATATTTGTACTGAAGAACTGAGCAACGATATTCCGAGGCCCCACGAAGCGCGGAAAAACGGAACTGAGCAATGGGCGCTGCGCGAGTCTATTTATACGCGTGATGACGTCGGCGCCGATACAGAGGCCGTCGAGGGACATAGACGCGCAGCGCCCTCTACTGAATTTTTTTTCCGAGGACAGCAAGCTGGGAGATGATCTATCAAAGATAAGGAATATGTCGGAGGACACAATCCCTTCGAAATTAACTTTTACTTACCTTTTTCTCTTTATAGACCCAGCACACACTATCTTCCATAGGGGAGGGTTTACTTAGTATCTCCTTTGTCTACCTTCTCATGTAACATTTTTATGTTACCCTTTCTACAATTAATGGCTGGTGGCAGTGGTTTACCTTTTCCTACCATTGTGCGTTTTTATTGCAGGCTGCATTCGCAGCTGCAGTATTGCACCCACGGGTGCCTGTTTTGTCAAAATGGCCTCTGTCTTTTTTTGCCATTTCTTGTTGGAAAGGTCCTTCTTGAAATTTACTCTGCGTGCCAAACCAGGTTTGGTCCCTTTGTTCATTTTGTCTTTGGCGAGATTCAATGGTGAAGCCTGCCTCTGGCTCCAGCATGTCTGGCAGGTTAGGAAGCAAGGGAGGTGCCCAAAACAGAAAAGATTGTAGTTCGGGAGGATATCTTGCGCTCACACTATACACTTGATCTAAGTTTTAAATTTTTACAAGTCCAACATCATTATTCATAAGGTCACTCCAAGTGTTACTTCAATATGAATGTTTTTATTTTAATTCTTCTATAGAAAAACACAGCCAACACGTGTTTCGACCACCGGTCGTTCTCAAGACTGTACAAAATTACACATTCATTCAATATATATATTTTTCAAAAACCATACCATATTGTGTCACATGTCAGGTCAGGATGATGGAAAACTCACGGCATAATCAAGAATTTTAATCAGTGTTTAAAGAAAAAAAACAAATTTAAGACCATAAATTAGTGTCTCAATCAAAATATCTCCATTTGATCAACGAAAATAGACAGTTATTATCTGTATTCCACAATTAGATCCACTAATGTATTCATTATCAAATTAAATTAAACTGAGTCAGCATAAAAACAATTAGACTGCAATATATAAACTTCATGCATGGTTAGTTACTCCAAAATAAGAAACTTGTACCCAAACACCTTGTGAAGCCATTCCAACATGACCAAAATGTGAGTTGCCAAAATAAAGGTATAAGTGTGTCTTAAATCTTATTGGTGCTTTGTTAAACAGTGTTACTATAATCGGTGCTTACCCCATGTACACTCCCTATATCTCTTAAATTTGAGATCTCAATGTCAAATGATCACACTTGATCTTATGTTGAAAATTCAGAGTTCCAATCCTATATAGGGAAAACCTTGAATTATTATACTTTAGTATGTAGAACTTAAATGCCAAACTATATTCATAAATGATTGGAAATGCTCACCCACCTGTACGGATGAGTATTGAGTAAATGAGTATTCGAAATTCCTGTAGTCTTATAATTGCTGTGCTGTGTGAGTGATAGCTAGGATGCAAAAGAATGGGAGAGACTTGCATAAAAGGGGAGGTCTTTTGCAAGGAAGGCAGAGTCTCTCTCTCTCCCTCTCTCCCTCTCTCCCTCTCTCCCTCTCTCCCTCTCTCCCTCTCCCTCTCCTTTGCTGCTGCAAGAACCGAGTGCCAGGGGACAGAAACACCAGAATCTAGTGCATCGCCCTCAAGCCGGACCCGAGTTCCAGGAAGATCTTCAAGGCTCGAAGCTGGACTAACCAAGCCTGAGCCACCTCAACAGAGTGCTGGACCCCAGAAGTATGGAAAGTCCACAAGGTGTCCAAGAAACACGGAGGTGGTCTTTGCCATTAGCTGAAACCGTGAAGTGCCGCTGATCTGAATTGTGCCCTTTGCTGCCGCTGACCTTCAAACCGTAGTGTAGGAGTCCCCAGACGTCCTCCCTCTTGTCCCCACGACTGAGGCCCAGGAACAACAGAATCTGCAGGACTACAACAGGAACAGAAGCCAGCTGCAACCTTTTCTGCAGACTCAAGGTACTGTGGAACTAGGGGTACCTCTTGCTGTTGATTGCTCTCACTGGAGACTTGCATTTGTTGCCCTTTGCAGCGTTGCTTGCAGCTTTGCCCTTCACAAGCCAGCTTGTGGCACAACAGGGATTCTTTTTTTTTTTACAACAAAACTCTCATTGTGCAAGACTTTTGTGCTTCAAGAAGTGCCTCGGCTCCCCTAGAGTTTGCTCAATTGACATTGGCTGTCCCGACGCCCTAGAGACTCTTCTTACCCTTTGACTTTGTTTTTAACTATCCCTCCAAAGTTGTACATACCTTACCTTACTTTTAGGAAAGGATTAACCTAGATTTCATTGGGGGATTTTAAAGGGCTTACCTGTTTGAGAAACTTGTTAAGACATGCATTACTTACCGTAAAAGTATTTCTAATGGTTGTATCTGCTTAGATTCACATGCTGTGGATATGGTCCGACATCCAGTGGTAACCGCGGGGTACAGGATCTTGTCTTTCGAGAATCGAAAGAGGACATTGACATGGGCGTGTGTTAGGAAGAATTCTCTGTTTAGGCTGAATTTAATGAGTTACTCACCTGGTTGTTCTCTAGGCTTCCCCCTGTTGCAACTGATGTGGTAATGGAGTTGGGGGAGGAGGATAGGAAAGAGTATGAATGTGTGAAACTAGCTTTGATAGCTAGGTTTGGGAAGACCCCTTCCCAGTATCTTAAGAGGTTTAGGAGCCTCAAAAAGCATGATGGTACCCCTTGGGCTACCTGGGTGTGTGAAGGGTTGAAAAACTTAGAGGGATGGATTAAGGGTTACAAGGTGAACACTTATGAAGGAATGAGAAATCTGGTAATGATGGAGTCAATTTATGATGCCTGCTCTCCTGAGCTCAGACAGCACTTGGCTGATTCACAGGAATTAGATCCTAGGAAACTAGCTAAGGCTGCTGACTTGTGGGTTGCCAACAGGGCTACTCACAAGGATTCTGGGGTAACTCAGAAGAAGGATGAGGGAAGACAGCCTAAGAAAGACTCCAAAGAGAATTCTAATAATCCTAATTCCAAAGAGGGCCCCAAACAAAACCATAAGGGTAAGCCACCTGGGAAACCACAGCAGAGTAGTATACCTTCTGGGGCTAAACCAGAAGGAGGTCAGAACAAGCCTCCATTCCAAAGGGCCTTTGGGGCCTGTTATGTTTGTAAGGCTACTGACCATGTGAAAGGAGATCCCAGATGTAAGGGTAAACCTTCAGGGGTCCAACTTGTCTCCTTAGCCTTCGCTCCAGAGGAGGAAGTCACTATGGCAAGTGGAAACTTTCTACTACTGGCGGATGAACCCACTGGAGTCTCCGCCAGTGTTTCTTTAGTCTCTCTGGGGTTGTGGGAACAGCAGAATTTAGATGTATATAATTCTATCCCAGATAATACTAAAGAGTATTAGAAGGACAGTGTCCACGTGAATGGTCAGGAGACTCCTGCCATCAGGGACACTGGGGCCAGCATAACTGTGGTGGATGAATCATTTTTCAAGGCAGAGGATGTTGCTAAGGCACCCAAATGCCTCACCAAGTTAGCTGGAGGGCCTGTGTAGATGTGTCCCCAGTTACCAGTTCTCATCCAGTGTAATGATATGGCTGTGAAGATACCTGTCAGGATACAATGTGAAGTGCCAGGAAGAGTTCTGCTAGGAAATGACCTGAAAGCTCTGGGAGTTGTGTCACATACCCCCAGACCTCCTAGTAAAAGGTTACAGGAGCTCACCAAATCTGCAAGAGAGAAAACCCTGCGAGGTTTATCTCAGGAGATGACAGAAATCACTCCTCTCCCACTGGAACAACTTACTGCAGTAACTACCAGGTCAGGAGCAAAGGGGCAACCCAAGACTCCTAGGAAAAAGCCTACAGCAAGCACTCCAGTGCTTCCAACGAGGACTTCCCCGAGGTTGTCCAAAGTTACACCTGTAACTCCACCTCCAGCTGAGGCTGAGAGGGAGGTACAACCCTGTTTGGTTGAACTAGACTCTGAAGAAGAGCTAGTAGGAGGCCCAGAACTTATTGGAGACCTGGACCCGGCTGACCATCCTGAGCTGCAGTCTTTACTGGCAGAAGGTGGACCCAGCAGGACAGCTTTCCGTAAGGGACAAAGAGAATGTCCAACTCTGGAGGGTCTCCACCAGCAGGCAGCTTCTCAGGCTGATGGGCAAGAGCCTGGGAAGTATAGGTTACACTGGGAAGATGGCCTCTTCTACAGTGAACCAACCGAATCTGAACCTGGAGCATACCAACGCCTGGTAGTGCCCCAAGAGAACAGACAACCGTTCTTGCAACTAGCCCACGAGATTCCTTTGGCTGGTCACTTGAGTTTCAAGAAGACCAAGGAAAGGCTCTCTCTCTACTTCTATTGGCCAAAAATGGGGGCTGAAGTAGATAGGTATTGCAGGAGCTGCCATACGTGCCAGACTTCTGGTAAGGTTGGTTCCAAGAATGTGGCACCTTTAGTGCCTCTCCCAGTCGTGGGAGTCCCATTTGAGAGGGTAGGGATTGACATTGTTGGTCCCCTTGATCCCCCAACCTCCTCAGGCAACAGGTTTATCCTTGTTGTAGTAGACCATGCTACTAGGTACCCTGAGGCAATTCCTATGAGGACTGTTACAGCTCAGGCTGTGGCTAAGGCCCTCCTTGGTATCTTTACCAGGGTTGGGTTTCCTAAGGAGGTGATCTCTGACAGGGGGACAAATTTTATGTCCAACTACATGAAAGCCATGTGGAAAACTTGCGGAGTCACCTACAAGTTCTCAACCGCCTACCACCCTCAGGCAAACGGGTTGGTTGAAAGATTTAACAGAACCATGAAGAGCATGATAGGTGCCTTAGAAGAGCCCCTTAAGAAGAAGTGGGACCTTCTACTGCCATGCCTTCTATTTGCTTATAGGGAAGTCCCTCAGGAGGAAGTGGGTTATTCTCCCTTTGAACTTCTCTATGGCCATCCCGTCAGAGGCCCCTTGGCCCTGATTAAGGAGGGGTTGGAGAGTGCTCCTTCCCCCAAGCCAGTCAGAGTGACTGACTATGTGATAGGTCTCCGAAGGAGAATGTCACATGATGGCAGAAGCAAGTGACAACTTGAAAGCTGGCCAAGCCCTGATCAAACATTGGCATGATCAGAAGGCTAACATGGTTGAGTTTACTCAAGACCAGCTAGTTCTAGTTATGCTCCCAACAAGGCAGAGGGCCTTGCAAGACAAATGGATGGGACCCTTCAAGGTTGTGGGAAAACTTGGAGGTCAACTATCTGGTGGATCTGGGCAAACCCAGGGAAGCTCCCAGAGTCTTCCACACCAACCGCCTCAAAGCCTATGTCTCTAGACCAGAAGTAGGAGCATTGCTTCTAGCTTCATCGGAAGAGGAGGAGGAGAGTGACGCTCTACCTGACCTCCTGAGAGGCTTACCTTTGGACGAAAAGGTTGAAGGAGTTAATCTCTCTTCAGATCTGACCCCTGAGCAACAGGAGGAGTGCAAAGCTATGTTAAATCAGTTTGCCCCCCTGTTCTCACTTTCACCAGGCTTGACCCCTTGGGGACAGCATGAGATACTCACTGGTGACTGTCTGCCAGTCAAAAGCAGGGGATATAGAATGTCAGAACATGTCAGAACCCACATCAAAGGAGAGGTCAAGAAGATGCTTGATCTCGGGGTAATAGAGCCCTCTACTAGTCCATGGTCTAGCCCAGTAGTGTTAGTACCAAAGGCAGGATCCAAAGAGTTGAGATTCTGTGTGGACTATAGAGCTCTTAATGCAGTCACCAAGACTGATGCCCACCCTTTGCCAAGGACAGATGAGTTGGTGGATAAACTTGGTGCAGCCAAGTACCTCAGCACACTGGACCTTACGTCAGGCTACTGGCAAATAGCCCTGACAGACCATGCCAAGGAGAAAACTGCATTTTCTACCCCAGTTGGCCTATACCAATTCAAGGTTATGCCTTTTGGACTGAAAAATGCACCTGCAACATTCCAGAGGATGGTGAACCAAGTTCTAGCTGGGATGGAGGACTTCTGCATGGCATACTTGGATGACATTGCAGTCTTCAGCCACTCCTGGGAAGAACATGTGACCCACTTAGGACATGTTTTGCAGGCTCTTGAGCAGGCCAATCTGACCATAAAAGCAAGCAAGTGCCAAATTGGTCAGAGTAAAGTGGTCTACCTTGGACATGAGGTAGGAGGTGGAGAAATAAGGCCTTTGCTCAGCAAGATTGAAGCTGTGCAAAATTGGACTACACCTACTACTCAGACCCAGGTGAGAGCCTTCTTAGGCCTCACTGGGTACTACAGGAATTTCATTGAGAACTATGGGACCATAGCTTCTCCTCTGAATGTGATCTCCTCTCCAAAATTCCCTAAGAAGGTCAAATGGAATGAGGAATGCAATCAGGCCTTTGAAAACCTGAAGAAAGCTCTTTGCCAAGCTCCAGTACTCAGAGCTCCTGACTACCACCAAACTTTCATTGTACAAACTGATGCTTCCAATGTAGGTATAGGTGCAGTTCTTAGCCAACTGGATGAGAAGGGTAGGAAACACCCCATTTGCTTCATCAGTAGAAAACTGAAGGATCCTGAAACAAGGTGGGCAACAATCGAAAGAGAATGCTTTGCTATTGTGTGGGCACTGAAGAAGTTTAGGCCATACTTGTATGGTTCTACTTTTGTCATTCAGACTGACCACCAACCCTTGAGATGGTTAATGCAAATGAAAGGGGAAAATCCAAAACTATTGAGATGGTCAATCTGCCTCCAAGGGTTTGATTTCACCATTGAGCACAGGTCAGGGTTGTCACCATCAAAATGCTGATGGACTCTCTAGGATGTATGTCATCGACTAGAGGTATGAGGTTCATCCAGGAGTGGATTAAATCCTCCTGTCCCTTAGTCTGGGGGGGGCGAGTGTTAGGAAGAATTCTCTGTTTAGGCTGAATTTCCTAACCTAGTGAGTCCCCCAGCAGCTTTGCTGGATTTTTTGGGGTTTATTTTTTTCTCCTGCCAAGAGTGAGACTCTTTTACCCTCACTCTTGGACATGACTTGAGAGTGTCTGTGACTTGCTATGTGCTTATGGGCTACGGGGTAATTTTCCCCATAGGCCATCATTGGTTTTTGAATGTGTGTTACACAGCACCCTCCGTGCAGTAGCACAGGGGTGTCCTAGAGACCCCCAAACTTAGACTCCACACCCTGGGACTGACTACTGTCTCCCTGGGTCTGTAAAGTTGCCATTGACTTTACTAGTCTTAATTTAGGAACTTAACCAGTACAAACCATCTTACTGTGGAAGTACTGGTAGGGGCCATTAGATTGCCCCTGGGTCTGTTGTCGAGGGGGTACTGTCCCGTCCCCCCTCGCCGAGTTCTGGCTGGTGGCAGTGGATACCATGGAAATATTCCACCGGAATATTTCCCAATGGGATTTCCCATTGTTTTTGATGCACCACTTTTTGGTGCAATGTTAAGGATACCGCCGGTTTATTTATTTAATATAAATTCACCGGTTGGGATTTTTGCCGGAACTCGCCGCCAAAATGGCGTCTAGGTTCACTTCAGTAACCCTGAACCCGAGTCGAGCCTTTGTTCCACTTTTGGCGGGCTTCTGCACAGAAGCCCTCCAAAGTGGTGCCATTCTGTCTGGGTACCACAGGGGGTGTGGGAGGGGGTTTAGGCACCCTGGACTGAGTTGCCTTGCCAACTCATGTCGCACTCTAGTGTGATTGGCCCAAGTGGTGAGCCACCCCGCTCACCACTTAGCATGTTTGAGTGACAGCTAGGCTGTATGAATGGGGGTTTGCTGCATAAAAGCAGGGTTTTTGGGACTGGTTCTTCAGAAGTCGCCACAGGACCTAAGAAGCCGAAGAGGGAGAAGCCGAGCCGACCTGCCAAGACGACACCACCGGTGAAGCCCTGCAGAACCGTCTCACCACTTTTCCCGACGACAGAGGAGATCTCCCGCCGGAGAGTCTTCTTCCCTTAACTGGTGGGGACAACCAGTTGCTGCCTTCTTTTCGCCGTCCCGAAGCATCTCGTGGCCGCCTTGCCTGTGCCAAGCACTCTGGCAACCGGGATACCACTTTTTACCTCAACCGCGAAAGAGGGGAAAAATCCTTTGTGACCGGAAAACTCCATGGCTGGCCTCATCCCTGGTAGTGCAACGACCTGCAGCTTTCCCCTACGTCGAGATCACCTCTTCCTCAGGACGACGCCGCGACTTGCACCCACTACCAGGAACGACTACCACCGCTGGAGGAATCTTTCCACTTTTAAAGGTACTGTGTTCCGCCCGGCCTCCCTTGCCACCGATTGTACGAGGTAGATTTAGCCCTCGGCTCTCGAACCTGGGTAGGTCTGGGACACCCTAACTAAACTTTTCAGAACCGTAGTAAAACCTTTTTGCTCACCTGCAAAGACTTGTGACATTGTGTGATCTTGGGCACATTTTTCGCCTGGCTCCCTCTAAAGCGGGCCCCGAACTAATTCTCCTTGTTCCACCATTGACTGTCTTTGCTAACCTTATGTGAAAAGTGTTTTACCTTGCTGCTCTCTTTATTTCTGCCTTTTCCCTCCCTTTTGGTAATACTTGTTGGCGTACCATCTAACGTTAAGCGCTCACCTCTGGTTGGAAATAAGTGGGGTTAACTTAGAATTGTCCAACAAATGATTAGGGATGTACATATGAGTAATAGTAACTGTGTTTGACTTTCTTACCTTTTCTAATGTGCTAGTGTAATTTATGAGTGTACCTTTAATAAATAAGTTTATACTTTTACACCTAGCTCTGGTCAGTGTTTGCTTGTGCTACTGTGCCTCTGTACCTATTGTGTATCCTCTGTATACTGCCTAACTCTTCTTGAGGGAAGTCTGACTGCTCAGCCACAGCGACCACAGTGAATCTGTGCGGTGCAGACTGCTACCAAGTGGGTTTACTGCCAACACCTGTAGTCTTAAATCTTTTGCAGTGGTCCCAGAGGGAACTGCACAGGTTTCTGCCTAACAGCGTGCCTGTAACACTATCCCTACGTGATGTGTAGTGTACCCAAAATCCCTCACGCATACCTCCGACTGTATTTTTTCTGCCAAGAGGGAGCCTTGTGACTATCGTGAATGAGTATAGAAAAGAGAAAGAAAGTGGTAAGACATCGATGTTCCTTCCATCCGAGCGGGGAGGAAGGGTGGGCGCATGTGAATCTAAGCAGTTACAACCATCAGACATGCTTTTACGGTAAGTAATGCATGTCTTAACAAGTTTCTCAAACAGGTAAGCACTTTAGAATCCCCCAATGAAATCTAGGTTAACCCTTTCCTACAAGTAAGGTATGTACGACTTTTGCATGCATGTCTTCTGATGTTTGTTAATCTGCTTAGAATCGCATGCAGTGCATAGACTAGCGAGCAGTACCCGGAGTAGGAGGTGGGTTGTGAGAAGGAACAGTAGTGAAAAAATGACCCACCTGAGAATCAGACCTAGAATGAGTGTCTAGGCAATAGAGTCTTTTGTAAAGGTGTGTACAGAACTCCAGGTTGCCGCTTTGCAAATAGATTCAAGGGGAACATTTGCAATGAATGCTATGGACGCCCCACTGCCTCGAGTGGAATGTGCTCTAGGCTTGAAGGGCAGTTCTCTCTTAGCAAGATTGTAGCAGAGAGTAATGCATTTGACAATCCACCTAGAGATAGTGATTTGGAGACTGCGTCTCCTTCTCTTCCTGCCACCACCGAAACAAAAAACTTTCTAAGTGGTTGAGTTCTTTCCATGTAGAACATGACAGCTCTGTGCACATCCAGTGTGTGCAGGGTTCATTCTCCCAGGCTTGAAGGATTTTGAAAGAAGGTTGGTAGTTCTAGTCACTGGTTCACATGAAACTTTGAAATTAATTTAGGCGCAAATCTAGGGTGAGTGCGCAGAACCACCTTGTCTTTGTGAACTGTTACGAAGGGATCTAGGATCGAGCAATTCCTGATGGCGGTAATAGCTATTAAAAAAGCTGTCTTAAGGGCGAGGTCTAGACTTACCTTGTGCATGGGCTCGAAAGGAGCCCCCATAAGCCTAGTCAACACCACGTTTAGGTCCCATCCGGGAGCTGGGTTAGAAATGGGATGGTGAATTCTTGTAACGCTCACCTGACTCCCACGGAGACGCTGACGAGGTCTGGAATGCTGTGGCCTCTTCTACGGTGATGCGCAGAACTCGGAAGACCAACTGGACAGGACCCCCAAATCTCGCTTGTCTGACTCGCAGGAGAATCCTTCTGCAGATGGAGAAAGGGGATTAACTACCTGCGGAGTAGCGCGTCGGCCTCCCACTTCCCTCTTTCGCTCTCCTCAGACCACCTCCGAAATTCCCCGTTAACTCTCACCTTAAGGTTTGAAAGGACGAGCTCTCCATCCTGCTTCTGGTGCAGGGGTGCGATTATATCCAGTTACTTCACTGGTGTTCGGATTGGTGAGGATCCAAGCTTACTTGACTTTCCTGGCAAGGTGCCGTAAGTATACTGTTGTAAAAGTTCAAGAGTTGGCCTCCTTTTCTATTTGCCTTTATATTCAGTAGTCCGTCTCTTATCCCTTTTATCACAGGTGCCGAGTGAAGATTTCGCGTAGAGGAAACAATTCGCCGAAGGTAAACTCAGGCGAGTTATGATGGGTGGTTCCTTTAATGTCCTTATATTCACCCACAAATGCTTGTGTCTTTTTTCCCATAGGGGCCAGGGTACGGTACTGCCGAAGAAGCGGCGCCGACCCGAGATGAGGGAAGATTCTCCCAACAATAATCAGGTAAGTCTTATGGCGAAAATCTGGCTTTCCTCAATATGTTCCTTTTGCTCACCTTTAGTTCTTCTCTTCCCCCTTAGGCGCAGGTATGCGGCGGAGCTTGCAGATGGTCACCAAGGAGCACGGAGATGCCTCGTGAACAGGTGAGTGGAACGCTGCGCTGCAGCGAGCAACGCGATGCGTCTTTAAAATAAATGTCTTCCCTTAGGATCGCCGGCGTGATGACTCCGGACTCCGGGTAGAAGCAGGTAATGTTCTTCTGTTCACCTTTTCCCTTCTCTTCTTTCCTTTCAGATGTTCCAGGATGGAGGCGGGCGTGGCTGGAGTCAGGATGCAGGAGCAGACACGGTGAGCGTCCAACTGCTAGGTGCAGAACAACGCGAAGCGTGAGCTGCTGTCTGGCCGTGGCTTAAATAGCCCCCAAAGTAGTTCCAGGTACGTATTCTTCCCCGGCCACGCCCGAGTGGCAAAATAGTCCCACAGGTATAATAGTCCCTTTCAGGCCTCAAAGAGGTCTGGATCTGGCAGCACGGTCTGCATCAGGTAAGTTCACATAAACACTCCCTTTATGAGCCTGGCGCCTATGGCGCCAGGACTGAGGTCCAAAATGAGCCTGGCGCCAAAGGCGCCTGGACTGTGTCCAAAGGACCCCTACTAGGGGTTGCTGGCCTTTTCCCCGGGAACATGTCTGCTTCTGGGGACGCTGGTCCTGGACTGGTTCTCCGGGAGTAGGCATCATGACAATTCTTTTCACTCCCTCCATGAAAGCTTTAGTAACTGGTATCTTCCACCATGACACTTTCTGTTGTGATGTAGTGTAGGCTGAAAGTGCAGCTAGGTGTACCTTTATGCAGTTGAAGACCAGGCCTGAGTCAAGTAAATGAGTTAGGTACAAAACAATGTGTGTGGGAGAGCAGTTAATCGGGTTAATGCTCTTTGAGTTGCACCAGATGACAAACCGTTTCCATTTACTGGAATAGCACTATCTGGTGTTCGGCTTTCTTGCTTCTCAGAGAATGTCCATACATCTGAGGGAGTTGCAGGTGTCCAAACTCGAGGACCTCAGGAGCCAGGTTGCTAAGTTCAATGTCTGTGGGCATGGGTGAAGCGTCTCCCCTCTGTCTTGCAACATGTTGTACAGGCAAGGCAGTTTGACTGGAGGATCAGTCAGTTTGACTGGAGGAGATAGGGACATCTCCATCAGATGAGCAAACCAGGGTTGGCAGGCCCACATGGGGGCCACCAGTATCATCGCGACTGGTCCCTTGTGCATCTTGTGCACAATCTTGTTGAGAAGGTGAGTCGGGGGGGAAAAGCGTAGACAAATCTCCCTGACCATGTTATCCAGAGTCAGTTCCCCTTGGAGCGGTTCTGGGGGTACCTGGAGGCGTAATCCTGTCATTGAGCGTTCTCCATAGTTGCAAACAGATCCATCTCTGGGAAGCCCCATTCTGCGAAAACGTTGGAGACAATGTGTTTGTGTAATCGCCATTCGTACTCCCTGGGCAACGGAAAATCTCTGCTGAGTACGTCTGCCAAAAGATTGAGTTCCCTGGAACATGTTGTGATAGTAGGAACATGTTGCGTTTGAGAGCCGACTTCCAAATGTTCTGGGACAGTTTGGACAGCCCTGGAGAATCAGTGCCAGCATGTTTGTTCAGATAGTACATGGCCGTGGGGCTGTCTGAGGATCAGGATCGTCTTCCCTTGCAGTTGTGTCTGGAAAGCTTTTAGTGCTTTGAACACTGCCAACAGTTAGAACACGTTTATGTGGTTGGATGCTATGTCTGACGACCAAACTCTGTGCGCCGTTTGTTGAAGCCAGTGAGCTCCCCACCCTGTAAGAGACGAGTCTGTGGTTAGAGTAGCTTCCACTGCGGGGGTGGTAAAGGATTTCCTTTTCAAGAGAGAGGCTCTCAGTTGACCAACAGTGCAGCGAGAGAACGAGGGCCAGCGAGATGACCACGAGATCGTCCCACTGTCCGCTGGCCTGACACCACTGGCTGTTGAGCCACTCTTGCATTGGGCGCATGTGCAGGCGCGTGTGAGGAACCAAGTAGATATATGGCGCCATCATTCCTAGCAGTCGCATAGCCTTGCGTACAGTCACCTCTTGACTGGCTACATACTGAGGGATCTGAAACAACATGTTTTGGACCCTCTCGTTGCAGGGGAAGACGAGGCCATCCTTTGTTCGAATTAGAGCCCCTAGGAACGGTTTGACCTGACTAGGGTCTAGGCAGGATTTCTTCTGGTTGATAGAGAATCCCAGACTGAATAAAAGATCTATCGTCTTTTGGGTATTTGACAGACATGTTTTGTAAGAGTCCCCTGTTATGAGCCAGTCGTCGAGGTAAGGATAGACCGGGATGGATTGCCTGCGCAGATGTACTGCTGCCACCATTAGTACTTTTGTAAATACCTTTGGCGCAGATGCTATGCCGAAGGGTAGTACTTTGAACTGATAATGCTTGTCCTGTACCATAAATCTGAGGTATTTTCTGTGCGCTGGCAACATTGAAATATGAAAGTATGCAACATTCATGTCCAGTGTTACCATGCAATCCCCCTGTGTTAGCAGTGGGATTACTTCCTGCAGTGTGACCATGCAGAACCTTTGTGGCTTTACAAACTTGTTCGCTGGGAGCAGATCTAGAACAGGGCGCATGGTTAGATCCTTTTTGGGTACAAGGAAGTACACTGAATAAATACCTTCTTTTACCTGTGCCAGAGGTACGATTTCTATGGCTCCTTTCTCCTGTAGTGTTTCTACTTCCTGCAGAAGAATGCGAAGATGGTCTGGTGTCAGTCATCTTGCTTGTGAAGGTCTGAATGTTGGGGACTGGTTTAGCTCTATACAGTACCCGTGGGACAGTCTTTAGCACCCACTGGTCTGTAGTTATGTCCTCCCATGTCTGAAGAAACTATGTTAGCTGGCCCCCGTCCGGGGAGGCATGGGTGGGGAACCAAATCTTCGGGTCATTTTGAGCCTGAGGCCGAGGAGCCTCTGGGGGTAGAGATCCAGCCTCTTCCTTTGCCACAGCGTTGACCCCTTTGGGGATACGGGGCGGTGTATCCACTATTTCCCTGTGTAGAATTCCAATTGTTTCCCGATGAGTATTGTTGCTGAGGGAAGTGCTAGCCATAAAAAAGCGGTTTGGACCCAGATCCTCTTCTTGTAGAGGGTCTTTGTGTAATCTGGTGCAGTGTTTAAGGTGTCATGCTACTTTTTTGCAGTTTCGAGGGCTTCATCTACCGCCTTCCCAAACAGGTTGGATTCTTCCACGGGTTTGTTTATTAGTGACGCTTGCGTCTTTGGCTTAAATCCAGAGTTCCGTAGCCAAGCATGTCTTTTTAGGAGTGTGCCCTGAGCCAGGGATCAACCATCCGTTAGTGCGGAATCCAAAATATTCTGACGAATGCTCTGGTTCTCCCAAAAAACTGTCTACATTTTTGCCATCGAGCGGGCGCACAGTGTGCCCTCTGGGCGGCCCACCCCCAGAGCCCCACCAAGGACAATTATTGCACGCCTCTTAAACTTCCGGGATCGGGATGCTATCCTCCAGATGGCCCGTGCCTCAGGCCCAGTCACATACAATGGATACTGCGTGGGGTTCTATCCGGACTACACTAAAGAGGTCCAGAAGGCCCGCCAGTCCTTCGACTCCATGAAGAAAAAGCTCCAATCACTGTCATCAAATATGCCCTTTTTTTACTGCTCTACTCAAAGTCCATCATGAGGGTGCTACCCACCTGTTCTATAACCCCAAAGAGGCATGGCTGAAAACTCAAATCCTTAACGGGCATGGCCTCTGCTGATCGCCTCCTGGACCAACCGGACAGAAACCTAGGTCCAAACAACCCTCACCCTGCTCGACCCTCGATGGCCCGGACTCCGAAAAGGCAATGCACCCTGACGAGAGCACCACAGAGAACGGGTGAGGCTCCTACACCGTGCTGACTAGGCTGCAACATAACTCTCTAACGGGTCTGATAATGCAGCCGCCGCCTCCCACGTGGCAGATTTACCGCTCCAGTCCGGGTTACCCCGAATAAGTTCTTATTGTTTATGGTTTTATGTTTGGGCGACAGGTGCTTCTGGTTGGGGGCGAGGGGCTGGGGTGTACAGGCTGGGGGGAGTTCACGGGTGTTGGCAACCAAGAATCACAGAACAAAAAGGCAAGATACATATTGCAGCCGACGCAGGAGGTCCCACTTGTCCCACAATCTATTGTTTCCTGTTGGGCCGACGCAGGCTTCTTGGCACTTCGAGATGTCTTTGTACAGGGTAATTTTCTTGAATGGTCAGACCTTCCATTCGCCCTCAGGAGGAGACCATCAGCATGGCTACAGCACTCCTCACTTCGGAAGTGTCTCAAGGCTAAATATCCCGACTTCCCTACACTACCACCTGATGAACCCTTAAATGCTGAACTGTGCACCTTTGACTCCACGAAAGGGAAGGTGTCCAGACTTTACACCATGCTACAGGCCAGAACCGCACCCCCCTTCACCGCACCGAGACACAAATGGGAGGAAATGACTGATGAGCGTTGGTCCTGTATGTGTGCACGCACCCACGAAGTATCCCTCAATTCAAAGGTACTGCACAGATATCACCACACCCCAAGCAGGCTGCATGACATGTTTAACAAACTCTCCCCAGGCTTCATACATTCACATGATTTGGTTCTGCCCACGATTGTCACAGTTCTGGTCGGAAGTATGTTCCACACTGTCTACTATGCTGGACTACACTATAGTCCCTTTCCCAGCACTCTGCCTCTTTCACGACTTTCCGTGACTCCAGGCGGTTGGCTGGCCTTTGCATGCTGTTAGCAGACACACACACACACACACACACACACACACACACACACACACACACACACACACACACACACACACACACACACACACACACACACACACACACACACACACACACACACACACACACACACACACACACACACACACACACACACACACACACACACACACACACACACACACACACACACACACACACACACACACACACACACACACACACACACACACACACACACACACACACACACACACACACACACACACACACACACACCCCCACCCCCCCCCCCCCCCCCCCCCCCCCCCCCCCCCCCCCCCCCCCCCCCCCCCAATCCTGACCCAATTACGTTTTTGAACTATTTGCTGAGTGCCAGTATTGTTGCTCATGGTATATGATTGTATCTTTTCAATGTGCATTGTGCATCCCGTTTACTTGTGTGTTGTCACGTCAAAACAAATAAAGTTTAAAAAAAAAGAAGAATACTCCACCGCTCCGATTATCCTCGGACAGCCCTTGCCAAATGGGGAGGGACTGGGGATGAGACTTGTCTCTGATGTAAATGAATAATAGGCACCTTCTTTCATATGATCTGGGGCTGCGAAGTGTTACAATCTTTCTGGGATCAATAAGATCTCCAACATAAACAGGAACACCAATCCCGAAGGACCCCAAAATGACTCCTGGGAATCTTTGGAGAGGTGGACCTCACCAAATACGAAAACCTGTTCCTAGTGGTGGCAATGGGAGCCGGGAAACTGCTGATCGCCGCAACTTGGGGTTTGGCAGAACCAATATGCCTGAACCGATGGATCTCTGAAGTAAGCTGGTGCGCATCCATGGAACACTGCATCTAAAATGCGAGAGGCTGCCCCTGGAAATTCGAGAAAATATGGGGGGAAATGGCTAGAGGCGTACTGAGAAATGTTTCTCTCATCACCCCCCCCCCCCAGTCCCCTCCCTCCTTTCTGTCTGTCTGTCTGTCTCCCTCCCCCTTGGACACCCTATGCACTTGCAGCTGCCATACGTTTTTGTTTAATGTACCCCCTTTACCCCACTGCCTCTGTCATCACTGTCATTACTGCCACACCTTTAAGTTGAATGCCTATACTTATGATGTGCATAAACCCAAATAAACAGTTATATATAAAAAAAAAATGCTCTGGTTCACCTGTCTGCCTTCAGAGATAGTGGTGAGGAGACGAGTACGTAGGGGTTCGGGAACCTCCTGTATGCCTTCCTGTAGTAAAGCCCACTGGGCATCGGAGTAACTGGCCAACAAGGTATTGTTGTTGGCAATGTGATCCTTTTTCCAAGGCCGTGAAGTCGTTTACCTTACTTATCAGGGGGTGCCTCGCCAGTTGACAAAGGGACCCCTGCCAGCTTTCACGTAGTAGTTACAACCAGGGAGTCTGGGGCAGAATGACCCCTGATATAAAGAGAGTCTGATGGAGAAAGGCGAAAGTTTTTCTATTCGCGGGTTGACACCTCTTGTGGGAGGAGTTATCGATAAGGATGGCGCCAGACGTTTCTTAATTGAATTGGGGAGGGGAAATCACCTGGCTGGCCGGTGGTTTCTCCTTAAGGGTGTCTTCCACAAAGTCCGCTTCGGGGACCGCCTCATCCGTAGCAATCTTAAAAGGATCAGCTGCTTTACGTAACATTACGTTAAAAGTCAATTGGTCATCCACTGGTGATGGTTGTTGCCTAGTGGGAGTGGACTGGGGAGAGTCCAGGGACAGGACAACAGGGTCTTGATGATCCGGGGATTGCCATGGTTGGGGGTCACCCACATCTGGGCTCTCTTCCCAACCCTCCATGGGCTCATGCATGTCCTCAGGGTGGATGAATTCCTCATCTTGGGTATCAGCATGAATGTCATCCTCTGTTAGGTCGTAATTGTATATATCCTCTTCTAAAGAGGGGGTCAAAAAGTCTTGGAAACTTAGCTTTGGGGTCCACAGGGCTCTCATCCTTTGGCCTCCTTGGCGTGGGTTGTTCTGAACGGGAAACAAACCTGCCCATCTTTTCCATGCATTTCTCAAACTTTTCTCTAGTCCAAACCGAGGACCTAGAATGGTCTAGAGGTGGAAAAATGTCTTGATCGTGTTCATCCGTCGAAATTTGTCTCATCGTTGAGAATAGTCCTTCGCCCTCAGAGAACTCCTCCTGTGGCACAGACCGAGGTGAGTTGTCTCTGTGCTTCTCCTTCGACTTATGGGTGGATTCCGGTAGCCCCCTTAGGCCATCCTTGGACCTCGACGGATCCTTGGGCCTTTCCGTGGGCATCGGCGCATCCCCAGCCTGCGGCTTCTGAGAATCGGTGGCGACAATCCTGGCTAAGCTGCCGGCGACGTCCTCCATGGTGGGGAGGCGCGTAGCTTCAGCCTGCGAGGGGGTCCTCTTCGCCGGTGTCGGGGCCTTGTTCTCACGGTGGCCTTTTTCGGCAGTGCCGGCGCCTTGTCTTCTGCGACCACCTTCTTCGCCGGAATCCTCTCGTCGCCAGATGCCTTCTTGTGATGCGTCTCGGCAGGACCTGATATATTGGGGGCAGCGCCCTTTGTTCGATTGCACGGTCGCTAGGCGCAATTGCGGCTGCGGGGAGGGCTGCCGATACCGACGGTCGGCAGGTGCTGCCGGAGCTTCTGGTGTACCCCTTGGCACTGAAGTCTTCTTCGACCTGGCCGAAGAATGACTTGGGGTTGTGTGCTTTGTGCTGTGTACATGTTCGTCTTTGTCGCCATGGTGCGACTTCCCCATAGCAGTGCCTAAGCTGTGCCTAGCGGAGCCGGGGACAGACAATGCGGAACGCGAGCGTTCCATCGGAAGGTCAACAACCTCCAGTTCGGAGGTATGATAGTCACTCTCGCCGCCGTCACATTCGATGGCTGCGGCAGCGGGAGAAAATTCGGCCTTCGACATATCGTAGGCCGCCCACCGCTTGACTCTACACTCCTTTAATGTCTTTTAATGTCTTAGGACGGAGGAGCTTACAACCCACGCATACTTCCTCCCTGTGATCGAGGGGCAAGCACTGGTTACACCGTCTGTGCCTATCTTTCCAAGGGAATTTGCTCCTACAATTAGGGCAAAACTTAAATGGAGTCCTCTCCATAGCTGAGGATGGGTAGAGTGACAGACAGAAATGGAAAGAGGAAGGAAAGGGAAAGGCATTCTCAATTCGTATAGAAATGGCCACCCCAACCCACTCTGCCTACTGTAAAGGCTGGCGGAAGGCCCGGCCACGTGGTCGGCAGCGCCGCCTAGACCACCGTCCGTCGAGTTCTTGAAGGTCTTCGGGGGAGGTCTGTAACAGCCGTCGAAATAAGGGACGGATAGGGTGATAAGGATATTTTCTATAATTATTCGACCAAAGGTCGATGGGACAATAAGCAAAGTCTTTGACGAGCTCCGCATCAAGGCGACCAGTATGCTGGGTGGAAAAAAATAATCTGAGGGACCTCGACACGTGAGGGATTTTGGGTACACTACACGTCACGTAGGGAAAGTGTTACAGGCATGCCCATGTCAACCTCACCTTTCGATTCTCGAAAGGCAAGAAGCAATACTCTGAGGTTACCACTGGATGTCGGACCATATACACAGCATGCGATTCTAAGAAGATTAACAAACATCAGAATCATTGTTTCCTTCCTCAACCTTTTCCTTTTTGCCATAACTTCAGTATTACCGTTTGACTGTGAAAAGGTGTAGGCAGTATCCGTGCGTCATACCAAAATGATACCTTGTAGAGAATGTTAAGCTGTCTCGGGGCGGTCGCGCGTGCTCTCGTGCTATCTTTAGAGCGAGAGTCGCGCGACCACAGCGGACAGCGGGAGTTGGAGAGAAACTAAACTGAGCTAGGAGTGAGGAGGGCGAGCGGCGAGCTCCGTTAATAAAACTAAGCACTGTCTCTATCGGTGTGGCCTCCCTTCTTCAAGTGGCGACGAGGGGGCACACGGAGCTTGCCGCGGAGCCTGGCGACGATTCCCTTTACGCGGAATGCGCCGTTTGTAGCATGGAGAACAGGTCCGGAGACAGGAAGAAGCCTGTGGAGAGGTGGGGGCCTGAAGAGGAACTGTCTCCGCGGCGCCTCGGAGCGTGGTGCTGCAGGGGGACGTTCTCCCCACTCTCACTCGAGCGGCCAAACAAGAAAAGGCTGTTTCTTCTGGTGGGTGCCGCCCACTTCCCCTCTCATTGGACACGAAGGTGAGGAGCAGGGAGAGGGGGGGCTGGGGGCACAGCCAGGGAGGAGGTACAGGGGAGGGAAATTCAGAGCCAATGAGAGCCATCACAAGAGGGGTGTGTTCAGGACATTAAAGCTGCAGCAGCGGTGAGCCCCAGTGGTTTGCAGGGTGCACAGGAAGACTGCCTCCCAGAGGACAGTAAAGTATCTGCATAGACTTCACACAAGACTGTGTTTCAAAGGAATACAGTAAAACTGTGCTTAAGAGAGTTTAAACATATAAGACTGACAAATAGCAGGAGAAAAAGACAACAGTGAATAGGATTGGAGATAAGGGTACAGTAACACAAGAGGTGATAATTGGTGTGAATAAGCCACAATTTGCAAGAAAATGGCTGCGGCTAGTATGTCACCCCCGCCACCGTTCCTATCAGAAACTGGTGCTCCACCTATAAGGTGGGATAGGTGGAAGAAGTTGTTTGACACGTACCTGATTGCAATTGGAGGGGATAAGTTTGCAGCAGCGAGAAAAGAGGCGATCCTGCTGCACAATTTGGGAACCGAAGGCAGAAGTGTCTATGATGGTTTACCTGATCTTCCAGAACAAGGCCAGGGAGAAGTGGACCAATATTCCATGGCAGAAAAGAAGTTGGAAGTTCATTTCGAAGCCAAGAAAAATACAACATTTGAGAGACACAAGTTCTTCCAAAGAGTACAAGATCCACAGGAGCCAGTGGAGAACTTCATTACAGCGTTGAGGTCTCTTAGTCATACGTGTGAATTTGGGCTGCTCACTGACTCTTATATGGGACCAATTAGTTTGTTGCACAAATAACTTAAAGATACAAGAGAGGCTACTATCTAAAGATGCATCGCTGGAGTCGGCCATAGACATGGCAAGGAGTATGGAACAGACCCATAAATATATGACCACTATGAAGGGAGACAAGTCGGAAGGAGAAGTGGCTGCTGTAAAGGGATTTCGCAAGGGAGTCTCCAACAAGGAAATTAAGTGCTACAAGTGTGGTAGTAACCATCATATTTCCACAAGCATGTTTTGTCCAGCCAGAAATATCGTGTCTAAAATGCAAAAAGAAAGGGCATTTCGCGAGAGTTTGTCGTGAATCAGGGACAGTGCAGAGCATTGAAGCAGGTGGAAGAATGGCAGAACAAGGTGAGGATCTGGAAATGGGAATGAGCAACCAAACAAAGCATGTACTGGAAGTAACAGAGGTCTCAAGCAAGGGAGGTGCACCTACAGATGTATTCATGGTCGATGGAAGGGTGGTGACAATGAAGGTGGACAGTTGCTCACCATGGACATTGATGTCAAAGGCGACATTCCTGAGTTGCATGCAAGGAGACGTGACACAATTGAAGAAGCACAATATAGAACCGTATGCGTATGCAAACGTTTGAATTGGAATTATAGGGATGTTCCAGGCTTCCATCAAGTATAAAAGGGAAGAGCTGCGAAGCAGAGGTATATGTCACGCAAGAAGGTTCTTCACTTCTAGGATGGGAAGAACAGTGGAAGTTAGGAATTAGAATTCAGGCGAACGCAGAGAGACCTGTTGATGTAGCTGAACTGAAGGATAAGTGGGAAAAAGAGTATCCCATGGTGTTTCAGGAGGAACTAGGGATGTTGAAAGGTTTTGAACATGAAATTCAACTAAAAGCAGGGGCCACTCCGAAAGTGCACAAGGTGAGGCCGGTACCTCACGGATTAAATGAGAAACTCAAAGATGAAGTGGATTCGTTACTCCAAAGGGGAGTAATAGAGAAGAGTGAAAGTTCGGAATGGCTATCGCCGGTAGTAGTAGCAGCTAAAGCCAATGGAGATATTAGGCTATGTGTAGATCTGAGAGATCTGAACAGGAACATATTAGTGGATAGACATCCTCTACCAATAATAGGTGACCAGCTATCAGTACTGAACAATGCCAAAGTGTTTTCGGTTATTGATCTCTCACAAGCTTACCATCAGATTCCGCTGAAGGAGGACTGTCAACACCTGACAGCATTTATCACGGTGTTTGGTTCATTCAAATACTGCAGGATGCCATTTGGGCTTGCGTCCGCCGCAGCCGTATTCCAAAGGGTCATGGAGACAGTGTTGAGTGGAGTAAAGAACATTATTGTGGTTCAGGACGATGTGATGATATATGCTAGCTCTACTGAAGAACATGATGAGGTGTTGAGACAAGTGTTAAGCAGATTGAGTGAGGCAGGGTTGACGGTAAAGAGGAGCAAGTGTAAGATTGCGGTACACAGTGTGGAGTATCTGGGACATGAGATAGATGAGCAAGGGGTGAGGCCTAAAAGAAATTTGGTGGAAGCAGTGAGATGTTCACCTGTACCTAAAGATAAGGAGCAAGTGAAATCATTTTTAGGTTTGGACGAATATTATCATAGGTTTGTAAAGGATTTTGCCAAAGTATCAGTTCCACTCAGAATGTTACTCAAAAAAGGAGTGAAGTTTGAGTGGTCTGCAGAATGTGATGTGGCTTTTGAGTGCATTAAGCAAGCAGTGGGTGAGGCACCGTCCATAGGTAGATTTGACCCTAAAGACAAAACTGTTTTGGTAGTAGATGCGAGCATGTTGGGACTGGGTGCGACGCTAGTGCAGTACGACAGAGAAAATACTGAGAGAGTGATTGCATTTGCGTCTAGGACGCTGAGAGGGGCAGAGAGCAAATATTCAGTTATTGAAAGAGAAACGTTGGCAATGTTTTGGGCAGTAAATCATTTTAAGTTCTTCTTGTGGGGAAGAAGATTTGTTGTCAGGTCGGACCACAAACCCATGGTTCAGATGTTTGAGAGTGGCAGATGGGCCATGGGTTCTCCAAGAATAAGCAGGTGGGGTCTGGGACTCCAAAACTTTAACTTTGATGTGAGCTACTTGCCAGGGAAGCGGAATGTTGTGGCAGACTGCCTTTCCAGACTACCTCTCAGGGGTGAACCTATGGAGGACAGAGAGACAGAGAAGGAGTCAGTAGTAGTGGAGTTACAAAGTGCGGTCAGTAAGGAGGAATGGGCAAGAGAAGAAAATTCTGATGATGATCTCAAGCTAGTCAAAAGTTGGACGGTGAGGGGATGGCCAGAAAAAAAAAAACTTGGATTGTAAATTTAATACTTGGTGGGAAGTAAAAAATGAGTTAAATCTATGTGATGATAGGCTAAGGAGAGGGAGGTGTATTGTGATTCCCTTAGGTCGGTACTAGTTGAGCTGGCTCATCAGGGGCATCCTGGAGAAGCGGCTATGAAGAGGAAATTGAGGCAGAATTATTGGTGGCCGGGAATTGACAGGTGTGCGGAAAGGTATGTCAAGGATTGTATGATTTGCCAAACGAGTGACAAATGCAGAGTGGTAAGGGAGGCTCCGATGATTCCAAATGTGGTACCGGACCAGCCGTGGAGCAAGTTAGCAGTGGACATAATGGGTCCGGTAGGGGGTCTGGGAGAACGATTGAAGTTTGTGTTTGTCGTAGTGGATTTTCATTCCAAATGGTTTGAGTGGGAAGCTGTAAAGGAGGTCACGGCAAGGGAGTTAATTGGATTCTTGGAAAAAGTGTTTCTTAAGGAGGGGGTGCCGGTTGAAATTGTGTCGGATAATGGGGTGCAATTTGTGTCTGGGGCAATGAAAAAGTTTCTTGCGGGATACAGTATAAAACACACAAGGACTGCTCTGTATAACCCTAAGGCCAATGGACTTGTTGAAAGAATAAACAGGTACATAAAAGGTGGCCTGCAGATGGCCATGAAATCGAGGCAACCATGGAGGGACGTATTAAGGATGCTGACACGGAATTATGTCACTACGCCACATTCTGTGACGGGAGTATCTCCATTCGTTTCGATGAAGGGAAGGGAGCCAGGGACAAGGCTTTGTCCAGGATGGCTAGGAATGGCTAAAGTGGTTAATGTTGATCGGAATCATATTATGAAACTAATTGCATTGAGTCAGGAAAGAAATAAGGAACTGTTTGACGACAGGATGAGAGTGAAAGAATGTGAATGGAAGGTTGGGGAAAAAGTATATGTCAAAAATCCCAGACTAGTGAACAAGTGTGTGGAAAGTAAATTTCTGGGTCCAAAGAAGATATGTGCAGTAAAAAGTAATGTGGTCGTTCTGGAAGGTGGTGAAGTTTGGTCGAAAGGAAGGTTGGCAAGAGCGGGTGATGGGGAAAAGAGTAAATGTGAGGAACAGTTGAGAAATGTGGAGGAGGATAATCGTAATTTGAATGAAAAGATGAAAGGAGGGGTGCCGGAGGAAAATACGGAAAATACAGGTGGAAAGGTCAGAGAAGATGACCTTCAAAGGTCAAAGAAGATTCTTCACATAGGGCTAGGTCTAAGCCGGTGTGGATGAGGGATTACGAAACCTGACACTAAAGTTGCTCACCTCATGTGTAAGATGTTCATTATTTAAATGGACACTGAGGTTTCTCAGGTCACGTGCAAGATGTGCATTATTGTTGACTTTCTATTCTGTCTAGTTCAGACAATTTTTTGATTAACTTTTCTGATGTGTTGTTAAGTTTTTACATTACTGTTATGAGCATTATTTAAAATATATTTGCCCTGTTTGAGGGGGAAGATGTGTAGAGAATGTTAAGCTGTCTCGCGGCGGTCGCGCATGCTCTCGTGCTATCTTTAGAGCGAGAGTCGCGCGACCACAGCGGACAGCGGCAGTTGGAGAGAAACGAAACTGAGCTCGGAGTGAGGAGGGCGAGCGGCGAGCTCCGTTAATAAAACTAAGTACTGTCTCTATCGGTGTGGCCTCCCTTCTTCATACCTCTACATAACTGAACTGAAGGAGTGTATTTTGAAGCGTATTTAAGTGTTGCATATTGATCCCTTCTAAAGAAGGCTTATTTTAAAACTGTTAAATTAATATATCATTATTTTAATCAAGAAACCTTGAGTATAAGCGTTATTTGAATACCTGTCACTGTGAATCTCTATGTTACAACCCTACAACTCACATTAACCCCTCTTGAGATAAGCCTGGCTGCTCAGTCACTCTACCAACTTGTGTAGTACAGGCCTATACCAAAGGTTGGGTTACCTATTGCCAAGAGGACAAGGCTGGTGTAGTCTCCCACAGGGTTACTACATACAATCTTGCCTAACACATGGCCTCTTTGCCGTCTCCAACAACAGCTCTTTGTGTGCTCTGCCGCCATGGCGATGCAGTCCCATAGAGTGAACGTAAACTTTGCTAGGGCACAATGGAGTTGGCAGATTTTAACGCCATGCACCCTGCAGAGAATACCTTCCTTGCCCATCCATCTATGCGTTTGTCGTCCCTATTAAGAGAGATGGTAGGGTATACCGCTTGTTTTGATGTTTTAGTAGCTGCTTGCACCACCAGGCTTTGCGGAGTCGGGTGTTATGTCAGGTAGTCTGGGTCACTACTGAAAGGGCGGCACTTCTAGTTACGTTTTTGTCAACTGCCGTATTGGTCTTCGGAGTCTCCCAATTCCTGGCTACCCTTTTCTGCAAGGCTATATGGAAGGTTAAGATGGGATCAGATTGTGTACCTTTGTCAAGAATGTCAGTAAGGTTGTCCTGTGCATATGGTAATGGAGGCCTACTCCAACCCATGATATAGACCACATTCGACATGAGCTGTCTGTAGGATGCATCTGCATGCTCCCCGGCCTCAGGTTTCCCAAAGTCAAGTTCAGGTGAGGTATCTACCCCAGTTACAGTTTGCAAATTTTCATAAAAGTCCTTTATCCTGGACTCTTCCAAAATGAAACTTTCTGGTACATTGGGCGTAACATATTGCTAGCCAAATGGGGCTTCGTCATCAGATTGCTCCTCTTCTTCAAAAATTGAATAAAGTGACTTAAAAAGTCTCTTAAGACAGTGGAGCATAAGGTTTGTCTGGAATTATTGGTTTTGGTATAATTGGCTTCAATGCCGTAGTAGTCAAAGTTTTCTTTATCAACCCCATTGATTTAGGAGGGGCGCTCTGCGTCAACGGCGCAGCTGGTATATGTGGCACAGCTGGCAAAGTGGTCGACGTCAAGGGTTTGGCGGGTATCGAAGGCGCCTCTGGGGTCGAAGGTGTTGATGGAGTCTATGACCTCTACCTCGACTTGTCTCAAATGATCCTTCGATGAAACATCAGACCAATGCCTAGAAGGCTCAAGGTGTGGATCAGGCCTTTTTCCCCGGCACGTGAGATTGAAGACAAGACCTTTCCTTTCCAGGTTCTTTCGATGGATCGGTAGGAGCATGGCTAGGATTTTGTTTCTCAAAAATCTTAAGCATTTCAGCCCTGAAGGCTTCTCTTCGATTTCTTCGAGGCCGAAGAAGAGTGGTGTGAGCCACTCCTCGACCTGGACCGCTTGGCCTTCTTCCTCGGAGGAGAGTCTCCTCTCGACTAGTTCGTCGAAGGTTTCACTGATCGGGTAGGGGATTTTTTAGGGGTTTTGCCTACCTCCAGCTTATCATTCTGTTCCATCAAGGCCTTTCCAGTCATGGACTGGCACTTCGAGCAGTCAGAGGGGTCATGGTCCGCTTCGAGGCACCACAAACAGATACAGTGCGGATCAGTGAGGGACATTTTCGATCAACAATCCTGACACTTTTTAAAACCAGACTTCGAAGTCGTCCGTGTCGATGATGAAGACATAGTCGATTTGTAACAATGACGGGACAAGATGTGAGGCGCAGCAAATTTCGAAGCCATTGCTGTTGTGAAAAAACAGAACGGAGGCCAACGGGCGCTGCGCGTGCTATATATGCCTCAGATTACTACATCCTCGACAGAGGCCTTTGAGGGACATCGACTCGACGCTATTGACGCACAGCGCCCTCTGCCGAATTTTATTTCCGAAACAGCTGAAGCTGGGCAACAAGTGTCAAAGATGAGTAATATGTCAGAGGACACAATCCATTCGGAGGTCACATCCCAGTTCCACAGCAGCAAGGAGCAAGCTCTGTGGGAAAAAGTGTCAGATAGTCAGGCCAGAAATGATCAAGCTCAAAAACTGTAAATATAAAATGTTTGCGTCAGACTTCACGTACACCGACAGGAAATGCAGCATTTAAGCAAAATGATTGGGGCATAGGAGCAAGGGAGAAGAAAAGTAAGGGCATAAAAATGAAGTACACAAGGTAAAAAAAAATAATTAAAAAAAAATAAAACATTCCTTGCTGCTACTGTTGTTCAGTCCCCGCTTAGAAAAGGGGACTGAACAGCAGCATGCAAGAGGGAGGAACCTTAGCCACACAAGTGCCCAGCGCCAATGCTTTTTTTTTTATGTAGACTGCTGCTACGCATCATGTTCTGGTCCTATTCCATTTGGGGGATGACATCTGAAGTAATGAGGAAAGGGAATGGGATGTAGGAAGATTCATCTGGTTTGAAAAATTAAGACTTGAACTATGCCATATCAGATTATAAAATGAAAAGTCAGAGTGGAAAGAAAAAAAAACATTCAACTCATTCAACTCACGATAAAGGAAAGCCTGATTTTTCAAAAGGCAGTTTAGATTTGTTTTAAAAGGTTACGATACCTGAAATGATGGATGACAAGGAATTCAATTGTGCCTTTCCAGGTAAGCTAACATGACAAAAATAAACAAAAAAAAGCATTTGGTGAACGACTGATTTTATGCAAGAAACGTGATCAAGCGGCAATACAATTATGAACAGCTCTGAAGGCCTGAATCAGAAAAAGTTGCATACCTCCTACAATGTTTCTTCCATTATGGACATTGTTCAGATGGATTTTGGGAGGCCACACTACTTATGGTAAACAGGGGGGACACTGAGCTTAGCCAAAACCCAATCAAGATAAGGTAGCTGAGCATTCAAGGCTTATTCTCAGGAGTGCAGCACCAAGAATTCACGTGAAACCAGACGTATAGATTTTTTTATTTATTTATTAGGCCTTCAGTTACACACCAAGCATATTAAAATCACATGTAAGTATTGTCACACAACTATATATAACATACACAAATTCACTATTAGGAGAACAGAAATGCATATGAATTACCAGTGCAATACAGGTGAAGTCAGATGCAAGGGAAATAGGCAAAAACCAACACCATAATGTCCCTCAATCTTAGGTCAAACCCTGAGATGGTATGAGGCCGCGTGCCCAAGTTCCAGGTTATTCATAGATGATGCATTAGGCTGTTGTCAGAAATGTTTATGTCGCATAAGCATTTAGTAAAGTGTAGGTACTCAACTAAATCTTCTCACCCCCCAGAAAAGGGATTTACATGCAAGGCATTTCCTGATGTGAGAAGACGAGAAGCAGGCCAAACAATATTAATGCCAAAAAACAAGCAGAAGCTCTCGTGGCACAGCCATCTTTGGGTGCTGCCCACCTTTATTAGACATTCACGGTAACTGTAAAAGTGCACAAATAACATCACATAAAAAGGGCACAAATCACACAGCTGCCACCAGCTTGTCTTAGGCACATTGTGTGTCAAAGTAAACAAAAAGCCATTTTCTAAAAGTAATTAGGATACAAAGTAACCCAACAGCACTTCACTGTAAGGCGATGTGAGCAATTGTAAAAAATAAATAAATTCATAAAGAGAGTTTCTCAGTGCTTATAGTCTTAGAAACTAGTGATTTTCCCCATAAGAATGAGAAAAACAGGCAAGGGAACTAAAGAAGCTTTACTGACCTCCAAAAAATCAGGACTTTGCTCAAAACAAAAAGAATGGGGGTTCCTAAATGTAAAATGCGACCAAGCTACGACCATCAAATAATAAATGGCATGGGATAATATTCACAAGAAAAGAAAGAAGTGTTCACAAAAGAATAAGTCAGGATGTTATGGTAGGGATCGCCCTTCCCCACGTTTTTAGTACGGGAGATGGCGGGACGCTTGAGCACAGCACACTCCTGGGCTTCTCTGGCACGAGGTTACAGTTCCTTTTATCAACATCAGGGTCTTCTGTGCCCAAGACTCTTTCATGCAAAGTCTCTTGCTTCAGAGGGCCCGATGTGTCTTAAACATAACAAATGTTACTTCTATTAATCTTCACCCTTGGATCCCCTCAGCCGGGCTCTGATCCTTCTCTCAGTCGTTAGTGTCCCTCAGTCGGGCTCAGACAACTAATCACTATGGACATCTCTCAGCCGGGATCACATTTGCCAAAATAACAGTTCAATTAGCTTTACCACAATGCAGGATTCACTTCCCTCGACTTTCTCCCGATATCCCTCTGTCGGGTTCACATTGCCATCTTAGCATAGTCCAACAGAAAGTCATTCTAGACCCCTTAAATTCTTCCCTTACCTAAGTCCGGGACCTAGCCGACAGTCAAGCTTTCCCTCAAACCCTCAGTCAGGCTTCACACAATTCTATTGCCACAATGTTCTCGGATGGGTACTTTTTACCCTAATTTGCAGGCATCCCTCAGTCGGGTTCACACTTGCCTCCTAAACGTGCCAAAGACTTTCGACTGTACAAGAGGTTTGGCTTGACCCTCGTATGACCATTTTGACACCTCACACCGGCCTCCCCTTTGTACTTGTAGTTTCAACAATCTTAGTTCAATACTTTCCTTTTTCAGGAGAGGCCTACCAGCAAGAGACCTTCGAAGGAGTGCCCCTGTGACACTGGACCACTCGGTCTCTGGGGCCAATTTCACTCGCAAAGTTCACAAGGGTCTCCCTCTGCTGGGCTCAGACCCCTCTTAGAGTTGCCAAAAGGGCCTCCCTCTTACGGGCTTGGACCCTGCTCCTAAAAGCTCTCTGAAAGTTCACAAGGGGTCTCCCCTGCTGGCTTGGACCCCTCTGCCAAGTTTAATAAAGGGCCGGGCTCGGACCCTCCTCCAAAGCTCACAAGGGTCTGTCTCTGCCGGGCTCGGACCCCTCTCAAGACTTCGAAGTTCACAAAGAAGACTTCCCTCCGCCGGGCTCGAATCTCCTCTCAGTTCACAAAAAGAGTTTTGGGACTTCTAGTCCCAGAATGCACTGTCAGGATTTTGCTCCTACTTCGCAGCTCCCCAAAACTGTATTTTTGGCATTGGGTGTTGCAGGAACTAAAAAGAGATATTGTTCTGCGGTCAGGGTCTCTTCTGTTGACCCTCAGAGACCTGGATTAGGCTGACTGGCCCAGGGGAGGAGTCCTGCTATGGGGACTGCCAGACAACCCCAGCTGCCCCTGCTCTTGCCTTCTTGAGGTACAGCTCCCTCTCCACAGCACAATCTCTCCTGGACTCACAAGGCCAGTATCAGGGTGGTTTTTCACCTCCACGTCTCCCAGGGACGCTGCAGCTCTTCTGGTCTTCCTCTGGCTTTCTAGCACCTTCCAGCACCCCCGACTCGCTCAAAGTGTGCTCTCCTGCTGTGCCTTTTATACTTCCTGGGAGTAGTGATTGGATTCAGGTGTGCATGGTTGGAAGAGAATGCCCGACCCTGCCTGTCCTCATTAGTGGGACAACATGGCGGTCATCCATAGGAGTTAATTGCCCAGGGATTCGTATGGGTAATCCTCATTCCTCCTTGTTGCTTACTCTTCTTCGCAGTATTTGAAGGACAGAGTGAAGGAACAAGTGACTTACCGGTAACTGTACTCCAGCATGGGTCTGGCATGGATTCACATGCTCATGAATATTCCCAGTCAGGCTGGGAATCCTCTGTAAAGAAAAAAACAGTTTCAGTTTCACTTCTGAACTGTCTTTCTGCAAACAACCAATCACTGGACTCTTGCTCATACTGCCCCCAGCCAATGACTGCCCTCTACCTAAGCCCCTCCTCTCGCAGGCATCTTCAGATTTGTTACAGGTAAGTAACTTGTTCCTTCTCCAGCATAGGGTCTGGCATGGATTCACATGCTCATGAATAAAGACTACATAGCAGTACACACGCACAACCACAGGAGGTGGCAAGGATCAACATTAAGCATTTTAACATCTCAACATTAAGTATCTCTTACCTCCTCACCAGGCTCACCTTCAAGCGAACAGGTTGCACAGCACTGCTTGGCCGACTCTGGACTCTTCCCTGGAATCCTGGTCGACGCAGTAGAATCTCGTGAAGATGTGCGTCGACCTCCACGTAGCAGCCCTGCAGATGTCCAGCTGGGGCACACCAGACAGGAACGCCATAGGTCGAATGGGCTCTCGGACGGCCAGCTAACGGTCGGTTTGCCAACCGGTGACAATGGGTGATGGAAATGGAAGCCTTGGAGAGGGCCTTCCCTTGGTTCACAGGGCCAAAGTTCATGAACAGTTGTGACATCTTCCGAAAACTCTTTCTGCGGTCCACGTAGAACTTCAGCGCTCTAGCCACATCCAGCGAGTGCAAAGTCCTCTCAGCCGGCGACTAAGGCGTCGGAAAGAAAACCGGTAACACCAAGGGCTCGTTTAGATGAAAGTCTGACGGCACCATGGGCATGAAGGTGGGGTGCGTACGCATCTCGTCGTGCGGAGGGGTTGGCCACAAGAAACGCTGTCTTCCACGATAAGAATTTCAGTGGCGCTGAATGCATAGGCTCGAACGGAGGACCCATGAGCCTAGTCAGCACCACATTGAGCTCCCACGCCGGGGCCAGAGCCTTCACCGGAGGGAACGAGCGGAAAAGTCCTTTAATGAACTCCGTGACCAGGCGGTGCAACCACAGCACAGACCGCCCCGGAGTTCTGGAGATGGCCGCCAGATGAATCTTGATGGAAGCCTGCGCCAGTCCTGCTTTGGCCAGCGACAGCACCTATTGGGACGTAATCCGTAGAGGGTTTATCTTCTGTGCATGGCACCAGACGGTGAACCTCTTCCACTTATGTCCGTAGCATTTCAGTATAGACGAAGCCCTGGCCTTGGCAAGTACCTCCTTGCAGTTCGGCGGGATCTCGTATCCTCCAAACTAAAGAGCTGCAGGAGCAAGGCCTGCAAGTTCAGTGACCCTGATTCGTGATGCAGGATCGCGCCTCCTTCTCTGGCGAGAAGATCTGCGACCACCGGAAGCTTGACTGTAGGGGACGCTGACAAGTCCAGAAGGTCCGGTACCATATTTGTCTCGGTCACGCCGGAGGATCATCCTGCACCGGGACCGTCTGAGTTGATTGATGAGTCGCAGAAGCAACGGCAATGGAGGGCACAAATAGAGAAACAGGCCGTCCCAGGGGAAATAGAATGCATCGCCCATACTCCCCGGCTGGGGAACCCTGCTGGCGAACCTCCGGCACTTGGTGTTCATCGCTGTCGCAAACAGATCGATGTGGGGCTTTCCCCATCGTCGGAACAGATGATACACTTCATCCTGCCGAAGCTCCCACTCGTGGCACGAGCACAGCTCCCTGCTGAGGGAGTCGGCGATGATGTACTTCTCTCCCGCCAGATGAAACGGGGCGAGGAATATCCCCTGGGCCACGGCCCAGTGCCACAGGTCCTGTGCCTCTCTGGAGAGTGCTGGGGGATCTGGTGCCCCCCTGCTTCCGGATGTAGAACATTGTGGTGGTGTGGACGGTGAAGACCCGTACCACCTTGCCCTTGAAGGACGGAAGGAAAGATTCGAGGGCCCAAAACACTGCCCGTAGCTCCAGAATGTTGAAATGCAACGACTTCTCCTGCGGCAGCCACTGGCCTCTTGCGTGGAGACCTCCGGTGTGCGTGCCCCATCCTTCCAGGGAGGCGTCCGTTGTGACCGTCTCCTGACGAGGTGCAGTCTGGAAGTCTGTGCCTGCCGACAGATGCGCGCGGACACCCCACCGCTGTATTGCTCGACGAAACATCTCGTAAAGAGAGATCTTGTCCTCGAAGCTTCTCGATATCTGGATCCAACGGGCGTCGAGGTACTCTTGCAGTGGCCGCATCCGCAGCCTGCACAGTCGAACGAGGTATATGCATGACAACATCATGCCGAGAAGGGACTTGATGGACCTCACCCATGCGATCCTCAGGGTTAACAGCCGTTGCACCTTTCCCAGGATGGCCGCTATCCTCTCTTCCAACGGCGACGCCAAGCACTACAGTGTGTTGAGTCGAGACCCCAGAAACAGTGCGTCTTGTGATGGCACCAAGCAAGACTTTGCATAGTTCAGCGAGAACCCAAGCTCCGTCAGCAGCTGGACGGTTTCCGCCATGTGAGTGACGGCGATCTCCCTCGATTTCGCTCGGATGAGCCAGTCGTCCAGGTAGGAGTAAACATGGATCACTCGTAGACGCAGTTGCGCCGCCACTGGCGCCAGGCACTTGGTGAAAACCCTTGGCGCTGACTTTAGTCCGAAGAGAAGGGCCTTGAACTGATAGTGCTGCCCGTGAACCACGAAGCGCAGGAACTTGCGGTGTCCCTTGTGGATGGGGATGTGAAAGTAAGCATCCTTCAAGTCCAACGACGACAGGAAATCCCCTTCTTCAAGCTGTCCTAGCACGTGCTGAAGGGTGACCACCCAGAACTTCTGGGATCTGATGTACTTGTTCAAGGGGCAGAGGACCAGGATGGGCCTTCAACCGTCTTCTTCTTGACGAGGAAGTACCAAGAGTACACACCGGAGCCTCTTTGGGACGAGCTCTATCGCGCCCTTCCTCAGCATGGCCCGCACCTCCAGCAGAAGCGGAGGGTAGTGGTTTTCCTGTCTGGCCACGGGTAGTATACGAGGACACTTCCGTTGGAATTCCAGAGTGTGTCCGTGGGCCAGCGCGTCCAGCACCCAACGGTCGGTGGAGATGGTATTCCACACGCCGGCAAAGTTAGCCAGCCGGCCTCCCACTGGGGTGCGCGGGTAGGGGCCCGACGTCCCAGCCGGTTCAGTCCTGCTTCACCGTGAAGGAGCCGCCTTGGGGACCTTGGTGACGACAGAGACCTCTTCCGGGCTTGCTGCGTCCCCTGTAGGCCTCCTTGGTCGAAGAGCGGGACGGTTGGATGATGCAAAGCCAACAAAGCCTTTGGAGGAACCCTGGGCCTTTCCTCCAGAGGTCCGAAAGGACGGCCGTCACTGCTGAAGCGTGCCCAAAGAGCGCGCCATCTCGGTATCCACCTTGATGGCCTGAAAAGACTCTTCTTGCCAAACAAGTTATCCCTGTCGAAGGGCATGTCCAACACCCTCGACTGCACATCCTGACGGAAGTTAGTGGCCTTCAACCAACCCCGCCAACGAAGGCAAACGCTGTTGCCCATCTGGCAGAACCCTGTGTCGGCGATGTCCGTGGCCACCGTGATGACATGGTCCGATGCCACCTCGCCTTCCTGCAGAATCTCCAGTGCTTCTGCTCTCTTGCCGTCGGAGAGGAAGTCCAGGAGGGAAGCGATCTTGAACCAGAGCTCCCTGTCGACAAGCCACACTGGTGAGGGTGTTGGCCGTCTTGATGGTCGTTGCTGCTGAAGAGATGACTCGTCGTCCCATGGAGTTCAGCTTCTTTCCCTTGCTGTCTGGGGGGGCAGAGGACGTTGACGCAGACGAACCCGCAGACTTCTTCGTAGCTGCCGCCGAGACTACCGAATCTGGGGAAGGCTGTGATCTCAAGCACTTGGATGCAGAGTCCGGCACCCTGTACTTTTTCTCCGACCGGTCCCTCTTCGCCAGGGCCGAGGACGGGTTTTTCATGTCCCAAATGTCGTCCAACAGCGGGATAGACAGTACAGTCTTCCTCTTAGCTTCCCTGCACTGGTACAGGAAGCCCTCCTTCTCCTCGGGAGCCAGTTGGAACACCTCCGAGGCTCTCGAGATCATGGCATGAAACAAGCCAATCTCGTCGGGAGGCAAGGCTCTGGGTGGCGGGGACGGGAGATGCACTCCGCCGTAGTCGTACGCGCCCATCGTCGCCATATGCAGTTCCGTCTCGTACCTCGGTGGAGGGTAGGGGAGGGAGGCGATGGATGGTAAGGAGGTGGAGGGTGAACTCTTCTTGTGCAGGAGTTCTCCCGACGGCGACAGGCGCATCCTTGTCCGAATCTGAGCACAGGGTGTGCAAAGCCTGCAGGATGTCCACCGAAATGTCCGCCGGAGGCGGTGGTGGCTGCTGCATCGGAGGGGATGGGGGCAATGGCATAGCGTCGTCTGGCTCCTGACCGCCCGGCTCCTCCTCATCGGTGTCTTCACCCCTCTCCACATCTACCTTGTCAGGGTCCCTCATGTAGGACCTGGCCTCGACAAACTTTTCATCCAAAACGGTCTTAAGAACAGCAAGCTCCTCAGAGATGTCCGTGCCTTGCAGAACTACTGTGGCCCCCCCCCTTCTCGATCAGGGGAGATGACCGGCATAATCTTCACTGGTGTCTTCTCTACAGGCAGAAAAGATGATTCCCTCCTGGCCGGCAGGGAAACTCTCACTCTGGAGGCCGTTTCCTGTGAACTCGCATCAACGGTCTTCGCCAGGGACGCCACCACTCCTTCAATGGAGGTTTTCGCTGGGTGAACCTGGGCCTTTACGACCTTGGTCGCGCAAGGGGCCTTCACCGAGGGTCAGCACCACACTCCCCTTTGGCTTTCTCTGTAGGAGCCGACTGGGATTTCTCAAGAAGTTTACCCAGGTGCTCCGGCTTCCTCC
The DNA here is from genome assembly GCF_040938575.1 of Ambystoma mexicanum. Classification (NCBI taxonomy): domain Eukaryota; kingdom Metazoa; phylum Chordata; class Amphibia; order Caudata; family Ambystomatidae; genus Ambystoma; species Ambystoma mexicanum. Next base: position 656,138,552 of record NC_090924.1, read on the forward strand.
TCTTCTCCAAGACGGACCGTTGGCTTGTGGTCGAAGGTGCCGGAGATGCTGCACCCGCCCTTGCTGCCCGCCCTAACGGTACTCCCGTTGCCCGCAGATTCAAAGTGCTTTGCCTTCTGTTGGGGCCCCCATCGCCGAAGCGCCCTCAAAGGTCTTAGAAGACCGCTCGGATTTCTTCTTGCGGCTGGGTGACCGGGGCTCACCCAACTGGAGCCACTTGTTAAGCCGCTCGCGACGGTCCTGCATGGTGCGAGGCACCATATCCTTGTAGAACGCACAGGCCTCCTCCACGTGCGTCTGTCGGTATGCAGGCAGTAGAGGCACAGGGAGTGCCCATCGTCCAGGAAAATGTTCCGTAGGCTGCATCTAGGGCAAATCCTGAACAGAGGCGTTGAGTTTCCTCTATCTTCAGCCATGTGCAGGGGACGTAGGCCTCCAAGAATCTTCTGGAATCCTCCAAGAAGGGAACTTGACCAAAAATCGAACATGCGGTAACAATCTGAAAATGGCTGCCAGAGGAGGGGCTTAGGTAGAGGACAGCCATTGGCTCGGGGCAGTGTGACCCAGAGACCAGTGATTGGTTGTTAGACGAAAGACCGTTCAGAAGTGAAACTGAAATGTTTTCTTTACCGAGGATTCCCAGCCCGACAGGGAATATTCATGAGAATGTGAATCCATGCCAGACCCCATGCTGGAGAATGAAGGGGATTCTGGGAAATGCAAGTTGCATATTTTTTTGGGGAAAAAAGGGAAATTAAAAACAATATTCGCGGAATATTTTTAAAAAGGTTTGTCAACAAAACAGGGATTATGGGGTCTTTAGTGTTCGACTGCAGGGCAGGGCAGTTATTGTCAGAAAGGGGGTGGGGGAACAGATGGATTTCTCCTTCCTTTTCTTAAAGGAATGCACTGGTGTAAGATAGGACTGTGGTTGCAATATCCTATAAGACTAGGGGGTTGTCGGGTATGGGTGTATCGCAGAAAAGGGGATACTGTGTCTCGCCCAAGGGCGTTCCTTCCGCGGTCCCCAAGGGCCCATTGCCCAGGTGATCCTCCATCGCTTGCCCGCCCCCAGAGTCGGGATCCAAGCGCGATGGGTCTTCGCTGGCCAGTATCCCCGGGGTCTACCAGTGAGAACGCCCTCAGGTTTCTGACAGTACCCAAAATAAACCTGTTGAACAGCCAAGTAAAAAGTGAAAAGGCTTTACTTAACTAAAAAACCAGGCTAGGGTGCATACAAATGTTTCCCAACAACGGATATTTCATTTTGTTAAACAAACATTTAAAATTCTGATTAAAAAAAAATGTATGCAATTAAGGCCAAGAAGCAAACAAAGTGTGGAACTAGCAGTCGAAGGAAGGTCAAATGGTTAGCTAGGACATTGGTGGATGAAGTATACTTTTGTTACTTATTATTGATTGGGTTGAAATAAATCAACTTTCGAATTTTACAAAATTAATATACACTGTTTTTTACAATATGAAAAAAAAAACGGTTTTAAGATAAAATTTAACATATGATCACCCAATTTCATATAAATCCAATTTAACTAAAACATTATTTACATATCAAAAAAATCAAGGAAGACAACCTGAAAATGAAAAAACCTACTAAACTGCAATGATTACAAAAGTTAGTTTTCGTCTTCGCTTATACAAGATTCATTGACTAAACGACCTAGCCAGCCTCATTCAATTCTAGCAATTCCAAAAATTTCAAAATCGCATAGCCAAGACGGTTTGTCTTTACATGAAATAAATAGGACCATAACATTTGATCATCTAGGACACAATAATCTTTCATATGTTTTTCAAAATATTTGATTCTGCTGGCCATCAAAGTTGGGCATTGTTTTAGCAAGTGCTGCAAGGTTTCAGCAGTTTGCTGACAGTATCTACAAACAGTCATTTGGTACTTGAGAGGATACCATCGAACCCAAATCTCTTATTCGCCATAGATTTAATCTAAAACACAGAAGGCATACACGATAATGGTTATTAGGAGATTTCAATAAGTATGGAGTAATTGTACCATAACATTTTGTTGCAAAGGGATTTTTTTCAAATTCGCAATGGATCATACATTGTTCACGAGTAGCAATCCAATCAGATTTCCAAAAGAACAAGTTACTTCTTACCTTGTAACGTTCTTTCGACGGGATGTTCCTCCGACGTATTCCTCATCTTAGATATCTCCTTCCAGCTCTGCTGGCCTCGGAAAAATTTTTCTCTAGAGGGCGCTGCGCGTCGACGTCCTTCGAGTCGATGTCCCTCGACAGCCGCCGTATCGACGTTCGACGTCATCCTGCCTATAAAGGCCGCGCGCAGCGTCCGTTGCTCAGTTCCGTTTTGTAGCCCACAGTATTACTGTCTGGACTAGACTAATCACCCTGAAGGAGCGTAAGCTGCAACAACAAGGGAAGTAGAACTGCGGGGATGGATGGGAGGGTCGATGAGGAATACGTCGGAGGAACATCCCGTCGAAAGAACGTTACAAGGTAAGAAGTAACTTGTTCTTCGAAGGGATTGTGTCCTCCGATGTATTCCTCATCTTAGATAGGCTCCCATAGCAGTATTCTATATTCGGAGGAGGGAGTACTGACTTCACGCTGTCTTCTATTGATGAATAGAATGCAGTACAGCCCTTCCAAACCTAGTCTCTTGACTGGAGGAGGAATCCAGATTGTAAAAACGTGTAAAGGTATGACAGACGACCATGTAGCGGCCGCACATATGTCTTTAACCGGCACGCCTCTTTTGAGGGCCGATGAAGCTGTAATACCTCTGGTCGAATGAGCCCTAAGGTTTTGAGGGGGCTCTTTCCCTGCCAGTTTATAACATTCCAGAATGGCTAGAATGATCCATCTGGAAATGGTCTGCTTAGTTATTGGTAACCCCAGCTTGTGACCTGTGTAACCTACAAACAGCTGGTCTGCCCGTCTTATCCTGGCTAGTCTATTAATGTAAAAACTTAAAGCCCTCCTAGGGTCTAGTCTGTGTAACCTCTCTTCCTCTTTCCCCGGGTGAGGAGGAGGATAGAAAGATGGTAGGGTAATCTTCTGAGTGATATGGAATTCAGAAACCACCTTTGGGAGGAAATTAGGCTTCACTTGCAGGACAACTTTGTCTTTGTGAAAGATTGTATGAGGGGGTTTACAAGAAAGAGCTTGTAATTCGCTCACCCTTCTAGCAGATGTAAGTGCTATTAATAAAACAGTTTTAAGGGTAAGGAATCTTAACGAACAAGAATGGAGAGGTTCGAAAGGTGTACCCATCAGGAAAGTTAGTACTAAGTTTAAATCCCATAGGGGAACTTGGAATGGTCTTGGGGGATAAACATTGGTTAACCCCTTTAGAAACTGTATTACCAAGGGTAATTTGAAATAGGATGGTTCTTCCGCAGTACGCTTAAAGATGGATAGCGCTGCGAGATAGCCCTTAATGGTGCCAACTTGAAGGCCTGAATTTGCCAAATATAGTAGGAAGGACAAAACCATTGGTGTACCACATGAAAATGGGTCGATATTCTGTTCTCTACACCAGCTGCAAAATCTGTTCCAACGGCAGCGGTATAAAGACTTTGTTGCTGGCCTCCTTGCCGAAAGCAACACCTCCATAACATCATCAGGGAGGTCCCAATCCTTGTACCTCAGCCGTTCAGAAGCCAAGCGTGAAGGTTGAGGGTTTTGATGTCTGGATGGAGAAACTGACCTCCCTTCTGTGAGAGTAGGTTCTCTCTGAGTGGAAGTCGAATTGGAGGGCAGATGGACAAGTCTAGAAGGTCCGGGTACCACGTTCTCCTGGCCCAATCCGGGGCAATTAGGATCATGGTTCGCCGGAATCTTCTCAACCTCCTGATCATTTGAGGAATGACAGGGACCGGTGGGAACGCGTACAGAAGCGGAAACTCCCAGTCCACTATGAAAGCGTCTCCCAGAGCTCCTCTCAGAGGAAATTCCCTTGAGCAGAACAGGTCGCATTTCCTGTTTAGGCTGGTGGCGAACAGATCTACCTGAGGGGTTCCCCAAAGGGCGAAGATCTCTTGAAGGACTTCCTGAGCTAGCTCCCACTCGTGGGAGACTGTGTTCTGCCTGCTCAGAGCGTCCGCTGTCGAGTTCTTCTCTCCGGCTAGGTGAACTGCCGATAGAGAGATTCCTTCTTGGATTGCCCAAAACCAGAGCTGCATCGCCTGTCTGCACAGGGGTAGTGATCCTACGCCTCCTCTTTTGTTGAGGTAATGCATGGCCACCGTGTTGTCCGTCATTATCAGGACGTTCTTCCCTTGTACAGCTGGCAGGAAAGCCTTCAGCGCAAGTCTGATGGCTCTCAGCTCTAACAGGTTGATGTGTAGTCTGGACTCCGATGGAGACCAACGACCGCTGATGGACAAGTCGTTGGCGTGGGCTCCCCACCCCGTGAGTGAGGCATCCGTGACTACTGTTATCTCTGGCCAGGGTTGCCAAAACTGTTCTCCTTTCAGAATGTTCTCCTGACAGGCCCACCACTGAAGGTCTCGAGCCACCCTGCCGAGAACCTGAAGAAGATCTGTCATTCTCCCTGAGAATTGTGACCACTGAGTCCTCAGTGCCCACTGGAGGGATCTCATTCTCAGGCGAGCCTCTGGCACAAGGAAAATGCAGGATGCCATGAGGCCTAGCAACCTCAAAAAGTCGAAGGCTGGGAGACGTTGGGCATGCTGGAACTTGGTAACCATCTGTAGAATATCTTGAGCCCTCACCTCTGGTGGCGAGGCTTTTCCCAGGGAAGTATCCAGGATCGCTCCTATGAACTAGAGTCTCTGCGATGGTATCATTTGTGACTTCTTTAAATTGAGGGAGAAGCCCAGTCTGTGAAGGAAGTGGCACACGTGATTTAGCTGGATCCGAGCTTGCTCCGGAGAAACAGCCCTGATCAGCCAATCGTCCAGGTAGGGGTAGACGTGAATCCCTTCCCTCCTTAGACTTGCAGCCACTACCGACATTAACTTGGTGAAGACCCTCGGGGCGGAGGTCAGCCCAAATGGCAGCACTCGAAATTGATAGTGAGAGTTGCCAATTGCGAACCTCAGGTATTTCCTGTGTTTGAGATGGATAGGCACATGGAAATAAGCGTCCTGAAGGTCCAGAGATACCAACCAGTCCTGGAACTGAAGGGCCTGGAGGATCTGAGAAAGAGTGACCATCTTGAATTTGTCTTTTCTGAGGAATTTGTTCAATTCTCGCAAGTCCAAGATGGGTCTCAGTCCTCCGTCTTTCTTCGGAATGAGAAAGTAAGGGGAGTACCAGCCCTTGTTCCTCTCCGCTACAGGTACCGGTTCTATGGCACCTTTCTCTAGCAGGTCCAAAATTTCCTGCATGAGGAGCGGATCTGGAGCTTTCTGAGAGCTGATCCCCGGTGGATGACTCTGAGGTATACGTAGGAAAGGCAGGCAGTAACCTTGGGCGAGTGTTTCCAATGCCCAAGCATCTGACGTGATAGCCTGCCATACCGTCAGATGTTGAGTCAACCTGCCTCCTACAGGTGTCCTGTGAGGGGAGTCCTCAGAGTGGTTTTGGGGCGGCTGATGCAGATCCCGATGGTAAAGAGGCACCTGCTGTTGCTGCGGCTTTAGAATATCTACCCCGTCCACCTCGGGTAGTTCTTCTTTGACCCCTTTGAGCCGGTCGTCCTCTACCTCTTCCGAATGCGGAGTAGAAGCGAAAGGACTTGCCCCTCGCAGAGGTTCCTGTGGGACGAAAAGGAGTCTGACGGATTGCAGCTCCTAGGGATTTTGCTGCAGCTTTTGAAGTTTGCAGTTTCTCTAAACTGTCATCCGCCTTTTTCCCGAACAAAGAAGAGCCATCGAATGGCATGTTCAAGAGCCTGGCTTGCACATCTGGGGCAAAACCCGACTTTCTCAACCAAGCGAATTTCCTGGTTGATGTACTTGCCGCCATTGCTCTGCTGATACTGTCAGCCGAATCAATGCCCGTCTGGAGGGATTCGCACATAGCGTCTTTACCGTCCTGTATAATATTCAGGAACGCATCCCTTTCTTCTCCCTCCGGGATGCAGTCAGCCGCTGTAGAAGCACACTCCCAAAGTGTATGGCTGAACCTAGCAAGGGTGCAAGTAGCATTAACAGACTTTAACGCCATGCTACATGCTGAAAAAGACTTTCTTTGCCATAGCATCATATTTTTTATCGTCCCTGTCCTGTGGGACTGTAGGATAAGCCGTCTTGACATCGGTAGAGGATGCTGCTTGTACCACCAGACTTTCTGGGGATGGGTGTTTAGACAAAAACTCTGGGTCTGTGGAAGATACCCTGTACTTTGTAGACAGTTTTTTATTTACTGCTGGTATTACATCTGGGGTTTCCCAGTTTGTCATGATCTTTCTCTGAAGAGCTTTATGAAAGGGCACCACAGGATCCTCTTGTGGGCCTTTGTCAAGAATATCTGTGAGGTCATCTTGTTGGAAAGATTGTGAAGGTGCAGACCACCCCATGAACTCTGTAATCCTGGCCATTAAGACTCTGTAGGGGGTTTCAGCATGCTCCCCCGGGTCTGGCTTAGCAAACTCCACCTCAGGGGAAGTGTCTAACCCACTTGCCTCATGTAAAGAATCATGAAGATCCTTTAATCTGCGCTCTTCAAAGGAAAATTCCTCTCTAACTGGGGTTACAGGTCCCTGTAACTCAAATGTGTCTTGTTCAGACAATTCACCCTCTTCTAAAATTGAGGATATAGTTCTCAATTGTTCTGAACTCATAAAGGGAGTAAATCCCATTTCCAAGGCAGAGGGTGCCGAACTTGTCATTATTGGCCTCGAAAGCGTCGATGTCGTCGACGCCGACGTCGAAGGCTTCGAGCGTGGCGTCGAAAACAGAGGTGGAGGCCTCGAGGACCTAGACAGAATTGGAATTCTACTCGACAATATCGAAGCCATCGACGTCGAGGGCCTGGGGATAGTCACTGGATGTGTGGTAACAGTGACTTTTCTTGGCGTCGACGCCGGTGTCGAGGCCGGCGTCGAGTCGACAGACCCGTGTGTCGAAGGTCCCCTCGACAACGGCGCCGAAGACATGGACCTCGACGGGACCTTCGTCGACGGCGTCGACGGAACCTTCGAGGAAGGTTTGGAGGTCATAGTCCTGCTCGAGGGTTCGAAACGCGCGCGAGAGGTTTCTTTCGCCGGGTACTGCGACTCGCGGCGTTTTTGACCTTCGGGTCTTTCGACCAGAGCATCGCTCTCGGCAGTCTTCGAGGGGGTCGAGGCCGCTTTCTCGAAGACGCTCATCATATTCTTTCGGAATTCCTCCCATTCAGCCCGGGAACTATGTTTCGTGGGGCAAGGGATTCTTTTTGGCGAAACAGAGGAAGAGGAAGACGGAGAAGGGGATCTTCGACGTCTCCTCTTCGAGTGCTTCGATCTCGAGGAGTGATGAGACCCACTCCGAGACCTGGAGCGCGAATGGTGACGAGGAGACGAATGTCTCGACTTCGTCGACGAAGAAGAAGCTTTAAAAGTCTTACCTTTCTCCAGCTTCCCCCTACGCTCCTTCAGGGCCTTAGCTGTCATAGACATACAGTCCTCGCATTCCGAACAATGGTGTTCAGCTCCCAAGCACCACAGACAAATTCTGTGAGGATCGGTCAACAACATCTTTTTCCCACAATCTCGACATTTTTTGAAGCCGGATCGAGGAGTTGTCGGTTCCGACGAGGAAGCCATCGAGTACGGATCGAATAACTCGAGGTAAATAGGATTATCTGACTAAGAACTGAGCAACGGTATTCCGAGGCACAGAGTAAGCGCGGAAAAACGGAACTGTACAACGGACGCTGCGCGCGGCCTTTATAGGCAGGATGGCGTTGAACGTCGATACGGCGGCTGTCGAGGGACATCGACTCGAAGGACGTCGATGCGCAGCGCCCTCTAGAGAAACATTTTTCCGAGGCCAGCAGAGCTGGAAGGAGATATCTAAGATGAGGAATACGTCGGAGGACACAATCCCTTCGAATGTAATTTTTGCTCTTGTGGGGTTATTAAGGAGTAGTTCCAAGGAAATATCTGCACCTTACATATATTCCAATGCTTTAATTTTCGAAGTACAAATAAAAGGTATTTGTTGACAAATTCACATAATTTGCTAAGATTCGAAGTAAACTATTATTATTGTTTTCTTCCAGGTATTTCCGATACAGGCAACAAACCTTCCACATATAATGAGCGTGGACTGGGATTAGTCCCAGTTTGTGCCTAATTATTAAAATCGGAACCGTCATGGGCAGGTTGAGTATTGGTTTCCAAAATTTACCTTCATAACTGTCCCAGTATCATTTTGTTCTCCAGCATTTAGTTTCGGAACTATACAATAATATTGGTAAAACCTCCTGTTTGTAATACATTATAATCGGCAAAATCAAAAATGTACAATACTTGTCATTAATAATACGTGCTTGCGACACTGCAGTTGCCAAATTTATTTTTAGACTTGTTTCATAGGGTAAATCTGCATGATTATTTATATTCACGCCCAAATATATGTTGTGTGAAACAGACTGTAGTTCCGTGTTAATCAATTTCAAGCAGTTTTTAACTGCTCTGTGTTTAACATTTCCGAATTGGATTATTTGAGTTTTTTTTAGTATTAATCATCATCATGTTATTACAGGCATATTTTTCTAATGCCAACAGCATATTGCGTAGCCCACTAGGAGTTTTCGATATGAGGATAAGGTCATCCGCATACAATAGGTATAACATGACTTTCCCAGTTTCGGTGAATCACAAAAACAAGCCTCCAGTTCCACACCCACCTCGGATATAAAAAAGTTGGAGAGCTGAAGCAAGGATACAACCCTGCTTGAGCCCTCTTGAAGTACACATGGGGCGTGATAACGTGCCATCCTGACTCAGTCTGATTTGTATAAACGTGTCTGTATGAAATTCCATTAGCCATTTTAGGATGTTCCAAGGACATCCCCGATTTATTAGCTTCATAAACAATTCTCTCAGTACAGAATTGAAAGCTGTTTTGAAGTCCAAGAAAGCTATGAACAGGGGTTGTTTTTTCTGACAATTTTGTGAGATGATGGAGTTGAGGGTAAGTAAGTTTATACCTTCCCCAAGACCCGGAATAAAACCAGTTTGGTAAGGGTCCTGGAGATTAGTCTTAATTAGCCATTGATTGAACTCATGCAATATTATGCGTGCAAAGATCTTACCTGGACAATCCAAGAGGGCTACGGGTCTATAAGAAACAGGATCTAATCTGTCCCCTTTTTTAAATAAGGGGACTAGTATTGATTTCTTCTAGGATTCGGGCAGGGTTCCGCTCATCATTACATCCCTGATGATAGTATTCAGGATAGAAGCCCATAGTAGCGGGTTTCTTTTGATCGTACTGTTATTTAAGCCATCCGGCCCTGCAGCTCTGGAAGTACTTAGTTTATATATGAAGTATATTATATCTTCTACATCAAAGGGAATTAGGTGGTTCCAATTCAGTTTAGGTATATCCATAGAGAAATGCAAAAAAGGAGAGGTGTAGATTTTATTAAAATGCTCATACCAAGCGTGTTCTGATAGTAAGTGGATCTGAACGGCTGCTTGCGTTTTGGAAGTAGCTTGATTTAATAATTACCATATCCTGCCGTCGATTTGGAGGCCATGTTAAAGAGCATATGTTCGCTATCCTGCTGGTATTGTAAAGCTCTCCTCCCTCGCGGCCGGTTCTTATATACCAATTTCAAATGCTTAATTTCCCTCTGTCTTTCTAATAACGGAAGATGAGTGAGACTCCGAATGGATCGTCAGAGTGGTTTTCCTATCTTTAACAGTACGATGAAATACATGTGCATGTTTAAAAGTATATTTTTGAAAGTGTGAATGAGTTGGATCAAACCTTAACATTGTTTTTTCGAATAACAAATGCCACTTTGGGCTAAGGGAAGATCATTAAATTCCAACAAGGTCGAATCAGTCCAATCTAATACGGTTCCTGGCATTATTTGCCATCACGCATCTTTCATATTTATTTCCCTGTGTTTCCACATTGGACATTTTCCATTACCATTTCCAGCTCCTTTCCTGTAGCTCTCTGGCCGGCCTCTCTTGACTCCCACCTGCAAGGCTAAAAACCTCGGTCATCTTCGACTCCACACTCTCCTCTCATCGCTGAAGTCTCCAAGAAGTCACTACCATCTGCACCTCTTCTGAGGTATTCTTCCTTTCCTCTCCTTCCCCCAGAAGCTCACCGTCTCCAGAGCTCTGGTTCTCTCTAGGCTGGACTATTGCAACAGCCTCTTTCTAAATCTGCCTGCCTCTACTCTCCGCCCTCTGCAACTCATCCAGAACAGGACTGCGAGACTTGTCCTTGGCCTCAAGCCCAGGGATCGTATCTCTCCATGACTGAAATCTCTGCACTGGCTCCCAGTGGTTGCGAAGATCAAGTTCAAAACCCTCTGCATCGTCCACAAGGCCTTCTGGGGCCTCAATACCTTCAACTCTCTCTTCCTAAATATCTTCCTTCTAGAGCTTTTCGCTTATCCGCCTCCAACTCCCTCAGGGTCGGTTGCTTCTCCAAGCAACAAGTTGGTGGTAGATCTCTTTCTTTGGCCAGTGCCACCTCCTGGAACAGCCTCCCTGCCTCCCTTAAACTTGAGGAGAACCATCTCCGGTTCCGCAAGCTCCTCAAAACCTTTCTCTTTGCTTCTGTCTTTTCTCCTCCTCTCCTCTGCTGACCTCCCGGCTGTAACCGGAACCGCAATGGCTACCTGGTCACCCTCTGATCTCGGGCCCAGTTCCCTTCCCCGCCATCATCACACCCCTGCACTTGGGACTGTTTCTGTATCCCTACAGTTCCCCCCACCAGCCCTTGACACCGGATGTCAGCACTTGCCACATGCTGGCCGTTACTTTACTTATCGTTATTATCTATTTGCATGCACTGCACTTTCCCTGCCCCCTTCCCACACACTTGAGCGATCTGAATGACACCTGGCCTATTAGGATCGCTGTTTGTCCTCCCTTTGTTCCCCTCCCTTGACTCGTCGCGCCTTGAAACACTTGTGTATAGTCGTGTTATAAATGCCATATCATACCATTTCAGACATAATTGGTTATGATCGCTAAGATCAGTCCACTTGACCGTTAAGGAATCAATTATGTAATTATGTTTAGAAGATTCACATTAGTATATATATATATGGGATACATTACTCACCGTAATCGTATTTCTGATGCTTGTATCTGCTTAGATTCACATGCTGTGCATAGGCCGACATCTAGTGGAAGCTGCGGAGTATTACAGTTTGTTTTTCGAAAATCGAAAAAGGGCGTCGACACAGGGCGTGCCAGTAATACTATCCCTAGTGTGACGTCCACTGTACCCATGATCCCTCACGCGTCTAGGATCCCCAGATTGTGTTTTTCCTGACATGAGGTAGCATGAGGAGTAGCGTGAGTACAGATAGTCCAAGCAGATAGACAGAAAGGTAAGACTACAAGCAACCATGCGCCTTCTCTCGGAGGGGAGGAAGGGTGGGTCGCATGTGAATCTAAGCAGATACAAGCATCAGAAATACGATTACGGTGAGTAATGTATCCCTTCTGAGGCTTGTGGAATCTGCTTAGATCACATGCTGTGCATAGATTAGCGAGCAGTACCAGAAGAAGGAGGTGGGATGTGAGAAGGGTCATGAGCAAACAGGTGTCTTAGAACCGCTTGTCCCACTTGTGTATCTGTCTTGGAATGAGTGTCAATACAGTAATGCTGAGTAAAAGTGTGAATAGAGCTCCAAGTAGCTGCTTTGCAAATGGTGTCGAGGGGAACATTTGCAATGAAAGCCAGAGTGGCCCCAATGCCTCTAGTAGAGTGGGCCCTTGGCGTAAAAGGCAGAGTCTTTTCAGAAAGAGAGTAACACAGCTGTATACAGTTGATAATCCACTTAGAGATAGCGCCCTTAGAGACGCGATCCCCCTCTCTGCCTGTAGCTACGGAGACAAACAGTTGATCTGTTTTCCTTAGCGGTCTGGTTTTATTTACATAGTATAAGACCGCCCTACGCACATCTAGGGTGTGTAGTTTCACCTCAGCCGAGCTTTGTGGGTTTTGGAAGAAAGCCGGAAGCTCGATGGACTGGTTTACATGGAACTTGGATATGAATTTTGGTGAGAACCTAGGGTGTGTGCGTAAAACCAGTTTGTCCTTGTGGATAGTAAAGAAAGGATCTTGCACTGACAGTCTGAATTTCACTGACCCTTCTTATGGAGGTAATGGCTACTAAGAAGGCCGTTTTATAAGTCAGGTGTTTGAGACTACTTTTATGCATGGGTTCGAAGGGGGGGCCCATGAGCTTAGCTAGCACCACGTTGAGGTCCCATCCTGGCGGTGGGTTCGAAATAGGAGGGTGAAGTCTCTTTACTCCTTCCATGAAGGCTTTAACCACTGGTACTTTCCACCACGAGACCCTGTTATGGGATGTGGTGTAAGCCGAGAGGGCTGCCAGGTGTACTTTCAGAGAGTTAAAAACCAACCCTGCATCCAGCAGGTGGAGCATGTATGTTACAACGTTGGAAGGAGTGCAATCAACCGGGTTGATTTGTTTATTCTGGCACCAGATAACGAATCTTTTCCACTTGTCAAAGTAACAGTGTCTTGTATTTGGTTTCCTGGACTCTTTTAGAATGTCCATACACCTCTGTGGTAATTTGAGATGTCCAAACTCTATGACTTCAGGAGCCATGCTGCTAGGTTCATAGAGTTGGGTTCCTGATGCACTGTTTGACCTTGTTGCTGGGACAGAAGGTTGTACCAGGCTGGGAGTCTGATGGGCTCGCACACCGCCATCCTGCGTAGGTGTGGAAACCATGGTTGTCTCGCCCACATGGGAGCAACTAGGATGAGCGTCATTGATTCCTTGTTCATCTTGTACACCACCTTCCTGATGAGGAGTTGGTGGAAAAGCGTACGCAAACATCCCTGACCAGTTCATCCACAGGGCATTCCCCTGGGAGTCCGTTTGGGGGAACCTGGATGCAAATACTGGGCATTGTTTGTTTTCGCTTGTGGCGAATAGGTCTATAGTGGGGAAACCCCACTGAGAGAAGAGATCTTCTACTACGTCTCTGTGAAGGACCCATTCGTGTTCTTTTGGGAGGGAGTCTCTGCTTAGAGCATCCGCTAGGGAATTGAGCTCCCCTGGAACATGTTGCGATGACAGGAAGATGTTCCGTCTGAGTGCCCATATCCATATTTTCTGGGCAAGCTTGGACAGATTTGGCGAACGAGTCCCTCCTTGCTTGTTCAGATAGAACATGGCTGTCGTGCTGTCCGTCCTGATCTGCACCGACAAGTTCAGTAGATGGGGCTCGAACGCCTGCAGCGCTCGGAATACTGCCAGAAGCTCTAGCAGATTTATGTGGTTCTTGGCTACTGAGTGAGACCAGAGACCCTGAGCTGTGTGGTGGAGATGGTGAGCTCCCCACCCAGTCAGGCATGCATCTGTAGTCACCACTGCCTGTACTTCGGGTTCGTAAAAGGGTTTCCCCTTTGCGAGATTCTCTCTTGTCCACCAGTGTAGGCTCTGTACGAGTGTTGGCGAAACGACCACTAGATCGTCCCACTGACCACTTGCCTGAGACCACTGTTTCGCCAACCATTCCTGCATGGGACGCATGCGCAGACGCGCGTGGGGGACCAGGTAAATGCATGACGCCATCATGCCCAGTAACCGCATAGCTTTGCGTACTGTTATCTGTTGACCTGACTGATAATGCGGAATTTGCAGAAGTATATTCCGAATTCTTTCTTCCGAAGGGAAGGTCAATTCTTTCTGAGTATCTAGGATAGCTCCTAGAAACTGTTTTGAGGTGCTTGGCACCAGACTTGACTTTTTCTCATTGATAGAGAAGCCTAATTCGTGGAGGAGGTCGATAGTCCTCTGAATGTTTGATCTGCAGATTCCTGGGGTTTCCCCCGTTATGAGCCAGTCGTCCAGATAAGGGTACACTGGGATTGCCTCCCTGCGTAGGTGTGCAGCTGCCACCGCCAGTACCTTGGTGAATACCCTTGGTGCTGAAGCTATCCCGAAGGGCAGTACCTTGAATTGGTAGTGGCGACTGTCCACCTTGAAGCGCAAGTATTTTCTGTGCGCCGGGAGCATGGAAATATGAAAATAGGCATCTTTCATATCCAAGGTTGCCATGTAATCCCCCTTTTTTAGGAGTGGGATTACCTCTTGTAGCGTGGTCATACAGAATTTTTGGGGCTTGACATACTTGTTGGCAGGCCGCAAGTCCAATACTGGGCGCATTGTTAAATCTTTCTTTGGCACAAGGAAGTAAGTTGAATAGATACCCTTGTTTACCTGGTGTCCTGGGACGAGTTCTATCGCGTCCTTTAGGAGCAGATTGTAGATTTCCTCGAGGAGGATCTTTTGATGTTCTAAAGAGTGGACTTTTTGTCTTGGAGGGTGGTTTCGGGGACGTTGCAGTAGTTCTATACAGTACCCCTTGGATACCGTCGACAGCACCCATCTGTCGGATGTTATCCCTTCCCATGCCTGGGTGAAGCTGGATATTCGTCCCCCTACTGGGGTTGCATGGGAAGGGACCCTGAAATGAGCGTCACTGCTTTGGTGGAGGCGTGCCGCCTCCTTTACTGGGGCTGCCTCTGCCTCTACCACGTCCTCTTCTACTAGCCCTACCATACCCTTGGGTAGACTGTTGTGAGTTGGTGTTCCACTGTGTACCCTGGGTGTGGGAAATATTTATTTCCTCTATTGGAATTTTGGCCGCGGGGGCGACGAAAATTGCCGTTCCCTCTTTGGTTAGGTGGTTTTGTAGTTAACTGGCCAAGGGATTTGAGGGTGTCGAATTCCTCCTTAGCGTTTTTTAGTGCGTCCTCGACTGCCTTTCCAAACAGGAGATCACTTCCCACTGGTTTGTCTAAGAGTGCAGCTTGTGTTTCTGCTCTGAATCCCGACTGCCTCAACCAAGCATGTCTTTTGATGACAGTCCCCTCTGCAATAATTTTGTCTGCGGCGTCTAAAGTTGCTTTTAAAATGCAGCCTGAGACGTTTCTTCCCTCTGCACAAATGCGAGATAGCTGGCTCTAAAGGGGTTCGGGAGCGGAATCTATTAGTGCTGCCACTTCTTCCCACTGATGGCAGTTGTAGCTGGCCAACAGTGTGGTGGAATTCGCGATTCTGGTTTGGTAGGCTGCCGTGGAAGCTACTTTTCTACCAAAACCATAGAGTTTCTTACTTTCCTTGTCGGGGGGAGCCTCCGAGGAAGATAATGGGGTTCCAGCTCTCTTGCGGGTGTTAGTTACGACTAGAGAGTCTGGCTTAAGTTGGCCTCTAATATATAGAGGGTCCGACTGGGCTGCTTTAAACAGCTTCTCTACTCTAGGGTTTACAGGTCTTGTCAGGTTTGGGTTGACAAGGGATGGTGCTATTCTGCGTTGAATAGATTTCAGGATGGGAATGGTCTGGGCTACTGTCTTCCTTTCCCCTATTAGTTCTTTCGCGAAGTCCCTCTCTTCTTGGACACCTTGTGTGTCTATGTGGAAGTGGTTAGCTGCCCGAGAGAGCAGTACATTCAGTAGGGGCTGATTATCTATTGGGGAATCAGACACTGGGGCTTCCCTTTCGACTGGTGAGTCCATTCTGAAAATATCTGGGCTATTTTCTGGCTCATCCTCGTCTTCGTCCTCCCCGTAATAATCTGACACTGCGAGATCTTCTGGTGTCTCAAAATCCTGGCCCTCTATAAGGGAAGAGTCTCCTTGGCCTGTAGGGAAAAGGCAAGAATAGGGTTGGACCTCGAAGGGGTCTGAAGCCTTTAAAGGTGTCTCGACCCGGGGCCTTTTATTTGAAGGGATAGGGTCCCTTGAACCTGAGGGAGAAGATTCCTGAGGGTTTAAAGCTAGTAGTTGGTCAGGGTGTCTTTCGAAGAAATTTGCTAAGGAGGACATCCTTGACATTACTCTGTCAATGTCCTCGCATGACCAGAGTTTTGAGCTTGGGGTGACCTTGCTGGAACTCTCTATGGACTGTCCCTGAGAAGACTTGGACGGGGAAGTCAGTTCTATTGTTGTGGAGGATTGTAAGGTTTGTTTTCTTTGTTGCTTACCCCCTTCCCCGTGGGTGGAAGTGTGTTTACCATTTCCCTTATTTTTCGACGCCTGGCGTCGAGGATCGGAGGTGGAATCCCTGTGTTTCGAACTAGGCTTCGAAACTGGGCCCTCCTTACTCCCAAGTGATGTACCCTTTCCCTGGGGTGCAGGCTGGGGATGGAAGTCGTGTTCGTCTCCGGACGAGTGATCTTCCGTGATGTTAATGGGCGAGGCACTATGTGCAAGTGTGGAGGCTTGCCTGACGTCGTGCGGCGACCTCGACCGGGACCGCCCAGAGGACGTCCTTTCGGACCGCTCCTTCTGTGCCTCTTTCCGAGGTTTCGACGACGTCGAATCTCGGGTGGCTTTTTTGTGTTTAGCGTGTGTATGTGTAACGCTCTTGTCGCCGGGGGACTTCCCCATAGTCGCCGGGACGGACGACCTTCCGAGGCCGGGGACGTGCGTTAGGCTGTCTTTCGACGCCTTGTTGCCCTCGCCGTCCGAAAGTCCGGCGTCGCTGCCGTCGCTGAAGGTACCCTCCGCCTCCATAGCTGCTAGCTTGGCGTGGTGGGCCCAACGCTTGGTGGAGCGGTCCTTAAGAGTTTTGGTCTTAAACCTGCTACAGGCCCTGCAACCCGCCTCGGGGTGGTCTCTGGGCAGGCAAAGGTTGCACGTAGCGTGCTTATCTACCCAAGGGTATTTCTTATTACACTTGGGGCAAAACTGAAAGGGCGTACCCTCCATACGCGCCTGTGGGCAGCGGGCAAGTGTGTGTAGGTAAGAAGGTGTCTATAACCGAGTGTGGAAGTGTACCACCCCCCACTCTCCCTACTTGTAGGGCCGAGGCCAGCGGCCCAGGCCCGAGCCGAGGCGGAAGCCTCAAGGCCCAATCCGTTGGGTTTCGACGTTGATCTCCTCCCCGGTTCGGCGTCGAGATGCTGATCGACGTAAGGGTGACAAAACGGGGCAAATTAGATTTAGTTTTAAGTGCAAATATGGCAAAGCCAGGGAACTCCGATGAAGTGCTTCCGACCAGAATGGCGGAAAAAAACAATCTGGGGATCCTAGACGCGTGAGGGATCATGGGTACAGTGGACGTCACACTAGGGATAGTATTACTGGCACGCCCTGTGTCGACGCCCTTTTTCGATTTTCGAAAAACAAACTGTAATACTCCGCAGCTTCCACTAGATGTCGGCCTATGCACAGCATGTGATCTAAGCAGATTCCACAAGCCTCAGAAATATATATATAAAAAATCAGTAATTGTTCGATGATTCATTATGCCACATATGATTAGCAGGAATAACTCCATTGATGGCTTCGTTGAGCATTGCAAAATGACGCTCTTGCATTAACTGAGCCCATATCATCTCTTCTTTATACAGTGAGTTGCCCACTGGAAGGAGATGAAGATTCAGGTCCCCAGCAATTAGTATGAAATCTATAGTTTCTTTCAACAGTAAAGAGTCAAGAGCAAGAGACACATTCTCAAAGAAGGCTTCAGAGTGTAAATGGGCCCTACCTCAATCAATATTTACTATAAACAAGGTGTAAACATTTATTTCAATTTTAACTTTCTGAATGAATGGAGATGGGGAAGAATATGCTTGGATTTTAAAACCTTTGGAAACTCTCGCTGCGATGAGTAATCCAGCCATTGCACGGCCTCTAGGCTGTACCATAGCAGGAGTAACCACAACAGCATATCCATCCCAGATAGGAGCATCAACCAGCCAGCCAGTCAGGTCCCCTGTAACACCACTATAACATATTGATTCAGGTCAGACCCACTTGTATTGATAGTGTTTAAATCCTCGAGTGGTCCAGGAGATCAGATGAATGGAATCTTCCACTAAGGATGGTTATGCTGGTTGTTCTGTAGTGTCCCATTTTACTAAGCCATAGTTTTTCAATGGTTTTCTTTGAGGCATTTCGTTCTCAACATTAGTCGCAACTTGCTGCACTTGAAGCACTGTAAAACCCAATTCATGTAAGGACATTATTTCCTCCCATAAGATGCTGGCCACAACACCAGAATTAATATACAAACATGCATTAGAAAGATTATCCCCCTCAAAGAATTCCACTGCATCTACATCATTAGATCTTATACTTGCCAATTTAGGAATGTTTCGGCATATATTAAAGATGCTCATTTGATTGAGGTCCAATTTAGGATGGGGATTAACACAACATCTTTATAACAACTGATGACAATCTTTGAAGTGCTGTTGCCTATTCGATTGCAATTTATTGCGATTAGTAGTGTTCAATGGAGCAGACTTCGGTTTTTCTTGTGTCAAGTCTCGTTGATGGGATATAGACTGCATAGGCCATAAATTACCAGTAGAAGGCCTATACGGACCTACCAATGTTGGTTGATAGGAAGGGGCAGCCATCTTGAACATATCAAAACATGCGAGATCTTGAGATTTATTCTGACCACTTTGAATATATTCAGCTACCGATTTTCTTATTTCCTCACAGATCTCACAGTCAGTTATTTCAGTGTGTGGCAATTTTTGGTTAATCAGTCCCCCAGAAGCAACTGGCTCTACTCTAGAATCAGTCGTCGCTGGTTGTGAGCTCTCATCAAGATCTTTTAATTGCCTAGATGCTATAATCAGATCATCTAGGGGTTTATATTTCAACAGATTTTGCTTTGTCAATGAGGGAACACTCGTCACTATTAGAGAGGATTCTTTGGATTCATTAGCTGGATGTAATAAAGCGGTTGTCTTATTCCTGTGATGCTGGTAACATATTAATAAATCGCCTCGTCTTGGCTCTTATTTTAGCTCTTTTATAGAGGGAAATTACATTGTTTGCACATCTGCCTTTGATCGGCAGATCTTTTCTTAGTGTCCGAAATTGTTTTTGTCTCCATTTCATTTTTTATTGAAAATATGCCAAAACTGGGATCTCACTGACTTTATCTGTTCATTTGTAGATTGAGAATTTTCTTTAGTATTTGTCACACTATTCACAGCTAAGGAAGTTTTGTGAGATATGATATTGTCTTATGATAGAGGAGTAGAGGTCACATCAGATTCTGCTAAAACGTTTACCTGAACAACTGTAGATGTTTTTTGGACTTCAAATGTTTGAGTCCTTACATTATGCAGGGACTTCTGATCATTGGTTTGCGTTTCTGCATTAGCTTGTACACAATGCCTGAATATTTCATACATGTCCAAGGAGGCATTCTTTCTATTCTGATCATTTATTTGTGACTTTGCCTCGGCTAGTTGGTTCAAAATGACCGTTTGGTTATTGAGTTTGTGATCCATCATTTCATAAAGTCTAGCCAGAGTGAACAAGGCGGTATTCATGGCTGCTGTTAGAGTGATTTAAACTATCACTATTGTTTGGAATTATACATTCCGAAGCTCTAGATTCCACTTGAATATTTGAATTTGCATTTGTTGAGTTGTGTAGAGAATTCGGGTTGTTCCGCGATGGGTCAATATTACGAGGAGTTGGTAAAATGAACGAAGGCTGTTGTGACACTGATTGAGACACAAGAGGGAGAGATGGACTAAAAGAATATTGGCACTGAGTTTTTGAAATCTGTAACATTCCTTCATTTCTAGCTGACAAAATAGATACTTCAGCCAGAGCCTTAATGGGGGATACTTCCCCCCCGTTTGCATTAAATCATCCAAATTCGAGTGTATGAATTGAACCTCATTAGATGCTTCATGAGAATTGTTGCTTGTATCCATGAAGTCTAATGCCTCCTCATCTATTTGGCCTATTGTTCTTAGTGAATGATATTGTTCCCTCAACCTGAGCTAAGCAGCTACAGTGCATGGCTTATAGTTGGCCTCGTTAACAGAACATGATGGATTTAATTTAGGCATCAAAGTCAATGGGTTAAATGATTCACATGGAGCCGAGGTATCTTTTGCAGTTAGCAAATTTGATAAAGGATTGCATTGGTTAAAAACTAACAACTGTTGGGTCTGAAATTCCCATTTCAGCACCCGGAATCTTTATTTTCCACATTAACATACTTGGTTGAAAGCTCTTGTTTCTTCAGACTGTGTAAAACTGTTGACTTGTGTTGGGCGGACTTGGTTCATGCAGTGCACCACGGGATTACAGAACAAACGTATGTCTGCTCCCCCGGTTGATTTTGTTCGAAGAGACCAAGCCGCCATCTTTTTCGCAGATGCTTCAATAGATACACTTTTGTGTTTTGGAGTAGTAGTCTCTGTAATAGCGAGCCTATCCTTGTTTCCGGGCATTCCGGTTTTTAGGGTGCAATTTATAGGAAGAAACGCTTAATGAGTAGTAGGCAATAAGCCTTTTACAACATTTTAAAAAAAAAAAAACACAAACTTAATGTTAGCTGAAAATTAAAAGTTAGTTCACACACAACAATGCAGTAAAACAAAAATAGTATATAATAATAGTTAACATGTATGATAAAATAAAATATAACTTAATTGATTATTAATAGCAACTCACAATTCAACCTCGAGTAATAGAATGATATAATATACTCTTTTCACCAACCGCCAAACCAGCCCAAGAAAAGCGCGTGCACGGCTAGATATAGAATTCTGGGTAGTGGAGGCGGTGCCTGCACACTTAGAAGTATTTCTCAGAAAGCACGCCAAAGTTCCAAGGAAACAGGCAAAAGCACGATCCAGACGTTAATCTAAGTTCCAAAGAGAGACAGCAGTTTATGCAGTGCTTATTTAAGTAATAAATATGTCGGCCCCGCTCTCCCACCTTACCCGCAGTAACTCCAGGTGACTGCTCTTAACAAAACTGCTCTTGTGAAAATGCGTGTACGAAAATGCGCGTTCACCAGCAGCAAATACGATGCAGGGAGGCGGGGAGGAGCCTTAGAGTCTTTGAATGTTTTTTTCCCTCAAATGTTCATAGGAAAATCCAATCCAAAAGTAAACAAAGTGAAATATCCACTACCATTGTAAACCGTGTGTGAGGTCCTGCAGGTAACTGCTCTTAACAAAACTGTTGTTGTGAAAATGCACATGCAGATGAAGTATACTGTAAGATATTGAAATAAGAAATGCAAAAAATGAACATTTTTATACACAATACACACCTGAAAAGGCACCTCCCCCCCAATTATGAGGTTTACGTTGATTGCGCTTAAGAAAACCTTTCTTTTAAAATAAAGCCAAATTTAACAGTTGCACCACCGGCACGCTTTGGCTGTTTATTTCAGTGTTTATTTTTAAGTCTGAGGATTATTTCTGGTAGATGTGGCAATCTATGGAATCTATTTAAAATTCTAGAGTTGGTTTCATTTTATCTTAACCCCATACCCCCCACGGAAATCCCATGACACAATTTGGGACAAGAAACCAGCTATTTTTAATCTAAATATTCTGTAGTAAAACAAGAAATTAGATACTGGCAGTGTGTTTACAGAAAGCAGAACGCAACCCAACTACAATTATCTGACTTGTTTGCATTCACAATATATCCAACTTATTTTACTCTAAAAATGGGATCTTCCAACACCTATGGATACTGAAAACAGTACTTAATTCTCGGTCTTAAAAGCTCACAACTCAGAAGAAACAGTTCAATAGTATAAGAAAAGAAATTCTATTGACAAGTTACTAAACTGTAAAACGAAATCTTGTGTCGCCACACGATAGCCCCATATGCACTCCTAAGGAACCTAAGTTCCAAGTCTGTGGTAAATGTAAGGTTAGAAATATAGACAATCATTTGTTAACTTTAAGTAGAGAGGTTCACTATCCTGAAATTGAGGGAAGAATTCAGTTATGTATGCAACATTTAACTGCCAAGTTTGTACCTTTGACTGGAACTTCATTAGCACAAATGTGTGTATTGAGTTCATAAACAAGAATGCTTAATACAATTCGTACAGAAAAAAAAAAAAACAGAGTGCACTATCAGAGAAGTGAAAGGTGAATATGAAGCACCGACCAAAGGATTCAAGCGTAAACATTATGCAAAATAAATCAAGGTGGACTAAAAATTTCATGGAGTTCCGGGACCTAGATTATATCTATAACGCGTTATGTAACTTCCTCTTACCACGCCAGGCAGAGCGCTGCAATCAATCACCAAACGCGAATGTGCCGCCCTCTGACCCGGATGTTATTGTTTCCATGAGGATACGACACATGCGTACGAGTGCCGCTTACCGCCATCTTGGTGTGGGACATGTGTGTTAGCTAATGACTTCCAGATCTACAGCTTGCCGCTTGGATGTCCGTAACGTGGTACATCTAAAGGCGGAGTCAAGCCATGGAAGATGGAAGTCATATTATTGATATCCCTGTGCGGGACCTAAAAGTGGTCAGATCGAAAGATTCAGACAGGAATCTCATGTGCACATTGTTACGGGGGAAGTGCAGATCACATCTGCTCAAGCTCCCAAGTCTGCCATTAATAAAGGATAGCATACTTGCCATCCCGTTATTTAGGATGATGGAGAACATTTCCAAACAAGTAATTCACAAAAAGGAACAAGTTACTTACCTGCAACTGTTGTTCTCCAGCATGGGTCTGGCATGGATTCACATGCTCGTGAATATTCCCCGTCGTCAGGATGGGAATCTTCGGTAAAGAAAAAATCAGTATTGTTTTGTTTCTGATCTGTCTCTCTTAGTAGTAACCAATCACTGGTCTCTGGGTCATACTGCCCCCAGCCAATGACTGCCCTCTCCCTAAGCCCCGCCCCTGGCAGCCATCCTCAGATTTGGTAGCACGTAAAGTGGCAGTATGACCAAGTGAAGAGCCGCAGAGGGGTAGGAGGGAGGGTTTGCATGTGAATCCATGCCAGACCAGGTAAGTAACTTGTTCCTTCTCTAGCATGGGGTCTGGCATGGATTCACATGCTCATGAATATAATACATAGCAGTACACACATGCACAACCACGGGAGGTGGCAAAGGCTCAACATTAAGCATTACTTAACATTACTTAACATTAAGCAACACTTACCTCCTCACCAGGCCCACGTTCAGGTGAACGGGTTGCGCAGCACTGCCTGGCCGACTCTAGACTCCTCCCTGGAATCCTGGTCGACGCAGTAGAATCTCGTGAAGGTGTGCGTCAACCTCCACGTAGCAGCCCTGCAGATGTCCAGCAGGGGTACACCAGACAAGAACGCCGTGGTAGCAGCGATCCCTCTGGTCGAATGGGCTCTCGGACGGCTGGGCAACGGTCGGTTGCCAACCGGTGACAGTGCATGATGCAGCCGGAGAGCCATCTGGAAATGGAAGCCTTTGAGAGAGCCTTCCCTTGGTTCACAGGTCCAAAGTTCACAAACAGCTGTGATGTCTTCAGAAAACTCTTTGTGCGGTCCACGTAGAACTTCAGCGCTCTAGCTACATCCAGCGAGTGCAAAGTCCTCTCGGCCGGCGACAAAGGCTACGGGAAAACTGGTAACACCAAGGGCTCGTTGAGATGGAAATCCGACGGCACCTTGGGCATGAATAGGGGTGCGTCCTCAGCACCACCCTCGTCTCGTGAAAAGTCAAGTATTGAGGCTTGCAGGATAGAGCCTGAACCTCTCCCACGCGTCGTGCGGAGGTGATGGCCACAAGGAACGCTGTCTTCCACGACAGGAACTTCAACGGAGCCGAATGCAAAGGCTCGAATGGCGGGCCCATGAGCCTGGTCAGCACCACGTTGAGCTCCCATGCCATGGCTGGAGCCTTCAGCGGCGGGAACGATCGGAACAGTCCTTTCATAAACTCCTTCACCAGGCGATGAGATCACAGTGATGACCGTCCTGCAGTTCTGGTGTATCGGGAAATCACTGCCAGATGTATCTTGATGGAAGCATGACCTAGTCCAGCTTTGGCCAGCGACAGTAAGTACGGTAACACTTGAGGGGCCGTAATCCATAGAGGGTTAATCTTCTGTGCACGGCACCAGACAGAGAACCTCTTCCACTGGTGTCCGTAGCACTTGAGAGTTGAGGACGCCCTGGCCTTTGAAAGAACCTCTCTGCAGTCCGCCGGGATATCGTACCCTCCAAACTCTAGTGCTGCAGGAGCCAGGCCTGCAAGTTCAGCGACTCCGGGTCGTGATGAAGGATGGCGCCTCGCTCTCTGGAGAGAAGATCTGCGTACGTCGACGGTTTGACTGGTGGGGACGCCGACAAGTCCAGAAGGTCCGGGAACCAGATCTGCCTCGGCCATGCTGGTGCGACGAGGATCATCCTGCACCGGGACCTCTTGGGCTGGTTGACAAGTCGCAGTAGCAACGGCAACAGAGGGAACACATACAGGAACAGGCCGTCCCAGGGGAACGAGAAAGCATCGCCCATGCTCCTCGGCTGGGGAAACCTGCTGGTGAACCTCTAGCACTTTGAGTTCATCGCCGTCGCGAACAGGTCGATCTGGGGTTTGCCCCATCGTTGGAAGAGTCGATCCACTTGATTCAGCCACAGTTCCCACTCGTGGCACGAACGCATCTCCCTGCTGAGCGAGTCGGGGATTGTGTTTGTCACTGCCAGATGAAAGGGTGCCAGAAACATCCCCTGGGCAACGGCCAAGTGCCACAGATCCTGGGCCTCCTTGGACAGGGCTGGGGATCTTGTTCCTCCCTGCTTCCGGATTTAGAACATCGTGGTGGTGTTGTCGGTGAAGATCCTCATCACCTTGCCCTTGAAGGACGGGAGAAACGACCTGAGGGCCCAGAACACCGGTCGGAGCTCCAGTATGTTGATTTGGAGTGTCCTCTCCTCCAGGAGCCAGAGGCCTCTCGTGTGAAGATGTCCGGTGTGCGCTCCCCACCCCTCCAGGGAGGCATCCATCGTCACCTGGTGTGCTGGGGTCTGAAAGTCTGTGCCCGCCGCGAGATGCACGCGGGTGCCCCACCACCAAATCGCTTGCCGGAATACCTCGTTGAGCGAGATCTGAAGCTGCCCGTCGCTTGCGTCCAATGGGCGTCGAGGAACTCCTGCAGAGGGTGCATCCGAATCCTGCACAGGCGCACCAGGTAGATGCATGAGGACATCATCCCTAGAAGGGACTTGGTGGACCTCACCCTGGCCACATCCGTGGCCAGCAGACGCTGCACCTTGCCCAGGATGGCCTTCGTCCTTTCCTCCGACGATGAGGCCAATCGTGCTACTGTATCGAGCCTGGCTCCCAGAAACAGTGCGACCTGCGACTGAGCCAGGATGGATTTGGGGAAGTTGATGGAGAATCCCAGGTCCGTGAGCAGCCAGACGGTCTTCGCTGTGTGTTCGATGGCGAGCTCCCTTGTTCTTGCTCGGATGAGCCAATCGTCCAAGTAGGGGTAGACGTGGATCCGCTGCAGCCGCGCCGCCACTGGGCACTTGGTGAATACCCTGGGCGCCGACTTCAATCCGAATGGGAGGGCCTTGAACTGGTAGTGCCGTCCCTGGACCACGAACCTGAGAAACGTTCGGTGTCCTTTTAGTATGGGGATGTGAAAGTACGCATCCTCCAAATACGACGACGATAGGAAGTCGCATTCCTCCAGCTGGCCCAGCACGTGCTGGAGGGTGACCATCCAGAACTTCTGTGCCTTGATGTATCCGTTTAGTCGACGCAGGTCCAGGATGGAACGCCATCCTCCTGTCTTCTTTCTGACGAGGAAGTATCTTGAGTATACTCCGGAGCCTCTTTGGGACGAGCTGGATGGCTCCTTTCTTGAGCATCGCCCTTACCTCTAACAGCAATTGAGGGATGTGGTTTTCCTTCCTGGCCACGGGAGGAATTCGGGGGCACTTCTTTAGAAAGTCCAGTGTGCCCGTGGGCCAGGGCATCGAGCTCCCACACGCTGACGAACTTCGTTAGCCGGCCTCCCACCGGGGTGCTTCGGTGGGGGCCCGACGCAACGGCCGGTTCAGTCCTGCTTGGAAGCGGCCTTGCCGCCTTGGCCTCCCTGGCGACAACGGCGAGATCCACCTGACTTGCCTCGTCCTCTGTAAGCTTCTTGCGACGAAGAGTGGGCTGCCTGACGGTACGTCGAGGAGCCGCCGCCGAATCCTTTGGAGGCACCTTGCTTGCCTCCGGAGTTCCGAAAGGGCAGCCACCGTTGCTACAGAACTCCCAAGGCCCAAGCCGTCTCTGTGTCGGTCTTGATGGCCTGCAGTGATTCATCCACTGTCTTTCCAAACAGATTGTTCCAGTCGAAGGGCATGTCCAAAACCTTGGCTTGCACGTCTTGGCGGAAATCCGTCGCCTTGAGCCACCCCCGCCGTCTAAGGCAAGCGCCGTTGCCCAACTGGCGGAAACCGGTGACGGCAATGTCCGTGGCTACCGTTATGGTGTGGTCCGACGCCACCTCACCTTCCTGTAGGATCGCCAGGGCCTCTGCCCTCTTGTCGTTCGGAAGTCCAACAGGGGGGTGATCTTGTACCACAATTCCCTGTCGTAGCGGGCCACGATCGCTAGGGCGTTGGTTGCCTTAATCGTCGTCGTCGCAGACGAGATGACTCGCCGTCCCATGGCGTCCAGTTTCTTTCCCTCGCTGTCCGGTGCGGAAGTTGAAGATGAAGCCGATACGCCCCTCCACCCCCTGATTTCTTCTTGGCCGCTGCCGAGACGACCGTCAGGCAAAAAGGGGGCGGCGTTGGGGGCCCGGTACTTCTTCTCGTACCGGTCGCTCTTGGCAGGCGTCGTGGACGGGTTCTTCAGAAGCGCAAGTCCCTCGTCCCAGATGTCATCTAGCAGAGGCACCGAGAGGACCGTCTTCCTCTTGGCCTTGCGCCGTTGGTAGAGGAAGCCTTCCTTCTTCTGCTCTTTGGGGCCGAGCTGGAAAAGCTCGGATGCCCTGGCAATCATGGCGTAGAAGGAGCCAATTTCGTCGGGTGGGGAGGCCCGAGGAATCGGGATGGGAGATCCGTCCCGTCGTCACCACCGTCGTCATCCGACCCCGTCGTGGCCGCATCTGTTCCCATGTCATCCCCAGGGACAGGGGACGGAGACAAGAGCTGCAAGGGCTGTGAGGGCTGAAAAGGCGGGGCCGGATGAATCCTCCTCCTCTTGTTTGGAGGGCTTCCCGACGGGCCCGGATCTGGGTCATCCGTCGGGGGTAGAGGCAATCTCGTCCTGATCTCCGTGCATAAGGATTGGATTGCCATCAAAATTGCTGCCGAGTTGTTCTGCGGCTCAGGCTGCGACGGGCGCGATGGTTCCTCTACTGGAACCTTGTCGGCGCCACCCTCGCTCTCGTCGTCCTCCTCGTCTGGATCCTTCCCGTGGGACCGGGCCTCCTCAACGTTCCTGTCGAGGCCCTCCAAGACTTCAACCAGCTCCTCCTCGGAGGCTGTGTCCATGTCCGTAATGGCCAACACCCCCCCTCTTTTTCCACCGGGGGCTTCACAGGGGTCTTCTCGATTGGGATGAAAAGAGGATTCCCTCCGTGGTGGCAGGGAAACTCTGGGCCCCGAGGTCGCCTCCACTGGGTTAGCCTCCACAGGTGGTGCCAGGGCCATAGCGACTTCCTCGATAGAGGCCTTAGCCGGGTGAATCAAGGCCTTCACCACCTTGTGCGTGCCTGCAGCCTTCACCTTGGGGGGAGGGTCACCGCCTCGCTCCCCCTCGGCTGGTTCCTTCGAGCTCAACCGGGGCCTCTCCAGAAGCTTAGCCGGGTTTTCGGATTTCCTCTTCCCAGAGCCAGAGCATTGGCTCGTGGTTGATGGCGCCGGTGAGGATGCGCCCTGCCTGGCAGCCCAGGAGCCTGACCGTTCGGCGCTCCCGGTGCCCGCGGACTCGCAGTGCTTTGCCTTCTGTTGGGCCCCCGTCACCGGGGCGCCCTCACAGGATTTAGACCGCTCAGACTTCTCACCTGACAGGCTCTTGCCTTCCAGCCAGTTGGCGAGACATGTCTGACGATCCCTCATAGTCCGGTCCGACATGTTCATGCAAAATGCACAGTCCTTCTCCACGTGCGTTTTGTCTTCGTGGACGCAGTAGAGGCATCTCGAATGCTCGTCCTCCTTGAACACATTCTGCAACTTGCATCCAGGGCAGTTCCTGAACAGCATGGATCCGGGTGTCGAGCTTCCCTTTTCCTGTGCCATGTCCACGAGGTAGGCCTCAGAAACTTCTGGAACCCTCCAAGAAGCGTAACTCGATGAAAACTTCACCCTTGAGGGGCGTAGAAAATTCCGAAACTGGTCCCCGTTGATCAGAAGTAGAAACTGTGGAGCTTGAGGCTCGATTGACCGAAAAAAAGAGATAAAACTCTTTGAAAAAATGCAGTAAAAGCTCGAGAGCTATAGCACGAGGACTCCCAACACTTGAACGTGCGGTAAAAATCTGAGGATGGCTGCCAGGGGCGGGGCTTAGGGAGAGGGCAGTCATTGGCTGGGGGCAGTATGACCCAGAGACTAGTGATTGATTACTACTAAGAAAGACAGATCAGAAACGAAACTGATACTGATTTTTTCTTTACCGAGGATTCCCAGCCGGACGACAGGGAATATTCATTAGCATGTGAATCCATGCCAGACCCCATACTGGAGAAATCAAAAGCTAACAACCAGAGATTAGCTATCCATAAATCAGAATCAAGTATGCCTAACTCTTTCAAGGCCAGATGTTTGGTGTCACTGTATTGGACCCAAACAATGTGGCCCAAATATGGCTCACTAAGTGGCAATAAAATGTACCTTGTGTATATAGTAGCATGGTAGGAAGGCATATGTTTTCAACTCCTCTGTTAGCCAATGGTGAAAGATGACAACCTCATGAAAACCCTGTTTGGGAATATAGGGAGGAAAGCAGAACAAGTCTGCTCGGGTCCTCGTCTTCCCAACCACGGGGGCTACATAAAACACAAAATATTCACATCATGCACAGAGCATATTCAGTTAATAACCAATTTTGATCATCATATACAATTGGTCCTCACAATCTCAGGACTGCTCATACTTCAGGCCAAGACTGGCAGTTCAAATCTGATCACACTCTTAGTGTAGGAGAAACATGTATTACTGCCGTCATTGGGGCATTGGGTTACCGGGCCCTCAGTCAACGTTCACACTCTGGATATATCTTACCATAATGGGGCCGTTTAACAAGGGGGGTCCTGGGAGTCCCTCTGCCAGACATTAGTCCTGGTTACGAGAGACTTACCCAGAGTCTTTAGCTCACTATCTTTCACAAAGGTGCTGGACTGCCCCAGGGCAGGACAAAGACTGATATGTTTGGGATATTTCTTCTTTGTGAAAGATAGTGAGCTAAAGACTCTGGGTAAGTCTCTCGTAACCAGGACTAATGTCTGGCAGAGGGACTCCCAGGACCCCCCTTGTTAATCTACATATTTAAGTAACTTTGGGTCTCACCCTAAGTTACTAGGGGAATCCAGACGTGGACCCCTTGCTCACTATTCTTAGAGAGGCACAGATCCACCCTACTGATGAGGTCCAACCAGACCGAAACACGTGTCTGGGGTTTCTGTTGGTACTCTTGTTCAGAGGAGAATTGCCTAGCATTTCGGTGCTGGACTGCCCCAGGGCAGGACAAAGACTGATATGTTTGGGATATTTCTTCTTTGTGAAAGATAGTGAGCTAAAGACTCTGGGTAAGTCTCTCGTAACCAGGACTAATGTCTGGCAGAGGGACTCCCAGGACCCCCCTTGTTAATCTACATATTTAAGTAACTTTGGGTCTCACCCTAAGTTACTAGGGGAATCCAGACGTGGACCCCTTGCTCACTATTCTTAGAGAGGCACAGATCCACCCTATTGATGAGGTCCAACCAGACCGAAACACGTGTCTGGGGTTTCTGTTGGTACTCTTGTTCAGAGGAGAATTGCCTAGCATTTCGGTGCTGGACTGCCCCAGGGCAGGACAAAGACTGATATGTTTGGGATATTTCTTCTTTGTGAAAGATAGTGAGCTAAAGACTCTGGGTAAGTCTCTCGTAACCAGGACTAATGTCTGGCAGAGGGACTCCCAGGACCCCCCTTGTTAATCTACATAATGGGGCCGTGTCATAACAATTCACAAATCCTCAGTTTCCACAAACCTCTAGACATAACACATCAAATCAAAATCATAGTTCATGCCTCTAGGACTAAGGCAGTCAAGTAGATCTATCCATACGATTTCTCTTTGCTGGAGTTTTCTCACTAAGCTCCATTTCACTTGCTCAAGTATCACGCATTTTAATTGCGCCACAGAATGTCTGGCTTCTGAAAAATGCATCGCTACAGGTGACTTCGGACTCTTCAGACGGATATTAGATTTGTGTTCCGCCCAACGTGTTTTCGCTTTCCTAGAGGTCATACCCACGTAGTAAAGGCCACACGGACATTTCAGACCATAGATAACATTCATCGAGTCGCAGGTACAAGAATGCTTTAATGAAATGGGTTTCCCTGTGTGAGGATGTATAATGCTATTGCCCTTTATGATGTTACTGCAATGCTGACAATTCAAACAAGGTATCGTCCCCTAGTATGCAGGAGTTCCTGTGGTCATTATTTCAGCTTTGATTAGGCTAGTCCATAGTGCTTTGTAATTTCTGTATGCAAAGGTAGGCGTTTCTGGGAAAAGTTGTTGCAATTTAGGGTCCATTTTGCAACATGGGCCAGTGTTTCTGGATTATTCTCTTTATCCTTTTGCTTTGTGTCGAGTGTGTGGTTACATATACAAGCTTTTCACTGTTTTTTGGTGGCTTAGGTGTGAGTAAGGTTTCTCTTTGTATGGTGCCAACTCTTTCTTTCACATCAGCAATCAGTCTTCTGTCATAATCACTTTGTATACATTTTGTTTGCAATAAATAGGATTGTCTTGTGTATTCCGTAGGTTCACAGATATTCCATCTATAGCGTAAAAACTGGCTTAACGGGACACTGTCAAGAGTTCTCTGTGGATGAAAACTTGTTGCTAAAAGCAAACTATTCCTATCCATGGTCTTTGTGAAGATCTGTGTTTCTAATTTCCCTTTCACATAAACTTCGACATCCAAGAAATGGATACTGGATTCGCTGGTCAAAGTGGTGAAATGTATTCTTTGGTTCATTTGATTCATCATAGAAAAGAATTCTTGAAGTTACCAAACTGTACCAGTAACCTCTGGGGTCTAATAAGAAAGGTTCCTGATATTTCAAACTAATTTCAAAATAATGTTGATTAAAAGTGACAACTTACATTGCAAGTATATGATAATCTAAGGAAGCAGTGTGTACATCAGCACCATGGATATGCGTTTACAGAAATGACTTTTTCCAGTTGAAATAAGTACTACCGGGTGGACAGTTTTATTTTGAAAGGCCTCTGATGCTGGAAATGCATTGGAGGGACAGGGCTTCCTTGTCCTATACTTCCTCATTCTGTGGGTTCTGCTTATTTTCTGCATAGGAGTCGTTTGGACCCCTGGCAGTGCAGCTCTTCATTTTGTTCTTGGTAGACACAGACCCCTGGAATACCCTTAGGGTACACATGGGTAGGGGTACAACCCAGCTACATGCCGATGGGACAGTAACTCTAGGTATCCTACATTTTTGGGATACCAAGCCTTACCATAGGGATCAATGGATTCCTACACAAAGTCAAGATGATCACTGGTGGCCTCTTGGTTTCCTTTGCCTTGTCCCCTTGTTTCTCAAAATTCTGAGAAGCCCTGGCTCTGTGTTCTTACCCTGAATGGTTGTTGGGTGGCAGGATCATATATTGCTCTCAGGCTGCTTCCTGTCAGACTTGGAGAATTCACAGGGACTGCTTGTTGTGGGTACACTCTTGGGGTGGAGTCTAC
Source organism: Ambystoma mexicanum (assembly GCF_040938575.1). Classification (NCBI taxonomy): domain Eukaryota; kingdom Metazoa; phylum Chordata; class Amphibia; order Caudata; family Ambystomatidae; genus Ambystoma; species Ambystoma mexicanum. The sequence continues at coordinate 656,170,371 of NC_090924.1, forward strand.
CTGAATGGAGTGAATAGTCAATATGCATTCTGTGTTGCGTGCGTCTGGATTTGGTTGCGTTACGATGCCTGAGCCAGCCTCGACTGAAACTGAAATCAATACAGTGTGGTGCACTGAAAGACTGGGAGTAGCCCCCAATCCACATCATGTGTTGTTGGTGTCTGGTGAATAGCCGAATGTCTGCAAGCCTGTGTCATGACTCGATACCCCTGGAAGCTGTGGCATACTTGGAGAATCCGCCATTGAAGATTCCATCACGTTTGTTCTTCAACGTGATGCACCAGTCTAGTATTTTCCAATATGGCGCCCGTCTTGCTTTTAACTTTTGTCCGGCACTCCTGTGCTTCGCGTAGCAACCCTTATCGCTTCATTACAGGGTAAGACGCTTGTTTACTCTGCTGCTTCCTTCAGAACCTTCCTTCGCTTCCGATTCGTCTGCTTTCTGGCTCCTGGCATTCGGCATCCTTGCCAAGGTTTTCTCTCTTGTACTCCGGCTGAGTCCTCCTTTACCTTGTGGTCCCTCCAGCGTTTCTTCCACTGCAACCAGCCTCGAACAGCTATTCATCCTTTGGCGCCTCGTTCCAGAACCTTTTGGCTTGGCCTGAGTTTATATATTCTACAAATCTGCAGATTCGAGCTCTACAACACAGACATGTTTTTTTCTGCCATATCCGTCTTTTTCCCCCTTATCGGGCCGTGTCTGGGTGGGGTGGGGCACTTGCCTTAGCTGTTTTACCATACCTGGGCATAGTGGCTTCCTTGCGGAATAGACCATGTCTCTACGAAGGTCGACATGCTGCAAGAAGGACCGCCACTGATCCACAAGTGAAACATACCTCAGAAACCGGTTCAGACCCATCCGGTGAGAAAGATGATCCATATTGTGAGGGCCCGATTGGGTGCTACCTGCATGAATGCACTTGTGTGCAATTGGCTGGATGAACCTGAGTGAATGGGGAGTGGTGTACAACAGTGCGACCTCACACACACCACCTTGTCAGAAGCTGTAACAAGAAACCTGAAGCAAAAGCTTGCATTCTAGTATCCAGTTGGAGGAAGAAGTCTTTGGCTGTATCTCTTCATGAAATCCCAAAACTGCTGTGCTGATTCAAGGACTGGGCCAGAGAGGACCTGGAGAGGCAACCACTTCCCGTAGCCACGAGGGAACATTGTGCAACTGCTGCTCTTCACCCAAAGTGTCCTGGAAGCCGGTCATGTGTGCCTGCAGTCCGGAGAAGGGATCTTCAGGCACTCCTCTTCTAAGCCCATGAACATCTTGAAGCCAAGAAGTTAATCTGTCTCGGCCAGGGTCCGGAGGAGTGTTTGTGACCACTGGAAGCAAAGCTGGCGAGGATCTCCCAGAAGAGGGGTACCCTGCCATAGTGCTGCTTGACACCAAGAGCTGCGAAAGTTCCAAACTCTACTGAAGAATCATTCAAGGGGCACATCTGTCGACTTGTCCATGCCAGAGAAGGGCCAGGGCCACTGCCTGAAGTGGAGTGTCCGCCAGTGGGTTTTCTGCCACCAAAATCCAATGAGTGTCTAGACTTGTTGAGGGTTCGGAGTCCAGTCCATTGATCGTCGCCAGAAGCCATCCTGGAGGTCTGTTCTGTGGCAGCGGGACCGAAGAACCAAAAAGTGTTGCAGAATCACAGATATTCTTAACAGGAACGCCCCTTTGAAGGGAGGTAGATGTAGCCATGCCCCTGGTGGAAATGAGCTTGCACACCTTCAGGAGGGTCATTGCCTGTAGCATTCAGGTATGGTAAGAATGATCCATCTAGACGAGGTCTGTTTGGAAACAGCTTGCCCTAATCTGTGTCCTGTGTATCCTATAAAGAGTTGCTTGTCCACTCTCAACTTTTGGCATTCTGGAGATATAAAAACATAACGCTCTCCTAGGGTCCAACCTATGAAGCCTTTCCTCTTCCTTACAAGGATTGGAGGGCAGAACAATTTTCTGACTTAAATGAAACTACCTTTGGGGAAAAGGAGGGTTTTACCCTTTATTTCTCATCCTTCTGGAATATGGTAAAGGGTGGCTTGGGTGAAAGTGCCTGAAAACCCGGTAAAGGTCCCAAACAGGAACCTGAAAAGGAGATGGAGGGAACACATTAGTGAGCACTTTTAGAAACTTAGTCACCAGTGGGATCTTGAAATAAAAACATTCCTACGACGAGCGCTTAAAGATAGACAGCGCTGCCAAGTAGCCCTTAATGGTGCCAACCTGAAGGCCCTTATTTGCTAATGAAAGCAAAAAAGATAAAACACCCAGAGTTTTACACTGAAAAGAACCAACATTCTTTTCTCTGCACCAGTTGCAAAACTTATTCCAACGGCAACGGTACAGAGATTTTGTTGCTGGCCGTCTGGCCAAAAGCAAAAACCTCCATTACGTAATCCCAGAAATCCCAATCCTTGCATCTCAGCCTTTCAGAAACCAAGCATGAAGGCTGAGAGTCATGACCTCTGGATGGAGCACCCGACCCTCCTCTCATGAGAGAAGGGCCTCTCTTTGTGGAAGAAGCATCAGAGGACAGATGGACATGTCCAGACGGTTCAGGTACCACGTTCTCCTGGCCCAATTCGGGGCAGTTAGGATCATGTGTTTCCTGAATCTTGCAACCTCCTGATCACATGAGGAATGACGGGGACTGGAGGAAATGTGGACAGTAGTGGAAACTCCCAGTCCACCACAAACACGTCTCATAGAATTCCTCTGAGGAAATTCCCTTGAACAGTACTGCTCGCACTTCTGTTAGACACTGGTCGCGAACAGATCCACCTGAAGGGTTCCCCAAATGGCGAAGATCTCTTGAAGGACTTCATGAGCTAGTTCTCACTTGTGGGAGACTGCTCTGCCTGCTCAAAGCATCCGCCGCCTTGTTCTCCTCCCTGCTAGGTGAACTGCTGATATGGTGATTCCTTCTTGAATTGCCCAATACCAGAGCTGCATTGCCTCCCTGCTCAGTGGTAGTGACCCTATGCCTCTTCTCTTGTGGAGGTAGTACATGGCCACTGTGTTGTCCATCAGGACATTCTTTCACCTGACAACAGGGCAGGAAGGCCTTCAGCGCTAGTCTGATTGCCCTCCGCTCCAAGAGATTGATGTGCAGTTTGGACTCGATGGAGACCAACAACTGCGGACTGTCAGATTGTTGGCATCGGCTCCCCACCCAGTGAGTGATGCGTCCGTCACTACTGTAGTCTCCAGCCATGGTTGCCAAAAAGGTTCACCCTTCAGAATGTTTTCTTCGCAGGCCCACCACAGAAGATCCTGTGAGACTCTGGCTGAAATCTGTAGTCGGTCCAACATCTTTCCTGAGAATTGGGACCATTGTGTTCCGAGAGCCCATTAAAAGGATCTCATTCTCAGGCGAGCCCCTCGCACCAGAAAAAGCAGGATGCCATGAGGCCGAGCAACCTAAAGAAATAAATAAATTAAAAAATCAAAAGAATTGGGCGCTCTGAAATTTGGTTACCATCTCAAAACATTCTTGAGCCTTTACCTCAGTTGGTGGGCTCTTTCACGAGGAAGTACCTATCAGAGCTCTGATGTATTGAGCGTTTTTTGGAAGGTGTCATATGGGACTTCTTGTAATTGAGGGAGAAATCCAGTCTGTGAGGAGCGGCAGGTAGCATTGAGATGATCCCGGGCTTGTTCAGTAGAACGCGCTCTGATCAGCCAATCGTCCAGGTAGGGGTAGACGTGAATTCCCCCCTCTCCTGAGACTCGCTGCCATCACCGCCATCAGCTTGGTGAAAACCCTTGGGCGGAGTTCAGCCCGAATGGCAGGACTCGAAATTGATAGTGCGAGCTGCCAACTGCGAACCACAAATATTTTCTGTGCTGGAGATGGATTGGTACATGCAAATAAGCATCCTGAAGGTCCAATGACACCAACCAATCATTAAGTTTGGGGGGGGGGGGGGGTGAAGGATCTGAGAAAGAGTGACCATCTTGAACTTGTCCTTGCTGAGGAACTTGCTCAATTATCTTAAGTCCAAGATGGGTCTCAGTACCCCATCCTTATTGGGGGATCCAAAAATATGGGGAATACCAACCGTTGCTCCTCCGCACCACAGGCACTGGTTCTATAGCGCCTTTCTCAAGCAAGGTTAAAGTTTCCTGCACAAGGAGCGGATCCGTGAATCCTTTGTGTTTCCCTGGTGGATTGTTCTGAGGCTTCTTTATAAAAGGAAGGCAGTAACAGTGGGCTATTGTTTCCAGAGCCCAAGCAACTGAAGTAATGTCTCACCATTCCTTCAGATGCTGAGACAGTCTGCCCCCCCACTGGTGAGCTGTGAATCAAGACATCAGAGTGGTTTTGTAGCGGCTGTTGCAGAGGCCAATGGTAAAAAGAGGCTGCTGCTTGAACTGGCTTGGAACCTCTACCTCGTCATTTTCTTTGGCCTCTCCGACTGCCCATTCCTCTGACCCTTCCAAACGAGGAGTAGTAGCGAAAAGATCTACCCCTCCAAGGTTGTCCACTAGGACAAAAAGGCTGAGGTTGCCCAACCGCGACACAAAGATTTGGCTGCCGCCTTCGAGGTCTGCAACCTCAAGGATCTCGTCAGCCTTGCTGCCAAAAAGATGAGACCCGGCAAAAGGGCATGTTGAGAAGTCTAGCCTGCACATCAGGTGCAAAAACCGACTTCCGCAACCACGCAAACTTCCACATCACAGTGCTGGTAGCCATGGACCTGCTGATGCTATCTGCAGAATCCAATCCAGATTGAAGGGACTCGCACATTGCTTCTTTGCCATTCTTAACCTTTTCCTCCCCTTCGGGAATATGCTCTGCCACCATAGAAATACACTCCCATAGAGTATAGAAACATTTTGCAATGGAAGTGGAGTTGGCAGATTTTAATGACATGCTCCCTGCGGAAAATACCTTTCTCGCCCATCCATCTACCAGCTTACCGTCCCCATCATGAGGGATCGTATGGTACGCCACTTGTTTTGAAGTTGCTGTAGCTGCCTGGACCACCAGACTCTCCGGAGATGGGTGTTTTGACAGATAGCCAGGGTCGCTACCGGAGGGGCAGTACTTTCTTTTTGTAAGATTCTTGTCAACCGCCGGATTAGTTTCCGGAGTCTCCCAAATCCTGGCCACCCTTTTTTGAAGTGCCACATGGAAAGGCAAAATTCGATCAGTAGGTGGACCCTTGTTCAGAATGTCAGTTAGATCATCTTGGTTACAGGTGGCTGGAAGCCTTGACCAACCCAAGTACTTAACAACTTTGGACATGAGTTGCCTGTAAAATGAGTCAGAATGTTCCCCTGGTTCAAGTCTCCCAAACTCCAGCTCTGGAGAAGTGTCAATTCCACTAGCATTGTGCCAATTCTCATATATATCGTGATTTTACTTTCCTCTGAAATGAGGCATTCAGGCACATTAGATGTACCATATTGAAGCCCAAAAGGGGCATCTTCCGCATCAGAGTGTTCTTCTTCCTCAAAAATAGAAGTCAAAGAGTTGAAAGTCCTTTGGTTTTGAAACCAGGGGCTTCGAGGTGGTCAAAGTCGTCAACTTTTTCTTATATAGTGCCTTTCTTGGAAGGTCACTTGGTTCAGATGGTTTAGCTGGCAAAATTGGCGCAACTGGCGTCGACTGCTTCTGCGTCGCCAGTGGGGTCAATAGAGCCGACGGTTTAGTGGGGATCGAAGGCCTAATGGGCGTTATCGGCACCAACGGTGTTGATGGTCTCAAAGGCGTTGAGGACCTCGACGAGGATGATGCGTTTTACCCAGGCTCGAGGGCGTGCGCATTTTAGGCCTCAAACTCTCCTTTCCGGCTCCCTTAGAAGGATTGGTTAGAGCACGGCTTTGTTGATCAAATATATTTCGAATTTACACACAGAAAGCTTCCCACTATGCTGGTGTAGACTTTTTTGAGGGGTACTCTACCCTTAAAGGGGAACCGTCAGACAAAGAGATCAACAATGGCGATCTATGTTGCTTTTTTCGAAGATGACGAGTGGCGGGAACCACTCCTAGACCTGGAACGTTTGGCCTCCTTCCTCCGAGGAGAGTCACCTCTCGACTCATCGGTCCACGGCCTAGCAGGTCAGGGTTTAGGGGACTTGGACGTTTTTCCTACGTTGAGTTTCCCCTTCCGTTCCACACTTGGAGCAAATGTTAGTATTGTGGTCCTCCCCAAGGCACCACAGGCAGATTCGATGCGGATCGGTTAGGGACATCTTCGAACCACAATCCCTGCATTTTTTAAACCCCGACTTGGGTGTCTGCGGTGTTGATGAAGGGGACATAATCATAGAGTTTTAAAAAAAATTAAATCATTGCACGAAGTAACAAACTTGACAGATTTAAGGCGCGCCGAGTTTCACACAAAGCAAGCGCTGTTTGCGGAAAAACGGAACTGAAGCCAATGGGCGCCACGCATACTATATATCCTCCGATGATCACCCTCAACAAAGGCCTTCGAGGGACATCGACTCGACGCCGTCGATGCATGGCGTCCACTGCCGAAAATATTTTCCGAAGCCACTGAAGCTGTCAAAGAGGAGGAATACATTGGAAGACACAATCCATTCGGAGTGTACATATTTGCCATTATTAGGATAGTGTTACCCGAGGACAATCTGTTATTTGTATATATTCATCTGAACCGGACCTATGTAAATCTATGTTAATAATAAATCTAGGGCAGCACCTAACAGAGTGTGGACATTCCTTTGTGGGGGTTTGGGGAGTCACTGTACTTAAGAACCACCCTGCATTACCTCCCTTCAGTCTCAGCCTTCGGTTGCTCGTCCATCCTACCATATAGAGCACCTTGGTAGGGGTGCTCTGTGCCTGTTCCCCAACTGCATAGGGGGCAGATATACAGATGCCCCCCTTCAGTCTTTACACTGGTGGCAGAGCGATGGGATCACTGGTTTTAGGACTCAGTGTTTAACCTTACTACTTCCAAAATATCCACACTTTTGGTAATTTAAGGTTTAGTGGTACATACTAAAAACATCACTGCAAACAAAAAGGAATCTATTGCCAATGGTAAATTGCCTAGAGTAAGCTTAGAGGATCTACAGAGTGCTTGTGAATAGAGAGAATTAGAGACTTTGAGAGCAATTCTAGGGCAGCGCTTATAGGTGCCCTTGTGGATTACCAAGTGATTGTGACATTCTTGATAAAGGAGGTTGGGGGAGGGAATAGCCCAATGGGGACTCTGCACCTTGTGTTATTATAGATTCTATTGGAAGGGATTGCCAACTCTCCTGCAGCTTCTATTCCCAAACCCAGCATTGCTCTTGAAGGGATGCCCAGAAACTTGAACTTTTGAAATTGGAGCTACAAAGTTGGAAACAGAAGCCGATTGGATAAAGGAGGAATTGGCGCAACAAGTAGCACTCAAAGACAGTTACTGATCATCAAAGACTCCAGCTGGAGAAAGTCAAGGTTGAGACTTCATCTAGACCACTGGAGTGTTGGATCTCCTGCTAACAAGTTCATGAAATATTTGGTTGGTGTGTATTTTGAGGAATCAAGGACGTCCTTAATTCTTTCCCCAATATATCCTCCTCCCAGGTGGCCAGGAAAAGGCTGCCACTTTTGGATCCTGACCCTGGGGGTGGATATGCGAGGGTGGATCACCTGGGTGGAAGTGACTTGGGGAGTGGGGATGAGGCACCCTTGGGCGAGACGCGGTATCCCCCCCCACCCCGATTTCCCTTTTATAAAGGTGTCAAAAGGTCCCCCCAGGCTTTTATAGGGTATTACCAATCTCTTGCCTATTATTCCAGAAAACACTCTCCCAAAACACACCAGTCAAGTACTGGGATGAGGAAAAAACAACCTAGAGTCATGCACTCTATTAACTCAGACATACACAAACAACTCTGCTACTGGAACGAGGAGGAGGGATGCCGAGTACTCGGACCATTATACAGAAAAGAAACATTGCCTGCACCTGAGGCCGAGAGGACGGTATAAATGGCCTGCTGAGGTGAGGCTAAGGAGATCACCTGTGGAACGCTTGCAGGAGAAGCCGTTGGTGAAGGCAGGGAGACATGCGAGCGACTCGCCAAGGAGCTGCAGAGCCGTTGTAGGGGACGCGGATTGTGGCGGGAGCACTTGGAAGGTCTCCGCTGGCAGGTTTGGACTGCCTACCTCCTGGAGTCCCTCTCTGAGAACCCGAGGCAGCAGAGACACTGGAAGCAAGACGCACCGAGCCGGGTGTAGAAGTGCACCCAAAGCCCTTGTACCCAGTGAGTCAAAGCAGCCTGAATGACTCTGGGACGCAGTGGTGCATGGTTTATGCAGGTCGGATCGCTCACGAGTGAGGGGCCATGGAATGAATTGGAATGCCAGTTCAACTTAAAATACAGATGATTGATAACTACGATAACCTGTAGATTGAAAGAAATGAATGAAAGGATTTTTGTGAATGCCGAATTGTGAATGAAGGGAAACTGACACAGCCAAGGAAAGGTCAGGAAAACAGTGAACTTTGAAAGGGAGTAGGCCCATTAACAGGGTGCAAATTCCCAGCAGGAGAGTAAACAAGGAATTTGTGGTTGCTTTATTTAATGTGATTAATTGTAGTGAAATTAACTAATTTTGAATACCGAACAAAAGTAAGTGTGATTGAATTCCAAATGGATTGGAAGCAGTTGCTGAAGTTTCCTGATAAAAAAGGAACACTGAAATAGAGAGACCAAGCATTGACAAGTGCCACAAGGAGAAGAACTGTGTAATTTTAAAGAATAATCTGTGGCCAAAGCTTTGAGAAGATTTGATAATCTAACAAGTGAATGGTGGCAAAACAAGTATTGAGAAATCTGCAAGAAGAGAAATCCCATACCACTGTGAAGCTGAAATAGTGACAGTGTAACTGTGAAGCCAGAAAGGTATGTTGGTTCCGTGACCTGTAATGGGTGGACCATGTGGTCTGACAACTGCGCCTAGACCGAATATACCCATATAAAGGAAAAGCCACTTTACTCATCTAAAAGTTTATGATTGAATGTCAAGGAAGAATTGTGTATTTTCACCTAAAGGAATTGAACTTTGTAAAACTGATGAAATTGGTGAAAGACACAGAAGCCTGAAAAGCTGGGAAGTATCCCAAGGAATTCTGTTGGTTTTGAACATTGAGAGACTTGAAAGCCTGGGGAAGTGGACCCATCATTTTGGTAAAGTGAACTATCTGAATCCTGAGGAAGGGAAAACCTTTTTCCAACTAAGTGCTGGAAGAAGCTCTGAACTTTTATTTGAACACTTACCATTTTGATGCAGACATCCCTACACATTATGTACAATTATATGTGAGGGCAAGTATAGGTTTTGGACACAGACATTTACTTTAGACTTCCTGACACAGACTATCATTAGTTTCAGTTATGCAGGGAAATCCCACCTTAGCAAAGGGAAAGTTAGGCCTTTTTCAAACCCTCTTGATTTGAATAAAAGTCTGTATCCCAAATTGCACTCCTTTGTATCCGTCTACTTTCTGGTGTCTTCACAGTATGTGGAGGGTTCTGATATTCTCCAATGGTTAGATGCATTTGAAACAGCGCGTGATATGATGTTGACCGTAAGGACTGGGCTAAGTGTCTATTAAGAACTGGGCTAAGTGTCTATGGAGTAGACTACAACAGACTGGTTATGACTGTATTCTGAAGCAAAGCGTGGAAGAAAGAGGCCAGTATGAGTGTATGAAAGCCGTTTTGATTGCCAAGTTTGACAAGACACCTACCCAGTACCTTAAAAGGTTCAGGGAACATGAGAAGAAACAATGTCTCTACTGTTGACTGGGTGAGTGCTGCCCATATGAACATGATGGGGTGGCTTGATGGACACAGGGCAAAAACCTTTGTTGAATGATCTCGCCTCTTTTTTGTTGCATTTCTCTGAAGCTTGTTTCACCAGAGCTGCGTTAGTACATTGCTGACCAGAACATTTTAGATCCCTTTAAGTTGGCCAGAATGGCTGACAAGTGGGTCTCCCACAGGGTGTCCCATAAGGATCCCAGAGAAAAGGACAAAGAAAAAGGGATGTCTCAGAAATTAGATGTCCAAGATGCATTCACAGTCACATAAACCAAAGCCTCCCTGGCTTAAGTTCCATAAATGTAGTCAGGATAAGTTTAATGGGGGTGGGAGTAAGAGTAATGGTCCTCCTGCTGTAAAGCAGACAGTTATCCTAATTCAGTTCCACACATACCTGGCACTTGTTGTGGGATCTGGGGCCAAGGATCACAGGAAGGGTGACCCCAAGTGTAAAGGTTAGGCACTTGAGTCCAAGCTGTCAGCCTGGCCTACCCTTACCCTATGCAGGAGGCACTGTCCTCCCCTCGTCGCCAGGAACCACCTTTGCTGCTCCTGCAGAGACTTCCTTAGTTTCCCTTGGGGCCTGGGATTAGTACTCGGAAGTGCTGAATACTATATGCAACTGAATACCCAGAAATTTTTCAGAAGTATCCTCATTAACGGCCAGCCTGCCACTTGTGTGTGCTAGCATGACAGTGGTGGACAGGACCCTGATTAGGCCAGATGACTATGTAGGTGCTCTAGTGCTTGCAAAATCTACTAGCCCACTCGCATCGGCGAAGAGATTTTTAGAAGGGCGAGTACCATTTGCAGGGTACATTTTTGCATTAAATGGGAAATAAAGGTTTCACTGTACATGGTTATAGAAACCAAAGGTAAATGTTTTGTCACCCGTTACCATGAGGTGAGTGAATTTCTCTTAGGTCGAGTATAAATCTTGACTAACTCTCCTGCTGTACTCCTACTTGACCTCTCTTCCGCCTTTGACACGGTCAACCATTCTATCCTAATAAAATGGCTCCAACATACAACATACACTTTGTATCTAGGACTGGGCACTGGATTTGATTAACTCCTTCCTTACCGACTGACCTTCCCAAGTGCTCCTGGGCTTGTGGTGTTCCCCAGGGCTCTATCCTCTTGCCTTTGCTTTTCAATATCTACCTAGCACCTCTTGCTCACCTAATCTCGGTCTTCTCTCCTCACTTCCAGTGTTATGCAGATAACACAACTCTACCTCAATCTCCCCTCTTACTCCTCCTCCTCTATCATCCCTGACTACCTATCTGCTATTCAGCCTTGGCGCACCTCCAATGATCTTGGTCCTATGCCAGTAAGACAGATGAACAAGTTACTTCTTACCTTGTAACGTTCTTTCGATGGGATGTTCCTCCGACGTATTCCTTATCTTTGATAGATCATCTCCCAGCTTGCTGGCCTCTGAAAAAAAATTCAGTAGAGGGCGCTGCGCGTCAACATCCCTCGAGCCGATGTCCCTCGACGGCCTCCGTATCGGCGCCGACGTCACCACGCGTATAAATAGACTCGAGCAGCGTCTGTTGCTCAGTTCCGTTTTGACATTAACAGTTCTTTTACATGAATTGGTTATTGACCTTGAAGGAGCGTAAGCTGCAACCACCAGGGAAGTATTACTGCGGGGATGGATGGGAGGGGAGATAAGGAATACGTCGGAGGAACATCCCATCGAAAGAACGTTGCAAGTTAAGAAGTAACTTGTTCTTCGAAGGGATTGTGTCCTCCGACGTATTCCTTATCTTTGGTAGACTCCCATAGCAGAGGTGTGCAATTGGAGGTGGGAGTAAAACGCCATGTTTCTTTTTAGGAATGAACCGAATGTAATACGGCTTTGCCAAACCTAGTCTCTTGAATAGAGGAGGAATCCAGGTTGTAAAATCTTGTGAAGGTATGTGCGGACGACCATGTGTCAGCCGCACATATGTCTCGAACCGGAACCCCTCTTTGGAGGGCCGAAGAGGCTGCGATACCCCCGGTTGAATGAGCCCTAAGATTTTGAGGAGGCTCCTTCCCTGCCAGTTTGTAACATTCCAGGATGGCCAAAATAATCCATCTGGAAATGGTTTGTTTTGTTATCGGTAGACCCAACTTGTGCCCCGATTAACCCACGAAAAGTTGGTCTGCTTGCCTAATCCTAGCAAGTCTGCGGATGTAAAAGCTTAAAGCCCGCCTTGGGTCCAGCCTATGTAGCCTTTCATCCTCTTTCCCCGGATGGGGAGGCGGATAGAATGAAGGTAAAGTAATTTTCTGAGTGATGTGGAATTCAGAAACCACCTTTGGGAGGAAATTAGGATTCACCTGTAGGACAACCTTGTCTTTATGAAAAATTGTATGAGGGGGTTTACAAGATAGAGCTTGCAATTCACTCACCCTTCTAGCAGATGTTAAGGCCACTAATAAGACAATTTTAAGGGTGAGAAATCTTAGCGAACAAGAGTGGAGTGGTTCAAAAGTAGTACCCATCAGGAAATTTAAGACTAAATTTAAGTCCCATAAAGGAACCTGGAAAGGTCTTGGAGGGTAGATATTAGTTAATCCCTTTAGAAATTATATTACTAAGGGTAATTTGAAATACGAAGGTTCCTCTGCAGTGCGCTTGAATATCGATAGAGCTGCAAGATAGCCCTTGATGGTGCCAACTTGAAGGCCTGAATTTGCCGAGTAGAAAGGATAACACCATTGGTGTACCACATGAAAAGGGGGTCGATATTCTCTGCTCTACACCAGCTGCAAAACTTTGTTGCTGGCCTTCTGGCCGAAAGCAACACTTCCATGACGTCATCAGGGAGGTCCCAATCCTTGTACCTCAACCTTTCAGAAGCCAGGCGTGAAAGTTGAGGGTTCTGCTGTCTGGATGGAGAACCCGACCTCCCTTCTGCGAGAGAAGATTCTCCTTGAGTGGAAGACGAATTGGAGGGCAGATGGACATGTCCAGAAGGTCCGGGTACCACATTCTCCAGGCCCAGTCTGGGGCAATTAGGATCATGGTTCTCCGGAATCTTCTCAACCTCCTGATCATTTCAGGAATGACAGGGACTGGTGGAAACGCGTACAGGAGTGGAAACTCCCAGTCCACTACAAACGCATCTCCTAGAGCTCCTCTCGGGGGAAATTCCCTTGAACAAAACAGATCGCACTTTCTGTTGGTACTGGTGGCAAACAGATCCACTTGAGGGGTTCCCCAAAGGGCGAAGATCTCCTGAAGGATTTCCTGAGCTAGTTCCCACTCGTGGGAGACTGCCCTGCCTGCTCAGAGCATCCGCCGTCAAGTTCTTCTCTCTGGCTAGGTGAACTGCCGATAGAGAGATTCCTTCTTGAATTGCCCAAAACCAGAGCTGCATTGCCTCTCTGCACAGTGGTAGTGATCCTACGCCTCCTCTTTTGTTGAGGTAGTTCATGGCCACTGTGTTGTCCGTCATCATCAGGACATTTTTCCCCTGTACAGATGGCAGAAAAGCCTTCAGCGCTAGTCTGATTGCTCTCAGCTCTAACAGAATGATTTGTAGTCTGGACTCCGATGGAGACCAACGACCGCTGATGGTCAAGTCGTTGGTATGGGCTCCCCACCCCGTGAGTGAGGCATCTGTGACTACTGTTATCTCCGGCCATGGTTGCCAAAATAGTTCCCCCTTCAAGATGTTTTCCTGTGAGGTGGCCGTGGGTTTATCCTTTCTCGGCAACGACTCGACTGACCTGTGCGTCGAAGAACCCTTCGATAACGGCGTCGATCTATGTGTCGAAGGGATCTTCGACAACGGCGTCGAAGACGCAACCTTGCCTTTACTCAAGGGTTCGTGCCGCTCTCGAGTGGCTTCTTTCGCCGGGTACTGCGACTTGCAGCTTTTTTATTTTTCGGGTCTTTCACCCAGGGTATCACCCTCAGCAGTCTTCGAGGGGGTCGAGGCCGCTTTCTCGAATACGCTTAGCATCTTTTTCCTGAATTCTTCCCACTCAGCCTGAGAGCTATGTTTTGTGGGGCAGGAGACCCGTTTCGGGGAAACGGAAGAAGACAAAGACGAGGAAGGGGATCTTCAACGTCTCTTTTTTGAATGCTTAGATCTCGAAGAGTGATGGGAACTGCTTCGAGACCTAGAACGAGAATATCTTTTGTGATGGCGAGGAGACTAATGTCTCGAATTCGCCGAGGAAACTTTTGAAGAAGTTAACTGCATTACCTCTCTCGAGCTTCCCCTTACGCTCCTTCAAGGCTTTCACCGTCATGGACATGCAGTCCTCGCACTCCGAACAATAGTGCTTGATTCCCAGGCACCACAAACAGATCCTTTGAGGATCCGTCAACGACATTTTCTTTCCACAGTCTCGACATTTTTTTAAGCCGGACCGTGGAGTCGTCGGTTCGGGTGAGGAAGCCATAGAGTACGAGTCAGTATTCACGAGGAATATATTGATATATTTGACTGAAGAACTGAGCAATGATATTCCCAGGCCCCACGAAGCGCGGCAAAACGGAACTGAGCAACGGACGCTGCGCGAGTCTATTTATACGCGTGGTGACGTCAGCGCCGATACGGAGGCCGTCAAGGGACATCGGCTCGAGGGACGTCGACGCGCAGCGCCCTCTACGGAGGAGATGATCTATCAAAGATAAGGAATACGTCGGAGGACACAATACCTTCGAATCTGCCTTTCAGGACACCTGCTCCCAGCTTCCCTCCTGCACTCTGGCCTCCCCCTATGGACTCACATCCCTCTCCTTCCACTGAGGCCAGAAACCTCAGGGTCATCTTCTCTCTCGCTCTCCTTTACTCCTCACATCTTGAACCTTGCCAAGAAGGTCCACTTTCAACTTCACCTCCTTGGAGCCATTCTTCCCTTCCTCACCTTCCCCCAGAGGAGCAATGTCTCTAGAGCTCTGGGCCTCTCCAGGCTAGATTAGTGCAACAGCCTCTTTCCCAACCTGCCCCTTTCTTCACTCCGTCTTCAACTAATCCAGAATAGAGCAGAGGGAATTATCCTTGGCCTCAAGCCCTGGGACCAGATTTCTCCAGCTCTAAAATCTCTCCACTAGCTCCCCGTTGTTACAAGAATCAAATTTAGGACCCTCTGCATCATCCACAAGGCTGTCTGGTGCATGGGTCCAAGCTACCTGCAACTCTCTTACTAAAGACTCTCCTTCCAGATCCCTTCGATCTTCTGGCTCCAATCTCTCTGCTGATCAAACGCTTCTCCAAGCAGAGAGTTGGGGTCAGATTCGCTCTACTCAGCTGGCTCCCTCCTATGGAACAGTCTCCCTATTTCTCTCAAGTCTTGAACCGGAAAACCTCCAGTTCTGCAAACAACTCAAGACCTTTCTCTTCTCCTCCTCCTTCCCTTTTCCCCTCCTGTGTTAACCATCCCCGCTATCGCCGAGATTGGCGGTCTGGTCCCTCAAGAGTCAAATAGGGTTCTGGCCTTCTGCCCAATCGCACACCTGCGCTGTCGACGGGGCCAACACCCACCTGTGGGATGAGGTTCGCCTCCACCACACACTTACCTGTTGGGCGGTAGACCTCCGTCTTCCTCTGGGATGTCCCCGCCCATGCAGTTGCCCCCCAACGGGCACATCTGGCACTTCCTCCCCTAGTGGACCCTAATAGCACTACCTCCAACACCTCTTTTCACTTGACTTGCTTGCTCTGAATGCAACATGGCCTTGTAGGACCTCTGGCCTTGGCCGCTCATTTCACTACTAAAACTCAGGACATCCTGTCCACCCGCTCTTCCTCCTCCTCTACCACTCCGGGCCCGATTTTGGACATCTCTCCTCATCCTTTCCCCTCTCCACCCATGACAATGTTTCTAGACAAGTCCTATCTATGAAAATCATCAAAGCAGGGTCTCCCCTGCTCATCCAGAACCATCAAAGACCACAAGAACCCTTGATCCAGTCGTGGCCGATTTCTGCGATCACTCTTACCACTGGAACTTCCCCTCCCCTTAAGCACTCTCTTTTGAACCCCCTTCTAAAGAAGCCCTCGGCCGATCCTTCCTCTCTGGCTAACTATCGCCCGATCGCCATCACTCCTTTCCTGGGCAAACTCTTGGAAAAGCTGGCCATCTCCCAGCTTAATGTTATGTTATAGAATATTTATACAGCGCACTACTATACAAGCTTGATTTCTTCTCGATGTAGAAACCCAGAATGAAGAGAAGGTTTACTGTCTTTTGCGTATTTAAGTCGCAAATTTGAGGAGATTCCCTGCTGATTAGTCAGTCCCCCAGATAAGGGTATACTGCGATGGACTTTCTGCGCAGGTGTGCCGCCACTACTGCGAGCACCTTTGTGAATACTCTTGGTGCCGAGGTGATGCCGAATGGGAGTACTTTGAACTGGTAGTATACTCCCGCCATCCTGAAACACAGCTATTTGCTGTCTGCAGGGTGCATTGAAAAATGAAAGTATGCATCTTTCATGTCCAAAGTTGCCATGTAGTCTACCCGTTTCAGGAGTGGAATCACCTACTGGAACGTGGTCATACAAAACTTTTGTGGTTTGAAATATTTGTTTGCATGGCGGAGATCTAGTACTGGGCGCATGGTAATGTCTTTTTTGGCACAAATACCCTTATTTACCTGGTTTACTGGGACCATTTTCTATGGTGTCCTACTAGAGCAGTGCCTTTATTTCCTAGTTTGTTCTTCTGCTGTCATTTTCTTCTGTCTTGATGGGCGGTAAGGTGGTTTTTGAAGCAACTCTATGCAGTACCCACCTGTCACAGTGGACAACACCCACTTGTCCGACATTATCCCCTCCCATGCGTGGGTAAAGTGACAAATTCTGCCTCCTACTAGAGTGGCATGGGAGGGGACCTGAAACGGTATGTTCTCGATTGGGAGGGGTTTAGTCTATACCAGGTGAGCCCCTTTTGTTTCCTCTTTCAAAATTGGACGAGGAACCTTGGCCTTGTGATTGGCCCCAAGATGGGGACTGTCCTCCTTGAGAGTAGCGTTGCACAGCCTGGCCCCTAAATCTCCTAGAGTTTGAGCAACCCAGTTGGGAATAGGTTATTTAACTGCCCGAGAGGGATTTAATAGTGTCGTACTCCTCTTTGGCACGCTTGAGGGCATCCTCTACAGCCTTCCCAAATAATACGTTGAGCTCCACTGTCATGTTTAAGACGGTTGCTTGAGTCTCTAGTTTAAACCCTGACTGCCTAAACCTGGCATGCCGCTTAATGAGCGTTCCCTCTGCTGCATCAAGGTTGTTCTTCAGGATGCAGTTAGAGATTTGCTTGCCCTCCGAGATAGTTTTAAGCAGTTGAGCCTTTAGTGGTTCTGCGACAGTTTCTATCTGGCGTTCCAGCTCATCCCATTTGTGGCAGCCGTAACTAGCTAGCAGTGTAGTATTGTTAGCGATTCCTGTTTGGTATACTGCAGAGGAGGCAACCTTTCTCCCAAGCGTATATATCTTTTTACTCTTTGTCTGGCGGGGCTTCTGCCGACACCAGAGGAGTGTCTGACCTTGGTGGTGGTGAACATTAGGGAATCTGGTTTGAGCTGCCCTGTAATATACCGGGGGTCAGTGGGCACCGGTCTGAAAAGTTGGTCTATTCTCGGGTTGACCGCCCTAGTAAGAGCAGGTGTTATTAGGGATGGCTGGATACGTCTCTGTACTGACTGCACGAGTGCTATAAACTAGGTGGCAGACTTCTTGTCCCCCACAATATCTTCCACAAAGTCCTTGTCGACCTGTGTTTCCAGAGTGTCGATATTAAAATGTTGCGCCACCTTTTGTAGTAGTTTGTTGTACTGGAGTTGATGGTCAACTGGCGAATCTGCTACAGGCTGGTCCTGATGGTCTGGCAACTGAATTTCTGTTGTAAAACTTGTCTTGGCCATAGCGGTCCCCCTGACACCCTGGGTCTGCTTGGTCATCATAATAGGAGTCCTGAGAGGGATCTTGGTATTGAGAGGTGTCTTGGAATGCTGAGTGAAACAAAGGTTCCACAAAAAGCTACCCTGCTTGTACACAGAGGTTGTCACAAAAAAAACACTGTTCCTGTACAATTTCACTTTCATTTGTAATTTACATAGTGATCTCCCAGCTAGAATGAGTTCAACAGATATTTTAAATTATATACATATATAACAATAGGTTAAAACTGTACAAACAGTAAAACGTGAACAGCACAATCAATGAGTTTTTCTAAATGAAACGGGTTTGATGGAAAATTAATAGCACATATATTGTCAAGGTTGGAATGCCGAAGCCAGATTGCCCACTGCGTCACTCATGACCCAGAGGCTGCCCTCGCTGGAGTTTTCCGTCACGTCTATGGAGGACTCGGCCTGCATGGCGTGAGCGGCCCAGCATTTCATCCGCCGTTCCTTTATGGTTTTAGGCCAGAAAAGCTGACCGGATTTACAATGCTTTTCGGGGTGATCCCTCGGGAGACAGTGATTGCACACTCAGCGAGTGTCCTTGCACAGGAATTTACAGTAGCAGGTGGGGCAAAATTTAATTGGGGTTTTTTCCATTATATTTTAAAAGGGTAGATGGGCGAAAAAAGAAGAAAGCGGATGATGGAATAAACATTCTCTAAGAGGTCAGTATAAAGAACCTCCCTCCCACCTCACTCCCTACTGTAATGGGCTGAAGCCCGAAGAGGACCGTAAAGGCTGCGTATGGTTGATCAGTCGTCGACGATGTTGGTGTTGTACAGGAGCCATCAAGTGGTCGAGCTGTCGTGAGGCAAACAAAGGAAAGGAAGAAAGTCTACAAGTACAACTTTAGTTAATCAAAGGCATCAGCCTGGAAGAGAACTCCGCATTTGCGGCCGACTTTGATGGTGGAAAAAAACAATCTGAGGGACCTCGACGGGTGAAGAACCATGCATAAAGTACACGTCACACTAGGGATACTATTACTAAACACACCCAGTCGACGTCCGTTTTGAGTTTCAGAAGCACATTTTGTAATACTCTGAGACTTACACTAGATGACGGACTATGCAGAGCATGTGATCTAAGCCGACCCACAAGCTCCAGAAAACAATATAGTGTGGTATGTATCGTACAGAGTAATCAGGATATGGTTGGTGAGCATATCATTCAGCGCAGGATGTGCTAGGTTGCATACAGACGTACTGTTAATTCATATGGTTGTGAAATGGAAGTAAATGCAGGAATTGTAGAGACAAGTTGTGCTTTGTCCCTCCACCTAGAGATTTCTAGTGAGATTCAGATTTTTCATTAGGGACAGAAGGAAAGCCGGCCTAGGTTGTGTTGCCATTGGATATGAGGGAACAAGTTAAGTGATCAAGAAGCGACGAGTGGAAGTATACATGGTTGCAAAGAGGAAGGAAGGAAAAACCAGGTCAAGCCATAGGAAAGCCCCGATTGGTCACCATAGATGCATGTTATTACAAAGGACTACAGTTTTTTTCCCCAGTTGTCTGCGAAACTGGATTTAAATTTTGTTTGTGTTTTAAACGTTTTGCTGTTCAAGTTTTAGATAAAGAGAAGCATAATGCTTGCCTCCTTATCTTTACAATCCAGACTTCAAGATCTCTTGGAAATTCTTCTCTAAAGTGCACAGCAATGGGACAAACAGGGCTGTATCACCCTGATGACTAGGGCCACTTCACTGTGGACTTTTTTATTGTAATATTACAATACATTTAGAATTGGACATACACTTGAGCAAAGTAAGTATTGGATTGATTGTTGGTGGCAATTAATGTATGCAGTTATGTGGATAATAGAGTTGGTAATATGCAATGTAGTTAACACAAAATGTGTTGTCATATAGCCACTCTGTGAAAATTACATTCAGTAGTGTGCCCAATAGACACTCTGGAAAGCTGCATTTAGAAATGTACCCAATAGACACTCTGGAATTCTCCATTAGAAGTGTGCCCAATAACCTCGCTGTGAATTTAGTAGTGTTCCCAATAACCACTCTGTGAAAGTTGCTTTCAGAAGTGTGCCCAACAACCCCTCTGTGAATTTAGAGGTGTACCCATTAGCCGCAATGAGAGTTACATCTAGAGGTGTGCCCAATAGCCTCTCTGGTAAATTGAATTTAGAAAAGTTCCTAATAGCCTCGCTGGAAAACTGAATTCAGAAGTATCCCCAATAGCCTCGCAGGAAAATGAAGTTAATAGTGCGCCCAGTAGCCTCTCTGTGGAAAACTGAATTTAGATATGGGCCCAATATCCCCTGTGAAAGCGGCATTTAGAAGTGTGCCCATTAGCCACGCTGTGAAAGCTGCATTTAGAAGTGCTACCAATAGCATCTGTGAAAATTGATTATAGAAGTGCATCCAATAAACACCCTGGAAAGTCTCAAGTAGAAGTTTGCCCAATAGCCTCTCTGGAAAATTGAACTTAGAAATGTAGCCCAGTAGACGCTCTGTGAAAATTTGCATTTAGAAGTGTACCCAATAGCCTCCGCGAATGTTACACTTAGAAGTGCGCCTAATAGCCTCGCTGATAAACTGAATTTAGAAATGTTCCCAATAGCCTCTGTATGGAAAATTGTACTTAGAAGTTCGCCCGGTAGCCTCTCTGGGAAAGTGATTTTAGAAGTTTGCACATTGAAAGAGCATATAACCATTCTTACCACACCCCACGCTTACTCTCTCCTTTACATCACCACTCAACTAGAACACAGGGATACTATGACACCATTCGGTATAACTGTTCCCATACGAACATCCACCGCTTACTCCACATCATTCTATGTAAACACTGCTGTTCTCACACCCCCAGCCAGGCGTTTTCCTCAGGCCTAACGCAGCCACATCCGTTCCGGATAAATCCTGCCAGAACGAACACATTCTCCTGATCTCTCAACCACCACACCTACCAATAAGAATCAGCTATTACATGTGTACCGCACGAGCTGCACACATATCCGGTGCACACACGCACCTTTTGACTCTCCCTACCCTCTCTACTGATCTGAACTTCGGTTCCCAAGGGCGTTCAAACTACCAGCGCATTCAGACCATACCAATGGTATATAAGGCGCTATATAAGTGCAAAATAACAATAACAATAACAATATATTAAAATTGGCACATTGAATGAAAATTGCAACAACAGAAAGCACCATTGACTCATCAGGGGTAAGATGGTTGCACTGAAAGGGCCAACAGATGCATTTGTAATCAGTCTATGACACGTCTATGGGATAGAGTTGTGGGCTTCATGCAGGGCATACATTAAAGAGTCCCCAGTGTTCACAAGCTAAAAAGGTGGAAAAGTCCAAATTAGGTGAACTTTAAAATGACCCTAAGTGGCGATATGATTTGCCTTTACAAAAGGCAAACTGTATTCCGATCAATGCTTGTTATTTAGTGATAGGACACCCACTTTGATCCAGTCAGTCAGAAAATATCACCTAATGAGGTGGAAAAATTAAAATGGTGCTGTACATTTGAATTCTTTAAGGATGATGCTCCTGTAAAGGAAGCTTTTTATGTTGCGTTTGTCTATACAACATCCACGTAGAACACTTCACACAAAGTTTTGCTTTTTGCAAGCATTACACGCAGCTATGGTAAACTGACATTTCATGCAAAAATAAGTTTACAAATTAT
This sequence comes from Ambystoma mexicanum, assembly GCF_040938575.1. NCBI lineage: Eukaryota > Metazoa > Chordata > Amphibia > Caudata > Ambystomatidae > Ambystoma > Ambystoma mexicanum. Next base: position 656,191,750 of record NC_090924.1, read on the forward strand.
AGTAACTGAGGAACGATTGAGCGAACACATTTCCAAAAGTAAAAGTCAACTTGGTTACTAACCTTTCACAATCGCTTTCACTTTTTATGACAGACATCTTGGTAGGAGATACTATGGAAGTAACAGACTGCAGAGTCCAGGGACCGGATGGCTTGGTAGCTGCACTGGCAGAGGCACGGGGTGTTGTAGGACTGGACGCACGATGATGCACAGGAAGAGATTGTTTTGCAGGTGTGCTCACATCAACAGTAGAAGTATGTGTGGGGTTGGCTAAGTGAAAGTACACTGGCATGGGCGATTTAGCAGTTATGCAGTCAACAGTTGTCTTCACCATCACTGGTTTGCAAGTCTGTAATTCTTCCTTTAAATTCCTTATGCTTTCAACTGGAGCAACATCCTTAAGAGGGGAGGGAAAAAAAGTGTGTTTTGGATTCTCAAAAGAAAACACTTTGGCCATAAAGAAAAATGCAAGTTCATGATGTGGGAGTAAAATGGTTTCCTCAAGAAATACATTTGACAATTAAAATACCTTTGTTGTTTTAGTTGTAGAGGGTTGCACGCTGTGTTGTCTCAACACTTCTTTCAAAGACTTTACAGCAATGTTTGCATGACTTTCAAATCTTCGTAACTTACGCTGCAATTAAATAACAAAAATGAAAATAAAACCAGCTTGACACCATAGGTAACATGCCATTAACATAGAACATGTGCTTAATCAGATAGGCAAGGATGAGAATTGAATATGTTGATAAAATAAACCTACTAGAAATAAAAGCACTAAAGGGACACAAAGGGAAGCAGGATGGACCAAAGTGTTCCCACAGCAAAATAGTAACAAATCCTGGATAATGCACCATAGCATCACAGGCACCAAATGCTTCCATCTGGTCACAAATGATTCTTTGCCTTCTACACCACTACCTAAGAAACAAGTTCCGAATCGCATGCATCACCATACAGCAAATCTTGAATTTTCCCACTCTCCAACATTAACTTAAGCCAATCCCTGCTCTTGGAGATCCACCAGAGCACTTGGAGACCATGCAATCTGCAGTGGTGCTTGCTATAAATCTCAATAACAGTGTATTATGTCACTCTTAAGCCTATGCTCACTGTTGAAATTAATTTCTAGAATCTGGCCTGTACTACAGATTTTAGGAGGCCACTTTAGTTCTAGTGAACAGTGGAACTCGGAGGATAGCCAAAATCCAATCAAGGTAGCAATGGAGAGAAGTCAATTCTATTCTCAGGAGAGTGCGAGTGGGGTCTGGGGACCACAACGAGGCCACATAGTGAACACACAAAAAAATTAAACAAGCAGGTGATATTATTGTTAAACTCTCAATAATAAACATACAGTCACCATAGGTTCTTGAAATGTGTTCAATTACTTAAAATCAACAAAAGATTTAAGTAATGTAATTCAGTAAGATGGAACGAAGTCACAAGATCTATTCCCTAGCTACAGATGTCGAATCCCAAGAAGAGTGGGGCCTTGTGCCCAAAAGTCACAATGCTTTTCCCAGGAATGTATCTGATGCAGGTCAGTAAATTGTGTTGGTGATTGTTCAAAAGAAGAGATGCAACTAAATTACTAGGTACATAAAATGTGTTATATTTCAAGTTTTCCTGCTCAGATTGACAACCAAAAAGCGGTGGAATGGAACGATACAAAGACTTGTTCTCAATGTTATCCTGTTAAGGGCATTTACCTACAACCCTGACTCTTTTCCAAGAGTACTGGATGGGTCGACAGGGGGAGGGGAGGTCGCTGGAGTTTGGATTTCTCGCCTTTGGTTTCAGCGAAAGGTGCCCAGGAGCTGTCGGTGAAAGGATTCTTCTGGTTGGGTCCAGGAACAGAGTGCAACCGGTGGCGATGGAGAAATGCAGAATGCACCCCACTTCACAGGAGAGGAGAAGTCGAGTTCCCGCGACGGCAACTGCACACAAACATTGGCAAGTGTCCTTCCAGACGCAGTTGTAGAAGTCCTTCCAGAGCAGGATCCCTTAAAGCTGGGCGGCTGAAATTCGTCAGGAAGAAGACATACAACAAGCTGTCGTGGTATGTCTTCTTCCTGCAAACCCGGAACAGCGAAGGTTCGAGCGAGGTAGACCACTGTTCAGTCCACCGGATGGTTCAGCCACAATAGCTGGTCCGTCCACAGGTGGTTGAGCCACACTTCCAAAGTATTAGGATGGCTGGATCCTCAAGAACAGTGAGACTGGTTGGTCCCACCAGTCCAGGGGTTGAAGCACTGTACAGCACCTTCGCAGATCAGGTAGTCCCAACAGTGAGAAAGTTGCCAGGAGAAATCTTTCCTAAAACTCAGCCACTTTCATGCAACTGGTCTCTCTATCCTCATCATTCAAGAACACCTCATGTCAAGTAACAATTTCAGAAAGACAGTGAGAAAAGCTATGCACTATTGAACACGAAGTTAGAAAGGTTGATATAAACGATGGGGAATACAACATTAGACGCAAAACCTTCTGCAACACTTAGCCAGACAGATTAGGACCATGGAAACTCAAAATAAGGAAGTAGGGAGGGACAGGAGACTTCAACATCAACAAAAAACAGGAAAGTATATAAACCAGCAAGTGGTAGTCACAAGAAGGCAGAATAAGGAAATCTGAACACTTGTTAGAGAGTTTGATCTGGCGATCTATTCACCCAAAAACGACACATTCTTCATGAATGCACATGTTACTTGAGAATAGACTATTTATGGCTATCACACAGATTGATCAAAGGAATATTGAGTGTGGAGACAAGGGACATTACCGTCTGAAACCAGTTATGCCATCAATGAAGCGCTCTCTGGGTGGAAGGCACCACATTAATCCACGATCCTGGAACTCCCGACGGGGGACCCGGAGCCAGGCCTTTCTGGGAGCCCGCCTCCTAAGAGAAGGATTAAACCTCCACCTCCTTTTCAACCATCGCGCCCTGCTCAGCCCTCCTCCCCGTCCACGACCCGTGGGGATGATATGGGGACGGACTCGGCCGCGACGGGTACAGATGACGAAGTTTACGACGAGGATCTTCCGTCGTCACCTCCTCCCCGGGCTTCCCCGCCCGACGAGATTGGATCGTTTCATGCCATGATAGCCAGGGCACCCAAGCTTTTCCAGCTCTGCCCCGAAGAGAAGAAGGAAGGTTTCCTTTATCAACGGCGCGAGACCAAGAGGAAGACGGTCCTCCCTGTACCTCTACTGGACGATATCTGGGATGAGGGTCTCGCCCTCCTCAAGAACCCATCCACAACGCCTGCGAGAAGGGATCGGTACGAGACGTACCGGGTCCCGGACGCGGCCCCCTTTGCCTTCGGGCACAGCCGACCCCGGACTCGGTCGTCTCCGCGGCGGCCAGGAAGAAAGCGGGGGGGGGGGGGGGGGGGGCTTCGGCCTCTACGTCAACCTCCCACCGGACAGCGAGGGAAAGAAATTGGACACGATGGGACACAGAGTCATCTCATCGGCAGCGAAGACGATTAAGGCTGCCAACGCCTTGGCTATCGTAGCCCGCTACGACAGGGAGTTTTGGTACAAGATCGCCCCCCTGCTGGACTTCCTACCGGACAAGAGGGCGGAGGCCCTAGAGATCTTGCAGGAAGGAGAAGTGGCGTCGGACCATGTCATTACGATAGCGACGGACATCGCTGACACTGGGTTTCGTCAGTTGGGCAACGGCGTGTGCCTTAGACGGCGTGGATGGCTCAAGGCAACAGACTTCCGGCAGGACGTGCAGACCAGAGTTTTGGACATGCCGTTCGACGGGAGCAACTGGTTTGGGAAAACAGTGGACGATTCCCTCCAAGCCATCAAGACGGACACAGACGGCCCGGGCTCTTGGTGTTCTCCAGCAACGACGGCCGCCCTTTCGGAGCACCGGAGGCAAGCAGGGTGCCTCCAAAGGTTCCGGCGGCGGATATTCCACCTACCGTCAAGCGGCCCGTTCATCGTCACAGGAAGCCTACAGGGAACGAGGCAAGTCGGGCAGACCCCGCCGTCGTCACCAGGGAGGACAAGGCGGCAAAGCCTCGTCGAAGCAGGACTGAACCGGCCGTGGGGTCGGGCCCCCACCGAAGCATCCCGGTGGGAGGCCGGCTGGCAAACTTCGTCAGCGTGTGGGAGTCCATCTCCACCGACCGTTGGGTGCTGGACGCCCTGGCCCAGAGTCACGCGCTCCAGTTTCTAAAGAAGTGCCCGCGCGTCCCCCCCGTGGCCAGGAAGGAACATCACGTCCTTCAACATCTCTTGGAGGTAAAGGCGATGCTCAAGAAAGGCGCCATCAAGCTCGTCCCAAAGAGGCTTCGGGGCTCCGGAGTTTACTCAAGATACTTCCTCGTGAAGAAGAAGACAGGAGGATGGCGTCCCATCCTGGACCTACGACGACTGAACAAATTCATCAAGGCACAGAAGATTCGGATAGTCACCCTCCAGCACGTCCTGGGTCAGCTGGAGGAGGGCGATTTCCTGTCGTTGGATTTGGAGGATGCTTACTTCCATATCCCCATCCTAAAGGGACACCGAAAGTTTCTCAGATACGTGGTCCAAGGGCGTCACTACCAGTTCAGAGCCCTTCCCTTCGGATTGAGGTCGGCACCCAGGGTGTTCACCAAGTGCCTCGCACCGGTGGCGGCGCGGCTGCGCCTGGAGGGGATTCACGTCTACCCCTAGCTGGACGACTGGCTCATCCGAGCAAAGACAAGGGAGCTCGCCGCGGAGCACACGGCGAGGACCGTCAACTACTCACGGACCTGGGATTCTCCATAAACTACGCCAATTCCCACCTGGTGCCCGCGCAAGACGCACTGTTTCTGGGAGCGAAACTCGACACAGTGGCGCTTCTGGCCTCTCCGTCAGAGGAAAGGACGAGGGCCATCTTGGGCAAGGTGCAGTGGATGCTGGTTGCGGACGCGGCCAGGGTGAGGTCCATCAAATCCCTCCTCGGAATGATGTCTTCTTGCATTTATCTCATCCGCCTGTGCAGGCTTCGGATGCGCCCGTTACAGGAGTTCCTGGACGCTCGCTGGATCCAGACGACGGGCAGCTTCGAGGACAGGATCACACTCGACTAGAGCTTCCGACGAGCGATCCGGTGGTGGGGCACCCACGCGCATCTGACGGCGGGCATGGACTTCCAGACCCCGGGCCACCAGAAGACAGTGACCACGGATGCCTCCCTGGAAGGGTGGGGAGCGCACACCGAAAATCTGCACGCGAGAGGCCTTTGGCTTCCGACAGAGAAGTCCCTCCATATCAACGTCCTGGAGCTCCGTGCAGTGTTTTGGGCCCTCAGGTCCTTTCTTCCGTCCCTCAAGGGCAAGGTGGTGAGGATCTTCACCGACAACACCACCACCATGTTCTACATCAGGAAGCAGGGCGGTACCAGATCCCCAGCCCTGTCCAAGGAGGCGCAGGATCTGTGGCATTGGGCCGTCGGCCAAGGGATGTTTCTGGTGCGGTTTCATCTGGCAGGAATAAAAAACACCATCGCCGACTCGCTCAGCAGAGAGCTGCGCTCGTGCCACGAGTGGGAACTACGACAGGATCTAGTGGACCGCCTCTTCCGACGTTGGGGCACACCCCAGATTGATCTGTTTGCGACGGCGACGAACTCCAAGTGCCGGAGGTTCGCCAGCAGGTTTCCCCAGCCGAGGAGCATGGGCGATGCTTTCTCGTTCCCCTGGGAGGGCCGGTTTCTATACGCGTTCCCTCCATTGCCGTTGCTGATCCGGCTCATCAACCAGCTCAAGAGGTCACGGTGCAGTATGATCCTCGTCGCACCTGCGTGGCCGAGGCAGATATGGTTCCCGGACCTTCTGGACTTGTAAGCGTCCTCCGTTAATCAAGCTGCAGGTGGACGTGGATCTTCTCTCCAGGGAAGGAGGCGCCATCCTCCATCACGACCCGAAGTCGCTGAACTTGCAGGCCTGGCTCCTGCAGCGTTAGAGTTTGGAGGTTACAACATACCGGCCGACTGCAGAGAGGTTCTTGCAAAGGCCAGGGCGTCCTCAACTCTTAAATGCTACGGACACAAATGGAAGAGGTTCTCTGTCTGGTGCCACGCACAGAAGATTAACCCTCTACGGATTACGGCTCCTCAAGTACTGCCGTACCAACTGACGCTGGCCAAGGCTGGACTGGCGCACGCTTCCATCAAGATTCATCTTGCTGCGATCTCTCGATACACCAGAACCACGGGACGGACGTCTTTGTGGTCTCATCGTCTGGTGAAAGAATTCATGAAGGGACTGTCCAGATCGTTCCCGCCGGTGAAGGCTCCCGCCCCGGCGTGGGAGCTCAACGTGGTGCTGACCAAGCTCATGGGACCTCCGTTCGAGCCTCTGCACTCAGCTCCGTTGAAGTTCTTGTCGTGGAAAACAGCGTTTCTTGTGGCCATCACCTCTGCACGAAGGGTGGGAGAGATCCAGGCCCTTTCCTGCAAGCCCCCGTACTTGACTTTTCACGACACAAGGGTAGTGCTCAGGACGCACCCCTCCTTCATGCCCAAGGTGCCGTTGGACCTCCACCTCAACGAAGCCTTGGTGTTGCCTGTTTTCTTCCCGTCGCCTTCGTCGCTGGCTGAAAGGACTTTGCACTCGCTGGATGTGGCTAGAGCGCTGAAGTTCTACGTGGACCGCACAAAGAGTTTTCGGAAGACGTCACAACTTTTTGTGAACTTTGGACCTGTCAATCAGGGGAAGGCTCTCTCAAAGGCTTCCATTTCCAGATGGCTCTCCGGCTGTATCATGTACTGTCATCGGTTGGCAAACCGACCGCTGCCCGGCCGTCCGAGAGCCCTTTCCACCAGAGCGATTGCAGCTACCACAACGTTCCTATCTGGTGTGCCCCTGCTGGACATCTGCAGGGCTGCTACGTCGAGGTCGACGCACACCTTCACGAAATTCTACTGCGTCGACCGGGATTCCAGGGAGGAGTCCAGGGTCGGCCAAGCAGTGCTGCGCAACCTGTTCGCCTAAGGTGAGCCTGGTGAGAAGGTCAGAGATGCTTAATGTTGAGCCTGTTGCCACCTCCCGTGGTTGTGCATGTGTGTACTGCTATGTATTCTTTTATTCATGAGCATGTGAATCCATGCCAGACCCCATGCTGGAGAAGGAACAAGTTACTTACCTGTAACTGTTGTTCTCCAGCATGGGTCTGGCATGGATTGACATGCGAACCCTCACGCCTACCCCTCTGCGGCTCTTCACTTGGTCATACTGCCACTTCACGTGCTACCAAATCTGAAGATAGCTGCCAGGGGCGGGGCTTAGGGAGATGGCAGTCATTGGCTGTGGTCAGTATGACGCAGAGATCAGTGATTGGTTACTACTACGAAAGACAGATCAGAAACGAAACTGATACTGATGTTTCTTTACCGAGGATTCCCAGCCTGACGACAGGGAATATTCATGAGCATGTGAATCCATACCAGACCCCATGCTGGAGAAGGGACATTACCGTCTGAAACCAGTTATGCCATCAATGAAGCGCTCTCTGGGTGGAAGGCACCACATTAATCCACGATCCTGGAAGCTCAATGGACTAATTCAGTGAACTGAATATGAGGTAGAGGCAATGGGAACGTTTGTGCATCATTTATGGGTATAGAATGTTAAAACAGTGTGTTTGGCCTGGGATGCCTCAAAGGTTTTCTTTAGAGGTAGCTTGATCATTATAGTATCAGCAATAAAAAGATAGAAAACAAGGAAAAGGAACAATAGAAAAGCCAGTATGTAAAAAGCTCATAATCAGCAGATCTCCAGGGGACCTGGGGGAGTTCCTACAAGCTAAACATGTATGTTGAATGATGATTTGACAAAAGAAGCACACCTGCTGACCACAAGCAGGTATTTCTGGAAATATGTTGAGAAGGTAAGTAAACGAGCTCTAGATTGGTTCGTCTGGATTATAATTGTGAGTGCAACTCTAAACAAGTAACACAGATGTTAGAGAAATTTAGAGAATTGTGAGACTGTACAAGCAGGAGGTAGCGTCAGTCACGTCAATCACTCTTTCTAGTGAGGGTAACAATGGAAAAAGTTGTAAGAGGAAGACCCCAGCAACATGGAAAAGCTGGCCTAAAAACAGCTTTATGCAAAAAGGCCAACCCACATCGTACCAATCCTGTGCTTAGCATAGAATGAGATCTTGGGGGATGGGATAAAACGAGCCAATGAAACAGGCTCTTGTGACAAATACCCCAAAAGCATTATGTAAAATAAAAATGAACATTATTTCCTTTTAATGGTGACCAAGATTTGGACTACACGGATTACAGAATTGCTGCCCTGAGGCTCAAACGGGTTAAAAATGTTCAGTCAGACCTTAAGGGATAAGGGCCCCTCAAATATACAGATCCTGCTGAACGGACTTGTATAACATCTGAAATGTCGTGAGGCTGATTATGATAGTTGATCTTTGTTCTTTTCACATTCTAACTGTTTCAAGGTCTGAAAGAATGTTCATTGTATTTTTCCCCATGTTCCCTCCCCTCCTTGAAACGTTTTGAAGCACATTGTGTATAGGCGCTATACAAATAAACAATCAAAAAACACAGACTATGACAAACCAATGATGACAGCAAGTCTTGATGGCGAGAAAGCATCAGATAGCGTGCGTTGGAAATGTGGGCAAAAATGTCCATCAAAGCAGGATTTATAGAGTCCTTCATGAGTTTCATTAAGCACAAAGTACTAAAATGTAAGAGCACATGCTGTCACAAATAGAACCATGTCCACAGACTTCTGTCTGGACTCTGGAGCGAGGGAAGACAAGAGAATGTTCCTCATCCCCACGGCTCTATGATTTTACCAAAGAAATAACCCCCATCTCCTTCAAAATGCTGCCATTATGGGGATTCATATAGGACAATATATATAAACTGTTGGCATACACCGATTATGTGCTGGCCGTACTGTTGTAAATCTACAAGAATAAAAAGAGGCAAGAAGCTACATGAAAACGTCTACCGAGCCTGCCACAGGAGCCATCTAGAGGATTGACATTTGGTGTTGTAGGGAAAGGTCCTTGTGTCTTGGAAGTTAGGAACAAAGGTACTCTAAGCAAAGAGCGCGAGAGTTGCCACTGAGAATGACAGGGTAAACCTGGTGCACACAGAGAACACTGCTTTATCCAGCATCAGCGGGAGGAAGAAAAGCAAAAAAACAAACCTTTACCACAAGGAAGCAGTCAGTAAACAGAAAGGGAAAAAAAGAAAAGGCTACATACAGCGTCCAACGCGACTAAAGGGATTGACTGACATGCTCTATCCATTAGGAGGTCACTCCACTTGGTCTCTCGATCCCCCTTAGGTTCTGTAATTCGTCATTGTAATAATCATGCCCACCTTTGTTCCTAGGAACTGGCCATTATATGTGGTTGCGCGCTACACCTCGGTTACTCTTTGGGCTCCCAGGCACAACGTACAGTCAGGAAATAATTAAGGGGTCACTAGTGTCAGATGGCAGTTTTACTTAATGAAAAACACAAGGTAGTACAGTTTAATGTGTGCGAGAGACTCCCAAAGCATATGAATGACTCATAAAAGCAATCACATGGGTGGTTAAGCCATAATAGGCCTAAAAATAAATTACACAGATTATAAACATTGTGAATGTAATGCGTACATTAGTTGCCCTTCAAATTATGCCTCACGCTCGTTTTCTAAATTCAGAGCACAGAAAGACTCATCCGTATTAGGGTCAAGGAAAGATGCAAAAATCCCTATAATAATCATACATTGGGGAGAAAAGATAGCTCAGGGACAACAAGTGTCTTTGAAGCAAGACAAGGCAGCGCAACCCAGGTTCGAATCCCGATCCTACACTTAGAAACCACTCGCTGGTTTAAGCGCGTTATAAATGAAGAATTATTATTATTTTACATTACTCACCGTAATATCTGCTTAGATTCACATGCTATGCATATGCTGACATATAGTGGTAGTCGCAGAGTATTACTTGATTTGTTTTCGAAACTCAAAAAGGGACATCGACTGGCCTAGTCAGTAATACTATCCTTAGTGTGGCGTCTACTGTACCCATGGTACTTCACACGCTGTGGTCCCTCAAAATGTTTGGTTTCTGACATGAGGTTGTATGAAGTGTGGCATGAGTGCAGAGGTAATAAAGCAGAAAAAATTGCGATAGAGCAAGAACACAAAGGCACCATCGTCTGCAGGGGTGGAGGAAGGGTGGGCGCATGGGAATCTAAGAAGATCCAAGCATCAGAAATAAGATTACCGTGAGTAATGCATGCCTTCTGAGGCTTGTGGATCTATTTAAATCACATGCTATGCATAGATTAGCGAGCAGTATCTGGAGAAGGAGGTGGGTTGTGAGAAGGTACAGCGGCAAATAGATGTTTTAGCAGCACTTGTCCCCCCTGTGAATCTGCTTTAAAATGTGTGTCAATGTAGTAGTGCTGTGAAATTCCAACTAGCTGCTTTGCAAATAACATCTAAGGGGATGTTTGCCATACATGTTACAGTAGATCCTGTACATCTGGTAGAGTGAGCTCTTGGTGTGAAAGGTAAGGTCTTTGATAGTGAACAGCAAGCTGTAAGCACTTGACTATCCATCTGGAGATGGAGTTTTTTTTAAACGCGATCACCTTTTTGTTTCCATAGCACATGGTAAGGAAGGTGGTCTGTTTTGGTTTTGGTTTGTTTACGTAGCACAAGACCACCCTCCTTACATTGAATGTATGGAGGCGGCTTTCAGTCGAGTTAGTTTTATTTTGGAAAAAAGTAGGAAGTTCAATGGATTGGTTGACATAGAACTTTGGTATGAATTTTGGTGACAACCTAGGATGTGTTTTAAGGACCACTGCCTTGTGGATTACAAATAAAGGGTCTTGTACAGATAATGCCTGTAGCTCACTAACCAGTCTTATCGAGGTGATGGCTACCAGAAAGGTGGTTTTGTAGGTTAAGTGTTTTAGGGTGGCTTTAATGCGGGCCATAAGCTTTGAGAGCACAACATTAAAGTCCCTACCTCGTGGAGGGTAGAAATGGGAGGGTATAGTCTCTTTACTCCCTCCATGAAAGCTTTGATAACCAGAACTTTCCACCATGAGACTTTGTTCTGCAAAGTGGTGTACGTGGACAGGGCCACTAGGTGTACACCTTGATGGAGTTAAATACTAGGCCAGAGTCTAGTAGATAAAGAATGTAGTGTAGAATGTTGGATGGTGAATATTCAAATTGGAATTAAGGATTGTGATGATCGGCACTATACTACAAACTGTTTCCACTTGTTGAAGTGCACTATACCACAAACATTTTCCACTGATTGAAATAACAGTGTCTGGTGTTGGGTTTCCGTGCCTCCTTTAGGATAGCCATACACCTTTGAAGAAGGTTTAAGTACCCAAACTTTATGACTTCAGGAGCCTGGCTGCCAAGTTCATAGACTGAGGATGGAGTGTTGTCCCCTCATGCTGGGACAGCATGTTGGAGGGTCACAGAAGTTTGATTGGTTTCCACATCGCCAGTTTGAGCAGGTGTGGAAACCATGGGTGTCTTGCCCTCATTGTAGCCATCAGGATTAGCGTGGCTTGTTCCTGGTGCATCTTGTGCACCATCCTGCTGATGAGTGGTATAGGGGGATGGGGGGGGGGGGGGAGCATAAGTACATTTTTCTGACCAGCGCATCCAAAGGGCATTCCCCTTGGACTCTGGTTACAGGGAGAACTGTTGAGTTGCCACTCGTGCTCCTCAGGCAGATGATTTATGCTCATAGTGTCTGCTAGAGCATTGAGATCCCCCGGAACGTGTCGAGAGAATAGGAACATCATTCTGCTCGAGTTCCCACGTCCACATTTTATTAGACAGCCTGGACAGACCTGTAGAGTGTGTGCCTCCCTGCTTGTTTAGGCAGAACATGGCAGTGGTGCTGCCTGTAAGGGCTTGCTCTGTCTGACCTACTAGATGCTGCTGAACAGCTTGCAGAGCCTTGAAAATTGGCAGATGTTGTAGAAGGTTGATGTGGTTTTGGGCTGTGGTTTTGGGCTGTGGTGTGTGTCCACTGGCAGTGAGCTGTGTGGTGAATGTAATAGGCTCCCCATCTGGAGAGTGAGGCATCTGTAGTTAGTATTGCTTAAACTGGTGGATTGCAAAAGGGTTTTTCTTTTAACAAGTCGTCCTTGGACCACCAGCGAAGAGCCTGTACTAAGGTTAGAGAAACAAACACTAGATCGTCCCACTGTCCGCTTGCCTGAGACCACTATTTCGCTAACCATTCCTGCATTGGACGCAGACACGCATGTGGAACCAAGTGAATGCATGAGGCCATCATCCTGTGCAAGCGCATTGCTTTGCAAACAGTTATCCGGCAACCGACCTTGTAGTGAGGTACTTGCAACAGCATATATTTTACTCTCTTGTCTTCAGAATAGCCCCTAGAAATGGTTTTATTTGGCTGGGGACTAGACTTGATTTCTTCTCATTGATGGAAAAACCCAGATTGAGGAGAAGGTGTATTGTTTTTTGCGTATTTAACTTGGAAATCGGAGAAGATTCGCCAGTGATTAGCTGATAAGGGTATACTGGATGGACTTTCTCTATGCACAAGTGTGCTGCCGCTACTACAAGCACCTTTGTGGATACTCTTGGTGCCGAGGTGATGCCGAATGGGAGTACTTTGAACTGGTAGTGTACTCCTGCTATTTTGACATGCAGGTATTTTCTTTGCGCAGGGTGCATTGCAATAAAAGTATATATCTTTCATATCCAATGTTGCCATGTAGTCTCCCTGTTTTAGAAGTGGAATCACAAGAGCGTGGTCATTCAACACCTTTGGGGCATGACATATTTGTTTGCAGGGCACAGATCTAGTACTGGGCGCATGGTGAGGTCTTTCTTTGGAACAAGGAATTATGTTGAATAAATACCCTCGTTTACCTTGTTTGCTGGGAGGATCTCTATGGTGGCCTTTTCCAGCAGAGCCTTTACTTCTTCCAGCAGTATGCTTTGTTCTTCTGCTATCATTTTCCTCTGTCTTGGCGGGCAGTAGGGTGTTTTTAGTAGCAACTTGATACAAGATATATATAGGGCAAAAGGGTACCCTCTTTTTGTTGAAGGGGGGCCTGACTCTAGAGGGTGGATTTAGACAAGTAGAAGGAGGGAAGAGTCAAAAACTACCCCAGTTCAGAGACGCATTAAAGGTAGATGCGGAATGCAGAAAAAGCTAGTTTTTACAAATACTAGCAATCATGGTGATAAATACAAAACACAAGCTTTAATAATGTTAGACAGACATCTAAAAAATGTAGGCCTAGAACTCAACATAAGGCATTAAAAACATAAATCAAATGAAAGGAGGTACATTGACACAATTAGCTACACATTATTGTGAGGGTTAGTAGCAGAATTAATCGTGCAATTTCATGTACTACTCATCGATAGTTGTGCGTAATTATTATCAACACAATAAACAATGGGTGTTTCTGGTTCGGAACTCGAATTACCCACAGGGGATGCTGTAGTGAGGCCAGTTGTCTGGAAGAACCGAACAATCATCACGACAGAATAGTTTAGATCCAGGTAACGTGAGGTACCTGTGAAGAGGGATGACAGGATGTGTGTCAGAGGAGTGACCAAGGAAATTACTTACATTGAAGACTGCAGTTCCAGGACCTACCTTAGTATTGTCGTCTCAGGAAGTAAAATTAATGGGGAACACCGTTCTTGTTACTAGTGGAAAGGAGTGGTTGTTCCTGCTGTGGCTAGGAGCTGAAAAAGGGGGCGGTATAAGATTACCTGGTTGGTAGGAGTCAATGAGTGAATCATTTCTGGATGGTAGGTATATATCGTACCTGCGAAGGAAAAAGTGACCAGGATGGCTGGTAATGCCGCAGTAGATTGATCTCTGCATGTTGGCTGTACGGGCTGCTTAGTAACTGTAGGAAGAGTATGAAGTCAGCCGGGGATCTGATGCATCACTCTGGTCATATGTGACTCAAGTGCCCGTGACGGGTGAGCGTGTGATATCTATGAAAAATGAGCAATGTAGCGCCAGTGGTGGCTGTGCATGATTAAGGGAGGTGCTGTGGTCCGTACTGCACCTGACGAACTAAGTAGTGGATCGATCGGGTTGAATAATCCCAACTAACAGTGAAAAGGAGAGCTCAGGGCACTAATAGTGCCTATATGTCGATCCGCGTGAAAAATGGCGATCTGCGTGTGAATTGACTACATTTAGAATTACTTGCAATTGTCTGAAAACTGTCTCAATTAGTGGTCCCGCCGGGGTGCGGGTCTGTAGAAAGCGACTGAAAAAGTGTGAGACCGCTGAGTGCGGCTTACCTGGTCCGAGGGGCTTTTGGAGCGGTGTCCGCTCGCAGGTAGCGGAAAAGCTTCACGCATGCATGTCGCGGGCTGATTGGGCACTTCTATGTTGGGAAGAGGCTATTTGAAGCGGGACAACTTTATTGTAATGCTGGTGAGAAAAGTAGCACACTACTATTGTGTTGCACTGTGGATGACCGAATTGAACAATTGGGTACGCGATGGAAACACAATGAGATGCTATTTGATAGTGTAATGCTATGCAGTGTTGATACTGTAATAGGACCTTAAACATGACACTATGTACTACTAATTCATATTGTATTTGGGTAAATAGTAAACAGGAAATGCTGTCCACAAGGCGATAGAAGAGGGCACAAATGAGATGCTTATCTGTGTTACACTATGCAGTATTAATACCTGTCAAGAGTGGAACAGTGGTAGCTCTATCCAGTACTGGTTCCTCACGCAGTTAGCCCAGATACAAACAAAAGAAAACGCTTTTTTACAATGTGACAAATGCCTTAGTGAAATCTTTCGAGGCACAACTCAATGATGATGTTATACTAATAGTCATTTAGATGCCGTAAGTACACATTCATTTTGGCAGTGGATGAAAGACAAACGTTGAAAGTCCATAGTTTGACATCTCATAAGCACATCAAACAAAGAACAGTGGATGGCGATCCTATCTTTTTAGCAATGAATGCTGTGTTTATAGCATTTTTCAGGGCAAGAAAGATGGTTTCAGAGAAAGACAACAGAAATTGGTTAGGAAGGCGGGGGATCACTTGAAGAGGTTCCACTCGATTGACATGTTTAGGCCTTGTTTTACTGAATTTAACCGATAGATCCACTGTTCTAATTTGCGAAGGGCTAGGTCCCGGTTGCCACCTCTGAAAGGGTTGTTTGCCGTTTGGAAAATTAACCAAAAAATGTCCTTATTACTGTCTTTTGGCTTGAAAATGTGCCACCGTTGGTTTATCGGGTAGCATAGACTGACCATTTGCTTCTGCAGTTTGTAAAGGTGTTGAATGTACAGGTTTTGACATTTAGATTAATGGTCTTAAGGTCTATTAATGGCAGCAGACAGAACATGCTCCACATCTGTGGTGGCCTATGACTGGGGGTAAATTCCATAGTGTCGGTTGATGGTTAGGTGGTAGACCTTTTTCTACATAGGTGTGTACCAGATGGTCTTTCAGACTCCTACTGCGCTTGAACGCAAAGCAAGGTTTTGGTGGTTTGAAGGATTCCGTGTTTAGAGTGTCCCAATGGCAAAGAATGGTTTTCTTGTTTGGTTACTTAAGGGGGCATTTATAAAGTTACTCACTGTAGTGGCTACCTTAATCCTAGTCCATAGTCCCCTTTCCTCCATACTTACTGGACATTACTCCGTCCTGTGGGACCGGACCGGAGCACTTTGAAAAAAATGTTTCCAAAAATGAGTCCATCCCCTCTTTTTACACGCAGTACCGCACGCGGCCGTAACCCCGCCCTCCTTAGCTCTGCCCAGCGCATCCGCATGAGTCTTTTTCTATCGCCATTAAGCAATGACAGAGGAACCTTAATAGAGGGGGCGGCGGGCGGGCGTATGGAGGAAAGGGGACTATGGACTAGGAGTAAGTTAGTCACTACGGTGAGTAACTTAATTATACTTCTACGTCCCGTCCCCGTTCGTCCATACTTATGGGAGATTCCCAAGCACTCCTCACAGGAATTACGGGTGAATGGAAACCCTTACTGAAAAAGGTTTTTGTGCACAGACTGGCCAAAATGAGCATCAGCTCTGGAGCTCAGATCCAAACAGTAGTGTTTACAAAAAGCCGATGGAGAGGCCCAAGTAGCCGCTTTCGCGATGTTCTCCCAGGGGACATACTTTTGCAAAGCGAAAGCAGCTGCTTTGCCCCGTACCAGGTGTGCGCGAAACCCTTTAGGAGGTTGGAGGCCCTGAACAGTGTAAGACTCCAAAATACAGGCAGCAACCCATCTGGAGATAGTTGCTTTGGAGGCCTGTTTACCCTGCGGATTACCAAAGGTCACCAATAGTTGAGAAGAACTCCTAAATTCAGATGTTCTGTCCAGATAGAATTTAAGAGCTCTTCTAACATCCAGGCAATGCAAAACCCTTTTGTCTTCCGAAGCCAGGTTTGGGAAGAAGACGGGCAAGGATATTGACTGATTTAGATGAAAATCCGAGACCACTTTCGGTAGGAAAGAAGGATTCGTCCTCAGGACAACCTTATCCTTGTGAAAAACCAAGAAGGGATGCTCCACAGACAAAGCCTGGAGCTCACTCACACGTCTTGCCAAAGTCACGGCAACCAAGGACGACAGGTGCTTAAGATGTACCGTAGCCATTGGTTCGAAGGGCTTATGGCACAATGCCGTAAGGACCAGGTTCAGATCCCACGTCGGATGCGGTTTGCGAACAGAAGGGTAAAGACGCATTAGGCCCGCAAAGTACCTTTTTATCACTGGATTTGATAGTGAAAAAGAGCATTGATCCATGGATAAGTAAGCGGCAACAGCCAAAAGATAAGTCCTGCATGAGAGGATATGAATGCCCGACTCCACTAGATGAGACAAAAGACAACACTGTGTCGATTGAAGCCACCCTGGGGTCCAATTGTTTAGCTAAGCACCAGTGGCAGAACCAAAGCCATTTGCTCCTGTACTGAGATCTCGTCGTGAACTCAGGCACCATGCCGCCAAGCAGAACGATTGTGGGGAAGGGGGCCACCGCTGCCGATCTCTCTGGTGAAGCAGGTCGGGAACCAACGGAAGCCTGCTCGGCGCACACACCGACAGATGCTGAAGTTCTGAGAACCAGAACCGGGCCGGCCACCACAGAACTATGAGCAGAAGAGAACAATTCACTGTGATCCTCAGTTTGCAAATTGTCCGATGAATGAGAGGTAGGGGTGGAAAAGCATAGGCCCTCATATTGTGCCAGGGAATCTCGAGAGCATCCCCCAGAGAGGAGGCTCCCAGTCCGTTTCTGGAGGCATACAGAGGAAGTTTCCTGTTGGCCGACGTTGCGAAGAGGTCCACCTCTAGAGTGCCCCAATACTGGAAGATTTGTAAGAGAGCCTCCACTTTCAACTCCCACTCGTAGCTGACCATTGTTCGTCGGCTGAGGGCATCCGCAGTAACAGTCAGCTGACCCGGAATGTGTACAGCCACCAGCCAGATGCCATGCTGCACCGCCCATTCCCAAATCTGAATGGCAAGTTCCACAAGAGGAGGGGACTTGGTACCACCCTGCTTGTTGATGTAAAACATGGACACCACATTATCCATGCGGACACGGACCACGTGGTTGACAATGACCGGCCTGAACGCCTTGAGCGCCAGGAGGATCGCCAAAAGCTCCAGGTGATTTATATAAGGGAGCTTCTCTTGGGGTCACCAGAGATCGGAAACTTCAAGAAGATCCAACGTCGCACCCCACCCCAGAATGGAAGAGTCCGTTGTGACTCATCAGCGGAACGGGGTCCTGAAAAGCCGCGCCCACCGACAGGTTGCTGAGAGACGACCACCACGGAAGGACTGCTCTCATGAAAGCTGGAATCAAAATAGTTTTGGAGTCCGGATCCACAGCTTGACGCCAGGAACTCCGAAGAGCCATCTGCGTTCGCCTCATCTTGAGCCGAGCAAGAGGAAGAGCCAAAACACACGAGGCCATGAGGTCCAGAAGCCTCTGGAACCACCAGGCCGACATGCTCCCCGACAGCGCAAAGACCTGACACGTGGCCACCAGATCCGCCATTCTGTCCCCTGTCATGATAACCCTGCAGTTGATCGTATTCCAACGAAAACCCAGGAAAATCAGGTCCTGAGAGACCGTAATGGAGGATTTCCGCCAGTTCACCCACAGCCCAAGGTGGAACAGGAGCTAGAGGAGAGACTGAAGGTTGCTTGAGGCCTTCAACAGACAAGGACTGCGCAGCAGCCAATCGTCCAAATACGGATACACATGGATACCCTGAAGCCGAAGATAAGCTACGATAACCAACATCATCTTTGTAAAGACACGTGGTGCCAAGCGGAGGCCAAAAGGAACTGGAAGTGCTTCTCTCCCACAGAAAAGCATAGGTATCTCTGATGCGGAATCCAGATCAGTATATGCATATACGCATCCTGGAGGCCCACCACGCTGAGCCAATCCCCTTTTTGCAAAGAGGACTTTATCTGACAGGGCATGATCATCTTGAATTTCTCTTGGGGTAGAGAGAGATTTAACTGGGAAAGGTCTAGGATGGTGCGCACGCCAGCCTTGTTGGGTTTGGGCACCGTAAACAGCCGGGAGTAGAAGCCCTCCCCTCGCTCCCCTAGGGGAACGGGTTCCACCGCTCTGAGATCTAGCAACTTCTGAATCACGGCTCTGAGGGAGGGCGACCCGACTGCTGGAAAGGAGGATTGAAGGGTGGGGTAGAGGGAAGGGGGAAGCGGAAGCCCGCCCGAGCGACTGACACAACCCCACCGGTCCTCCGATTGTCTGCCACGCCTCCCAATGAGACGCGATGCGTCTTCTCACATGGGTCTCGTGCGAGCGCAGAGAAACTTCATTTAGCAGGTTTTTCGGTGGCGGCGCCACCTTAACCTGAAGAGGAGGCTGTGGAACGGTAGAAAAACCGGCTCTGTTGCAGCCTTTGGCGGGAATTTCCCGATGGGGCATCAACTCTGCAGGACTTGCGTCGCAGAAAACCCCTGAAACCAGAAGAAGGCCGAGGCTGTAAGGACATTCTCTGTGCCCTGAAAGGCAGTTTCACCAGGACCGACAAAGACTTGGCGGTCTGCGTGCTATTCTTAGTTTTGGTCCTTGCCATCAAAGGGCAGGTCCAAAACCTTATCCTGCACCTCCTTAGATAAGTTGGTGGCGTGCAGCCAAGCCTGATGAGGTGGTTCCACGCCGAGTATGAGGCTGCGGGCCGAGGTGTCGACATGATGCGCTGCAGCCTCCAGCATGTCCTGCGCCAGGACCCTAGTATCTGACAAACCCCCTCTGAAATCCTCTAGCTTTTTGGCGGGGATGTATCCCTCAAATTCCAACAGACCTTTCCATATTTTCATATTCGCCCCTGCTAACACCAGTTCTGCATTTGCTTGACGTAACAGCAGAGCTGAATTAGCAAAAAATCTCCAACCCAAAGAGTCAAGAAGCTTGTGTAGACTGTAAAGTGGCTGCAGCCACTACCGTGGAGGAGGAGGGAGCGGACACAACGCTAAAGCCACCTCTTCCAAAGAATGGGGCCTATAACACGCATCAAGTGTGGTTTTTCCCAAACTTTACCGACCTCGGCTAAAACGTCCTTCTGCAAGAACAAGCCGGTACGCTCTGAAGGAGACGAGGTGAACGCCCCCGAAAGCACCCCCTCCTGCGGTGCCTCGGGTACTGGATCATCTAGTAAAGCACCCAGTCGTGAAAGGCTCTGACAGAGCGGGGCTGGTCATCGCTGTCCTGATCCTCTTGTGTGTCGTCCAGCAGATCCGGTTCAGGCTGAGTTGCATCAGGCACAACTGCAGATGGGGACAATGGAGGAAGAGTCGGGGGCGGTCCAGCGGGTAAAGGCGGCGCCGGTTGAATCACAGGTGCCGCAGCTGGGATCGTCGGAGCAGACGGGCATATCTCCCTAAACAAACCTCAAAAATACTCCTTCATGGGGTAGGAATGCATTAGTCTTTGAAACTTGCCGAAAAAGACGTCCTCCACCGATGATTTAGGCGTGACTAGAGGCGGCCTCTCATGAGCGGAGTAATTTCAGGGACGCAAGGGAGAGGGTTGGCAAGAGGGCCCTTCCCCACTGGTATCCACGTAAATCAGGGGCACCGATGCCAGAGTAATCGAGACATTTTGCGGTAGGGGCATACGAGCATTCCAGTCATAAACTGGACAAAAAGGATGTGCACAAGGAAAACGATGTTCACCTGACAACCCACTCCCCACACCTAGGGCTGATGGCGTAGTTGTAAGGGAGGTATCCAAAATGGCCATCATAGTCTTGGCGGGAAATCACGTGTTGAAGTGAGACAGGGGTCTCCACAGGTGGGTCAGGTGTCTTCATTTTAGCCTTAATACAAGGAACCTCGGCCGAATCTGTGCTGTGAGGCCGAGAATGTTTTTGAGACATGCTAACAGCCAGAGAAGCCTTCAACGAAAGGACCTCGGTATTGCCGGTAAGTGAGGAATTACGGTCCAAGACCTCACTCAATACCCTCTCAACAGGTCTGGTGTCACCGCTGATGGGAACGATGAGGAACACCTCACCAACAAAACCTTAACAGGCCTCTCAGAACTGTCGGTCACCCTAGCCACCAAACGAGGGGCCTCGGACCCGAGCCCGGTTTCTAAAGCCCTATCACGGGCCTCAAACTTTTGTTCGGTACTAACAGCCCCAACAGAGGCCTCAGGGCGTACACCAGTGTTTTTACGGGAAGCTCCAACACAGGGGAGACCTCGAAGCAAGCTCCGGTCCACTGCCACAGCCGAGCTGGGCCCACAAATAGCCCCCACAGGAGGGGCCTTGGATAGTAATCCGGTGTCAACAGGCCCCTTACGGAGACCCTCGGAGAAAACTCTGGTACACTTTTTAGGCCTAGAAGGCACCTCAGGGCAAACCCCGGTAATAGAGCTCTTGACGCTACTCCCGGACCGGGAAGACTCACCGGGCGTTGTTTCTTTTCTTCGATGAACGTAAGAAAATGCAATGGGGGAGCACACTGGAACACCTCCTCCCACCGCTCCAAACGGCGTTGAAGCGCCCGGACCGAAAGGGAGTCGCAGTAAAAGCACACATCTTACTGGTGGTCCAGACCCAAACACTCTAAACAAAGAGGATGGGGGTCCGCCCTAGCGAAGCGTCGCTGACAAGGAGGGCAAGTAGGAAAATCTAACTGGAACGGCATAGACGGACTCGCGACCACTAGCCGGAGCAGGAGCGGAGGACCTGGAAGTAAAAAAATCTTCCGAAGATGCAAGTGCGTCCAGTCCCGAAAGAGCAGAGAAAACGCCTGATGGGCGATGCGCTGGCCTCTGCATTGGCCTGCGTGTGGGTGCTGAAACGCCCTGCTCCAGGCTGCTCTGTCCGTATGTGCAAGGAGACGCAGGAGCTGCTCCTCGGACATACAGACATGCAGCGCCCCAGCCAACATTTTCAATGAGCTATGCAATGCTGGCGAAGCAAAACGCACCAGCACTTGCATGGCTCAGTGAGCATGTGCGGCTGGGGAACTAAACTGAACTGTCAAAGGGAAACAGTTTTCCCTTTGACAGTTCAGCCAGTCCAGGAGCACTCCATCAGCTGGAAAAAGCAGCTGAGGGAGTGCTCACTGTTTCACTGGGCTGGCTCCTTAGCTCCTGCATAATGGATGAGCCGCCAGGCTCGGACTGGCCTATAGGGCAATGCCTGTACCAAAAATGTAAAATGCTAGTGTGGGCCAGTCAAAATGGGCCACCATTTTGGCCAATGTGGACCAGTTTGATGAGTTACTTAACTATGCAGCTAGTAATTTTGACCATTGTTGCTGAATATATCACAATTTACTTACATTTTAACACAAAGCACCCCTTGGGTACTATTGAAACAGTGGACCTCATTATAACCGGGTCATGCCGAGTTAGGCGGACCTGATAATTGCCCTTTCGCTGGTGCCGGTACCGGTAGATCCCGATTCCCATTGAGCCACATAGGGCTCAATGGGAATGGGGAGCTCTGATGCACCAGCACCGTTAACGGTGCCGGTGCATCTGACGAGCTGTGCTCGCGGGTGCCGCACGGCCTGCCAGGTCAGACCTGGCAGGCTATCGGGCACCCGCGAGCACAACTATTACTATGGCGGTACGGTGGCAACGGTGCCGGTAGCTTACCGGCACCGTTGTTACCGTACCGCCATAGTTGTAAGGAGGCCCAGTCTGTGACTAAAGGAATGAATATCCATTTACAAATGCGGGCCACTTTTTCATTGTTGCCCGAGACAGTTTCATGCTTTAGCCTGACCATGTGAGCCACTCTGCCCATTTCTTCCAATCAAAAAAATATATAATATTTAGATTTTATGCTGAGCTCTCAGGGCCCACCAGTGATGCACCCGCGGACCCCTGGGGGGGTTGCGCCCCACAGTTTGAATACCGCTGATGTAGATGGACAAGGGTTCAAGGACAGATCCAATTCCTGCCACTATGGGTCTTCTGGGAGGGGTTTGTGTGAACTTTTGGTAAGAGGTAGAAAGCTGGCAACACTGAAAAAAACCACCAACACCCTGGCCACCACGCTGTACAGAAAAATCGACCTCCAAGAACACACTGCTGGAATTCAACAGTTTTCACCCAGCCGGCCTCAAAGCGAACCTACCTTTTGGCCAATTTCTCTGACTGAGACACAACTGTACGAGTGAAGACTATGACTGTACAAGCCTAGAGCTGTCCACCCACCTGGAAGCAAGAGGCTTCCCCAGACACATCATCCGCCGAGCCCGCAAAAGAGCGAAGCATACTAGCAGAGAGTCCTGTCTCAACCCACTGCCACGTGTCAATCTTAAGGACAAGATCACCTGTGTAACCACCTATACTCCCTTAAGTAACCAAATCAAGAAAACCATTCTTCGCCATTGGGACACTCTAAACACGGAATACTTCAAACCACCAAAACCTCATTTTGTGTTCAAGCGCAGTAGGAATTTGAAAGACCGTCTGGTACACACCTATTTAGAAAAAGGTCCACCACCTAACCATCAACCGACACGATGGAATTTACCCCCAGTCATAGGCCACCACAGATGTGGAGCCTGTTCGGTCTGCTGCCTCACCAAGGACCTTAAGACCATTAATCTAAATGGCAATCCCTGGACATTCAACACCTTTACAAACTGCAGAAGCAAATGGTCAGTCTATGCTATCCAATGCCCATGTAAATTACTTTACATAAGAAAAAACAAATGGGAAATCAGACAACGAATCTGTGAACACAGATCGTGCATCAGGAATGCAGCACCCGGTAAACCAATGGTGGCACATTTTCAAGCCAAAAAACAGTCATAATGACTTCTTGGTTCATCCTCCAAACGGCAAAAAACCCTTTCAGAGGTGGCAACAGGGACCTAGCCCTTCCAAATTAGAACAGTGGATCTATCGGTTAAATTTGTCAATCGAGTAGAACCTCTTCAAGTGATTCCCCCGCCTTCCTGACCCATTTCTGTTGTCTTTCTCTGAAACCATCTTTCTTGCCCTGAAAACTGCTATAAACACGGCATTCATTGCTAAAAAGATAGGGTCTCCATCCACTGTTCTTTATTTTGATGTGCTTATTCAAGATGTCATATCCGCCTTATGAGATGTCAAACTATGGACTTTCAACGTTTGTCTTTCATCCACTGTGCCAAGATGAATGTGTACTTACGGCATCTAAATGACTATTAGTATAACATCATCCTTGAGTTGTGCCTCGAAAGATTTCACTAAAGACTATTTGTAACTTTGTTCATTTGTCACATTGTAAAAAAGCATTTTCTTTTGTTTGTATCTGGGCTAACTGCGTGAGGAACCAGTACTGTATAGAGCTACCAGTGTTCCAATCTTGACGGGTATTAATACTGCATAGTGTAACACATAAGCATCTCATTTGTGCCATCTTCTATCGCCTTGTAGACAGCATTTCCTGTGTTTACTATTTGCCCAAATACAATATGAATTAGTCGTACATAGCGTCACGTTTAAGGTCCTATTACAGTATCAACACTGCATAGCGTTACACTATCAAATAGCATCCCATGGTGCTTCCATCGTGTACCCAATTGTTCAATTCGGTCATCCACAGTGCAACACAATAGCAGTGTGCTCCTTTTCTCACCAGCAGTACAATAAAGTTGTCCTGCTTCAAATAGCCTCTTGCCAACATAGAAGCGCCCAATCAGCCCCGTGACATGCATGCGCAAAGCTTTTCCGCTACCGGCGAGCAGACAACTCCAAAAGCCCCTTGGAATAGGTAAGCCGCACTCAGCAGTCTCGCACTTTTTCTCTGGACCCGCACCCCGGCGGCACCACTAATCGAGAAGGTTTCCACACAATTCCAAGTCATTCTAAATGTCGTCAATTCACATGCAGATCGCCATTTTTCATGCAGATCGACATGAGCTCCCCTTTTCACTGTTAGTTGGGATAATTCAACTGATTGATCCACTATTTAGTTCGCCTGGTGCACCACGGACCACAGCACCTCCCTTAATCAAGTACAGCCACCACTGGCTCAACGTTGCTCATTTTTCATAGATATCACATGCTCACCCGTCACGGGCACTTGAGTTACATATGACCAGAGTGATACATCAGATCCCCGGCTGACTTCATACTCTTCCTACAGGTACTAAGCAGCCCGTACAGCCGACATACAGATATCCAATCTACTGCGGCATTACCAGCCATCCTGGTCACTTTTCCCTTCGCAGGTACGGTATATACCTACCATCCAGAAATGATTCACTCATTGACTCCTACCAACCAGGTACTCTTATACCTCCCCCCTTTTTTCAGCTCCTAGCCACAGCAGGAACAACCACTCTTTTCCATCAGTAACAAGAACAGTGTTCCCCATTAATTTTACTTCCTAAAACGACAATACTAAGGTAGGTCCCAGACCTGCAGTCTTCAACATAAGTAATTTCCTTTGTCACTCCTCTCTGACACACATCCCGTCATCCCTCTTCAAAGGTACCTCACATTACCTGGATCTAAACTATTCTGTCCTGATGACATTTCAGTCCCTCCAGACAACTGGCCTCACTACAGCAGCCTATGTGGGTCATTCGAGTTCTGAACCAGAAACACCCATTGTTTATTGTGTAGACTAATAAACATATAATTAATAACTATTGGTTATTAATTACCCATGGTCCTTCACGGGTACAGTACACGTCACATTAGGGATAGTATTACTAAACAAGCCCTGTCGACGTCCGTTTGAGTTTCGAAAACAAATCTTGTAATACTCGCGACATCCACTAAATGTCGGACGGACTAGGTAGAGCATGTGATAGGAAACTTTTGGTGATTTGAATGGCCCTTTCATGTTAAGATATAGTTACAGAATATGATTTTACAACTGGGTATAATTTGTTTCATGGACTTCAACAGGGATTGATCCCGTTATCTGCAGTATTATGGTATTTTACCATCTTGATTAATCATTCCTGAATGACATTACTAATTTCGATTTGGGTTGCGCAATTTCAGGTTGCGGTTGACGCCTGAGGCGCAAATGAAGAATTGTGTTTTCTGCGAGCAGAGCTGCTTACTACTATTTTTCTGCAACCCAGTCAACATCATTTGAGAGAACTATTTGTTGCAGTGTCTGCAGGACGAACAGTTGTTGGTCGAAACACGCGTCAGCTTTCTTGTACACTTATTAAATACAATTTGTATTAAACAAATTTATTAGTGATTAAATGAATACATCTTTCATCTATCTAATAATAGGGAGAGCACTGACATAACCAGACCTCGCAAAAAAAAATAATCGTATTGTTACCTTTAAAGAGACCTTACGGGTGGCTCTGTTGGTCTGGTTAATCGTTGCACCCCAACCTTGTACTATTTGTTTAATTGCTTTGTGACACTTTACCACACTTCTTATCTTGATTTTACATGAAGGCACTAGGCACTCTATGGAAAAGCTAACTGCAATCTGCACTAGCATCATGCACCTTAATGGATAGCGCGTCCTTATGGGGAAAGATGTACTTCAAGTGGGAGAGAAACGCAGCTCCATGGCCATTAGTATTTAGAACCCATCTAACCCAATGTCTGCTTCGCAATTAGCATGGGATTGGCAGATGTGCATTTTGAGTCGTTTATTATGAAAGGTGAAGGAGGCTAGCGGAGCATATGCATGGCAGATGAATTACGAAGGCATTAGCCATACACACATTTATCCTTGTACCATCACCGCCAGTAAGCCATTGAAAACACATGAATTATCTTGGCCCAAATGGAGACACGACACCAATATTTTCAAAATGATCTGCGAATAAAAACATAGCAATTAGTCATAATAGACTTACTGCAGTATTAATCACAGTAACACCATGTTAGCCCAGTTTAAGCCATACACTTCTCGAAGCATGTTACATGTTCCAACATGGCGCACTGCACTATCCAATGTTAAACACAGGTATGAACCGAACACCAGCAACAAACCAAAATAAAGGACTTTTAAAGCCTAAAAAAGAAAAAAAAAAAAGTGTATTTGCAAATGCTGACTGCAATCCGATGAAGCCTGTGCAGGGTGAAATGCGTTGCATTTGTGGTCTGTATTGTTCACCATGGAATAAATCAAGCCAAGACGAACTATAATCTAAAGAACCTAAGTCTCATTTTTCATTTTTATCGCTGCAGCGAGTGCCACCGTTTCCTGGCAAAGGAAAACCCCATTGCTAGTTTTTTCTCATATATTCAACACGGGTCAGCCGTGCATCCAGGCAGGCACCTGTGTCAGGCACATTCAAGCCTGCAACTTTGCTTATTCAGCAGAGCGTGTTGTAAGATCAAGCAAGGAATAACGAGGCTTAGTACCACCAAAAACTGAATCCGCCAGTCACAAAGTCAAAAGTTATGAATATAACTTTATTCTGTACAGATTCAAATATCAAAGCAGATAGCCATCTGGCTCCCAACACCTCGCAGTGTGTACCAGCTGACACAGTGTGGAGTGAGAGTACTGGTCATCACAAAACATGCAGTTTTATACACAGTCCTGGTCATAGCCCAGCCCATCTCCAAACTGATAGGTTACAAATTTGGGTTTATGCCCAGTTCACATAACAAATATACAATATTGGTTTGTAATTTTGACATGGTGTCCCATCCTTGAAGATTCAATGGTGGTGTTGGTTCTCCAGTTTAGGTTGATCCTAGTTTCAAGAAACAAATTCAATAGCTTATGGCTAAGGCACATAGTTTTAGTTTGCCTACCATTCAAGTTCTTATGTTTGAATATGGCTGATGCTATTGATGCAGACAACACTTTAAATTGAAGTTCACTTTGGCTCCAAGGTTCCTTAAACATACTGGCAAACTTTGTTGTAGTCAGCTGTGTGGATCTTTAGCTTTTAGAGTAAGTCCTGGTTCAACAAATGTACAAAGGATTCCTTCAGAAACTCATAGCATTAGTTTACATGCATTGTATATCACTGTTTGAGGGAGGATGAGTTTTGTAGACATAGATAACACTTTGAATGAAAGTTCATTCTGACTACAAGGTCTCTTTGCACAGGACAAATAGTCTGCTCTGCCAGCCCTAGTGTTGACATAGGCTCAAAGGTTGTTTCTGCTCTGGCAGCTGAAAACATGGTTAATCATTTCTGGACAGAGAGCAGAAGTTAGAATCAAGATGGAGGATATTTTCCAAAATGGCGTTTGAAGTCAATTCTAATTAACCGCAGGTTTTAATACAAATGCGGATGGCTTAGGACAATATTCATAATCCGATGACATTTATGCGAATATGGTTTAACAGCGTGACTTCTGAGCCAGAGCCCAGTTTCCAAAAGTCATAAAATTCAAGTCAACGCTGCCGCACATCCGTTTTCCTACACAGGATTAACATGATACTGCAAAACAGCCAGACCATCAATAATATGGAGGCAGAATTGGAATGGCCGAATTCCACGCTGCTGGAGCCAGAGGGCTTCAAACAACATTAGGAAGAGAAGGTAAAACCAGTTTCTATTCCAATACCTCAATTTAAAACCATCAAGGCTGTCTGTCAGTGGCTGGCGCTCATTACGAGTGGTTAACAGGACACAATCCAAAGCACATAACGTTGTGCCTCTGTCAAAAATTCCTAAATAACATTGTGTTTCAAGTCTGGAATTACTGACAATATAAAGATAAATTTGGATTTCCTCCCCTTATTTTTGAAATATTACGATTATTAAAATATTACAACATTACAATGGTGGATAAACAATACAGTAGAGATGCAGAAGCTTCATCTCTCTTCAGTGAAACTCTAAACCTGAAAACCACCAAATGTACTCTGATGTGACCAAACAAGACAATTCAGCAAAAAAAAAAAAATCAAATTAGAAAAACTACATAAAAAAGAAAACAAAAATGGTGGGAGATGAAGTCCTTACAGAACTATATAGGCACTAAATGAATACCAAGGGGCCCGAGGGTCCTAACCATTGCAACCTATGAAGATCCAGACATGCTGCAAAAATGGGGAGATACGCGACCAATGACTTCATTTAGAATGCTGACCATTCTAGTCAACTATGCCAAGAGTGATGGGGAGAAAGCACTTGCTGAAATACAAGACATGGAGGCCACAGCCTACAAAGGGACGGAATCCAATGTGGCCAAGGATATAAAAACCCAGATGGATATAAACAATAACAAGTATGAACATGAAATTAAGGACAGAAAACAAAGAACATTTCTGAGATAAAGATGACTACGCCAACGGTAGGATTTACACACTCGCCAGGAATTATGATCATGTCAGAAAAGCTATATGTCCAGTGCAAGCTGTTGCCATATCCAATGCTGCTGAAGTGAATTCTGAAACAGATGATGAAGCGAGTAGATCAACAGAAACCTCTTCAAGCAGTAATGAAGACACTCCTATCAGGCTTAATTTTTATTTTATTTTTTGAGGAGATGAGACTCTTACACCAAGTAGGGAAAATAAGAAATCAGGGGAAGAGCCAAAACCACTGGGACGCAATGGAGGTCCATGAGGAAGAACAGAAGAGGCAGGATGAGAAAAAGGAAAATGAAGAGACCAATCGGGAGGCGGTCAGATGTGCTCTGGGAAGGGGAGGAAGGTAGAATGACAGACAAAACCATGCAAGTAGTCAACCTCTCAGACAGAGTGCTCACTGCAACTGAGAATCAAGTGTTAAAGAAGGCACTCACGTTTTGCCTTACTTTTTCGGCTGTGCCAGGGCCTGGTCTTCTGCGACCGCCTTCTTAGGTGGATCTGGAACCCTATCGTCGCCGGATGCCTTCTTGTGATGCATCTCGGCAGGACCTGGTATATTGGGGTAGCGCTCTTTGTTTGCGATGGCCCGGTCGCTAGGCGTAATTGCGGTTGCGTCGAGGGCTGCCGATCCTTCCGGTGTACCAGTTGGCACTGAAGTCTTCTTTGACCTGGCCGAAGATTGACTTGGGGTTGTGTGCTTTGTGCTGAGTACATGTTCGTCTTTGTCGCCGGGGTGCGACTTCCCCATAGCAGTACCTAAGCTGTGCCTAGCGGGGCCGGAGACGGACCATGCGGAACGCCAGCATTCTGGCGAAAGGTCAACAACCTCCAGTTCGGAGGTACGATCGTCACTCTCGCCGTCGTCACATGCGGTGGCTGCGGCAGCAGGAGAAAATTCGGCCTTCGACATACCGTAGGCCGCCCATTGCTTGACTCTACAATCATTCAATGTGTTAGGACGGAAGTGCTTACAAGCCGCGCATCCTTCTTCCTTGTGATCGAGGGGCAGGCACCGGTTACACCGTCTGTGCATATCTTTCCAAGGGAATTTGCTCCTACAATTGGGGCAAAACCTAAATGGAGTCATCTCCATAGCTGAGGATGGGTAGAGTGACGAAGACCGAAAGGGAAAGAAAGTCGCAATTTGTATAGAAATGTCCACCCTGACCCCACTCTCCCTACTGTTTAGGTCGGCGGGATGCCCGGTCACGTTGTCAGCAGTGCCGACTGGATCACCGTCCGTCGAGTTCTGTTAGGTCTCCGTCGGAGGTCTGTAACAGCCGTCGAAATAAGGGCCGGATAGGGTGATATGGATATTTTATATAATTATTTGACCAAAGATCGATGGGACAATAAGCAAAGTCTTTGACGAGCTCTGCATCAAGGCGACCAGAATGCTGGCCGGAAAAAAACAATCTGAGGGACCTCAACGTGTGAGGGATCTTGGGTACACTACACGTCACGTGGGGATAGTGTTACAGGCACGCCCATGTCGACATCCCCTTTCGAATCTCTGCGGTTACCACTGGATGTCGTACCATATGCACAGCATGTGATTCTATGCAGATTAACAAACATCAGAACAAATATTATGGGGGTGGTGGGGAGAGATGGTTGTGACAATCCCTGAAGGATCAGGTAGGAAATGCAACTTTATATTTTTTTCTTCTTTCCAGTAAATTACACCAGTGTCATCAATTTGGACATGGTTTGGGAGGCTGAGCAGGTCACCGTCCGGGGTCAGCTCATAGCTGAGGGGGGCTAAGGTTCAGTGGATCACGAGGTTGGTGGAGGCTAAAATTGCGACCCTGAGTGAGAAGCTGCATAAGGGGTAGGTCACCAGGAGGAGTTTACTGTCAAAATCTGTGATAAAAGACAAGAACTGGGGGAACTAGGCTACAGTAAGGCCCACAAAATGCAGAAAGGGGTGCAGCAGAAGTACTAGGAGCAAGGAGACAAAGCAGGGGCCATGCTGGTGAACAAGAATTGGAAGCAAGGGTTGGATAGACAGGTTAAAATGATTAGGAGATGACTGAGGCAAAGTCTCACCAACCGGGGGAAACTGTGGAGTGTTTCCTGGCATATTAAAGAGTGCTTTACACTGCGCTCCCTAGACGAGGACGAAATGGCCTAATAGCAAGCTAATGCAGCTCTCCCGACTTTGAAGGAGGAGGAGGGTGGCCTTCACCATCCAATATCCTGACAGGAAGTGGTTTAAGCTATTAACGAGCTGAAGGTTGGGAAAGTGCCCGGGGACAACGGATTCTAATCCTTTTTCTATAAAACATTTGCAGTGTTCGATCCCCTTTTCTTCCGAAGCTCTTTAAGAACTTTAGGGTGGCCCTGGCACTCCACCTTCCTTCTTAAGAGGACTGATAGTGGTTATACCTAAAGAAGGCAAAAGACCCAGCACAGTGCTCCATGCGTGGACGTTAATTATTGACCTTGGATGCTGTTAGGGAAAATTCTCAGAGATGTGCCAATTCCCTCCAACTTAGAGACCCCCAGCAACTTTGCTGGTTTTTGAGGGCTTGATTTTTTAAACCTGGAGAGAGCGAGTCCCTTTTTCCCCACTCTCATGTATTTTATTGAACTCCATTTCCTTTGGTTATGGAGCCTGACAAACTCCATAGGCTCATCTTTTAAACTGTGTCACACGGCACCTTCAGTGCAGTGACACAGGGAAGTCTTCCAGATTTCCCAAAGGTTTAAATACCTGCTCTGGGATAAACTACTGTTTCCCAGAGCAGTAAAGTGAAATTGACTTTACTTTAACTTTCTAGACCCAGCACACACTATCTTACCATAGGCTGCTGGAGGGATTACTTAGTATCCGCTTTGTCTAGCTTCTCATGTAACATTTTCATGTTACCCTTTCCTCACTGAATGGCTGGTGGAAGTGGTTTACTTTTAACTACCGTGATGTGCATTTACTGCGGTCTGCGTTCGCAGCTACAGTAAAGCACCCAAGGGTGCCATTTTTTGTCAAAATGGCCCAGTCTTATTTTTTCGCCATTTCTTTGTGGAAAGGTCCTTCTTGAGATTTACTCTGCACGCCAAACCAGGTTTGGTCCCTTTCTTCGCTTTGCCTTTTGCGGGATTCACGAGTGAAACCCGCCTCTGGCTCCAGGGTGTCTGGGATGGCCAGGCAGTGAGGGAGGTGCCCTTAACTCCCTGTGCTTAGTCTCCTAGGAGACCCAAATGCGCTCTTTAGTGATTGGCCGGCTGACTGTCGGCAAGGACAGCCACCCTGCTGGGTGACAGCCAGGCTGGAATGAATGAGAACTGAATAAAAAAGCGAGGCTTTTGGCTTGGAAGGCAGAGTCGACCACTGGGCGAAGGAACCGAAGAAGAACTTGAAGAGGACGCCTGCTGCAACTCCTGAACCGTTGGTTTGCCCGGTGAAGACCTGCTGCTGTGCTGAAACTCCAAATTCATATTGACAGAGAAGCCCCTGAGAGGAACACCAAATTGTGTGTGTTGATTTTAAGCTGGCCAAGAGCTCCAGGAAGATCCTCTGGACTCCCTGGAAGCAGGACTGACCGAGCCTGAGCCCCCACAACAGAGTGCAGGACCCCAGAAGCAAGGAAAGCCCATCTCGACAGCCAGGAACCGCAGTGTTGCTATTTGCGGTAGACGCGAGGAGCTGAAACACCGAACAGCCACTTGTTTGAAGAGTGCCGGTTGCGAACAGTGATCTTCCCATTGCAGTGCAGGAGTCCTCAGAAGTCCTCCCTCTTGTCCCCACGAGTGAGGCCCAGGAACAGCGAGATCTGCAAAGCTGCTCAGGAACAAAAGTCATCTGCTGCACTTTTTCTTCAATACAAAGGTACTGTAAAAGGCTGAGAGAATTTACCTCTTGCTGCAGAGTTGCTTGCATCTTCTACTACTCACAAATCTAACAGCTCGTGGCCCTACATTGATTCTTCTTTTTCTTCAAAGACTTCTGAAACATTGTGCAAAGACTTTTCTTACATACCTGCAAAGAAGTGCTTCAGCTCATAGACTTTTGCCCATTGACTTTGGCTTAGCCTGTTCCACTGAATGACTTATTGGGGGATCTGAAAGTATTTGCCTGCTTAAGAATGTTTGTGGTCTCTTGTATGTTCTAATAACCTTTTCCTTGAACTTACTCCTAAATGATTCTGAATACAACAGTAATATATTAATGTCCCCAGCAGCCTAGCTATTGAGGTCACCTGAGGGTGTAGGTTGTGTCTGTGGGCCATCCCAAAAGGGTAGTGACTGATTTAGAGATATTAAGAGAGTGTAGTTTTGGAGTGTATTTGTGTGTTGCTTTTATATTGCTCCCTTCTGAAGAAGGCTTATTCTAACTGATAAATTAATAATTGTTTATTCAAGAAATCTTGTGTGTTTATTTGAATACTTGTCACTGTGAATCTCTAACTCCCCTACAGCTCACATTGACCCCTCTTGAGAGAAGCCTGGCTGCTCAATCACGCTACCATCCTGTGTAGTACAGACTTATACCAAAGGTTGGGTTCCTATTGTCAGGATGTCAGGGTTGTTGTAGTGCACCCAAAGTGTACTGCATACAATCATGCCTAACAGATGCCAAGATCTTTACAAAAATTCTTACGTTGAGTCTTGATACCGTATTACCCAAGTTGGTACACCCAAACCAAGTGGGTTTTGTGAAACACAGGCAGGGGGCGGACAACTTGAAGAAGACCCTTAACCCGATGGCGCTAATGAGAGAAAAAACGATGCAGAAAAGGTCTTTGATAGACACAGTTGGGCTTTCCTTCTGCAGACGGTTGTTAAGTTCCACTTTCGAAAACAAACAATGGATCTCATAGCAGGAGAAGTTATATTTGGGGGCAACAGCGAGGGCCCAGGTAAACAGAGTACAGTCGGGGGTTCTGTCGCTCGGGGGAGCGCAAAGCAGGGCTTTCCATTGTCCCCCTTGCTCTACGCGCTAGCTATGGAACCACTAGCATTGTGGCGGGTAATCAGCGAATAGAGAGCATTCAGGTTCGGAACATCCAATATAGGGTGGCCTTATTTGCAGATGACCTGCTCCTGTAGGCTAGGAACCAGGTTAGATTGGTGCCAGAGATAGTTGGGGAGCTTGATGATGATGGGAGACGGCAAGGTTTCAAAATTAACTACTCAAAATCTGTGTTTTTCCCCCTATGGGTGAGGTATCCGGGTAAGCCGAGAAGTGTATAAGGAAGTCACAATTTGGTTTAGAAAAAAATCTTGATCAGATACTTGAGCATACATATCACAAATCCATTAGATGATCTATACAAATCAAACTACCTACCACTTGGGGGATGCGATTAGGAAGGATGTGGAAGGATGGAATAGGACTGTCCTATTCTGGATGGTTCGCCTCAATATTATTAAGATGAACATACTCCCAAGGAATCCATTTGTTTCAGATGCTTCCAGAGGAAGCTGATTCTAGATATTTTTTTATGGGCGGGGACCAAACCTAGGGTGGCCTAGGTTATGCCAATTAGTCCTTAGGACCAGGGAGGTAT
This sequence comes from Ambystoma mexicanum, assembly GCF_040938575.1. Taxonomy (NCBI): domain Eukaryota; kingdom Metazoa; phylum Chordata; class Amphibia; order Caudata; family Ambystomatidae; genus Ambystoma; species Ambystoma mexicanum. Next base: position 656,226,039 of record NC_090924.1, read on the forward strand.
GGGTTTCCCGGACTTCGCTGCATATTATCAAGTGGCACAGTTGAAGGTGTTGGTAGACCACATGGACCCTCAGACGGCTAAACAATGGGTGGCCTTCGAGAACGATGTTCTTTTTCCGGTTCCTGTTAATGAGTGGCTCTGGATACCCGAGGGGATCTCTCTCAGAAATCTGAAGCATCCGGTACTGGTGGTCATCTGGGATTAATGGAGAGAGTGGGTGCAAACGAGATGGTTGTCCTAATGGCCACCTCCCTTCAGTGCCATATAGGCACCGCCCTTTAGGGATTGCATACCAAAGTTGGTATGGAGCCGGGTTAAGTAGGGCAGGCTAGATTTGGAAGGGGTGCGGGGCGCGGGGCGCTGGGCACCTACTGGCATATATGATGGTGCTGCCCCCGAGGAGCAGCTCTTTTGAGGCCAGATTCTGCCTTGGATACTCGTCCTGGGCAGGCCATATGAACCTTCGACTCCTCTACTGATTCTTTTTGGGCTGGTAATGGAGGAAGAGCACTAGATAATGGCAGACCATATGGTGCGCAACTTGTTTTTAGCAGCCAGAGTTATGATTGCCAGGGCATGGAAAAGCATAGGAGGTCCTGTGCAAAAGAGAATGGGTGTTGGTTGCCAGGTACATATACTGAATGGAGGTGCTTACAGAGCTAATCAACTAGAACGGTTCCATGATTCAACAAGAATGGCTGCCGTTTACAACACAATACAGTCGGGGTTGGGGGAGGTTAGAGGATCTGGGAGGTTGGACAGAATGGGGAAGGTATAGAGGAGAGGGACACTAGGGCTGGACTTGAACCTAGATGCGGTGACTTGAAACATTCCTTTTTCTGCGCTTATTTAGGCACATTTGTACACATGTGTCGATGAGGTGGTGATGGCTGGCAGGGGGATTGAAGGGGCTCCGAGAACTTTCTTGAAATCTAAATGTTGTTGTGGGTTATTTTATAAATATGAAGATGGGCGTTACCCGTTTTATATTTGGTAACAAAACCAATGAAATTTTTTGGAGAGAAAAAAAAAAAAGGCTGCCAGTTTTAGCCTTTAGCTCAGAGGCCAGTTGGTAACAGGTAGTTTGGCTACTTCCCCTTACAGAAAACACAGACCGAAAAATCCCAGGTGGAAACATTCCGATATTTCCTGTTTGTTACACCACCCACTGCAGCAATCTCTAAACGCCTGTGGCCATTCTAGTACATTTTCCCACTTTTACAGAACTTAGCTAAACATGGGATATGTACATTGTAAAATTGCTGTAGACAAATGCATTACAAACATACATGAGGTGCGGCATGATGGCCTTGCAGCATATGTCAGGGCTCAGTGGAAGGAACGCGGTAGGCAGGGTATAATGCATTATCATGCTACACACAGCCTTCTAAATCAAGTAAAAGCATGCTTGGGCATGATATGGCTTTGGTCCCGTCCCCGCTCCACAGGAACACTTACAGAGGCAAAGTGACAGAACGCAAGAACGAGTGTTCTCAGTCTCCGCGGATAAATCAGGGTATCAGGTTGGTGGATACACTTGGCATACCAAGGCAATGCAGGTCTTTTGGTTCTTGCGTTACAAGTTCAAATTGATCACATCGGAGGAGAGGCACTACAAGTTGCTGAAAGATTCTTGCTGTTGCTAGAGGGTGTACCTCAGTGGTGGCAAAGTTGCTATTGGCAAACTAGGAAACCTCAAACTCGTATGGGGAGGAGAGGGTCAGATAAATGGGTCAAATTCGGTAAAACACACTGCCGATTCATAGACTAAACTTCTGTTTCAATAATGGTCCGATTTATATAGAGCAAAGGATAATCTTTCATACGTCTTGGACCCCTGACTGTTCCCAAGTGAAAAATGAAATGGGAACCAGAAGTCCACTTTTTGGAAATACTTTCAAGTCCCAACTTTCGAAACTGCTGGATAGATCTTTCTAGATATTATTCTGCACCGAAAATACATTCTTAACTGCGCAAATGGCGACTCTACTTTGAGATTAATGGATTGAAGAATTAAGATGGGGTCAGAATGTTTTCTTCATTTAGTGATAAAGATAATTACTATGGGGTTGGACAGGAACTATTCCCCTTGCAACACCCCTCCAAGATATGCGATTGAGTTGTGGAAATGAATCTCCTATGGTTGCATGAGAGGGAGAGGTTTCAAATGAGAAAGGCAAACCAGTTGTTTGACAAAATTGGGAGGGGGGCTAGGCGGAGGAGCACTATGCAAGCTGGTGAGTGAATGGGATGGTGCGAGAACGTGTTGCATGAGATGGACATATGGAGAGATGGACAAATGGACAGAATGCATCATACAAATCTCACCATCATGATCATTGTGGTTAACCAAAGCTATTCCTTTTTTTAATTTCTCATTGCTCAGTGTTGTCATTTGTTGACCCCTACCATACCCATTATGCGTCTTTTGGATCTTAAATGTCCCAGTTTAATGGGCTGGGTAGATATGTGGGGAGGCATTCTACCTTGCTTCTAAACCTCTAGGAATAATATTACCTCACACGCACACAGTCGGAATGCCGGTGCTGTTCTGAAAACCCAACAAAACTATGCAACGTTTCCTGTGAAGCTTGACAGCTTTCTGCAAACATAGATAAGAATGGAGAAAAGTACAAAACCTTATAGATAACCATTTCCAATATTCAACAAGGTTGTAGGAGGAGGGACATAATTGCATTGTCATACTTTATAGTATAAAGCTTTGCAGTATTGTTATACAAACAAAGGAGGGAACTTTAATGTAGTTACTGAAACATTATCAAAAGAAAACTTACAAGACATTTGGCAACTAGTTCTTCATGTTTTTTTCCACACTGTATTTGTTGCACTCTTTCCGTTAATTTTTCCAGTCTTTGGTCAAAAACATCAGCAAAGAAAATCTGTAGCTGGCGATCAATCAAACATTTGACCTATAATTGAAACAGCATTGATTAAAACACATTTTTAAAACCAATTCAAATTAACAGTCTGCTTGTGCTAGTAGTAGAGAAGAACAAGTTACTTTCCCATGGTAACCTTCTTTCGATTGGATGTTCCTCCCACGTATACCTCATCTTTTGATATTGATATATCTATGCTTCAGACATTTTTTCCAGCAGTGGGAGATTCGCATCTATGTTGACTCAATGTCCCTCAAGGGCCTCCGCCTTGATGTCGACGCCATTACTGGTATATAGCGTGCACAGAGACTGTTGCCTTCAGTTCCGTTTTTGTGCGTATTTCTAATTTCCTTTTGGATGTACCGTACACAAGACAGTTACTCACCCTGAAAGAACATCAACTGCAATAACAAGGAAATTCTACTGTGCGGTAGGCTGGGAGGGGCCATGAGGAATACGTGGGAGGAACATCCAATCGAAAGAACGTTGCCACGGATAAGTAACTTGTTCTTCGAATGGATTGTTTCCTCCCACATCTTCCTCATCTTTTGATGGACTCCCAAAGCAGTGTTTGCATTTTTGCAGGAGGCAGTCAGAATTTAGGAGTTCCTTATATGCTTGTGTGTACTGATTGTAACACTGCCTTCCCAAATCCACCTTTCCGGTCCGAGGTAGAGTCCAGACTAGAATGCTTTGTGAATGTGTGGGCGGAGGACCATGTGGCCGCTGCACAAATATCTTGAATTGGTACTCCTCTCTGTAAGGCAGAGAAAGTAGCCATGCCCCTGGTAGAATGAGCTCCGATACCCTCAGGAGGATCTTTTCCAGCTAATCTGTAGCATTCAGAAATTCCTAAAATGATCCACCTAGATAAGGTTTGTTTTGCGACTGCCATACCCAATTTATGGCCTCCGTAACCAATGAAAAGTTGATCATCCTATCTTAACAACCTGGATATATAGAAGCTAAGTGCACGCCTTGGGTCAAGGCTGTGTAATCTCTCCTCTTCCTTTCCAGGATGAGGTGGAGGATAAAAAAAACTGTAGTATAATTTTTTGAGTTAAATGAAAAATCAGACAATTTTTGGTAAAAATGTGGGTTTAACCAAAGACATTTGTGTAAGGAGATTTGCACGACAAGGCATGAATTTCAATAACCCTATGGGCCGATGTTAGAGCAACCAAAAGGATGGATTTCAGCGTTAGCATTTAAGTACTTAGTAAGGTAGTTGGATCATGCAAAAAAGTTCAAGGAATCTAGTGGGAATTAGAAAAGTATGACATCTGTAAAGAAATACAATTAATGAGTCTAGAGACAATCAATAACACATTCATTCAGATAAAAAAACTTTAAAAATAATTTGACTGTTTTTATCCTGTTGTTGGTACTCAAATGACAGAGAAGATTGGTTAATAAAGAAAAAAGAGAAAATCAGTGCTCTTACTTTTCATTCAGGTTGTAGATATATACAACTTGTTAGTTTCATCTAGCCTGGTATCACAATATTATACTAGGTGTAGCTCTTGACACGTTTCTGCTCACTGTTGTAATTCTGGAACATTCATCAGGAGTAGTTGTAGAAGTCACATGGGCTATTAGGAAGTGCAGTCTAAGTCTTCCTTTCTTTAAACTGTATCAACAGAGATTTCTTGAACTATTTGCCTCCAATCGTCGTCCCAGTTCCCTTTGTTGTGACCCTGGTATAAAAAAAGAAGAGTTATGTGATGTAGTGTTTTTATTTCCTCTTCCTAGTAGACTTTTGGTTGTTTTCTTTCCCTGTTATAGAAGGTTTTTTAATTGGAGGTAACCTCTCCTGGGTCATCCGAGTCACTGCTATCGTTACTCATACTTCTCCCGAGAATCACTAATTTTTTAAAAGAAAATCATGAAAGACGTTGCTAAACTGGAGAACACCAGATTTGAAAGTCACAAAAGCCAAAGCCAGAGAATGGATAAGCAAACAGGAAGCTCTTTTCCTGATAAATACAGAATCCACTGTACCAACATTATATTGTCTACCTAAAATACATAAAACCTTAGTGAAACCTCGTGGTAGACCTATTTTAACAGGTATTCTGAGTACTCTGTACTCAAACTCCTTTCCAAGTTCGCAGATCGCCATCTGAAGGGACATGTAAAAACTATGAAATCATACTTCAAAGACACTAGAGGTTATTAAAAAATTTGAACATCTAGAGTTTGATCCCAATGAAAATTCTCTAATGGGATTGGATATAATTTCTTTTTATACGAACATTCCCCAACAGGAAATCACATTTTTAAAACCAATTCAAATTTATAATGTGGTGTATAGAACTCACACTTACTAAAAACTACTTTGAGTGCAAAGGGGAATTTGTTCCAGCAAATTGAGGGAACTTAAATGGGAGCCACCATGGCACCTAGCCTGGCGAATGTATATGTTGAAAAGTTTGAGAAACAACATATTTATACCCCCAACCTTTATAATAAATACGTCATGTACTGATCTAGATATATATAGACTATGTCCTAGCGATCTGGGCAGGTACTATGGAAAAAGCAAAAGAGTTCTTCGAATGGCTAAACAAACGTAACAGACATTTACAATTCACTACGACTATTAACAAGGAAACAATTAATTTCCTAGATCTGACTTTCTTTCACGAAGGAGGTGAGCTGTTGGTAAAGCCAGATCATTAAAAGAAAACGGATTGTAATTCATTATTACATTACCAAAGCCACCACATCAAACATTTAAAAAGACAATTTGTCCTATGGGCAAATCTTAAGGCTTACAAGAAATCGCAGCAAAAAGAGTTCCTATGAAGTAGAAGCAGACATCCTTACGAAAAAACTAAGGAAAAGAAGTTATCCCAAAAAAAGTGTTAAAGGCAGAAAAACAAGCCTTTAATAACAGAGAGGCCCTCCTAGAAGACAAAGTAAAAAAAACTAGACAGGATAAAATTATGTGTGTGAACACTTTTTACCAACCAAAGTCTTGCTATACGCAATATCATCCAAAAATATTGGAAGATTTTTAAAACCGCAACTTCCAAACTTCCACTTCCAATCGTCGCCTATAAAAAAACTAAATCAATAGGTAACTGTGTTAGTAGCAGCAAACTCAAAACTAAAATACCAGTGGTTGAAAATATTACTACACTATGGGGAATGGATCCATCAGGGAACACTACCCATGCAGTAACTGGAGTCTGCAAAATGACATCCAAAACAAAAGAAATAGACATAGGTATTAACAGAAAATGGGAACAAAAAACCTCTACAAACTAACACCAACCATGTAATCTACATGATCAGATGTCCTTGCGGACTTGTATACATAGGCAGGACTATCAGAAAAGTGAAAAAATGCATCATAGAACACAGGAGCTAGTTAAAGAAGAAAATCAAACAAGCACCGATGGTGAAACACTTCACGGATAAAAATCATGGCCATGAAGCATTCAATTGGACAGTACTGCTAACTGTGAAAGGACAATGAAAATACCAGAAAGAATAAACTCTATAAAAAAGAACAAGAACTAATTTATCAAACTCAAAATGAAACCCAAGCCTAAATTAAGCAATCGAATGGCATAAAATAAACTACATCTATTTATCTATACAAGTCATTGATCGTGTCTGCACGAATGATATCTTTAGATTAACTGAGGAGATAGCTAGACTATGGTACGAGTCTAACATACAACGCGTTTCTAGTAGACTGTATTAATTATATGCCAACAGTGACTATTAAAAAAAAGACTTAATTCTGTCTTCTTGCTCTCTGCTACTTAACTTCACCACTTGAATGGGCATAGGGATGGCCATAGCGACATTATGTATATGATTGGATACACCCAGATGGTTCCCATGCTGACCATTGAGTTTCAAGCATGGTTAGGATTAAATAGTACTTTCATGATAAAATCTCTAGTGTTAAATAAGTTAAAACACAAATTAATAATGTCTGTAAATTCAATAGACCTTGCTCAACCAACAACATGTAAATGCATTATAAAGTAATTCTGCCATAAATGCCATAACCTCTTCAAGGTGACCGACCGATAATCTGACGTCTATCAGCACCTTTTACTAACATAGAAAAGGTCTTGGGCACTACAACCATAGAGAACATGGGAGCAATCTCGCCGATATGACAACAGTGACACAAACTCGTGCAAGCAGCTGGTTGCCTGAGGTCTTCACTCAGATTACGGACAAATCTAGCTACAAGACGTGTAGCAGGAACGAACAAAGAGCTCCAAGGTAAGCATTAGCCCAATGACAACGTGGTTCAACACGTACATAACTACATGGCGAGTGCCACGCAGAATCTTTTACATTTTCTACTGAATAAATACAGATATTAAGAACAATCTATAACATGATTTACATACGATTGCTAAACCGCTGTAAACAGGGCAACAAGCCTAAACCCTGACAGATAAGTAAGATACATCTAGTGAATAGTGAACCTGTCCTACCAATAAAAGCGGAGACTAGTCAACCGCCAAGGTAATAAGACCGCGCAATGATGTGGACTGTATCTTTTAACCTAGCCAGAATTACCAAATCGTGATTCTACACCACAACTAATCTGAAGCCCTGACGGACCGAGTACTGTTCTAATACCAAGGAGAACCTGAGAGAGATTACTACTCCCTTGCGCAATGAGGACATACTGAATCTAATCATATTAAGGTAGGTTGAATTTTATTAAATACAGTGCTATCGAAGGCGAAGATGAATGGGGAGCCAAACGGGAGTAAACAATGGGCTTAACAGTTTTATATCTTTTTTTTTGATACTACTGAGAGTCTACTATTAACTAGCAACTCCAATTAGTTGGATATTTCTGTCCCTCCACTCCCACCAACAGTATCAGGTATATTTTTGTCTTGATACTAGATAGTCATTTGTTGACTTAAAAACTACAAACTGGGCATTTAGAGCTATATTGTTAGTTTTTACCTAAACAGTTCAAGAAATCTCTGCCGATACAGTTTAAAGAAAGACTTAGACTGCACTTGTGACTTCTACAACTACTCCTGATGAATGTTGCAGAATTACAACAGTGAACAGAAACATGTCGAGAGCTGCATCTAGTATAATATTGTGATACCAGGCTAGATTAAAATAAGTTGTATATGCCTACAACCTGAATGAAAAATAAGAGCACTGATTCTCTCTCCTTTTTTTTATTTACCAATCTACTCTCAGCCATTCGAGTACCAACAACAGGATAAAAACAGACTATTTTTTAATAATCTGAATGAATGTATTATTGATTGTCTCTAGACTCATTAATTGTATTTTCTTTACAGATGTGTTTAATACCTTTTGTTATACTTTTCCAATTACTACTAGATTCCTTGAACTGTTTTGCATGATCCAACTACCTTACTAAGTACTTAAATATACCCTTACCCGAAAAAAGGTAGGGATCACACTAAACATTTAGTGTTTTGCGGGTTTCCCTCCAAATTTAGAGGTTTCATTGTTAGCAATCTTAAAGGACAGGAATGAATAGGCTTGAAAGTAGCACACTGTCATGCCTGCCAGATCGGCTCCAACTGTTTCTGTGCATCATCCTGCCAGGAGAATTAAAGTATCCCAATTTAAACAGCACTCTGCACGTAGAACAGCTGCCAGACCATTCTATTCTGGTTATACACTCACTGGGAGGTTCCCATGGAGACGGCACTAGTGCTGGGAAGCCGCTCCCAATGTCAGGTTTTGTTTCCAGGACTCGCACGTTACGTAGGTTTGTATCACATGCCTTGGGGGCGTGGCTGTGCCCACATAAGAATCGCAGTGAATGAGTCCGGTGCTTCTGATTTGAGTTTTTTTCCATGTTTGAAGCTCTGGTATTTCCACGCGAGATTAGCAACAATTCTTCCTTGTTTCAAGCCGTTCTACCCGGCATTCGAACTCAGTTATTATTGGCAAAGACTTCTTTCCCTTCGCGCCCTGCAGCACTTTCCACACCAGTCTTTTCCATTGTCAGCTGCTACTCCAGCCTCCATTCGGAGCGTGCAGCTTTTCAGCGTTCCGCTATTCGGCCGCCTATCTTCCATGGCTGACCACTCAATCAGTGGTGTTCAGTACCAACTCCAAGAACTTCAGTTATCGGGCTTGCACGGCTGACTACAACCTTTCTGTTTTCAGCACGTTTGCTTTCCGCTGCTGCACATACATTAAGGGCAATTTTAACCGTACTGATCAGCGAAGGCTCCTAGCCCCAGCTACATTCACACTACACGGCTTCAACACCTGCTGTTCAGCTTACCATCTTGTGAACCTTTACGGTACGGATTTTCTCTCTGTATAGTGCTTGAAACGCTCCTTGTAGGGTTCATTACTACTTGCACAGCATCACTTTCTGTTTCCACTCCTTGCTGGATTAATTCTTCCTCCATTGGAACACTTGGGACTTTGGGATTGTTGTTAATACCTGGAATATACTTTTGCTTTCCAAATTATACTGTGCACTGGACCCATAGATGCTTTGCTGCCTTTAGTGCATTGTGCCGTCCGGGTTCTAGTCCCTAACAAACTTCCTTCCTTCCTAGTTTCCTTGGATCCATCCAGTTCTTCAAGGTCCAGCTCCTTCCATCCTTTTGCTTTCCAATTCTACCGTGCACTGGACCCATAGACACTTTGCTGCCTTTGGTGCACCAACCCGACACTAGTGCGTCCAGTGAGGTGAAAAGTGTGTGCAGTAGTGCATTCCAGGTCGAGATATACTCTTCCCTTCTGGCCTGTTGGGAGTGCTTCATACCACACTGCAGTCTCTACCATGGACCATCTTTTTAGGTCTTCCCGCCATCAATTTGTATGTGTGCACTCCTGTATCTTCCATGCCATTGTAATTCTCCTTTTTGCTAGGCCAGATTTATCATTCTATTCATTTGCTTTGCCCGTTTTGATCTTATGTATACCCCCAGGAGTCATGCTGCTGCTGACCATTCGTAACCAGTCATGCCCCCCTTTCAATCTCACTTCCATTTCTAGCCCAAATTCTCACAGGAGCAGAACATGTGTCCCATGTTTGCTTTCTCTACTCCGCATCTTGGGCAACTTTGTATCTTTGCATTGGGAAAGCGCGATACCAGCTCTGGAGTCATATATGCTCTATGGGGTGTGTAATATTGGGCCAATTTCAGTCTGGCATTTCTTGAAACTTTCTTGGGGTATACCATCGCTTTCAACCACTCCTTTTACATGGGTTCCCTGCCTATTTCTATCTCCTATACTCTTTTCCCTTTGTGCAGGTCCATGGGCAACACCTCCAGCAATCCATGATACACTCTGGATACTGTGCACACTCTGGATACTGCGTGTCCCCCCCCCCGACAAATCAAAGACAGTCCTAGCACCGCATTCTCTTCTCCCTAATTCAGGAAGTCTGGCCATTTATTTTTTAGTGTGTGTACCATTCTAAAATGCGTTATGAACTGGCCCGTGTGTATCCCAGCCGTGCCCCTCAAATCTTGAAATGTTTGGAGCTTTTCAGAGGAGTAGAGATCTCCAATAGTAACCACCCCCCTTTCCTCCCAGTACCATCTGCTCTGGGCTAAGTGTTCTTCTGCATCTCTGTATATGGCCGCTAGAGGGATCTGAGGGGAGTATGGTTCTCCCAGTTTTAGTATCACCTTGGTTCTGGCCCATGTGTCTACCCAGCTGCAGCAGGCCCGGAAGGATCTGCGATCCTCTCATTTTGTTAGCACAACACGTATTTTAGGAGGAACGGGGCTATACCAGGACAAGTTGTGTTTGCCGTTTTCTGAATCAGCTAACCATCCTGCCAAGTATGGGAGGCGCAGTCCCCCTTCGGCTTATTCTCTGCATAGGATATTCAGGGCTACACTCCTTCTGCCACCCACTCCGCCATATAAAACTGGTTAGTAGGGAGGTCAGGTCTCTGAAGAAGGTTCTGGGTATGAGATCAGGGATATTTACAAAGTGGTACAGTAGCTGGGGGAGGGCTAGCATCTTCAAGAGTGGTATTCTGCTGATCACCGAGGGGCATTTTCCCTCAGAACTTGATGGAAGCTTCCAGCCCAGACCTTGCTTTCAGTGTGTTATGTTGATGCGTATCTTTTGTGGTGTGGTGTATATCAAGGAACAAGTTACTTACCTGTAACTGTTGTTCTCCAGCATGGGTCTGGCATGGATTCACATGCTCATGAACATTCCCCGTCGTCAGGCTGGGAATCCTCGGTAAAGAAAATCAGTTTAGTTTCTGAACTGCCTTTCTACTAATAACCAATCACTGGTCTCTGGGTCATACTGACTCCAGCCAATGACTGCCCTCTACCTAAGCCCCTCCTCTGGCAGCCATCTTCAGATTTGGTAGCACGTAAAGTGGCAGTAGGACCAAGAGAAGAGCCGCAGAGGGGGTTGGAGGGAGGGTTTGCATGTGAATCCATGCCAGACCCATGCTGGATAACAACAGTTACAGGTAAGTAACTTTTTCCTTCTCCAGCATGGGGTCTGGCATGGATTCACACGCTCATAAATACAAGAATACATAGTAGTACACACATGCACAACCATGGGAGATGGTAAGGCTCAACATTAAGCATTTCAACAACTCAACATTAAGCATCTCTTACCTCCTCACGAGGCTCACCTTCAAGCGGACTGGTTGCGCAGCACTGCTTGGCCGACTCTGGACTCCTCCCTGGAATCCCGGACGACGCAGTAGAATCTCGTGAAGGTGTGCGTCGACCTCCACGTAGCAGCCCTGCAGATGTCCAGCAGGGGCACACAAGACAGGAACGCCGTGGTAGAAGTGATCGCTCTGGTTGAATGGGCTTTGACGGCCGGGCAAAGGTCGGTTTGCCAACCGGTGACAGTGCATGATGCAGCCGGAGAGCCATCTGGGAATGGAAGCCTTGGAGAGGGCCTTCCCTTGGTTCACAGGTCCAAAGTTCACAAATAGCTGTGAAGTCCTCCGGAAACAATTCATGCGGTCCACGTAGAACTTCAGCGCTCTAGCCACATCCAGCGAGTGCAAAGTCCTCTCGGCCGGAGACGAAGGGAAGAAAACAGGTAACACCAAGGGCTTGTTGAGATGGAAGTCGGACGGCACCTTGGGCATGAAAGAGGGGTTTGTCCTCAGCACTACCCTCGTCTCATAGAATGTCAGGTATTGCACTTTTTGGTGCAATGTTAAAGATACCGCTGGGTTATTTATTTAATATTTATTCCCCGGTTGGGTCTTTTTGCCAGGACTCGGTTTTAAAATGGCATTTGTGTTCGCCTCTGAAACTCTAACCCAAGTCGAGCCCTTTGTTCCACTTTTTGGCGGGCTTCTCCACAGAAGCCCTCCAAATGGTGCCACTCTGTCTGGGGTCTACAGGATGTGTGGGAGGGGGATTAGGCACCCTGGACTGAGTTGCCTTGGCAACTCAAGTCACACTCTTGTGTGATTGGCCCAGTGGTGAGCCGCCTGGCTCACCACTTAGCATGTTTGAGTGACAGCTAGGCTGATGAATGGGGGTTTTCTGCATAAGAGCAGGGCTTTGGGGACTGGAACTTCAGAAGTCACCACAGGACCTAAAGAATCCAAAGAGGGGAGAAGCTGAGCCATCTACGACGACGACACCACCTGTGAGCCCTGTTGTACGAACTCACCACTTCCCCGACGACAGAGGAGATCTTCTTCCAGGAGAGTCTTCTTCCCTTAAAGCTGGTGGGACCAACCAATTCGCCTTTTTCGCCTTCCTGGATCGTCTCGTGGTTGAATCGCCCGTGCTAAGCACCACGGCGGCCCGATAGCCATGCTTCACCACTACCGCGAATAAAAGGGTCGTACCTTTTAATCGGGAAACTCCACAGCTGGTTTCTTCCCTGGCAGTGCAACGACCTCCAGCTTTCTTCCTCGTCACGATCATCTCTTCCTCTGGTTGAAGCCACGACTTGCACCCGCTACCAGGAACAACTGCCACAGCTGGAGCTTTCTCACCATTTCAGGTACTGTGTCCCGCCTGGTCTCCCTTGCAACAGATTGTCCAAGGTGTCCCGTAAATCCTTGACTTTCTAACTAGGTTGACCTCGGACCTGCTAACTTTGCCTTTCTGAACTGATCCAACCTCTTTTTGACTTTTCTGCAAAGACTTTGAGTGCATTTCCACTGTGTGATCTTGGGCACATTCCCGGGGGGGGGGGGGGGAATATGGGACCCGGTACTACTCATACCGGTCCCTCTTCGCAGGCGCCGTGGACGGGTTCTTGAGCAGCGACAGTCCTTCATCCCAGATGTCATCCAGTAACGGTACTGAGAGGACGGTCGTCTTCTTGGCCTCCCATCGTTGGTAGAGGAAACCCTCCTTCTGCTCTTCGGGAGAAAGCTGGAAAAGCTCTGATGCCCTGGCGATCATGGCGTGAAAGGAGCCAATGTCGTCGGGAGGGGAGGCCCGGGCATGGGGTGATGGGAGATCAGTCTCGTCGTCACCACCGTCGTCGTCCGTCCGAGTCGTGCCGTCTCCCTTCCCGTCTCATCCCTCTGTGGAGGGCAAGGAGGTGAAGGCAGGGAAGGAGGTGAAGGCTGTGAAGGAGGGGAGGATGGATTCACCTCCGCTTGTTCAGTGGGCTTCCCGGCGGTCCAGTTGCCGCTGTATCGTCCGCTGGGGGGTAAGGGCAACCTTGTCCATATCTCCGTACACAGGGTTTGGCTAGCCATCAAGATTGCTCCCGAGTTGTCCTGTGGCATAGGCATTGGTTGCAACGGCTCGTAAGTGGGGTCCTCCATCTCCTCCACGGCCCGCGGCTCCTCGTCGGCTCCACTGTTGCCCTCTACGTCCGCCTCGTCAGGATCCCTCCCGTAGGACCAGACTTCCTCGAACCTCTTGTCCAGGATCTTTGCAACACCAGTCAGCTCATCTTCAGAGGTGGAATCTGTGTCCGTTATGGCTACAGTGTCTCTCCCCCCCCCACCCGCTTTCTCCTCCCGGGGTTTCACAGGGGTCTTCTCAATAGGCTGAAAAGATTATTCCCTCCTGGGTGGCAGGGAATCTCTAGGCCCGGAAGTCATCTCCACTAGGGTAGCCTCCACCGGCTTCGCCAGGGCCGCCACAACTCCTTTAATGGAGGCCTTTGCCGGGTTAATCAAGGCCTTTACGACCTTAGGCATGCCGGAGGCCTTCACCTTAGGGGGAGGGTGGCTGACCTGCTCCCCCTTGGCTGTCTCCGTTCTCCCGAAACTTACCCGGGTTCTCAGACCTCCTCTTCACAGAGCCATAGCGTTGGCTCGTGGATGATGGCGTTGGTGACATCGGTCCCTGCCTGGCAGCCGAAGAGCCAAACCATCAGCGCTCGCGGTGCCCGCGGACTCGCAGTGCTTTGCCTTTTGTTAGGCCCCCGTCACCAGGCTGCCCTCAAAGGTCTTAGACGACCGCTCTGACCTCTTCTCACCTGCTGCTGGGCTTTTCCCCTCCAGCCAGTAGGTGAGTCGAGTACGACGATCCCTCATTGTCCGGTCGGACACGTTCTTACAGAACGCACAGTCCTTCTCCACGTGCGATTTGTCTTCGTGAAGGCAGTAGAGGCACCGGGAGTGTTCATCTTCCTTGAAGACGTTCTGTAGTCCACATCCAGGGCAGCTCCTGAACAGCTTGGACCCAACAGGCGTCTGGTTTCCTTTGTCCTGGGCCATGACCACGCATGGTAGGCCTCAAAGATCTTCCGGAATCCTCCAATAAGTGAAAAATAGACGGAAATTCACCCTTGAGGGGCGTTGAAGAATTCCAAAACGTGTCTCCGTTGATCGGAAGTAGAATCGGTGGAGCTTGAGGCTTGATTGACTGAAAATATAAGAGAATACTCTTCGACACCCCCCACAATTGAAAATGCAGTAAAAATCTGAACATGGCTGCCAGAGGAGGGGCTTAGGTATAGGGCAGTCATTGGCTGGGGGCAGTATGACCCAGAGACCAGTGATTGGTTATTAGTAAAAAGACAGTTAGTAAAAAGACAGTTCAGAAATGAAACTGAAACAGATTTTTTCTTTACCGAGGATTCCCAGCCTGACGATGGGGAATATTCATGAGCATGTGAATCAATGCAAGACCACATGCTGGATAACTTCTAGATACCTGAAGGTATGGGCCTTCCATTGTAGTCCCAGGTGCGGGAGGTGTGTCATCTTCCCCCACCGACCCCGCCTATGCAAATAGACAGGATTTTGTCTTGCTGATCAAGATCCCACACAGTATCGCAAAGTTCTCCAGGACCTCTAGGTTCATAGAAAATGGACTACGACCATCCTAACACAGCCTAGCGCTTGTGCCCAATATCTGCTAATGGATGACCCGGTCATTTTAGGAAAAGGTTATTTTATATGGTTCGGAGTGTCGCGGGGGTCGCCAAGGGGGATGAAAGGAGGGAAAGCCAGGAAAGAGGGGGTGAAAGGAACAAATAGAAGAAAAGAGGTAAAAAAAAAGTAAAAGTTAAAAAAGTAAAAAGTAAAAAAGGGGGAGGCTTATAATGTAGATAACGTTCTTGATCTTACAATTGGTATGTGTATTCAGATTCCATCTTACTTGTTCATAATTAAATACCAATTTAGTCTCGGTAGGGGGGCATGCAACACATCCACCACATCGATGGTGACCAATTATTGGAGGAAGACCCCGCTGCTTAAGTACGGTCTGCTACCTCACTGGATCTTCATATGTGTGGACCAATCTGTTTCAGGTTCTGGCTTTTCTTTTCAAGGCAAATAGGGGTCTTTTGAACAGGCTCTTTGGTTGTTTAATAAGGTCCCAGTTGGGGT
The DNA here is from genome assembly GCF_040938575.1 of Ambystoma mexicanum. NCBI lineage: Eukaryota > Metazoa > Chordata > Amphibia > Caudata > Ambystomatidae > Ambystoma > Ambystoma mexicanum. The sequence continues at coordinate 656,241,705 of NC_090924.1, forward strand.
TTATAATTTTCTTAAATGTCATTGCTCACTGGGTTCTAAGTAGTCACACAGACTAGTCTTTCCTCCTGTTTTTCTCGTGGTTTCAAGCACTCTTCCCTTCTGGTATACGCTGCCCTTCTTAAGTTATTACTCACCAATTTCCTTTTGTAACCTCTCTTTTAAACGGTCTTGCAGTTGTATTGCGCGTTTATTGAATTCCTCTTTGTCCGTGCAGTTTCTCTGTATCCAGTGAAACTGTCCGTACGGAAGATGTTGACGTAAACTCACCGGATGGAAGCTCGTAAAGTGTAATAGTGTGTTCTTATCGGTGGGTTTTCTAAACAAAGTGGTCGTCAACCCTGCCTCAGATCTTCCAATTATGAGCTCTAGAAAACCACCTCTGCTTTGTGCCATTCCATGGTCAATCTAATATTGGTATTGCATGTATTCAGCCATTCTTGAAAGGCCATCAAGGAATCAGATGTGCCTCTCCATATTAAAAATACATTGTCTATGTATCTATGCCATGCCACCAGGCATTGGCATAGGTCCACCTGTTTCAATAGACTATTGACTCCAGATATATATCGTTCTTCATAATCAGCCATAAACAGATTTGCCACATCGGGGGCAAATGTGGCCCCCATACTGACCCCCGTTTTTGCTTATAGAGCTGCTGTTTGAATAAGAAAAAATTCTCGGCCATAGACAGACGTGCACATTCCAGGACAAACCTGGTATGGGGACAGTGAGGTATACTTCTTTTGTCTAAAAAGTCCCCAAGGATTTCCAGCCACTGCATCTGGGGAATCAAACTATACAAGGACTCGACGTCCATTGTTACTAAGATACCACCTGGTCTTACTTGTAAATTTTGCGTGATTCGGCACATGTAAGACAAATCTTTTACGTAAGAAGGCATAGTTTCTACGAATGGTTTCAAAAAGAATTCCACTAAATTGATAACGGCTCAAGGAGAGTCAATAGCTGAAACAATGGGTCTCCCAGGGGGATTTGTCAGGTTTTTAAGAATTTTAGGTAAAATGTAGAAGGCTGCTCTTTTAGGGTGGATTTTATTCAAGAAGCGGCTTTCATCTTCACAGATCCAGAGTTCATTAGTGGCATGTGTAGTCAGACTCTTGATCTCATCCTGCAACCTAGCTGTTGGATCCTGATCTAATCTGATACATGATCCTTCATCTCCTAATAAACGGAGACATTCTTTCACATAGTCAGTAGTCTTCATAATCACTATGCCACCCCCTTTATCCGCCGGTTTGATCGTAATGCCCTTCGTGTCACATATCTTCTTGAGACAGGTTCTTTCTTCCCTTGTCAAATTGTCTTGTGCAAAATTATTTTTCACCATCACTTTCTTTACCTCTTGTGTCACTCTGTTTTCAAAAGCCTTTATTTCAGGTGAACAGGTATGGGGTTGTGGGTTGAAGGTCGATTTGGCCCTCAATCCAGTAATGTTAGATACCCTGTCACCCGAGGGTTTCTCTCCTCCCTAGAGTTTTGCAGTAAAAAGATTTCAAAATAATATTTTAGACGTATATTCCTGAAAAATCTACGCAATTCAAGTTCTGTGGTAAAATAATCGGCCTTTGCCACTGGGACAAAAGATAGCCCTCTTGACAGGAGTTGTAGTTCTACAGTACTCAAAACCAGGTTGGACAAATTAACATCAGTATGTGTATCTCTCATTGGCTCAAGTACCACTGTCTGGTTCTCATGCCGGGGCCCTCTCTTGGGTGCCCTCTTTGATTGAGTCCATGAAAACCATGTTGTTGTTGGGGACTTCTCCCTCTTATTTCCACTGGGGCCTTGTTGGTTATTTAGAGATGGGTCCGGTCCACTAGATGACCCCGAGGTGTTGGAAAAGGACACATCTGTTATTTCGCAGCGCGTTCTGGCCAAATCCTGGGTCCGTAAAAAAACCTGTCTTTTAGATAAAGATAGGTTTTCTCTTTTGCATAACTCGACATATCTTTTTTTAATTTGAAGATTTTGCGGTCAAGATTGAGCTGCTTGAATTTCTGTATCTCTATTTCGAGATCTTCTAATTGTTTCTTGGCATCCTAATGTTCTTGCTATCCAAGAATATTTTTTCTAGATTGGCCAGTTTTTCCCCCTGTTTTTTGGTTTCTTCCTCAGCTGTCTCTATTATCAGGATGATCCAATCCCGAGAACACTTGTTGCCAACCCCACTAAAGTTATTCTGGAACCCGGGGGTTGTCAATATTCACGGGATGTTTCTAACCTGTAACCCATCAGGGATAATACCCGACTTCAGGTACTCAAGCATAAATTTGCCGTGGAGGTCCATCCTAGTCAACTTCATGTTCTGTGTAATTTTGTCTAGGTCATCTTGACCACTATTGATGATTATCGCTACTGCAGCATTTGTCAATAATTCCGGAGTTTCCAGGGCTTCTTGTAATGATCATCTGAAAAAGAGAAGATATTAACCTTTTCCATTCTTTCCTGTGTTATCAATACACCCGCTCAACTGCACCCCTACAGCCACGGGCTGTGCTCAGAGTATCAAACACAAAAGGGGAATGCCCACTGCCAAACTGGTCCTTTGGGCTATACAATCTCTACAAAAGCAAGGGACTCAACCACACAAGACGTACTTGTACTAATAATATAACTCGAAGAAGAAGAAGAGGAAGATGGCACTAGGAAGAGTGAAACTTTCTAGGAAGGCGGGAGCGCGTGGACTGCACGGACGCACCAGCCGGAACTACCCATCTTTCGGGTGGGTATAGATACAGAGACAAAGACAAACAGGATTTTGCGATTGAGTTGGGGCGGCATACTTACCAAGTAATTTTTTCTGAGCCATTAACAGGACAATCCGAAATAAGAATGATGACACAATAGAGAGACGATTATGGTTTTATTATTGTTTTAAGGTGGTGTGGCTCCCCCTACCATGTGATACAGGAGATGGCAAGAACCCTGGTTTTTGTCCGGAAGAAGGTTGCACAAATATGGGACTTTAATATAGAAGTCCAACGACAACTGAAACACGTGTAGGCACATAACCTGTAGGAATAAGGTCATAAAGAGTGGGTTGACCTAATGAATAGTTAAAGGAAACCAAAGAAAATGGAACATTGATGATCGCTGTGACCTATAAAAATTGTCACTTTTTTGTATGAGAGTATATTAAGAGTTTGAGGAAGAAAGGAAGTGAATGAATGGTGGAAATGTGCTGAGAGCGAGCCCAATTTATTGTTAGTGTTTTATGGTATTGCACTGATAAAATTGTATTAACAATGCATCTTTTAACAAGATGAATTATTAAAACTGATTTTGTATTATAACAATTGCTTTATCGATATTTATGAAAAGATAAACATGAAACAAGGTGTCATCTCTCATCCCCTGGTCCACTGTTGCTTTTATAGAGATTGTATAGCCCGAAGGACCAGTTTGGAAGCGGGCATTTCCCTTTTTTGTTTGTTGCTCTGCCTGGGAGATAACCTGTTTTGTCTCGGTGTATCAATGTTGTAAACCCTCTTTTTAATCTCTCGGCTAGTACTGCTGTGAGAATTTTGGTATCTAAGTTAATTAGTGATATCGGCCTGTAAGTCTCCCGTCTTTGCCTGGCTTCAGAATCAGGAGTATGACCGATTCTTCCATACTATTGGGTAATTTCCCTTTCTCATATGCCTCTTTGAGGGTTAGGAGTAATTGTGGGGGCACTGTCTGTGAATGGCCTATAAAACTGTTCTGGGAGACCTCCCCTCCTCCCCCGCCACACCCCTAGGGTTTTGCCTGTTTGTAGCTGCTCTATCACCCCTCTTAGCTCATCTGCTGTGATGGGTGCATCTATTATTTCTCTCTGTTCTGCGGTCAGTGTGGGCACGCCAATATCTGTCAGGGTGTCTATTATTTCCCTCCCTTTGGTGTCCTCAGTCCTTGTAGAGATTCTGGTAGAAGGCTCGAAAAGGTTTAATTTATTTCTTTTTGTGACCTCCACCTTTGATATATATGATATGGCATTTGTAACGCGCCTATACACAAGTGTTTCAAGGCGCGACGAGGCAGGGAGGGGGGGAACAAGGGGAGACAAAACGATCCTACTAGGCCAGGTGTCATTCAGATCGCGCAAGTGCAAGGGTGGAGGGGAATGGAAAAGTGCAAGGAGGAAGGGAGAGGGGAAGTGCAGTACAGGGTTGGTAGAATACAAGATAAAAAATAAGGGCCCGCTGGTGGCAAGTGCAAGGTAAGTGCAGACAAGTGCTGGAAAGGGGGGCTGTAGGGATACAGAGACAGTCCCGCAATGCAGGGGTTGCCAGGGAGGCAGTACAGGGGAGAGTGGCTGGGCCAAGGACCAAGACGGTGAGTAACCCAGTTGCATGTTTCAGTAATTAGCAGGGGAGAGGGGGAGAGAAAGCAGAAACAAAGAGGAAGGTTTTGAGGTGCTTCCTGAACCGGAGATGGTTCTCCTCAAGTTTCATGGAGGCAGGAAGGCTGTTCCAGAGGGAGGCCCCTGCTGCGGAGAGAGATCTACCCCCAACTCGTTGCTTGGAGAAGCGGCTGACCCTGAGGGAGTTGGAGGCGGATGAGCGAAGTGTTCGAGAAGGAAGATATTTAGGAAGAGAGAGTTGAAGGTATTTTGGCCCCAGAAGGCCTTGTGGACAATGCAGAGGGTTTTGAACTTAATCCTCGCAGCCACTGGGAGCCAGTGTAGCGATTTCAGTGCTGAAGAGATACGGTCCCTGGGCTTGAGGCCAAGGACAAGTCTCGCAGTCCTGTTCTGGATGAGTTGCAGAGGGCGGAGAGTAGAAGCAGGCAGATTTAGATAGAGGCTGTTACAGTAGTCAAGCTTCGAGAGAACCAGGGCTCTGGAGACAGTGAGCTTCTGGGGGAAGGAGAGGAAAGGAAGGATACCTCTGAGGAGGTGCAGTGGGTAGTGTGACGTCTTGGAGACGTCAGATATGTGAGGAGAGAAGGAGTGTGGAGTCGAAGATGACCCCGAGGGTTTTTGCCTTGCAGGTAGGAGCAGGAAGAGGGCCAAGAGAGGCCAGCCAGAGAGCTGCAGGGAAGGGGGGAGTGGGTGTGCCGATGAGTAGAATCTCAGTCTTACTGGCATTAAGGCAGAGGTCATTAGCGGCATACCATTCCTGGATAGCAGAGAGACAGTCAGAGATGAGGGAATCTCCAAATTGATTCCTTCCCGTGTTACTGTGTCTCTGGCTAACCAAGACAGCAGCCTACCTGGTTTGTCTCCCTGCCCATGTACTTTTTTGGTGTATTTTGTGTAGCTATATCTCCCCAACCTTCCTCAGTGTTCCATACATTTCTGTCCGAGTTCTATGAGTGTTTTTTTTCAGATTCCTCTGTCTGATTCCCATGTCCCTCTATCCTTCTTAGCCTCAGTATCTGCCAGTTATTGTTCTAATTCGTTCCTTACCGCCCCTTACCACCTTGAAAGTGTCCCATAATGTCTGCATTCCCTGAATGCTGCCCACCTTGAGGCCGAAGAATACTTTGGTCTGCCGACCTAGTTTGTTAGAGGCCATCACGTAGGGTTTCCACTCTTAACCTCCACGTGGGTATCGGGGGAGGATGGTTACTGGGTGTCCATTCAACTGCTAGGGGTGAGTGATCTGAGAGCGTCCTTCCCTCATAGGAGGCGCCTACAACGTCTCCCAGCTGGTCTTTCCCTGTGAGGATATAAATCAGTTCTTGTATATATTTTGTGCACCATTGAATAGAATGAGAATTCCATACTCGGTCCATGTACCCATCTCCAGAGCTCCTGTAGTTCTAGTTCCTTTATCAGCATTCTGAGCGCTCTGGATGGGGGCAAGACTCCATTGTCTGACTTGTCTAGCTCCGGGTCTAAAGTGCAATTGAAGTCTCCTCCCCAGATACATGCCATGCCTCTATAAAAAAGGAGCCAATTTGGTATATAGAGAGCGAAAAAAAAAGTTCCCGCGCTAGGATTGGGTGCATAGGTATTAAACAAATCTCTTTCCCGTCATGGAACCCATGAACTAGTACCATCTCCCTTCCATGTCCGTTTGTACTCCCATCAGTTGGAAGGGCACTGCGAGTGCTACCCAAGTAAGGACTTCCCTTGCATAAGTAGAATACATCGATCCATATCCCTTCCCGCCCCACTTTAATGAGTCTTCTGTAACATGGCCATCTGTACTGCTTTTCGACCTAAATATGCTGCAACTCTCACCCTCTTAACATAATTATTTAGCCCCCTCACATTCTAGGAGGAGATTTTAAGTGCGTCAGCCATCAAGTATTTCCTCCTCTCCATCTGCTCTTTCCATCTCATCCAAGCGCTCACGTTGTTTCCACCATGTTACTGACCTATGGGGTCTTGTTGTGCATCTTCCTATACATTTACCAAGGCCGTGTTTTAACTCAAACAAACTTCCCCATACATTAACTTTAACATACCGCACACCCGGGTCTACCCGTAGAGGCCCAACTACCATTAGTACCCTGGTTTCCTCAGGATTTAGTGGTCGAGTACTGTGTGGTACTTAACTACTCAGAGGTAGTGAAGTCAGAGCTCCCGGGCCCATTGGGTAAGAGAACTAACGGTGGAGATAGAGGTTATCGGTCTTTGCACCCCTACCAATGGTCTTAACCACAGATTTTTTTCTGTCTGGATAGAGGTTTGTAAATTTTGCTCCTCACCATGGTTTCAAATCTTGGATTGTGCTTTCAACGTTGTTTATTTACTTTGTTGTTTCCCTTTACCTGTTGGCTCCCCTAGTGTCTTTCCTCTCCAGTATCTGTTCGATGTGGTTTTCGTCCAACCAGTAGTTTACTTCTTCCGGGGTCTCAAAAAAAAAAAAAAAGGAGGGCTTTCTTTTTGTGGATCACTTAACTTTGCAGGTTACAGGAGCACGTAACTTTATGCCATGGCATCAAAGTCTTTCTTTAGTAGGAACCAACTGGCCTCTCCTCTTTTGAACCTGGATAGTATAGTCTGGGTACATCGGCAGTAGTGCTGAGTCTTGGCGAATCTCTCATCTTGATCTGGAAAAAGCCAGGATCTTCTCCTTGTCTCGATAATTTGGGATTTTTGCTATAATGGGCCGAGGAGGCGCTCCTGTGGGAGGTGTTCTCGTCAGTGCCCGGTGGGCACTCTCTACTGTGAACCCTTGTGTTAGGGCCCCATACCCCATTTCCTGAAGGAGTATATTCTCTATGTAGGTGTTGGGATTTCTACCTTCCGCTTCCTCCAGTGATCCCAAGATGTGGACATTACTCCCCTCACACTTCCCTCTGCGTCTTAAGCTCTATCTTGAAGCATCTGGACTCTTGCCTTCAAATCATGGACTGTTTCCTGTAATTCTTTTGTGGAGCATGAAGTCTCTTCCAGTTTTTTTCCATTACACCCACTCTGCCTGCTAGGTTGTGGATTATCATAGAAGGCTCATATCCCTTTTCACCTCTCCTGTGTGGGTCTCCATGGATGCTCGCAGGGGCGCGATCGCCTCAAGAATCCGGTTTTCAGTGTCTGGTTGTGATTCGGTGTCCTTCACCTGCAGTTGTTCCTCCGTGGCGTTAGGCTCTGGTCTCCAGTAATTTTTTTGGGCAAATGTCTCCAACGTATTTTGGCTGCGCAGCCATTTTTCCTCCCACGTTCTGGCATCTGGCACCCTTACGTATTGTCAGTGCGTGTGCTATCAGTTGGGAAGGGGGTGTTATGTCTCTTCCAGCCACCCAGATATGTGTGACCCTTATAGCAGGTCTGTGTGTCAGTTGTTCCTCTTAATCCGATCTTCTGTGGCCTGGCGTCACTCTTTAGGCTCTAGGAGGATCCCTCCTCGGATCGGTGCTTTATACTGGCTGTGAGGAAGGCCTCCCTCTAATATGATGTTGTGGTGCTGCTACTTAACTGGGCCTAGAAGCTGTGCTTAGCTGTATTCCCTCTGGTGCCTGTGTGGATTCAGCTGTACACTTGATTATGTGCTGGGGAGCGTGCTTCTTAAGGGTGTCTGCCCCACTCACTGATGAACTGGGCTGTATTGGAACCTTTAATGCTTTATAAATTGCCCAGCTTGGGGAACAGTTATGAATGTTCCGGCTGTTGCCGGACCGGGCTGCTGCGTGTCTGGTTTCTGTTTCCTGTGTGCATGTAGGGGCGTCTGGGGGAGGCCCCACAATGTTGCTATTGGCAGCTCACCAAGTTATTACTGCGTCAGCTTTGTCATCTGGATGAGGGTGGCTTTGGTAGCTTGATCTCCCTCTGAGGTGCTCCCTGCTGATAGATCGCAGAGGTGCTGCTGGTGCTCGAGCTGTGTGCGCGCGGAATACACAGTTCCCTCGCTCCCGCTGCGGTCCGCTCCTCCTCTTTACTCGTCGCAGCTAATGGTAAGCGGTTCCTCGTCAGACATTTCTAATTGTTCCCCTTCTCTGCTTGGGTGTGCAGGTCTCTAAATTAGCCAAATTCTCTTCTTCCCGGCAGCGATTTGTTGCGGGGAACCCTGCGGAGAGTGTCGCTGCAATTCAGCCATATGGTCTTGCAAACTGGGGGTTTTGCCGTCCATCTGGAGAATTTAATTAGCTGGTTTTACAGGATCGGATCAGGAGCTCTTTCAGAACACGTCTCGTTTACATCATGGCTAGCCTCGCCCCCCCCCCCATAAGAAAACGATATTAAGCTCACTTTCTTGTCATAAGTCGATTTTTGTTGGCTCTGGCCTTTTTCCATATGGGTACAGACTAGATCTTGCACAAGTCTCATATGCTCTCGTAATCTGGTAGCGGTTTGCAAGAAGGGAATGGGTGACTCGTCTCATTTTCCCAGGTCTCTCGGAGCATGTCCAGGACATCTCTACATTCTCTGCCATAAAGTAGTTCAAAGGAAGAGAATCCAGTAGAGGCCTGAGGGGTTTTCCTTACTGCAAATAGTGCCCAGGGGATCATTCGGTCCCAGTCCTTCCCGTCTTTATCTACCAACTTTCTTAGGATCAATTAAAGGGTTTTATTGAATCTTTCTACCAAACCATCTGTTTGGGGATGGTACACAGAGGCTTGTAAGGTGGTAACTTCAGCCATGAGCTTGCTCATAACATTTTAACCTTGATATGTCAAGGAAAGACAAACCTGGAAAAATGTCTTCCATGTTCGGTTCATCAGCTTCCCCAAAGCCTAATGTACCTCTCTTTTGTCTGGTGCACTTTCTTTAAAATGTGGAAAAATATCTTTTTCCAGAATTCCTTGAGCAATTTGGTCCCCATAGGTACTTCAAATTGGATTTTACCACGATTCTGTAAGAGAACCTTTACGTCTCCCGGAAGTCAGGATTCGATGACACCTGCTAGAACGTCCATACCGAACTTCCAAGCTAGCCCAGATTTTGGGGCCAATCTTATGGAGGGGGTATTAAAACCAAATCCGTGGGAATCGATCTTTTCCCAGGGGGGGATAAAATATTCTCTACTGCTAAAGATATCGAAGCCTATTGATTCTTTTGTGGCAACAGGGGTTGGATGCTCTACGACTAAACTTCTGAAACTGTAGGGTTCCCCAATTTGTTTCAATTGAGTCACATCCCACTCCGACACCATATGCAAGGAAGGCATGGTATCAAAGTAAGACGGACGCAAGTGATCACAGTTCAAGGGTGTTTATTGAACTTCATCAGGGGGTGTGAAAAACGCCTATCTAAGCCTAAATCTAAGATGAGAGCAAGCCACAACCATCAAATAATAATAATACAGTCCTAGTGGAGTCTAGTCCAATAAGGTACTATACTAAAAACACATATTGCCAATCCTTACCGGTATGGTACAAATAACCTGGGATAATGTTCACAAAAAGAAAAAAAGTCCAACACAGTCGCATAGCTAAAGTGACGAGTGCCCACTGGTGATTTCAAAAGAACTATGTGTGAATTAAGTGCTGATGGCCGATGGTTTTTGTTTCAGAGTGGTTAATTTACTATTGTGTTCTTTTTATTGTGTTTGTCTTGTGTTGTGTGTTTGTGTTTTTTTTTCTCTTGTTTTCCTCTGATTTTTGGCTAGTTATTTCAAATTAGGTTTGTTGCGATTAGTAGAGATAATTGATAGGTTTTTCTTATTTATTCTGTACTATTTGTATCAACTTGTATAATGCTTTTTTCGTTTTATTTGTCGTTTTCTTGTTATCATAATTGTTGTTTTGGAATGATATGCATTTCTTTTGATACATCTTTAAATAAAGTTGTCAATAAAAAGAAAAAAAGTTCACAAAATTATATGTTTAGGCCGTTGGCATCCCTTCACCATGTTTTTAACACGGGACAAGGCTGGTCACTCAAGCACCTCCACAGTCTTGGGCTTCTTTGGCATGAGGTCACAGTTCCTTTTACCAACATCAGGCCAATCAGTTGCCAAGTCTCTTTTATTCAATGTCTCTTGCCTCAGAGGGCCTTATGTACCATAAACAACCAAGAGGGTCTTATGTACCATAAACAACCAAGAAAAAAATAGTTTTCAAACATTCAAGTCAGGCAATTCAATCTTCACCCTGGATCCCCCTCAGCCGGGCTCAAATCCTATTTTCACAATTAACTTCCCTAGTAGGATTCAGACCATTTTTGTTCGTAGGCATCCCTCAGTCGGGTTCACATATATCTTCTCGGGTGTGTTACTCTTCACCCAAAATCCCCCTCTTCCGGGCTCAGACATCTTTTATACAATCAGGGCTCAGACCAATTTCAGTTTATAGACAAAGACTCGAATGTGCACAGGATTCAACTCAACCCGCTTCAGGACCACTTCTATTTTACAGTTCAGTTTTACATGTTCGGGGGCGGGGGGGTGGCTGCCAAACAGACCATCGAGTGAGCACCCACGTGGCGCGGGACTACTATCGGGTACCTATTTCGGTTTCATAAAGTTCAATTGGATACAAGTTCTTTCTTCATACAATGTTGTCGCTTGCAACCTTGTGCATAAAAACACAGCTTGGTCTGCTATCAGTTTCTCCAACTCACCGGCTGTGCTGAACTCGCTGGCATTGCTTTGCTATCGGGGTCAAGGACAGTACCACAGTGGCATTTGCTTCTCCCTGCCTTGTCCATCAATCCCCCGTGTACCGTTCACACACACACACTACACCGTTCAACAGCTGCATTTCCCGGTCTTATGTTTCTTTTCCTTGAGGCTTGTCGAAAGTCGCAGTCTTTTGCTGAAAAGGGCAAAGGTAATTCTCTCATCGTCCACTCTAGTGTCGCCAACTTTCTCCTCACTGCCATCTCAGAATTGCTGCTTCCTCGTGTGTTTCCTTGCTCAGAGTGTGCTTTCGTGCTCCGCCTTTTATCTGTGTGCGAAGTGTGAAGGAAGTCAGGTGTGTGTAATTATCAGTAATTGCCTAACCCTTGCGTTGGGATACATCAGGTATACGGCTCTGGTGTTAGTCCGTTGTCGCTCATGATGAACTGTCCGTGAGAAAGTGTTTGCGTCGGGAAAAAGGGTACGGGGGAATGAGTTTCAAGGTATCAAAAAAGTGTCAGACAGGGGATACCACGTCTCACCCTTCGGTGTCCAACTTCTACTCCCCAAAGACCCCCCATCCAGGTGATCCTCCCGCACTGGTCCACCCCCAGAAACTGGATCCAAAAGCGATGGCCATGTCCTGGCCATCTGGATGACAGATCCCTGGGGACTAGCGGGCGAGACACCTTCAGGTTTCTCACAGTCTCCAAAGGAGAGATAGGAATGCAAGAGTGGCCACTGGAGGCATGCCTCATGGGGCCGTCCCGAGGCTGTGCGCAGAGGCACATGTAACAAAGATGAAGGATCTCATCTCATTTTGGCAAAGCGCAGGATAGCGCGGACTTGGAAGTGGGGTGACCTTTGGACGTGGGCAGAGGTGGAAATGGTGGTGTGGCACATGGCGGTGTACAGGGGCAAAAGGGAGGTCAGCGTTATGGCATGGAATGTACTGGTTCAGCAAATGTTTGCACCCTCTGATGATATGCCACCATGAGGCTTATGTTGCAGGGGCATGGGAAAGCAGGCATGGACGTACACACAAACTGTGCTGTGGTAGGGGGTAACAGGCAGGTTTTGGGAATGGGGGTGGGTGGGTATGGCATGCATATGTTCCGTCTACATGTTTAGCAGTGTGGGCCGTTATGCCCGGTTCGGCTGAGCGCAGGCAGGGGAACACAAGCCGCGAAGGCTTGGAGGAAATGTCAGACACGAGTATCAAAAGACTGCTGGGTGCACGGTGTGTAGAGATATTGATGGCCCTAAAGAGATACAGCGCACATGACTTGAACATTCACCTCCACAGTGTCCATCCTTGGAAGCGTGCAGCCGTTTGTTAGTGGAAGTTTCTTGTATTGTGTAGTTTCTTTTGTTTATTTATTGAAAATATTAATAAAGAGAAATAAAAGAAGAAATCTTACCTTACCCTACTACAATAACTAACCTATAGCGGAGGAATGACTCATTTATCCTTAAGGGTATTTTAATACCAATGTGTAGACATTTTACGGATATGAAATTCTCAGATGGTCTCTAGGGACAAAGTCTCCAACTCTTCCTTTACATTCTGTATCTTTCCCTTCTCCGTGGGATTCCCCTTTTGGGTGTCTTTCCAAGATATATATTCTTTGTTGCTACTTCCTGTGTATCCAAGAAGGACGCCATTATTCAGGTGTCCTTTCTCTTTGGGTGAATTAGAACTCCACTTGCTTTGTTCCATTTGCTCCATGTGAACGGAGGATAGGCAACGTGCTGGTCTTGGAAGCAAGACCACGCAGAGCAACAGAGGTTCGAATCCGGGACCCTCACTTAGAAACCGAACTCAAGTACAGTAGGTGCGTTATAAAAAAAAAAAGCAAATACATTAGTTGGCTCTCATATTTTCTAATGCCCATTCCTTTTGACATCCTCTTCTTCTGAAATAAGATTTCTTATGGAATTCCCGTTCTCCCAGCGTATAGTTATTCCTTATTTTAATGCTTTATTTAGATTCTCAGTTTCTCCATTTCTTGATAATTTAATTTCAGGGATGTCGGAGTTGGTTTCGTCCCTTTCTCTCTTTTCCAACAATGTAGGTTCAGCTGGTTCAAGGATAAGTCTCTCTCACATTTTCTACTGGGATGAGTGATCTGCATGATATAATGATCTCTCTTTGGTCTCTCCTTACCTTCCCCAATGCAGGGAACATCTTCGAGAGCCTTGTTCCTGGCCGACCTCTTTGAGACTCAGACCATCCGATTGGCTGCCCGCACTCCCTTAGCCTATCGGCGTGCACTGGCAGGCGAAGCCGGCTCCACGAAGGCAGCAGACAAAGGCTGCTACCTGACTGAGCTGACCGAGCCGGACCGTGCTCGCGTGCCGCAGCTTTCATAACACCTGTTCGCACGAGCTGCACGCTCGTCATCCGATGCACACATTAATGTGCCGGAACCTTGACTCCCACTGCAGTCCTGCGCACGACTCAGCCGATCACTCTTTCTAAGGTACTTTGCACACTATTGAAACGCCGCCACAACTATTAACGCTGCCCGCTACCACCCACGTGAAATTGAAATGCTCAAGTAACTGCATGACATATTGTACCTTACGTCGCTGCCTCACCTGCTACTGGATATCCCACCGTACCTCAGCCATTTGCCATAGCCTGACGGTAAATGCCACCTTGCGCACCTCTATTGACCTGCTCCCTCCCATCACTTGTAAAACTCTACCACCCTAAGACTGCACTGCTAATGTGAAACCGGACATGTGTATCCTCAACTGTTTGCCTCCTTGCTGCCTACCTCAACCCAGTTCTTAGCCAATGCACTTTAGCCTAACTGCTACACATGAATCCAGACACTGCTAAATGCACTCTAGCCACTTTGCACACTTGTATTTAAATGCATAGGTATAATCTGGACGCCATTCAATGCATTCTTGCCTAAATTGCTATACTTGAATCTAGATGCTGCCATATGTACTTTAGCCACCTTGCACACTTATTTAGATGCATAGGTATAATCTGGTCGCTATTCATTGCATCTTAGCCTAACTGCTATACATGAATCAAGTCACTGTTAAATGTACCTTAACCACTTTGCCCTGTACTTAGATGCATAGGTATAACCTCCTTAATATGTGCCCACTCACCACCAACCTGCTTGCATGTCTCCTGATCCTCTTAAACACTACAATACACTTCAAGATGGCTCCATACCTACCCAACACGCCATCCCTAACCAGACTTAGCATCCTTGAACCAAATTTAGACACAAACATCCCTCAACCACAGTCACCTACCAGTCTTCCTCGAGTCACTATAGACAGGAACCTAGGTCTCAGAGCTAGACTAGCCAAAATGTATGAACCCCCTGCCCGCTCACTGCCTACTACACAGAAACCCAGAGCGCCGTGTATGGGAGGACTGGTCCAGGAGACCCCCCCTCCCATGCCTCTTCTCCCCCGGTGAGGTTCATGGCTCACCGGGTGTCCTTCCTGCCACCAGGGCCCAGGTGGCGGGAGGGGACTGGCTGAAGACATTGACCAAACCTGTTCAATTTAGCTAGGCCCTGGAAACCATTTTGTATAATAAAAATGGCTTGAGCCCTGCGCACCGCTGCACGGTCCCCACCCTTGGAGAGTATCACTTATCCCTGTCGCCACAGCTCCCTGGCAGATCCGCTAAGAGCCCGTTCCCACGAGCAGACGGACATGAGCTAGTGTTAGATACCAACACTGTAACATTTCACCTTTGCAGTGTATCGCTGTTTCCAGCATGAACCGGCCAGCAGGGCCTGGGTGGAAAAGAACTGTACAATGGTCCCCTGACAAAAACAAAATCCCCAAATACTAATGAGCAAACCACCTGTGATGAAAGCGTTCTCTCCACAACCTCACTGACTAAAAACCTGTAAAATATATGAAAATGGCAGGATGGGTGCTCATATGACATTAGGGATGAAGCACCCACATCCCTGTAGCTATGCGCAAATGGTAAAAGCGTCCTGGTGGTTTCTCATGTTATGTGTGTTATCGAGAAGACTGCACCCCGCAGTCCCGCGCCAAAACTGAACTAATGCTGCTAGAGTGCAAGGGAAGACAAATGGTATAAGCATATAACAAAATGTTGCAGTTGCTAAAAATGTAGTGTACAAGTAATGTGCTCAAACTGGCCATATGGATGGCACCAGCAATGTCAAAAACGTGAGCTTTGGAAAGACTTAATGAGTATTGTATATTATATGAATGTTTATGTCTCTTCCACCTAATGTCTGCAACACACGAGGAAAATACCTTTGTGAGCACATGCAAGGCCATTCCCCCTCCCTCCCAGTGAAGCCTACCAGACGAAAAAGCAGAGGCCTGTGCCGCACTGCTCCACCTCCCCCAAATCGGCTGGAGCCGCTTCAAGCATTCGCATTCCCCCGCAGCACCCAAGGCCACAGCCTGCCACCTGAATTATTTACAACCCAGCAGTAAACCCCGGCCTTAAAACACAGATCCAAAGGCGCCCTTTCTTAGACTCCACGACCCGCTGGCCCACCCTAGGTTAATGGCCCCTGTAAAATTAGGACACCCAATATTATGGCAACATCACAAGAACACATCCATAATGACTTTTAACAAGACATGATAACATAGACCGCCTGTCCCATGCCCCTAGACCCAACCCCAAGACCTCTGATACCCGGTCAACAGGATGGTGGTAACCATGTATTGACGAATCGCCGACAGACCCCACTCCAGGTGCATTCCTCCTGTGTTGCATTAACCTGTAGAATAACCTATTGGAAGATTTACCAGGGAAGATAATATTGCAATGTTGAATGACTGCGGTGTGCGTGGCCCTAGGGCAGAAAGTCAGGAAAGACATTCATCTCTGACACTGGTCACGGTTGGCACAACACCGCCCGGACGAGCCCAGCCGACCTGCCAGGCCCAGCCCAACCCACGAGGGTAACCAGTGACGTCCTGCAGCCGCGGCAAACCACATTGCAGCAGCACTTATAGCTAGTCGTCGCCACCCAATCCCCACGAACTTGTGCTCCCTATAGCATGTAGGTTCTTATGACGTTTTTTGTAAATATATATGCCTGTCTTTGCTATTGTCAGACAGAGCGCTCTCGGAGTTTGCAGAGTTCTTTGCATGCCCTATTTTGATTGATAAACTCCCATTTAAGCTCACCCGCACTTTGTCCTGGCCTTATTCCCATCCTGGGAGAGTCCATTATTGTCTCTCATTGCGGGGAGGATCGTGCTATCTGGGGACGCTTGCCTTCAGTGGTTAACTTCTCTCCTAATAAATATATATATATATATATATATATATATATATATATATATATATATATATATATATATATATATATATATATATATATATATATATATATATATATATATATATGAGAATGCATTACTTACCGTAAAAGCATTTCTGATGATTGTATCTGCTTAGATTCACATGCTGTGCATAGGTCCGACATCCAGTGGTCACTGCGGAGTATTGCATTTTGTTTTTCGTAGTCGAAAAGGGGACGTCGACAAGGCGTGTCTGAAACACTATCCCTATAGTGACGTGCGTTGTACCCACAATCCCTCACGCGTCGAGGTCCCTCCGTTTGTATTTTTCTGCCCTGAGGGAGCCTTCTAGACGTGAGTGAGTACAGAAAAGAGAGAGATATATAAAGGAAGTCTATGTTCCTTCCATCCGAGCGGGGAGGAAGGGCGGGCGCATGTGAATCTAAGCAGATACAATCATCAGAAATGCTTTTACGGTAAGTAATGCATTCTCTTCTGATGTTTGTTAATCTGCTTAGAATCACATGCTGTGCATAGACTAGCAAGCAGTACCCGGAGTTGGCGGTGGGTTATGAGAAGGAACAGTAGAGAAAAGGTGTCGTAATACTGCCTGTCCCACCTGGGAGTCAGATCTAGAGTGTGTATCTAGACAGTAGTGTTTTGTAAAGGTGTGCACAGAACTCCAGGTAGCCGCTTTGCAGATGGACTCAAGGGGAACATTTGCAATGAATGCTATGGATGCCCCCGTGCCTCGAGTAGAGTGTGCTCTTGGCCTAAAGGGCAGTTCTCTCTTAGCAAGAGTATAGCAGAGAGTGATGCATTGAACAATCCATCTAGAAATAGTGGATTTTGAAACTCCATCTCCTTCTCTTCCTGCTGCCACCGAGACGAAGAACTGATTAGTCTTCCTCAGTGGTCTGGTTCTTTCCATGTAGAACATGACCGCTCTGCGTACATCTAGTGTGTGCAGAGTCCTTTCTCCCAAATTGGAAGGATTTTGAAAGAACGTTGGTAGTTCTATAGATTGGTTTACGTGGAATTTAGAAATAAATTTCGGAGCAAACCTAGGGTGAGTGCGTAGAACCACTTTATCTTTGTGAACTGTAACAAAGGGGTCTAGAATAGAAAGAGCCTGAAGTTCACTTACTCTCCTGATGGAGGTGATAGCTATTAAAAAAGCAGTCTTAAGCGTGAGGTGTTTAAGAGATGCTTTGTGCATGGGTTCGAATGGAGAGCCCATGAGTCTGGTAAGTACCACATTAAGGTCCCATCCGGGAGCTGGGTCAGCTATCGGGGGGTGTATTCTCTTTACTCCCTCCATGAAGGCCTTTATAACAGGGATCCTCCACCACGACACTTTGAGTTGGGAAGTGGTGTATGCAGAAAGTGCAGCTAGGTGGACTTTAATGGAGTTAAACACTAGACCTGAATCCAATAGGTGGGTCAGGTATAGGACCACATGTGTGGGAGAGCAGTCAATAGGGTTGATGCTTTTACTCCTGCACCAGATGACAAATCTTTTCCACTTGCTAGAATAGCAGTGGCGAGTGTTCGGCTTTCGGGCTTCCCTGAGGATGTCCATGCATCTTTGCGGGAGTTGTAGATGTCCGAACTCTATGATCTCAGGAGCCAAGCTGCTAAGTTCATGTTCTGGGGGCATGGATGCAGAGTCCTGCCTTTGTCCTGAGACAGCATGTTGTACGGGCAGGGGAGTTTTACTGGGGGGGGATAGAGACATCTCCATCAAGTGAGCGAACCATGGTTGTCGTGCCCACATTGGGGCCACTAGTATCATGGTCACTTGTTCCTGGTGCATCTTGTGCACCACCTTGTTGAGAAAGGGAGTCGGGGGAAAAGCGTAAACAAATTTCCCTGACCATTGCATCGACAGACCGTTCCCCTTGGATTGGTTCTGGGGGTACCTGGAGGCGTAACTTAGGCATTGTGAGTTTTCCAGGGTTGCGAACAGGTCTATATCTGGGAATCCCCATTGTGTGAAGACGTCGAGGACGATGTCTTCGTGCAGGCGCCATTCGTACTCTTTGGGCAGGGGGAAATCTCTGCTGAGACTGTCTGCTAGCAGATTGAGTTCCCCGGGTACATGTAGTGATAGTAGGAACATGTCCTGTTTGAGAGCCCACTTCCATATATTCTGGGCCAGCTTGGACAGGCCTGGAGAGTGGGTGCCCCCTTGCTTGTTGATGTAGTACATGGCTGTGGTGCTGTCTGTAAGGACCATTACTGTTTTGCCTTGTAGGTGTTCCTGGAAGGCTCTTAGCGCCTTGAACACAGCTAGTAGCTCCAGTAGATTTATGTGTTTGGATGCTACGTTCGGAGTCCACACTCCCGTGAGCAGTCTGATGGGATAGGTGCGCCCCCCATCCTGTGAGGGATGCGTCTGTGGTTAGAGTGGCTTCCGCCGCGGGTGTGGCAAAGGGTTTCCCTTTTTCCATGTTTTCCTTTGTCCACCACCGTAGCGAGAGAACTAAGGCCTGTGAGACCACAACTAGATCCTCCCATAGTCCGCTGGCCTGACACCACTGGCTGTTGAGCCACTCTTGCATTGGGCGCATGCGCAGGCGCGCGTGAGGTACCAAATAAATACACGACGCCATCATTCCTAGCAAGCGCATTGCCTTGCGTACCGTCACCTCTCGACCGGTTACATATTGAGGGATTTGAAACAGCATGTTTTGGACCCTCTCTTTGGAGGGGAAGACGAGGCCGTCCTTTGTTTGAATTAGAGCCCCTAGGAATTGCTTGATTTGACTGGGGTCTAAATTGGACTTCTTTTCGTTGATGGAGAAGCCCAACTGGAACAAAAGGTCTACTGTCTTTTGGGTATTGGAGAAGCATGTTTCGTAAGAATCTCCTGTTATGAGCCAGTCGTCGAGGTAAGGGTAGACTGGGATGGACAACCTGCACAGGTGGGCCGCTGCCACTGCCAGCACCTTCGTGAATACCCTTGGTGCTGATGCTATGCCGAAGGGTAGCACTTTGAACTGGTAGTGTTTGCCCTCTATCATGAACCGGAGGTATTTTCTGTGCGCTGGCAACATTAAAATATGAAAGTATGCATCTTTCATGTCCAATGTTGTCATGTAATCTCCCTGAGAAAGCAGTGGGATTACTTCCTGTAAGGTTACCATACGAAACTTTTGGGGTTTGATAAACTTGTTCGCTGGGCGCAGATCTAATACAGGGCGCATGGTTAGATCCTTTTTGGGTACAAGGAAGTACACTGAATAAATACCTTCCGTTACCTGAGATAGAGGCACGACCTCTATGGCTCCTTTTTCCAGCAGTAGTTGTACTTCTTGGAGAAGGATGGCAAGATGTTCCGGTGTCATGCGACGTCCCCTCGGGGGTCTGTAGGATGGGGAACTGTTGAATTCGATACAGTATCCGTGGGCTACGGTGGACAGTACCCAACGGTCTGACGTTATCTCCTCCCATGCAGGAAGAAAGGATGTTATCCGGCCCCCGACCGGTGTTGCATGGGAGGGGACGCGAATCTTCGCGTCACTTGGAGTTGTTGGGGGCTTGGGAGCCTCTGGGGGTGGATCCCCGACCCCTCCCTTTGCCCCGGCGTTGGCCTCTTTGGCTGTACTGCCCACTATTGGTTTGGTAATTGGTGGCAGGGTATTGCTGATGTTGGTTTTGTTGTTGGTGTTGGCGTTGGCCACGAAAAAAGCGTTTGTTGCCATAGCCGCGCCTGGTAGTGGGCTTAGAGATTTGGTCAAGAGTCTTGATAGTGTCGAACTCTTTTTTAGCCATCTCTAGAGCTTCATCTACCGCTTTTCCGAAGAGGTTAGCGTCCTCGACAGGTTTATTTATCAAAGACGCCTGTCTCTCTGGTTTAAAGCCTGAGTTGCGCAGCCATACATGGCGCTTTAGGAGTATTCCTTGTACCAAGGAACGTCCTGCTGTTTCTGCCGCGTCCAGAGAGTTTTTAACAATGCTCTGGTTCACTTGGGTTCCTTCGCCAATAGTTGACAGTAGGCGCGTACGTAAAGGCTCCGGTGCTTCCTCGGCGTCTTTTCGCAGTTTGGCCCACTGCGCGTCTGCGTAGCTTGCAAGCAATGAATTGTTGTTGGCAATTCTTGCTGAGAAGGCAGCCGAGGAAGTAACTCTTTTTGCAAGGGCATATAGCCTCTTGCCCTCCTTGTCAGGGGGTGCCTCACTGGTGTAAAGTGGTACCCCTGCCCTCTTTCTAGTATTAGATACCACTAGGGAATCCGGAATGGAATGTCCCCTAATGTAGAGGGGGTCTGAGGGTGAAGGAGTGAAAAGTTTTTCAATCCGTGGATTGACCCCTCTGATCATTGCGGGAGTGGACAGCGAAGGTATGATCCTTCTCTTCACTGAAGCGAGGAGTGGAATGGTCTGGCTGACCGGGGGTTTTTCTTTAATCACTCTTTCTACAAAGTCCAATTCTGGAGAGAGTTCCCCGGTGTCGAGTTCGAAATGCGCTGCTGCTCTGCGCAACAGTGCATTGAACGTGGGCTGATCGTCAATTGGAGACGTGTTCCTAACTGGAGAATTGTCCGGAGGAGTTAGGTTTAGGACATCAGTGTCGGAATACACTGATGGTGATTGCCAGTGGTGTGAAGGTCCCTCTTCTGGGTTAACCCCGAAGCCTTCTTCTATAATGTCTGTTCTGTCTTCCAGACATTCCTCCTGGTTCTGTTCTTCATTGTCCATGAAATCATCTTCCTCCTCGAAGTCTTGCTCCTCCCCAGTGAGGTCATATACATTTTGGAAGTCTGAGGCTGTGTCCTGCTGGGGATCGACTAGCCTCGGATTTTTGGCCCTGGGGTCCTCCTGAGGCCCTTCTCTGGTCCTCTTGTGAGTTTGAGAGGCCTGGGTGGTCATGAACCTTTCCATCCTCTCCATACAGAGGTGGAGTCTTTCCATTGTTTCATGGGGTACCCCAGAGCGGTCTGGCGGGGGAAACATAGGGTTATCTAACTCGAAATGGCTCGACCTCTCCCAAAGCGTCGAGGAAAGTGTCCCGTCGCCCTCCGAAAAACCTTCAGGTGAGTCGGGAGACTCCCTGACTGAAGGGGGTAGTCCCTGCTTCCCTTCGGGCTTTTTCGGCGTATCCTTTAATTGATGCGTAACGCTCGACGAAATCTTCGGCGTACGCTTTTGGGCGTCGGCTACAGCGATCCTTGCTAAGCTATCCGCGACTCGCTTGTCGGCGACTCGTTTGTCGGCGGAAGCTTGAGTTTTCGACGCTATGGGTATCGAACGCTCTACGGCGGTCTGCGCTTTCTGTTGGTGCGCACCGGCCGATGGTTTGGTGGCAGCGCCCTTGTTTGCCGAAAGCCCAGTCGCAGGTCGCGGCTGCGGTTGCGAGAGGGGCTTCGAACCCGAACGGTCCGAGGAGGCCGCCGGTGGAACCTGCGTCTCCTTGGGCGCCGAAGGTCTTTTCGACTTCGTCGAAGAAGAGCCGTGGGTTGTGTGTTTATGTGGATCTTTGTGTGCGTCTGTGTCGCCGGGGTGTTCATCCCCATAAGCAGGGCGTGAGCCGAGCCCGTCGGGGCCGGGGACAGACGACGAAGCGCGTAAGCGCTCCTTAGAGGGGGTTTCGACTTCCGTAGCGGAGGTCGTGTTATCGCGTTCCTCGTCACTGTCGGTGGTAGCAGCGGCGGGTGAACCTTCGGCCTTCGACATCGCGTAGGCCGCCCACCTTTTAACCCTTCGGTCTTTTAGAGTTTTAGGCTTAAGAAGCCGACAAGCCGCGCACCTTTCCTCCTTGTGATCGAGGGGCAAGCAGCGGTTACACCGTGAGTGCTTGTCCTTCCAAGTGAATTTGCCTTTACAAAGTGGGCAAAACCTAAACGGTGTCCTCTCCATAGCCGAGGCAATAAATCGCGATAAACACCCCAAGGGAAAGGAAGGGGAAAGGGAAAGGCATTCTCAGAAAAGACCCAGAGATGTCCCACGACCCCACTCTCCCTACTGTATATGGCCTGCGAGGCCAGGCCACGTGTTCGGCAGCGCCGAAGGATTCCTTCCGCTCGACCCTCCGTCGAAGATTCTTTTCGGCGGAGAACAGCTTACAACTGCGTCGAGGGAGGGATTTATTAATATTAGAGAAAAAACGACCAAAGGTCGAGGAGTTGCAATGTCTCTCGAGGAGCTCCGCGTGAAGGCGACCAGAAGCTGGGCGGAAAAAAACAATCTGAGGGACCTCGACGCGTGAGGGATTGTGGGTACAACGCACGTCACTATAGGGATAGTGTTTCAGACACGCCTTGTCGACGTCCCCTTTTCGACTACGAAAAACAAAATGCAATACTCCGCAGTGACCACTGGATGTCGGACCTATGCACAGCATGTGATTCTAAGCAGATTAACAAACATCAGAAATATATAAATATATATATATATCCCTACCGTCCCCTTTGGCACGAAAATCTCCGGTCGAAAAGGGATACGCACGGTGCGCCGGCTCCGGGAGGCTGCCCGCCAACGGCGACCGGTACGCTCAGAAGTGCGCACTCACCAGAGAGAGGGTACGGGATCCCGGTTGAAAAATCCCCTTTAAGTACCGCTCGCCGGAGCCGGGGCTGACCGTTGAGCAAACGGCAACACTGCCTGGACGGACCCAGTTTCGGAGACTCTCGGTTCAAGACGGGCACGTGAGTATTGAGTGCGAGAGACCTTAAAGGGAGCAGGGGAGGAAATATAGGACGGGCAACGAGGCTTGTTGAAAGAGGGGCACTTTTGGTCTACTAAGGACCATCCTAAACTTTCTTTGCTTTTTCTTTGCATATGGCCATTAGGATTAAGAGGTGAACAGAGATAAAGAGACGGGAACCTAGCTCCGCAAGGGGGGTGGAAGGCAGCGCCGCATAGTGCTATCTTGACTAGTACTGGGAATATATGAATAAGTGGAATATGAGATAAAGGTGTCTGGTAAAGGAAGCCACGGAAAATACATTAGTGACTGCTACTATTTCTATTTTTCTCTCTGGGTTTACGGGTAAATAAAAGCGGATTAGTACAAACCAAGATATAATAATAAGTAGAAAAATAATTTTACATCAAAACTAGAAAGACAAATATATATATATCAGATTAAGACGGACAGGGACAGTTGAAAAGGGAGGAAAGGGAGGACAAACTGGGCTGTGAATAGAGTGCTGCTTATGAGTGTGTATGCATCGTATATGTCAGAACATATTTGTTATAATAAGTGTGTAAAGGGGGTCAGAAATACGTAATTGTGGTATGGTTACGGTAAGTGTGACCAGGAGGAACATCAGAAAGAAGAGTGTAATGTGGTACAGTGAGTGTTCATTTCTTTGATCTGCTGGGTTCAATTGTCACAGTTATTGATGGTTTGCTCTTGTACGTGCCCCGTAAAGAGTATAGAATAGAGGCTGTGTGCAGCCATTCTCATACTGTACAGGTGACGGGAAAACGTGCCAATGCTCAAAGACATAAGTACGAGAGTTCACATGGTGACACGCTCAAAGTAAGAGACAGACATACATAGAGAGGTACACTAGCATCCAGTAAGTACGAAGTATGGGGGCAGAAACACCCTTATCACATATCTGTAAGAGCCTACCTGGGTACGCAGAACGGATTAAGAAATATCATGACCAGTGGATCACAGAGTTGAAGGGAGAAGGGTTACCTCAGATATGGCCAGAAGGGGGGTCATTTGACAAAAGTGTCTTAGATATGGTAGCCACATGCATTTGTTTGAAATATAAGGGGAAGCAACTACACAATAGGAGGGAAATATTAGACCTATGGAGACTGTTTGAAGAAATACCCCCTCCTAAGAAAAGGGAATCAGATACTGACCTACCATCCACTACGGACAACCCATTGCTGATACCAAAAGATGACAAGATACTTACAGAAGAGAAGCCCCCGATTGAGGTAACTAGGTTGTACCCAATACTAAATAAGCCAGTGCCCGCAGAAGGATATAGCGACCCAATTTATGTACCCCCAACGACAACCACTACCACTCAAGGGCCAACTGCACCACCACCATATGAGTCATAGGGAACGAGAGCAGGTAAGTACACCAAGGGTGGATATAGAGAAATTGACAGGGGATCTAGAATCCAGACTCTCTATAGCCAAAGATGAGCTCTCGAGAATTAAAAAGTATATGTGAGCGGACTGCAATCAGCACCGCTAGATCAGAGCCTGCATCAGGAGCGCAGAGTGAGAATAGGACATTTGGAGAAGGATGGAAAAAAAGGAGAGATACTGTTTAGGATAGAAGAAGAACCAACACGGATAATTGAACTAGAGGGAAGAGAGGGGTGTACTGGTGATGAGGTAAGGACCACAGGAGGCAGAGAGGAGCTATTGTGCAATATAGGGGATGACTTAGAAGAAGGTGAAAGGCTAAGTGTGGCAATGGGAGGGGGAAGCGAGGAGTTGGATGGCGCATGCTCAATGAGAACAATGGACGAGGAGTGGACAGTGCGACTAAGGAACAGATTGGGAAAAATGGCGCCATTAGGAAAATCAGGAGTAAAGATGAGTGCAGATACAACGACAATGGGGAAGCTACAACTCCCATTGATACATAGAGGAGGAGGGAGGCCGAATTACATACCCTGGGCTCAGATGGACAAGGCCAATTTGCTAAAATTATTGCCCCCGCTATCAGGAGGGGCAAGCAAGTGGATATATGCCTTTGAGAAACACACAGCCGGGGTACCTCTAGCAATAGGTGACGTGAAGAGTTTGCTAGTATCAGCAGTTAGGGATCAAGCTGACAGAGTATGGGTAAAAGCTGGCTTCCCGGGAGTAACGTTAGACTGCGATCGTCATGATGGTGCCTCTTTCAATACAGTACGTGCCAGGGTCTGGGATGCCTTGCGGGAAACGTTCCCAGATACCCCAGATTTACAGTCAGTTATGCAATGTACAATGAATGACGGGGAAGATGCTATGGATTACATTTTTCGAGTACAAGAGATGTGGAGAACCGAAACGGGCAAGCCCTGGTATCAGTCAACATCATTATTTTATAATAAAGAGGGGGCTCCCAAAAGAGGTGCAAAAAGCACTTGACAAAATAGCAGGTATTGAAGCAAAAGGTTGGCCCGAAATTCAGAGCATAATAGTTCACCACTGTAAACGAATAAAAGAAAGGAAAAAGGAGGTGGCGCAGAGAAGATTGGCAGACGAAGCGAAACTAGTACAGACAAAGCTGGTGAAGGTCGCCGCGGCAGTAGCCGCGCTCCCACACAGCAGGGAGGGAGATGATGAGGAGGAGGGGCTGGTAGCAATACAAGGAAGGATGGCAACGAATTGGACAGGAGCAGGACAGAGGCAGTGGAACGAGCAGGAGCAGAGTGGAGGTCCGCAGTGGCAAGAGTGGGCCCCTCGAGGGGGACGAGGTGGGTACAGGGGTCAAAGAGGGGGTGGACAAGGGTATGGGGGAATGGGAGGAAACGGATGGCAGGGTCCCAGGGGTGCACAAGGAAGTTGTTGGAACTGCGGGAGGTGGGGGCACTTTTCAAGAGAGTGCAGAAGTAGACCAAACAACGGGTTTCCGGAGGTAGAACACTATGGCCATCCTCATCCGGGGAACCCATATGGTCTCCCAATGGGACAACAACAAAGGGACCCAGGGCAGGGGTACCCTGAACAATGGGCAAGGACACCAATACAGAACACAGAATCACCCGCAAAACAATGACACTATGCACTACACCCCAGGCAACCCTTTCGCGACAACAGCAAATGGAGCACCAGCACCAGCCCCCTATAGCGGTGTATCAGTAGTTTCAGGGAGTGTGTTCAACCGGGGGGGGGCTATGGGACACCCCGCATAGGACAGCCCACAGAGAACACATGCGTGTCCTGTCCTATCTACCACCTACGATGCAGCAGAGGAACCATTGTTAGGGGCGCAGATAGGAGACAAGCAGTTCATATTCATGGTGGATTCGGGAGCAGAGAAATCATGTATTAGGGAGGGCCGGTTTCCGTTATCTAACCGGAAGTTAGAGACGCAGGGGTTCTCTGGGGCTGTAATTGAAGTTCCTTATACAGAAGCTTTGGATGTGACAGTGGGGGGTAAAACTGTAAAAACACCCTTACTGTATTACGAACAATCGCCAATAAACTTGCTGGGGAGGGACCTTCTTAGCAAGCTTAACATGACAATATCATTCACAGAAAGAGGAATAGTGTGTTCAACACCAGGAATCTGCCCATTACGTGTAATGCTGGTAGTACAGGCTCAAACAACTGCTCCGGAAATACGTGGCCTGCCAGTGGATGAAAGAATGTTTATTGAAGGTTTGAAAACACTGGCCCAAGTAGTTCCTGAGCTAAAAAAGCTGGATTGGAGAATACCCGCCGAATTCATCTTCCGCCCAATAGTGCGCCCAGACATAGCACCAGGGTCGGTGGTATCATTAGACTTGCATGCTGTACAGGTATCAGCAAAAAGGATTGCAGTCATTGGGATGGACATAGATGGATATGAATGGCGCACTGTGCTGTGCGTCAACGCCAATATTGCCCTACGAGACTTATCTGATAAGGATCTCTTCTCTGATTCAGACAATGATGGTGAACTAATAATGGAAATAGCAATGCCCTGTGATATTTCGATTCAGGCTAGGCAAATTCCCGTTCAATTGATGGCAGTAGTGGGAACACCACCATCATTTTTTGACGACATGCGACTGGTGCCAGGCAATTTGTGGACAACAGGCCCTCATGATGTGGGGTTGTTGCATGGAGTGACGCCAGTGGTCATAAAACTCAAACAAGGGGCAATCCTGCCCCGGGTAAAGCAATATCCATTGTCCCGCGAGGCGGAGGAAGGAATAAGAGAGACAATAAGTGCATTATTAGCTCAGGGAATAATAGTGCCTTCAAACTCACCATGCAACACCTGTATCTACCCAATTAAAAAAGCAAAGGGAGGGGCTTGGAGGTGATCCAGGATTTACGCCCCTTAAATGACGTCATACAGAAAGAGTTCCCTTTAGTACCGAACCCTGCTTCAATATTGTGCAGTATCCCAAAAAACGGCATCACATTTTACAGTGGTCGATTTGAAAAACGCGTTCTTCTCCATCCCCTTGGCTGAAGAAAGCAGATACCCGACAGCATTCACCTTAGGGGGAAAGAGATACGAACATTGCAGATTACCACAGGGATACTGTGAGAGCCCAAGTATATTCAACCGCATACTACACGAAGACCTGGGTAATTTATCTGCTGAAAGCACAATCATTCAGTATGTAGACGATCTGCTCGTCTGCGCACAGGATGAAGAAACGTGCAGAAAAGACTCAGTAACACTCCTGTCACTGCTGGCAAACAAGGGGTACAAAGTGGACAAGGAAAAGCTACAATACTGTCAGGAAGAGATCTTATACTTAGGGCAGCTGATATCGAAAGACGGAAAGAGAATAATCCCCGACAGGGTAGAAGCCATAAGATCAGTAAGAGAGCCCACGACAGTGAAGGAGATGCAGAAATTCCTGGGAATGTGCAATTATTGCAGAGCATGGATATTAGATTATGCAGCATACACAAGACCATTACTGCAAGCACTCAAGGAGGCACAACACGAGAACAGGAAAATAGAATGGTCAGAAGAGATGAGTGACTCATTCAAGTCAATAAAAGAATTGATTTTGAGTGCTCCAGTACTCGCCAACCCTGATTATGAACGAGAGTTTTTCCTATTTTCACATTGTAAGGAAACACTCATGACCGCTGTACTGACACAAAAGACTTCTCTGGGACACAAACCATTGGCTTACTATAGGGGCACCTTGGATGCGGTGATGCAAGGACACTTCGCGTGCGAGCAATCTCTCGCCGCCGCCGCGTTCGCCATTGAGAAAAGTGCCACAATAGTAATGGGATGCCCTGTCACATTGTTTGTGGAACATTCATTATTTGCAATACTTGAAAGATCAAAAAGTACACTGACTACACAGCGAGCAACTGCCTATGAGATAATATTGTCGAGCGCCAATATCAATGTGGTACGATGCAGGACAGTGAATCCAGCAACATTCATTACAGAAGCATGCACACTGGAGGACATGCAGGAACACAACTGTGCAACTTACACAGGGGAAACGGGGGAGGACACAGTGGTGTGCGAGAATGCCCTGAGCGAGGGGGAGGTGTACTTTGTGGATGGGTCAGCATCGATTGACATGGACACAGGAGAGAAACATGTGGGGTTGGCAGTGGTGAGGTTAGAAGAAGGTGATTATGAGACACTAGTGCAGTATCGCCTTCCATCCCATTTCTCAGCACAGGCAGCGGAACTCATTGCCCTAATAGAAGCACTACATGCAGCTAAAGGTTGTGCAGTAACAATATACACAGATTCAGCTTACATGACGACAACAGTACATGGAGGTCTGGCAAGATGGGGGCGGAGGTGGTTTCGAAGAGCAGATGGGACTCCAGTGCAGCATGCAGAATTGCTAAAGGAGTTAATTGAGGCCCTAAAGGACCCAACAGTGGTAGCAATAGTGAAGTGCCAAGCACATACGTCCAACACAGACGTTGTGTCTTTGGGGAACGCGGCAGCCGACGCTGCTGCCAAGGAAGCTTCATACTTTGAAAAACATGAAACAGGCGAGTACATGCTGCAGCACAAGACAAACGAAGAGCTCCCAGAAGGATACAATGCAATGCCCATATCACAAATACTAGAGTTACAGGAAGGAGCAAGTGGCGATGAAAAGATGTGGGTAAAACGAGGGTGCAGCCAATCAGCAACAGACTTACTCTGGCGACAAAATAACTCAGGAAAAGTGGTAATGCCAGTAAAACTATTAGAAATAGCGTTTCAACAATTACACTTCCCAGGACACAACACGAAACACATTGCAGCAGAGATACAAGAGGAGTGGTTCGTGCCCTGTCTTCAGGGGCACATATCTAGATTGACAATGGAGTGCACAACATGCCAGATATACAACTCTGGAATTACATTACGTACACTCAGGGGAACAATTCCAAAACCTATTGGGCCATTCAGAGAGCTACATATTGACTAAGCAGACATGGGGGAAAGGTGCAATGGGGCACGCTACATGATTGTGGTTGTATGCCCATTTTCGAGGTGGGTGGAAGCAGGCCCATGTGCACGACCTGATGCTAAAAGCGCTGCAAAGTTCCTAGTAAGGGAAGTATTCCCGCGCTGGGGGATTTGTGACATAGTTCGCTCAGACAATGGCACTCACTTTGTGAATGAGCTCTTCAAAGAAGTAACGACACTATTGGGAATAAAACATAAATTGTGCTCGATTTATCATCCTCAAAGTAATGGCGTGGTAGAAAAGATGAACGGCCTGTTAGGAAGATTATCGAAATGATGCTTCTCATTAAAGAAGAACTGGATATACTGTTTGCCCCTTGCGCTGTTTGAGCTGAGAAATCAGCCAAGCAAGGACCACCATTTGTCTCCGCACGAAATAGTGACCGGGAGGCGAATGCACACAGCACATTCCCCACTGCGCCAACATTCAGACGCGCACAGAAGCGCTGCGATATGGGGAGAGTTCACAGACTACCTAAAAAAGCTAACTAGGGCAGCGTGCGCAATATCAAAGCAGCTCTCCCCACCATTCACAAGGGAAGAAGGGAATACAACGGAGTCCCTTACGGAACCTGAAACACCGGTACAACTGATGCCGGGGGAGTTCATTTATGTCCGGAGCTTTGTGCGCCGGTGGAATGCACCACGGTTCCATGGACCATACGAAGTGGTATTTTGTACTCCTACAGCTATAAAAGTGAAGGGCCTTAAGTACTGGATACATTTGACGGATGTACGAAGGGCATATAAAAGTGTGCGGGAGGAGGTGGATGAGGGGGCACAGACAACAGCAAACAATACAAATGAAAATAATGAGTGAACATGTGTGTGATAAAAATGCACCCGATTGAGAAAGTTGATGAGAACGATTACATTTAAGGGTATCTATAACAACAAAAAGATGAAAAAAATATATATATCTATATATGGACATGTGTAAATAACAATGTGGTAAAAAAGTATAGTGTCTGCTCCCTTGTCTGTACCTCCCCAACCCCACTCCCCTACCCATTTCCATATCTCGGCACTGGTAGTGCCAGCAAAATGTTTACATGCATGCACTTAATGCACTTTTATGTCTCAAACAGGAAATACCATGGCAACTAACGGGCAGCCTGCAACGGATAGATTTATTAGATATAGAGAATTTTTAGCTGAGAGATGTAGATATTCGTATGAGTGCGAGTTGTCGATATGCATTACATTATTTTTTACAATGCTGTTTGGCCTGGTTACGTATTGGTTCATAGCGTTCATCTCTATTGAGATGAACGACGGGGGAGGGATTAACGGGACTAATGTGACAAATGAAACAGCAATTGTAAATACCAAAGAAGGTGATTTTTTGGTATGGGATGGAACTAAACTGGTATGGGGTTATTACACGACACCATCCAATGTTGCTATCTCGCATAATGAAGGTCTGCAGGGAAAAATGCAAAACAGCACAATTTCCCCGCCAAAGGTATCTAACTACAATGCCCGCAGTCTAAATGATCGTAACCCCTCTGCTATATCCTGGTTATATAACACCCCCACCAGCAGGCCCACTCCTGTAACAAAAAACACACTGCCAGATAGCATAAAGAAGGAGAATGAAGAAATGACAGCGAGATATGAAATACTGTATGATAATTGGGCAAAGGGGGGGGGGGGGAAGAGGGAGAAAGGGGGGCCCACACTGTCCATCGCCCATGAGGCCGGGAGATACCTTAGAAAAAGGAATAACAGAGGGAGAAGGGAGGCGGGGAGGAGGAAATACGATGAATATTATGGGTTAGGATTAGACAAAATGGAAGACCCAGGGCACCCCCACCAGACAGATAAATGGTATGCGGACATGAGTGCAACGGCTAAGCAAACAACGAACGAGAGCTGTTATGTCTGCTCCCTCATTCCCCATGCTTCAGGTACACCCAAAGTATTGTTACCGAAAGAGTTGCCTATTGTCGATGCCCAGTGTCTCCTTCATCTCACGTTGTGCAGAATTAAGAACACCTTCCAGGCACATGAGGTAACTTTCAGGATGCTGCAGAACGAAAAGACCTGTTACCCAAAGGCAGTAGGAGTGGTCTGTTTGGAGGAGCCATTTTTTATAATACAAGGGACACTTTTTTCGGACAACAAGTGGAAGGACGAAGAAATAATGTGCAAGGCTGAAGCACTGCGGGGTGTGGCACCAGAGAAACTGCAATGGATAGAAGAGACATGCACACCCATATGGAAGGAACACATCTCAAAATTGACTTGGGTAACGGCCATCGAAAAACCCTTCAAGCTGCAGAAAGAAATAAAATATGAACTGTGTTTCAAGGGAGACGGGAGGACCACCATGGGGCCAAACAAGAACTGTAACAAGACCCTCACCATCCCAGATATGAGAAAAGGGACAGCGGCCCTGAGGGATACCGATTGGGTATGTGGCAACCAAGCATACCTGCACCTCCCACAATCCTGGGGAGGCAGCTGTTCATTGGCCACCCTGCACTCCGCGCTAATGGTAATACCGGAAAGCCACATTGATGGGGGCAAGGAGATGCGAGGAAAATCTCAACAGAATGGGGCCCCACCAACTGCAGAATCACAAATATATGTCCTGTCCTCCGGAAACAAGGAAGGGGCGCTGTCCCGAAACAGACGGTCATCAAACTACATATCAAAAGCATCATCAGAACTGCTGGCACAGATCCCGGATAGATATCGATTATTCAGCTCTGCAGAAACGTTCTTCGCCTCACTCATCCCAAGCATCCAGGCGCGAGCAAATCAAATCACACGTTGGGAACTGATCCAATTGGCAAATGATACTGAAGAAGGGTTTAACGTAATAAAAGTAGAACTACGAGCACTGCGGCTAATGACCATGCAGAACAGGTATGTCTTGGACCTGTTGACAGCAATGGACGGAGGCGTTTGCCGAAAAATTGGAAGTGCCTGCTGCACTTTCGTACCTTCTGAAGACGCAGATAACGGCTCCCTGTCCCATGTGATCGAAGCAGTACATAGCCTAGGAGAAAGAATGAGAATGGAAGGTGGAGCAGAAGAAAGTACATGGTTCGACAATATCTTCTCATGGGTCCCATCATGGCTGGGAATGACCGTCAAGTTTTTGATGCCGGGTGTAGTGTTCCTCCTTTTCATTTTCTGCCTGTGCCAGGTGGGTCTTCGATGTTGTGCCAACGCAGTACCGAATGGTGCAATGATGTTGGTGACAATGGGCAACGCACATGGTACAATACAAACTATGCAGGAAGCACAGGTACAAACGGGTACAGATTACACGTCAAGATTCCAGATGGTGCCCATGTACCATGACAAGGATATAGTAGATAAGCTATGGCACACTACAATTAAAGAGCCCCGGGTACTCGAATGGTATGAGGAAGTGTGGGTGGACCTAGAAGGGGATAGCGGTTGTATATACCTGACCTGTACCCCAGATGAATATGCTAGGAGAGGTGAAAACCTGCGAGGGGTATGCAGGGCATGGATGCCCATAAAAGGCACCCCTGCATGGGATGACGCTATAGCTGACGAGGAAGAGTGCAGGAGGTTGGAGGATTTAAAGTATTCGTTACTTAAGTAACGAAAGGGGTGAAATGTATGGGAGGACTGGTCCAGGAGACCCCCCTCCCATGCCTCTTCTCCCCCGGTGAGGTTCATGGCTCACCGGGTGTCCTTCCTGCCACCAGGGCCCAGTTGGCGGGTGGGGCACTGGCTGAAGACATTGACCATACCTGTTTAATTTAGCTAGGCCCTGGAAACCATTTTGTATAATAAAAATTGCTTGAGCCCTGCGCACCGCTGCACGGCCCCCACCCTTGGAGAGTATCACTTATCCCTGTGGCCACAGCTCCCTGGCAGATCCGCTAAGAGCCCGTTCCCACGAGCAGACGGACATGAGCTAGTGTTAGATACCAACACTGTAACATTTTACCTTCCGCAGTGTATCGCTGTTTCCAGCATGACCCGGCCAGCAGGGCCTGGGTGGAAAAGAACTGTACAATGGTCCCCTGACAAAAACAAAATCCCCAAATACTAATGAGCAAACCACCTGTGATGAAAGCGTTCTCTCCACAACCTCACTGACTAAAAACCTGTAAAATATATGAAAATGGCAGGATGGGTGCTCATATGACATTAGGGATGAAGCACCCACATCCCTGTAGCTATGCGCAAATGGTAAAAGCGTCCTGGTGGTTTCTCATGTTATGTGTGTTATCGAGAAGACTGCACCCCACAGTCCCGCGCCAAAACTGAACTAATGCTGCTAGAGTGCAAGGGAAGACAAACGCAACCATACTGAGGGCTCATGTAAGGGGTGCACGAAAATGCACCATATGTGTGTCCGAGCCCACTATGTGCCACTGCCTCCAGTCGCAGTGGCGGGTTGTTCCTGCGTGCTCCACCAACCTTACTACTACCTCACTTACCGTGTATGTATAAGCATATAACAAAATGTTGTAGTTGCTAAAAATGTAGTGTACAAGTAATGTGCTCAAACTGGCCATATGGATGGCACCAGCAATGTCAAAAATGTGAGCTTTGGAAAGACTTAATGAGTATTGTATATTATATGAATGTTTATGTCTTTTCCACCTAAAGTCTGCAACACACAAGGAAAATACCTTTGTGAGCACATGCAAGGCCATTCCCCCTCCCTCCCAGTGAAGCCTACCAGACGAAAAAGCAGAGGCCTGTGCCGCACTGCTCCACCTTCCCCAAATCGGCTGGAGCCGCTTCAAGCATTCGCATTCCCCCGCAGCACCCCAGGCCACAGCCTGCCACCTGAATTATTTACAACCCAGCAGTAAACCCCGGCCTTAAAACACAGATCCAAAGGCGCCCTTTCTTAGACTCCACGACCCGCTGGCCCACCCTAGGTTAATGGCCCCTGTAAAATTAGGACACCCAATATTATGGCAACATCACAAGAACACATCCATAATGACTTCTAACAAGACATGATAACATAGACCGCCTGTCCCATGCCCCTAGACCCAACCCCAAGACCTCTGATACCCGGTCAACAGGATGGTGCTAACCATGTATTGACGAATCGCTGACAGACCCCACTCCAGGTGCATTCCCTCCTGTGTTGCATTAACCTGTAGAATAACCTATTGGAAGATTTACCAGGGAAGATAATATTGCAATGTTGAATGACTGCGGTGTGCGTGGCCCTAGGGCAGAAAGTCAGGAAAGACATTCATCTCTGACACTGGTCACGGTTGGCACAACACCACGGCCCGGACGAGCCCAGCCGAACCTGCCAGGGCCAGCCCAACCCACGAGGGTAACCAGTGACGTCCTCCAGCTGCGGCAAACCACATCGCAGCAGCACCTATAGCTAGTCGTCGCCACCCAATCCCCACGAACTTGTGCCCACTATAGCATGTAGGTTCTTATGACGTTTTTTGTAAATATATACGCCTGTCTTTGCTATTGTCAGACAGAGCGCTCTCTGAGTTTGCAGAATTCTTTGCATGCCCTATTTTGATTGATAAACTCCCATTTAAGCTCACCAGCACTTTGTCCTGGCCTTATTCCCATCCTGGGAGAGTCTATTATTGTCTCTCATTGC
Source organism: Ambystoma mexicanum (assembly GCF_040938575.1). Lineage (NCBI taxonomy): Eukaryota > Metazoa > Chordata > Amphibia > Caudata > Ambystomatidae > Ambystoma > Ambystoma mexicanum. The sequence continues at coordinate 656,276,605 of NC_090924.1, forward strand.
GGGGAGGATCGTGCTATCTGGGGACGCTTGCCTTCAGCCGCCGCCTGACCTAATCCCTCTACAAAAACCTCTTATTCACCCCAAAACCGCAACTCAACACCACCTCACAACTCCTACACCCACGGCACTCCGGAATCAACACAGGACAAACGCCATACCACTACTTCTAAAAACACAGATAGCCCCAAAATCAAGGGAGCCTTGATCAACGCTAGGTCGCTAGTAGCCCATGCTACAGAAATAGCAGACTTAATCCTCATAGAAGACCTTGACTTCCTCGCTATTACTGAGACCTGGCTCCACCCAGCAGCAGGTCCCATGCTCATGCTGGCAGTCCCAGATAACTACTCTATCCTGAGACAAGATCGCCCCAACTCCAGAGGAGGGGGTGTCGCCATTATCCATAAGTGCAGCCTTACCATGAGACTAGCAATTCCCTCCAATATCCTCTCCTGCGAAACACTATCAATCAAAGTTCCACTTAACAACACCCAAACTCTCAATATCTACCTGATTTACCGCCTGCCAGGCCCCATTGGCACCTTTGATGAAGACCTTAACTCCATTCTATCCAGCAATCTTAAAAGTTCCACTAAAGTTCTCACCCAGGGAGACTTTAATTTAGGCTATAATGACCCGGAAGACCACATCGCCAGTACCATAACTAACTCTCTCACAGAACTAGGTTTCACGCAAAGATGCACAGTACCCACTCACTCAAAAGGCAGAACACTCGACTGGGTAGCTGATCATAACTGCCAAGCGAATATCACGAATAGCTCACCCCTAGCCTGGACCGACCACCATCTAGTCTCGTTCACGCTTTCTACTGACAGACCTCCTCCTCTGCCCACCATTAGGGCAACACCAGCTCTCACTAGAAACAAGAAGAATATGACAGTAGAAAGACTCATCCCGAACCTACTTCCCACACTCAATACACTCTCTGACAACCTCGACCCTGACACCTTGGTCGAAGAATACAACAAGATTATGGCTGCCTCACTGGACAACATCGCCCCCCTCAAACTCGGACCAAGCAAACCAAAAACACACCTCAACAAATGGTACACACCATTCCTCAAAAACCTTAGGCAGCAGAAAAGAAACTGCAAGGCCACTTGGAAAAAATCCCTGTCAGCCGCAAACAAACTCAAACTCTCCAAACTAGCTGCACTCTACAAAAAAGAAATCTACTTGGCTAAACGAACCTCTTGACTCTCGCATATCCCAAGCACAATCCAACATGAAAGAACTCTTCTCTATCATTAAAGAAATAGAAACACCCATAGTACCTCCTGACACTTGCGCCAAAGATAAAAACTGGTGCTCAGAAATTCAAAGCGCCCTAGCGAACAAGATCGCGACCCTACAAAGCAAAATCTCTAGCAAAAAAGCCTCCCTCAATGTCACTCTCCCCCCAAAAATCCCAGATAAACTCACGTCCACAGTCATCACCCGCTTCAAGTTCTCCACAGTCAATACACTTGAAATTGAAAAAATCATTTTACCCTTGAAACCATCCAATTGCCAAGGAGATCTGTGCCCAGCACAGCTTATCAAAGATGCTGCCCGCGAACTCTCCCCTTTCATTACGAAACTGATTAACGCCTCCTTCGCCACCGGCTCCATTCCCACCAATCTAAAACAATCTTGGGTACGACCACTACTAAAAAAAACCTACACTTGACCCAGCCACACCTACTAACTACCAACCCATAACAACCGTCGCTTTCTTACTGAAAATTCTGGATAAGGTTGCCTATGTACAAATAGAGAAGCACCTGGAAGACCACCACCTATTAGGTTCCAGACAATCAGGGTTCCGCCCCCAACACGGGACTGAAACCGCACTCATTGACATAAAAGCTCAGATCGACACACTCGGACAATGGACAAGCTGCCCTACTCCTACTCCGACTTATCTGCAGCTTTCGACCTGGTCGATCATTCCGTCCTATGCTCACACCTCCACTCATCAGCACACTTCTCCACTAAGGCCATCACTTTGATCACATCATTCCTTAATGGCAGAACCATGAGGGTCTTCTCTCCCACTGCTGCAGCAGACCCCATACCCATCACTTGTGGTGTACCACAGGGCTCCTGTGTCTTCCCTACTCTGTATAATGTATTTACTAAGCCCCTTTTTGATGATCTGGATCATCTCGGTATCACCTACACTAACTATGCAGATGATACCCAGATCCTCCTTCCGCTTTCTGGAGATTATGGAAAGGATTCTTCTTCTTCTTCTTCTTCTTCTTCTTCTTCTTCTCCTCCTCATCATCATCATCATCCAGGCATGGATGGCCACTCATGGACTATGCCTGAATGATGATAAAACAGAGCTTATCATCCTAGGCACCACCTCCAGCCTAAAGAAACTGGGCCCGGCATACAATTCCTTCATGATTGATGGGAATAACATCACAGTTGGACAGGAGGTCAAAACATTGGGATTCTACCTGGATTCTAATTTCTCCTTTAAAAGACAAGTGAGCTCCTTAGCATCTTCCATGGCATACACATGCAAATTAATCAGCGCAGCCAAACCATTTCTTTCGAACAATAGCTGCCTTACACTTGCCAGAGCCCTCATATTGTCCCGCCTTGACTACTGCAACGCCCTCTACTTGGGATCATCTAAGGCCACTACCAGCAAAATACAAATCCTCCAGAACAACGCACTTAGAGCAGCTGTGGGCATCTAGAAGAGAACACAACAGGATTCAGCCAACAGAACTGGCTCTCCACTAATGACAAAATCCTCTTAAAAAAGGCCTCATTCACCCACAATGCTCAACAATGCTGCCCCAACCTACCTGGTCAATAGATTGCACAGACAATCCTCCTTAAGACCCGTAAGAACGGCATATAAAGACTGCCTATCCGTTCCCAACTACAAATGTGCCACCATAGGGGGAAACAGCTTCCCGGTAAAAGCGGCCAAGTTGTGGAACTCCTTGCCTGCAGACCTCAGAATGGACCTGCCTTACCAAAACTTCTGCTCCAAGGTAGTTTGATGGCTACAAACAGAGGCCCACTAGGACAAATAAATGCCGCAATACCTGCACACATTTTATCCACGTGTGCTTACCTGTTTACTTGTATATAATGCCCGTCTACCTCACTGCTGCTTTGTATATAACATTGGTTTACCTTATTGTCCTATGTATATGTATTTGTTATGATGACTGCAACTAAGCTTTGAAAATTCTTGTAAATGCTGCGCCCTGATACCTCCGGGTACCCTTGCGCATTATAAATAATAAAAACAAACAAACAAAAACAAACAAAACCATGTTCACTTTGCCTTCTCTGGGGTTGTGTTGATCTGGTGTTGCAGTTTCTGGTCTCCGGCTCCTGTCCAGTGTCTTCTCATGTCAAGGCTGCGCTGTGACTTAAGCGTCTCAGCCTCTCCCACCGGACTCTTGTCCGGGTGGCTTTCTCGTGTCAAAGATGTACTGTGACTTTGGTGTCTCGGCTTCCTGTCTCGAGCAAGTTTCAAACACGCGGTTCTCCCCTCTGGTGAATACTCTGCCTCCTCCTAATCTTACACAGCGCAGGCCCCCTCTTGGCCATGTATGCGTTCGTCTCTCTCTCTCTCTCTCTCACTGCTCTCTTGATGGGATCTGATTTAACGTCCTTGTCTCAGTGAGTTGTATACTTTGATTTAAAAGGGCTTGTCCATTTCTTAAAGGATAATGGTATCTCTGTGGAGTTTCTTCATCCCAGTCTATCTTTACAGGATCCCCACGTTGCAGAACCTGTCATGTAGGCCATAGTGTGTACCACTGTTACAGTTCCTCACGGGAACGGGAGTCCTTGTCCCCAAAGGAGGCCGGGGGGTGGGGAGTCTCTACCGGTGAGTTCCCACTTGCTTAGACTCTTAGGGAGGGTGTTGCATAGCAGGCTCACCTCCCTCGCTTCATGGGGGGGGGGGGGACACAAATTCCTTCGATTACTTACAATGCACACCGTAAATGTTGAGTCTTAGCAGCCCTAAGGTGGGTTTGTGGGTGCTCCAAACAGGTTCTGCAATCTTGTCTGATTGCACAGAGGTAGGCTGTGAAGGGAGTGGTTCATGTGGTGACCGGCAAGTCCAAGTCAGAGATAAGGTATTGTGTTCATCGCGAAATTCCCTCCCCCAACCATTTGTAAGGTAGTGAATACCTATCCAAATAACTTCAATTTACCTGCAAGTGTGAGTTAGAAGAAGGGGAGCGATTCTGCTGGATCTGTGCTTCACAAATTGTGCAATGTACCAGTGCTATCAATCTGAAATGTGCACAGTGGCCAGTGCAGCCCCTGTAGAGAGTAGGAATTAATTGGATCTTGATTCATATTAATGCATAGGAAAACTGTAAGATGGTGGAAGCCCACCAGATGTATAAACAATATATTAAAGAGTAACTTTACAAGTGCTGGATGTCACTGCAAAGTCTGTGTCCATGTGTATCCGGGAAAGGATTTGGGGGTGGACTCACACTACCCTGTGGCTAAATGGGGCTTTTGTGCATCATAAGGATGTTATTGCACATGTGTTCTTTTAAGTTGGAGAATAGCTGCACACAGTTTTCTCTCACAAGATCAACACAGGGAAGCATGCAGATTTATTTAGGAAGGTGTTTTGTACAGTGATGCATGTCGCCTTGTGGCTGAAGTAATCGTAAAGCTACATCGCTGAAAGTAGAGATTTGCCTTGAAAGCAAAGAACAAGTTACTTACCAAATGTAACGTTCTTTCGACTGGATGTTCCTCCCATGAATTCCTCATCTTAGATATATTCGTCAGCTTGCCGTTTCTTCTGAAATTATTTCGCCAGAGGGCGTTGTGCTCGAGGCTGCGTAGCTTGGTCCCTCGAAGGCCACCGTCGACATAATCGGTCGTAAAATGGCTCGAGCCGCACCCGTTGGTTCAGTTCTGTTTTTCCGAGCTTCTGCTTCGTGTATCAAAAACGGCGCGTCAGTTTTTCTCATCGAGAAATGTCTTCTTCCTCAACCCCGACAACACCCAAGACGGGTTTTAAAATGTCTCAAATGCAGAAGAAAAATGTCCATTACGGATCCTCACCGCAACTGTCTTTGGTGCCTTAGTCCTGATCACTGAGTCGACGAGTGCGGGTCGTGTCAGGCGATGTCGAACAAGGCTCTTAAGGAACGCCAAAGTAAGCCAGCAGTGGGGGGAAAAGTCTTTCAAGTCTTCTAAAAGAGAGAGAATTGAGATCTAAATCTCGTCATGAGTCGAGGCGATCAAGGTCGAAAAGTCGCTCGAGGAAGTCCTCTTCCTAGTCATCGAAAAGATCAAAAAAGCAACGTCATAGATCTTCCTCCTCTTCTTCCTCGCCCGACAGAAGGTTCATTTCTTGTCCTTCGAAGCATGATTCCCCAAAGAAATGGGAGGCCTTTAGGGCTTCAATGCAAAAAAAATTTGAGAAGGAGGCCCCAACCCACTCAAAAAAGCTGCGTGAAGAGCGTGCCCCTATCCACTCTAAAGGTGACACAGGGAGATCCAAAACGTCTCACACTAAATCCGACAAAAAGTCGAGGGCGTCCTTGGACGATGATTCTCCGGTGCCTCATGAGACTGTACAGAAACCTTCGGTGCATAAATCGAGGTTGCCCGAGGACAAAATGGCGTCCTCATCAGCGAAGTCAGCTATCGACTCGACGTGTCCTTCGACGACGCCGAAGCCAAAAATGGCATCAATACCTTCGGCCTCAGCATCGAAGCCTTACTCGACATCAAAGCCATCCTCGATGACCTCGGGAATTCCTTCGAGTATGTCGAAGCCGGTGTTGATTCCGTCAACGCCTTGGTCTGGGAAATCATTCATACCGGTTCCCAAGATGACAACTATGGCTAAGGCTAGGTCTGTTCCACCTTTACCAGAAAACATTTTCCACCCTCTGCCCAGGCAAGAATTTTTTTAATCAATGTCTGCTATTTTTGAGGAACAAACCTCTGATGAGGAAATTACATCAGCTGGTGTTCGATTTGGGACAAGAGAAATCCCTGAAGAACTGGTAGATCCTAATTAAAAAATGTCAGACGTTTATGAGTGCCTACATCGGCCAGTGGCCTAGATACCTCACCTGAGGTAGATTTTGAAAGGCCTCACCCCACAGACCATGCTGAACCGGGGTATAGGAACCTCATGAGAAGAGCGATAGATTTTATGGGGTGGAAGTCGGTGTCCCAAAGATATGACCAGGATGACTTAACAGGCATTATTGATGAAGGAACTCAGAAAGACCCAGTCCTTCCCTTCCACAAAGCTCTTCAAAAGAGAATTATGACACATTGGGAGACACCGGAATCTCTACCAGCTGTAAATAAGAAATTTGCAGGAAAGTATAGACCTGCTCCCTCGGATCCAGAATATTTATCTAAGCATACTTCGCCTCAAAGTTTGGTAATTCAAGCTGCGACTGCGAATAGACAGTCGGCTTATCCCTCTATGCCCCCTAATAGGGACGATAAAAAGATTGATGCCTGGGCGAGGAAGGCTTTTACTTCTGGTAATATGGCCCTTAAGTCTACTAATGTGACTTGTACATTAGCTAGGTTCACTTACACCCTGTGGAGCTGTTTAGATGCAGCGGCTGATCACATCGCGGAGGGTGAGGAGCAGGATGGTTTCCTGGCGATAGTAAAGGATGGGAAGGAGGCTATGGAGGAGTGCCTCAAGACAGGACTGGATACTGCAGAGAGTATAAGCAGATCCATGGCATTTAGCGCAGTCTTGCGTAGATTTGCATGGCTAAGAAAATCTGGTTTTGCATCTGATGTACAATCCAGGTTACTTAATATGCCTTTGACGGCTTGAGGTTGTTTGGCAGCAAGGCGGACGAGAGCTTGGAGAAGCTACAGACCTCGAAAGTGGCAGCAAAATCACTCAGCGCCAACATAAGGCAACCTCAACAGCACTCTTACGCAGGGTCCTCTTCCTATAAGAGTCCCTCTTTTCACTTCTATTCCTCTTTTGGAAAAGGGAGAGGGCAGGCCTGTCAGAGGGGACAACAAAGAAAACCCTTTCGTGGTGGAAAAGAGGTGCTAGATCAGCCACAGCAGCGGCTACTACCTCCTCAGCCACTGCTGCAGCCACCGCAAAGCCACTTTGAGGCCTTAACCCACAAGACCCCGGTGGGAGACAGAATCACTCGGTATCTGGACGAATGGTGGCATTACGTCGGATACCTGGGCACTAGAGATAGTGACCCATGGTTACGGTCTTCCTTTTCATCAAAGGCCTCAAAATCATCCACCGGGAGCCAACTCTGTATAAATTCCAGACCCGCTCCTTGTGCAGGAGATTTTAACCCTGCTAGAGAAAGGTGCAATAGAACATGTACCTGTAGCGGAGAGGAACAAGGGTTGGTACTCCCCTTATTTTCTCATTCCCAAAAAGGACGGAGGATTGAGACCCATCTTGGACTTGAGAAATTTGAACAAATTCCTCAGGAAGGACAAGTTAAAGATGGTGACCCTTTCTCAGATCCTTCAGGCTCTTCAGCTTCCGGATTGGCTGGTTTCATTGGACCTTCAGGATGCTTACTTTCATGTGCCAATCCATCTCAAACACAGAAAGTACCCGAGGTTCGCAATTGGCGGATCTCACTATCAGTTTCGAGTACTGCCATTTGGGCTGACCTGCGCCTGAGGGTCTTCACCAAAATAATGGCGGTAGTGGCAGCGAGTCTCAGGAGGGAGGGGATGCACATCTACCCTTATCTGTACGATTGGCTAAACAGGGCAAGTTTACCCGAACTGGCCCAGGGACATCTGGCCATGACCTGTCACTTCCTACACAAATGGGGCTTCTCCCTCAATTACAAGAAGTCACAAATGATTCCGAGCCAAAGACTCCAATTCATCGGAGCGGTCCTGGACACCACCTCAGGGAAAACTCACCTCCCGAGGAAAGAGCTCACCACATTCTGCAGATGGTAACAAAATTTCAGAATGCCCAACATCTACCGGCGTTCGACTTCCTAAGGTTGCTAGGCCACATGGCATCCTGCATTTTTCTGGTGCCAGAGGCTTGACTGAGGATGAGATCCCTTCAATGGGCCCTCAGGATTCAATGGTCCCAGTTTTCAGGGGAGATGTCAGATCTTCTACAAGTCCCGTCCAAGGAGGCTCAAGATCTCCTTTGGTGGGCTCACAAGGAAAATATCCTCAGGGACGTCATTTAGGGGTCGCCAGAGGTCGCAACTGCGACCTCTGAAGTCTCCCTTGCGACCTCTGTGGACTCCCTTGCAACCTCTTTCTTAAAAAAATAAATTAAAAAAAAAAAAAATGTTTTTTTTTTTTTTTTGGTAATGCATGCTCCTGGCTGTGGCCAGCACCATGTGGCTCTTTACTTCTGGAGTGGCTGGCTTTCTTGTTCAGACCCCTTTGAAAAAAAAGAAGAAAAATAAGAACATGAGTGCCACAAGTCTAACACTTTCAGCACAGACCCTAAATAAGAAAGATTAGGAATACCAAATAATGTGTCTTTCTGGAATTCTATACAATAATTACACTTCAGGGGGTGAGTCACTGGTTTAGTCTGTTCTTAAACGCCTCAAATCAGCCTTTCATCCTTCTGAGGTCGATAAATGAGTACCAACACAGGTTGGGTGATATTGGGTGTATATTTTTTCTATATAAAGCGCTTAAGCATAAGTGACACATCATTATCATTTGGTCATGGACGTCCGCTTGCATTCACAGTAATTTAGTAATATGGGCCTATTTACACTGATCTTAATGATGCATATGGCGATCCATTCTTGTATGAAATGTACATCACATTGTAGTGATATCGTAACCATATTTTTCGTAGTGTACAATGCTATGTGATGCCACTTCCTGTTTTGTCAACGGGTGAAAGGTCGTGTTCCATCGCTTCCCGCGATATCACTTCGGGGTGGGGTCAAACGACATCACTTCCTGTGATGTCATCGGGGAGGGGGGTCAAGGGTTGTGTGATGTCACTTCCGCTACCCCTGGCATTTTGTTGAAATGGCGTCCCCGTCAGAGGGGAACCTTTTTGGCAACCATGGCCGGAGATAACTGTAGTGAAGGACGCCTCACTCACAGGGTGGGGAGCCCACACCAACGATATGACAATCAGCGGTCGTTGGTCTCCATCGGAGTCCAAACTACACATCAACCTTTTGGAGATGAGGGCAATCAGACTGGCGCTGAAGGCCTTTCTGCCCTTCGTACAGGGAAAGAATGTCCTGATAATGACGGACAACACAGTGGCCATTTACTACCTCAACAAACGAGGAGGCGTAGGTTCACTCACACTGTGCAGAGAGGCAATGCAGCTCTGGTTCTGAGCAATGCAAGAAGGAAACTCTGTCAGCAGTTCGCCTAGCCGGAGAGCTGAACACGGCAGCAGACGCTCTGAGCAGGCAGGGCAGTCTCCCACGAGTGGGAGCTAGCTCAGGAAGTCCTTCAACAGATCTACACCCTTTGGGGAACCCCTCAAGTGGATCTATTCGCGACCGGGGCCAACCGGAAGTGCGAACTGTATTGCTCAAGGGAATTTCCCCCAAGAGGAGCTCTAGGCGACACGTTCATAGTGGACTGGATATTTCCACTCCTTTACGCGTTTCCTCCAGTCCCTGTGAATCCTCAAGTAATCAGGAGGTTGAGAAAGTTCAGGAAAACCAGGATCCTCATTGCCCCGGATTGGGCCAGGAGAACGCGGTACCCGGACCTTCTGGACATGTCATCTGCCTTCCAATACGTCTTCCACAAAGAGAGGATCTTCTCTCCCAAGAGGAAGGTCGGGTTCTCCATCCAGAGGTCAAGACACTCAACCTTCACGCCTGGCTTCTGAGAGGTTGAGATATAAGGATTGGGACCTCCCGGATGACGTTATGGAGATTTTGCTTTCAGCCAGAAGGCCAGCAACAAAATCCTTATACCGGTGTCGTTGGAAGAAATTCAGTAACTGGTGCAGGGATAAGAATGTGGATCCTTTTCAATGTACCACTCCCATGGTGATTTCCTTTCTATTACATTTAGCCAACTCAGGGCTACAAGTTGGAACTATTAAAAAGATATTTGTCAGCGCTATCCATCTAAAAGCGCTCTTCAGAAGAAGTTTCATATTTCAAAATGCCTTTAGTTATCCAATTTCTTAAAGAGTTAACAAATGTGTTCCCTCCTACAACTTTCCAAGTTCCCATTTGGGATTTAAATTTAGTTTTAAATGTTCTTATGTGTGCCCCTTTTGAGCCTTTACATTTGCGTCCTTTCGGGCTCCTAACTTTAAAAACGGTTCTACTAGTGGCTCCAACTTCAGCCCGCAGGGTGAGTGAGTTGCAGGCGCTCTCTTGCAAGCCTCCTCACACGGTTTTCCATAAAGATAATGTTTTAAAGGTCAAGCCTTTTTTCCTACCTAAAGTAGTTTCGGATTTCCATCTGTCACAGAAAATCACTTTACTATCTTTTTATCCTCCTCCGCACGCTAGTAAAGAGAAGGAAAGATTTCACAGACTAGACCCTAAAAGGGCTCTCAGTTTCTACATATCTAGACTGGAAAGATTTAGACAAACAGCTCAGTTGTTTGTCGGGTATACTGGACACAAATTGCTGCGGCCACTTGGTCATCAATGCACACTTTTGCAAAACATTGTTTAGACACCACTTCTTACCAAGGAGGTCTTTTTGCAAAAGCCGTCCTTCATTCTGTGCATAATTGAAGAACTATGGTACTCCCTCCTCCTCTAAATTCCAACTGCTATGGGAGTCTATCTAAGATGAGGAATACGTGGGAGGACACAATACATTTGAAAAACAAGTTACTTACCAAATGTAACGTTCTTTCGACTGGATGTTCCTCCACATATTCCTCATCGACCCTCCCAACCTACCCCTTCGTACAGTTCTTACGCTTGTTGCACTTGTACTTCCTTAAGAGCCTCACATCTGCCGACACAGAATACAACTGATGCAACCATTAACATAAAAAAAACAGAACTGAACCAACGGGCGCAGCTCGAGCTATTTATACGACAGATGATGTCGACGGCGGCCTTTGAGGGACCAAGCTACGCGGCCTCGAGCACACAGCGCCCCCTGGCGAAAAAATTTCCGAAGAAGCAGCAAGCTGACGAATATAGAATATATCTAAAATGAGGAATACGTGGGAGGACACAATCCATTCGGAACATAGGTTTCATGACACATGACCAGTGCCAGATAAACAGTATTATTAAATTGAAGAAAGGGTGGTGCTCTTTGACAATGCGAGAAGTAAGGAGTCAACATCCACAACACACTTTAAACCATGAAGCACTTCCGAAACCAAGAAAGGCCAGGTTCGATGAGCAGGAAAACTGAACTAGGAGCACTCGTAAATTAGGTGAGCTTTCAACAGTGGAGGCTCTGAAAGCAATGACCTGGACCAGGCTGTTTTAGGACTACTAGGATCTTTATGTAATAACTCTAGATGTGTGGGTGTTTGGTGCCCTTCAGGGTTCAGACTTAGCATTTCTGGAAGCTATATGCATAATCCGGCATTACGATCCACGACCTGGGCTGCAATTGCAGACTCTTGTTAAAACGGGGGCAGCATGCAGATCTTTAGTGCCACATGGGGTGTAAAGTCATCGTACCAGAAGGGACAAGAGGGAAGGAGCTTCTAGCTGCTTATTAAACTACATCATGGTGCAGGTGCCCATGGCTCAAGGTAGTTGACAGTAGGGTGTTAGATGCGGTTCATAATAGAAAAATAAAGTTCAGTGGTAATAATTGTGCATTAAGATCTAAACACTGCAATCGTTAACTAAAATTTAATTTACACAGTGGACCTGATCCGATTGATCTATCCCAGTTTACAATCAGATGGAGCATTGTGGGAGGCTAAAGAAAATAAAAGAAAGTACAGATACACTACATTAATTTAATTTCAGTGAATGGAATCCAGACACTAATAAAAACATGTCAAGAACATTTGCTATTGACTACAGATGGCCACAACAGAACACTGTAAAATAGACCAAATTAGTGTAGTACCCCCACCCCCAAACATTAACGCATGCATATTTGGTTTGAACAATACTAATAATTCTCACATTTGTAATCTGGAACATTTCTATTTTAGAAAAACTACAACACATTTCAAAGTGTATAAATATCGTCCACTCTGTTCTATCGGGCAATAGCAGATGTTAACAGCCAATATAACTGCCCGCTTCTGCAGCACAGCAATTTATCCTTCTGCACTAGCCAGACCTCTCTCTCCTCCCTGATTTTGCCCACCCCCCTTTTAGAGGTCAGCTGCCCATACAAACATGCCAACTGATGCACAGGATGCATACCCCTGTGATAAAGCTTGCTTAAGTCCATCCTTTCCAGATCAGGAAGACGCACATTGACCCAAAAAAAATAAATTCACAAGGGGCGCAGACTGCATTTCAGGTGGCACTCTAGATGGGAAAACCTTATGCTGGACTTTTTAACCTTCATGCACAGTAGAATGGCATTTCAGCCCGTGTCAGTGTGGCTATAATGATGGTTGGGCCCTTATCCCCTTGGCAAGTACTCCACAAACGGGAGCAGGCCAAACACCTTTTACAGGTCGGTGTAGGTCTGAATGCTGCATTCCAAAAACACAAATCCTACCTTTTCCGAAACCTCCATGTTTTTCTCTGGCACGCACGAAACCTCATCAGCATGTTTGAAGCGCTTGAACAGGGCGCTGTCATTTTCTGAATTCAACCTCTTTCTGGGAAATCTATCTTTGAAAAGAAAACATATTTAGAGAAATCTGACCAAAACAAACATGCATGTAGTTAGAGCTCTTAAGGAAAAGAGCTTAAATATTTACGATTACTAAGAGCACAAACTTCGAAAAGCCACTCTGATCAGGTTAAAACAATTTCAGCCATAGCACTATTTCTTCGGAGCCCAGTGTTCGCTCCAAAAAGTAGCCATTGCCTAATGCCTTCTAAAGCTGAAAACTGCCATGCCCTCTCCAAACATAGGGCAAATTACTGCTGAATGCTATTCACTCAGCCACAAAATGTTATTGAGATGGAAAATAATCAGCCAAAGCACAATTATAGATAAAACAGAGAAAGGTAAAAACTGGTCATTAGATAAAACGAGTTATGAAATACAGTAATAAAAACATTTACTTAAATCATTGAGCAAGTATCCATTTCATTAATGACTTACTAAGACTCAAAGGGTATCGCAAATATTGAGGCAAACTCCAGGCCACTACAGGAGTGTTGGCACGCTCTTTTCTATACTTGGTCCACAGAAGGTATCCAGAGACACTGACCGTGGACAGTAGAACATGCAAAAGATAGTTTTTTGTGTAACTCAGTCCATTCCAGTTCTAGCTTCAGATGGGAATTTAGGTTCCACAACACTACTTTAACCATGCTATTAACATTGTGCTTTACAGTAATTAACCGTTGGTTTCTGTTCCTGGTGCAACGGTGCAGGCTCTTCCCTCTAATCTTGCCTTTCGTGTCCCACTTGTTGTCACTGCTGCAAGCGGTAGTCCGTGCAAAAAAGAAACCGCAGAGAGATCGGTGTGTGGAAGCGAGGCATGGGAGATTCACAGCAGCCGTGGCTGAGGTTGGTGAGACGCACGACCGGCTGACTTTGCCGCCGTACCCACGGTATCCTCAGTGGTAAGCCTCTCCACAGGTTCGATGCAAGTATGAGAACTTGAACAAGCCATAGAAGCTATTATATGGCCTAGACCTCATATTGCGGGAGCGCTCGTGACCCGAGACGTTCAGGAGTTCTTGGCCTAATCACCCAACACTTGCCTGTATTGAACCTGGGGCAAACTTGAGAAGGTGAACTATTATTCATGCGGAGTGAGTCGGCAGAGTGTTGAGGTGTTGAAGGGAGTACCCTCCCGAGGAACCCACGACTCTTGGAGCCCGAGTAGTACCGGAGATGCCTGCCAAAGCCGAGACAAACTCCAATCCAAACGCCAGGCAGGGTAAGCCCTATGGAAAAACAATTACGCAAGCGGCCTCACGATTGAGAAATGGCTCCGATAATGAATTGAGCCCACCAAGTGGTAGGGAGAGGGTGCAAATCGAAAGTAATATACCAGTGGTCTAAGCTAATAAAAATCACCAACTATTATCAACCAGACAAAGCAGGATTGACGCATGATATGCCCCCACAAATGTGGCTACTGGCGCCACTCAAAACGGTTCAAATCTTGACCTAGGTGATTGACAACTCCCTAACAGCAAGGTGTTATTTGCTGCAGGCTACAACAGGGGTTTGCGCGCCCAAAATTGCTGATGGGGGTGATGAAGGGAGGGGGAAATATCGACGTCCCTATCACCGAGCATTCACACACCCCCAAACATCCACCACCCCCACCGCCTCTGGCCCCTGCAAGAAGAGAGCCAGTGCCTGTCCATATCGCCTGCCCTATACCAAGCGGCACAGCAAGCAGCAGATGCTACCATAGCAAGCGGCTGCGTTGACCTTGTCCAAACATGTGCAAATAAAACATCGGTAGAGTTGTGCACTTCGCTGTAAAATTATTACTGAAGTTGTGTGGAGGAATTCGAGGGCATGCAAAACCAGGGAAATACCCTAATCTCTCTCGATGGAAGGTTGAAAGAGCTGGCACAAGCCAGTCTCCATTGTGAGCATCAGAAATCTGAGCGGATATCATCAAGCCCGTCCTACGCCCAAAATAATAAAAAAAAAACAAGCTGGCCCCATCAGAAGCTTCGATCTTAACGGAGGCAGTGCTGGCTGAAACCTCTATACACATAACAAGAAAAGAACAAAGGCTTGCAAAGAGGGGAAAAGCCTGCATTATGGCAAGCCAAAATGCAGACTCTGTATCAGAGCAACTGAATTCTACAGCCATCGCTCACGAAGAAGGTTACAAAAGCAAAAGGAAAGTTAAAAGAAAAATGGTAAGGAGACAGAAGAGACTTTTGAAAACAGCTGGCATCCCGACTAGCTGGTTAGTTAATGATGGAAGACAGACTGGTGAGCCTGTGGGGAGTAAAGAAAAACGATTACAACAGTGGATCACAAGGTATGTGAATACACATAGATGAAGCCCGAAATTGAGACATCAAACCCACAGGGGAAATGCCTGTGCGGCCTGCTGCCAACCCCAGATAGGGGGCTCCAGTGGTGGAAAATGCACCCCAGAGCCTAGAGGAAAAGATCTTTACCCTCGGGCGTGGACCATCGACCTTTATCGAGAAAAGAACTAACAGATCGGACCCATTGTCATTTTGTAACAAAGTATTGAAACTGCGGGTGCGGTCTTCAGGGGACTTTAGTTTTGTGCAACCAGTGGTTTACGAAGGAGGCAGCTATGTACGGGTCCACTGTGTTACTACTGAAGTGTTGGCCTTAGTCAGATCACATCGGGAAGCCATCCTGAAGGCGGGCTATCTGGTGGATTGCCCTTCACACACCCCCATCAGAAGAACCCATACAGTTGTTTTCTCAGGTCGTAAAAGGCAGCACTGCGAGAGTACCCCTGGGAGAGTGGGTGGGGCCCCGCTGATGCCAACACTGACAGATGATGCCCAAGGCTGGGAGTGGTTCAAAAGATTCGAGGAAAACACGGACAGAAAGCACATGAACCATGAAACTGGTATCCTGGAATACACAGGGGCATAGCCACTTCTTGGCAAAACAATGGGTCATTGCCCCATTGTGTCAACACAATATTTTATTTTTGCAGGAAACCTGGTTAATCAAGCCGACACACTTAGAGGGTTATATCGTATTTCAGCAGCTGGCGGGCAAGGGTCCTTCCTCAGGGGCATCCGTTCGGTGGTCAGTTGGACTTGGAGCGTTAGGCTGCTTGCCGAATCAGACCATGTGTTGGCCATTGAGGCAAGCATTGGAAGGGGGGCTCACACTCCTGGTAAATTTATATGTGCCCCCGGTAATAGTAAACCTGAAGGCAGAGTCGGTGTGTGCCGAGTGGTTCCTAAAAAAGGGAAACGAAGTTGCAATAGTAGGGGGTGACTTAAATGCATGTTGTAGAGATCTTGACAAGTGCGGAGCATATACGTTTGTGTACCCAGTTAGTGTGACAAAAGAGGGGAAATGCAAAGGGAGAAAGCTAGGTAGCCTTTTTTATGGAATGGGTTCTGATCATGTTGAATGGCAGAACAGATGGCAATTGCCCTGGTAAATGTACCTGGCCCATGAGCAATAAAACTACCCTAGACTACCTGTTAGCCAGCAATGAGTGTGCAGTGCGGGTAGAGTCACTACAGGTGCAAAGGACAAACTATAGTGATCCCTCTATGTTGGTCCTAACCCTAAATATGGGTACTACCAGCCTATAGCAAAATGGTGGGGTGGGGTAAATGAAGGCTGGGAACCAGATTGGACGCAAAGGAACATTAGTAAGGCTGTGAGGTCACAATGCTCCTTTAGAAGCATGAACTAACCCAGTTTTCTATGTAGAGTGTGTCTGACATGGGCGATCGCCTGAGTTTGCTGCCACTAGAAACCGGGTCCATGCTCCTAAGACAACTGGCGGTACATTCATATAGGCAAACAAAGGGGGGTCTGGGAATCTCTCTACCAGCACGAACACAGCCCAATGACCTGTTTCAGACCCCCCTTTTTTTGCATACATTAACTTTGGGTTTCGCCCTAAGTTAACAGGGCAATCCAGACGTTGACCCCTTGCTCACTGTTCTTAGAGAGGCAACAGTTTCACCTCACTGATGATGCCCAACAAGGATGAAACACGTGTATGGGGTTACTGATGGTACTCTTGTTCAGAGGAGAATTGCCTATCATTTCGGCACTGGACTGCCCCTGGGCAGGACAAAGGCTGATATGCGGGGAGATTTCTTCTCTGTGAAAAGGACAGTGAGCTAAAGACTTGGTAGAGTCTCTCCCAGGGGTTATTCACCCAAGAACAGGTCATTGGGCTGTGTTCGTGCTGCTAGAGAGATTCCCAGACCCCCCTTTTTTTGCGTACATTCATATAGGCATAAGAATGTGCGCGACAAGGACGTGAAGGAGGCAAAACGTAGCCCATGTAGCAATATTACAAAAGTACATAAGGCTGGAGGCCCCTTAAGTAATATGGCGGTTCGAATACAAAAAAAGCCCAAAAACGCCTATAAAAATGTTTTGTCAAGGAGGAGAGAAACAAAGAATGCACAGTGGCAGCAAATGATCACAGTTATGTGCAGTGAAAAGACAAGAGACATTTGGCAACAGCTGACTAAAGCCAGGCGAGACGGTCAACTAGACCTAGTAAATCCTGTCCCGGGAGCTAAATAGATTGTGTATATAACATCTAAATGCTGAAGCCCAGCATCAGGGGCCTTTGAACATACTGCATTAGACCACAGTAATCGTAGGACTCAAGGGAACATGTGCAGCAGGGCCAAATGGTCAAACGCTGTTCTCAAGGGAAACCCCAGGGAATGGTGCAAAATTCTGAAGATTTTATTTAACAAGATCGGTAGAAAGGTGGGGGGGGTGTATACCCGAAACCTGCAACGTGCAATCCTACTGCCAGTTTATAAAAAGGGCGATAGAGAATCGGCGGAAAACTATCGACAACTCTCCCTACTGGATGTTACCGGAAAGCTTTTTGCATCATTGGTCTTGGTCGAAATGCAGAAGAGGGTGGAAAAATCAAATGTTCATCACCCAAACAGGATTAAGGCCCGGGTCAAGCACCACCACACACAATGTTAGACTAGTGGATTCTGTGATTCAGGAGGCTGCTGGGAAGGACAACCCAGCATTATACTTAATATTTGTTGACTTCTCAGCAGCCTTTGGCTCTGTGATTCGATCAAAGTTATGATATGGCATTTATAACACGCCTATACACAGGTGTTTCAAGGCGCGACGAGGCAAGGGAGGGGAACATAGGGAAGGCAGACACCGATCCTACTAGGCCAGATCGCGCAAGTGCATGGGAAGGGGAGCGGGAGAAGTGCAGGGAAGGGGGGGAAGAGGACAGTGCAGCACGTAGGATAAGAATAAGAACAATGGGTAAAGTATGGCCAGCAGGTGGCAGGTGCAAGGGTAAGTGCAGACAACAGGTGTCAACTGCTGGTAGTGGGACTGTTGGGATACAGAAACATTCCCCAAGTGCGGGGTTTGCCAGGAGGGCAGTACTAGAGTGCGACTGGCGGGGGGAGGGGACCTGGGCCCTCGATCGGAGGGAGGCCAGGCAACCAGTGCAAAGTCAGTGTCAGCCAGGAAGTCAGCAAAGGCGAGGAGGAGAAAAATCAGAAGCAAAGAAACATTTTGAGGTGCTTCCGGAACCACAGATGATTCTCCTCAAGTTTCAGGGAGGCACCACCGTCTAGGCCTCTGCCCCAGCTGATTTGCAGCAATACAGCACGATGGCCAAGCATCAAGGCCTGAAATCAGCAGACATAGCCAGTATGTTACGCCCACAGGAGAAATCCGGGAGAGCTGACCCTACCACTATTACTGTGGTGGCCCTTGTGGGGTTCATGCCTGGCTTGGAACACACTATACCTTCCTCTTAAATGAGATGGTCATATTTAACTTGCAAATCAGGTCTCTATCCAGGAGATTGGCCGGGGAGTCTCGTAAATATAACAAAAGGTGCCGACAGCTTGTGTGTACTCATGGTAACAGGTAATTCTTCAGTAAAAGGAACAGATGCCACAGCCCCTGAAAATCCATGCGTTCCCATTATTTTGTCCAACATAGCGAACAACCCCTCCTTAAATGCAGGATTTTTTTTTTCTCCTGTGTCGACCAAAAAGGATAATGTTTGACCCCCCCTTATCTTCACCGTCACACAGGGTTCCACATCCGGGTTGGTAATTACTGATAGTACCGGGCACACCAGAGCTCTCTGTGGGTTGTCCTATTGAGAAAATGTGTTTGACCCTGGGAGCAGGAATGGGTTAGCCCTCCCTCCTCCCCCTCACCAACACGCTTGCCACTGTGTAGCGAGTTACGTTCTTCTCCCACAGCTGGGCTGGTGACTGGGTGAAATTTGGTGCCGGTGGTTGCACCCGTTGCTGTACTGGGCCTGGGGCATAAGCAACAGTTCGGGGTCTGCGGGCGAAGTGTTGTGTTGTTCTGGGTCTGTTGCTGGAGCTGAAAAGCAGGGAGATATGCTGGGAAATTATAGTTAAAGGGCATTGCTGGTCTGTTCCCACACTCGTGCAAAATGACCCATTTTCCTGCAAGACCAACACTGCTGCCCCATTCGAGGCCTTATACCTCGAAATCCACTGCCTCTGCAAACTTCCTCTCACTCTCTGAAAACATGCCATGTGCCTCCTAAAATCTCCAGGCACATCCCCAGTGGGGGCCTTGCTCATGTACTCCCGTCACGCTGGTTATCACCGCCCCTTCGACTTTTTCTGCACCAATTTTGCCTATGTCCTCTAGGCTTGCTCTGTCCGATCCTTTTCCTGTTCCTGTCGACAATAATGCATTGTGTGTGTTAGGGAGAATTCTCATAAATGGCCGATTTCCCTTACCTAATGAGTCCCTCAGCAGCTTTGCTGGATTTCTAGGATTTCTTTTTCTCACCTCGTAAGAGTGCGAGCCTTTTTCCCCACTCTTACATGTGTTTTGCTGTGTGCGTTTCCACTTTTTGTGTGATCTTAAGCACTGGAGCCTCACCTACTCCATGGCCTCATATTTTTCATGTGCGTCACACAGCACCTTCAGTGCAGTGACAAAGGGTTGTCTTTGAGACTTCCCACTGACTCCATTTTCCGGGACTGACTACTGTCCCCCAGAAAAAGTAAAGTAGCCATTAACTTTACTTTAGTCACTATAAACCACAGACCCAGTACACCCCATCTTACATGGAGTATTGGAAAGGGTTAATTCTTATCCCTTTTTGTCTGTCTCTTGGAGCATTGTTTCGCTGCCTTTACATTAAGACTTGGCTCTTGGCAGTGGTAACTACCCTAACTTTTCTACTGCGGTTATCTTATATAACCATGGTATTGTTTCAGGCTATTATATCGGCCTCAAACATAAACCTGCTTGACCAAATACATTTTATTTTGGCTTGGGCTGGGTTTATTCGCCATTTCTTTTTGTTTAAATCTTTCTCGTGTTTTTCTCTGCACTTCAAACCGGGGATGAATCCTTTGTTCGCTGTCTTTTCGCGGGCTTCTGCACAGAAGCCCTCCTTAACGCGCCTGAAAGTCTAAGTAGGCAGCATGTGAGGGAGGGAGGGAGGGATCTTCGGACCCCTGCCATGGGTTCCCTTGGTAACCCAAGTTGCACTCCTGTTTGATTGGCTGAGGGGACTGTCCTTGCCAGGACAGCCACCTTGCTGTGTGATTGACAGCCAGGCTGTATGAATGGGGGAAAACTGCATAAAAAGTAGGTCTCTGGGACTGGAAAGGCAGAGTCGCCACTGGAACGAAAGAACCTACGAGGAGCTGACAGAAGAGGACCCCTACAACGACTGACCTGCCCGGTGAAGCCCTGCTGCAGGTCCGAATCTTCAGAATCGGACGACAGAAGATCCTCCAGGAAACTCTTTCCCTTGAGCTGGTGGGACCAACCAGTTCACTCAAACTGCAAGCCAGGACCCCCTCCTCTGGTCAAATTCGCTGTACAGAGCTACAGTGGGCCGGATAGCCAGGAAGGTTGGACCCTGCTTGGATTTTAAGGAGCGCACCTTTTATTCGTTGTTTTGCTCTGCTGCTGGTTTCTTCGCTGGGTAGTGCAGGACCCTCCAGTCTTCCTACTTCTTGTCAATCTGACAGTCGCTTCAGCAACCGTGAGCCTGCAGGAACTACCAGGAACATCCGCCTCAGCTACAGCTTCCTCTCCGTTTTAAGGTACTGTGCAAATCTGGTTACTCGTTTCGTTCAACCGCAGTGAAAGTGTTTGAAATCTTTCTCCAATCCGAGGGCTTGTCCTTCTCTTTGAACTAACTTTTGTATCAACCAACCTTGTCCGGAAACCGTGCCACGAACTTTACCGCAAACTACCCTGAACTGTGTGATCGTGAGCAACAGCCTTTTGACCCATTGACTTTGGCCCCAAGCCTTTTCAACCTGATTCTATCTCTGTAGTTCCTCTTATTCAATTGCCCCGAGTACCTACCTGTTGGTTTGACCTAATTTCTATTAACTTTGTCTTTCCCTCCCTTTTAAATTGCTGGAGTGCCATTTTGCCCTCACTTCATTTTAAGGGAAGTGGTGTGGTGTAGTAAGAGTGTGATTTTTAACTTACTTATAATAGTGAAATGTTATACAACTGAAGAGTGAAATAAATGTATATTCTTTTACTTTAAAGCCTTGAGTCAGTGTTTGCCTGAATCATAGTAATTGCTGTCCTTTGTGTAACTATCTGATACTGCTCACTTACTCTTGAGATAAGTCTGGCTGCTCTGCTACTGCTACCACTTTAACTGTGTAGTACAGGTTTGTACCAAAGGTGAAATTGTACTGTCACTTGTAGTCTTAATTGTGTGTGATGTTCCCAAAAGGGTACTGCATATAATTGTGCCTAACACTGTGTGCCTGTATCTCTGGTCATTCCTTTGCTTATAACCCAACAACTTTGTTCAAATCTGCTCGTACGTCTGCGTGGAGTCCCCTACACAGCATGTGCTAAAAGAATCATATTCTTGTCCCATACCTCACCCGGTCTCTGTCCGCCACATTTCTTCTATTTGTTGTATATAAGCTGCGGTTCCTCATCTCCCTTCTTTGCACAGGCCATGATGAAATGCATGTTGGGTCTATCGGGGTACATGTTCCACAACACTCTCCACACGTGCGCTCGGCAGTTGTTAAACAGGGCACGATCGTGAGTGGTGTCATTTAACGTTACTCCTGATACCCTGCCTTTTTCCAGATCTCATCCGCTTCTCCCCCCAACAGGGAGGCAAACATACTTTTCATCTCTCCCACAGCTAAGGTGATGCCTGCGGTATGTTTCTCAAGGACGTAAATCCACCTGCCCGCTCCCTCTGTAAAGGTAGGGTAAGGCGTTCATTAAGTTGTGCCAGTCCATGTGAGGCGAGAGCACATACTGCGATCCTCCCAGCCCCTTCTAGAGCAATGGTAACTGTGTTCCCTGCTGGCTGGGTCGGGTGACCCGCACAGGTTTCCTCGTCTTAGCCAGGGCCATCTGACGTGGCAGCAGTTAGAGCCTTCTCCTTTAGGACCTTACTTCCTCCTACTCCTCCGATTCCGGCCCAGTTCCTTTGTCCTCGTCCTGTTCCCTAAAACCCTGTTCTCATCAACATACTGCAATCCGTCGCCTGAACCGCACACACTACCCATGTCGTCTTGGGACGTTTCGTCAATCTCCTACTATCGATCCTAAGGAGAATTTGTCCTGTCCTCCATTCATCAGCACATATAAGCATGCACAGACCCTCCCCTTGTCCCTGGTGCTGGTTTGCCCCCCCCCCCACCTGCTAGTGATGGCTCCCGCTCTGCCTTTTGTATTGTGTCCAGTAACTGCTAGCAAGCCCTGGTCTTCAATTTCATTTCTGCAATTCGTGAATCTTTGGTGACTCCCCGCCCCATATAGCCCCCCCCATGCCCCCTCCCTGATTTACCTCACCTTGCCCTCCCCCCTGCCGTCACCTCTACTTGGGAAGAAATGTGGGGTTGATGTATCCTACAGCTGGTCGCAGGGGGTAGGACCCATATGGGGTGGCGGGATACATGTCTCTGGCAATGGCAGGGCGCTTGCCTCTTTAATCGTGTTAAAGGTCTTTTTTCTTCTACAAACATTTTCCATACATTCAGAATACTTTCAGATTTCTCCATTTTTCCCCCGATCTGTTGATAACAAATAGGTATGGACATGTTCCGATAAACCTTTCATCATGTGCGCCTTCTTCAGGCCATGGTGTAAACATTATCCCCATCGTTCCCTGCGCTCACCCTTTGTGGCACTTCAAAATCTTGTCTTTATACTGCACATGTGCTCCAATGGTGTGTCCATTTTATCACAAAACTCGAGCAAAACACAACCTAATGGCCACACCTTCCACCAAAACATTAAATACTCCCATCTTCAATACTCACAATCGGACATAGTCGTTTACTCACCCGGTTATCCATACCAGACAAAAACAACCTTGTTTGCACAATTACTACAACTTACATGACTCCAAAACACCTTGTTCTACACAATTGCTACCGATACAAAATACAAAACAACCACCTTTATTCAGTAAATAAACAAATCTAAATAATAAAAGACACTACACAATGATGTAGATTCTTCCTCTATCCCCTGCCCTTGAGATGAGGGTACTAAAACCACCCAGAGTTCCCTTGCACCTCGGAACCTAGGGATATCCAGCCCTTTTTATAATAGGACGAGCTTCCCCAAAACTTCAACACATATACAATAACAAAACTTCCAAATAAAAGGGAGAGAGAACACTATATTATCCAACCCTTTCTCTTTACTTACTGGGCAATCTCCCAGACCTCCCGACACTGTGTCCTTTTAACAGACGGCACTGCGCAGCCCAGCACCCTCAATCTGGAATCCAGGCAAGCATTTAGGGAAACAGCGCCTGCCCACCTCTCCGTTGGTGCACATACAAACTGCTCTCTCGAAGGTGAACACCACAGCCTGGGGCATACAGCAGGACCAGAGCGTCTTCGTGGGGCACTGGAGATCAAATCAGGGTCACCAGATGAAACGGAAGGCCCTTAGTAATTTCCAGGAAGCAATGACGAGAAACACTTGTTTATTACAGAGAATTAACAGCCAGGAGAGGTTAGTCGAGTAAGGCCGAAAAGCTGAGAACGCACTACGTCCATATTAGTCAGTAGTATTTAAAGACAAAAACCACAAAATTAGAATATATTAGCACATAGTAGTTACAAATAATGTTGAGTCTATGAGAAACCCAACTGTATTCTCCCATGTACTCCTCAGGATTCTCCATTAAGGTGGCCAGGAAAGGCCATCAATTTTGGATCCTAACCCTGGGGGTGGGCAAGCGAGTGAGGATCACCTGAGCGGAGGGTCACAAGGGATTGAGAGGAGCATACCCAAGGGTGAGACTAGGGGTGTCACGGTATTAGTTTTATGACGGTACAATAACCTTCTTGCCAAATGACGGTATATCATGGTTATCGCGGTATAGCAGGTGGAGTTAACTAATCTTAACCAATATTTTCTAAAAGGTCATACATTGTCAGATTTATCATCACAAACAAAACCAGGCACCCAGGGCCAGAATTGGGCTTTTCAATATACTTTCCACTGAAATGCCACCCCTTGCTTCCACCAAACTCAAACACATGTGTGGAGAGGAGGAGGGGTGGGGGGAGCCCTGCTGCGACTGGCAAAGCAAACTGAATGGCTTTTCTTAAGTGGTCATTTAGGCTTTTAGCCCCCCACTGGCTACTGGTGAACATGTTGCCATTTTGATAACCTGCATGCCACAGATCAATGGAGTCTGATGGTAGTATACGCTTGTGCGCATACACACGAACACGCACTCTCTCTTTACGTTACAGCCTTTAGTTTACTTGCGGGCCAATTGGTGTTCAGTAATCACGGACATGTTACACCTTGGTATGGCAGCAGGGAATACCCACAGAGATGAGTAAATTTCGCAGTGTGACTTATTATATGTAAATTCAATAATGGAACCAGGGAAATCCCCCATTGTCATATGTTTAGAAAACTTTATCCATTATAAATATATAAACCTCAAAGCCGCCAACCCAAAATAAACCCTTTTCCTTCTTGGCACTGTATTTATTCTTCCTATTGCTAACCTATTGATTTTGTGTCAGGCACGTGTGGTTTATGGAATGGCATTTAAAAATTGCTCCAACTGAAACTACTTGGCAGACGGCACATCCAACACTGCAAGACCAAGACTGCACTGCACTTGCTTACTGCAGCCTTTCCAAATCAGATTGAAAAGCACACTTAACGGTATGAACGGTATACCGGTATAAACAATGTGACGGTTATTATTGTTCAATTAAGTGGTTCACGGTATCTTTAACGGTATACCGTAATACCGTTACATCCCTAGGTGAGACATGGTATTCCAAATAATACCCCAACCCACGCTCCCTCAGCCTTAATTGAGTATTTTCAATCTCACCCCATACCCCCCCCTCCCCATTTCCAACAAATAGTGAGACGAGGAGGCAGCAACTAAGATCAGTAAAGATCACCCTTAGAAACATGGGGAAAGTAAGGGTAACCTACTATAGAAAGAACTCAAGTTGTCCCACTAATAGTCAGGCAGGGTCAGGCATTTAAGAATGACCACTCACACGTGACTGTTTTTCAACTATAAAAAGGTGTGGTTTTTCACAAGGAGGGGAGAGAGCTGGGGATGCTATCCAAACTGGAGAAGCCAGGGAGCAGAGAGCAGCAGGAGCTGGAACAAGGAGGAGAACAGCGTTCCGAGACAATGGCCCAGTGTTTGAGGGGCTGCAGCATGGCTAGGGAGCCGTGCCTCCAGCATGCCAGGGTAAGGCAGCAGGTCTCCTGCTGGTGACGTTCAGCGTGATGCTTGTTCCCTTGGGATGCATGCCGGTCTCAAGGATGAGGGGCAGGTGACGAGACCCTGATCTCAACTCCATTTAGCCAGAGGAACCGCGTGTCAACGCGACGCTGCTCGGTGAGCTAAAGTGAGAAACTCAGGAGCGTGCGTTTGACTAGTGGAGCAGGAGAAAGACAATGTTTAAAGCAAGAGGGAACGGCAGTTGAAATAAAGTGTATAAAAGACAGAAAAGCGTTAAGAAGTAAGCAGAATAAACAGAAAAGTAGGAAGTTGCACTAGCGACACAGAAGTAAAGTAAAATGAAAGAAAGACTTTTACAGAGTGCAAAGTGTGCACAGCAAAGAAAGGATAGTGTGTCAAGTGTGCAGGCAGCACAAGAAAGAAACGGACAGGTGCAAAGGTGCACGTAAAGTGGAAAGAAAATGTAAAGTGCGCAAGAGGCACAATAAAAGGCAAAGGAAGGTGCAAGTATGCACAAGGAAGAAGCAAGTGACAGAGTGCACAGTGGAAAATAACACAGAGAAGGGAAGGTGCACAAGTAAGAAGGAAAGAAGAGGGCACAACAGCTACCAGTACTGGGCCTACAATGGGCGTGCACCACATTCCGCTACCTGGGAATTAATATACACCATGACCCTGAGGCATCGCTGCGGAACAACACCCGGCTGGCGCTTAAGCGAATCCAAACCTCCATGACATTCTGGGGGACATTGCCTAGGGGAGGGCAGCATTACTGAAAATGATAGTGCTTCACGCCTATCATTTCACCAATATCCCCCATGACATACCTGAGATTTTGTTTCACCAGCTGAACACAATCATTAGACAATTCTTGTGGGGCGGGGCAGGAACAAGGTGGTCCTGTGTACACTGCAGAGAGACTACAGCCCCGGGTGTGGGGGAGCGGGGGAAGTTTCAGCAGAAATGAAACTACTGCACTTTGAACTATACTACTTTGCAGGTCAACTATAGTTCGTTCACTGGCTAGGGGACAAGCTTTCCCTGGACACTCTGCTTTTGTAGCCCGCCCTTAGCCACCGTTATCTGAAAGAACTACTGTGGGCGGGTAAAACCTTGACTCAGAAACCCGCCTTCCTTGTCACAGTGGGCTTTGCCCTGTGGCCGAGAGCGTGGAAGATTCTAAAAATCCCGGACCCTTTCTCTATACATACTCCCTTGGCAGAACTCATTGATAGCCAAAGGGTACGCTACACACATTTCGCAGGCACTGGGAAACCAAGGGAATTGCACATGTAGGGGATATGCAGGAAGATGGACAGTGGATTGAGTTTCAGAGGCTAATGGGAGACTATGACATACACAGGGGCCAATTCATGCTATACAAAAGGCATGAAAAGAACATTAAATGATGGCCAGGGCTAAGCATGGGAGAGGATACAAATGAAGTGCTGGATACATGGTCCGATGTGGCAGAAGGTGGACACAGTGTCGAGACTGTATGAACGGACCCTGCACAATTATAACACTGGAGCACTGCCCGCCCGCGCCAGTTGGGAAGATGAGCTGGGGAGGGCACTAACCGACACGGAATGGGAAAGGGCACTGCTGCATATCAAAAAGGTTTCCACAAATGCTAGACTTCAAGGAACACGGCGGTACGCAACACAGAGGGCATACCTAACCCTGTACAGACTATCCAAAATGGGAGGCAAACACGATACATACGCTCTGATCATGATCTGTAATGGTGCAATTTTGGGAATGGATCAAGGCCAGAGCAGCCACTCGCGGCCTCCAACTGCATACTTGGCCACCTTAATTCTTCCTGCTGAACTGTTCCTGAGGGGTAGCAAGTAGTCAGTACACTTGGCCAAGATGAAACACCTGATGTGTATCTTGGCAAAACGCAGAATCGCGATGGCCTGGAAATTTATCACAGGCCCGAACATAGAAGCATAGTGGGCAGACTTGCGCAATTGGTCGCTGGCAGATATGGCACACTGCATTACAGAAAGGAGTGCATGAAAGCAGCGTGCAGATTGATGACTGGAATACAGCAATCCAAACAATGCTCCCCCCAGTCCCCTTGCAGAGTCAGACTGGAGCAACCTTAGGAGTAATGGACAAAGCCACGAAATTCACTGGGGCTGTGAGCGGAAGGGTATGGCTCACCCTGGTGTGTTCACAGCTGCAGATTAGCATAAGACGCCTCACCCTAGTCCAGCCCCCCCCCCCAAACGAACTGGGCCCCCAAGATCCTCATGGGACTGTGCACTCAGTTCAAGCGGTGACGACCTGGACTGTGCTCCAAGACGCTGTTTATATTGTCTGGTAACCAGTCCGTTGCATGCATGTGCGTTTTGTTAGCAAGTTGTGAACGAAAGTGTTTTTTTTTTTAATAAGAAAAAAAAAAGGAAGAAGGCAAGAAGTACAAAAAGGAGTGCAGGGAGCACCCGAAGGTGAAAGGTCTAGACAGAGGAGCAAGGAATAAAGAGTGTGGTTACAGATCGGAGTGGTCGCGCCTAGGAGGAGCAAAGAACCAGGTGGTTTTGAAAGTCCGATTGTATCCCACAAGTGAATTGTGCGCGTGCGTGTGTGTGTGTGAAAGAACTATACAGATAAAGAAAAGGCAAACAAAGAGGCCCCTAAGTTTGGTTAAGGGAACCCCGAGAGGCAAAAGCAAAGATGGAGTCTTGTTATTTTGTGGTGTTGAAAGGAATGAAGCTTAGGGAAGGGAACCCTGAGAAGGCTCAAAAGGAACAGTTATATTTCTGTTGTGGTGTTTGGAACCTGGACAAGTTGAAGCTTGGGGAAGGGAACCCCAAGGAACCAAAGACACAAAGTATTTGAGAACATTGCAAGGGTTCTGGGAAGAAGGTTTTACGAACAGCCCCTTTTTGATTGAACTCATTTTTGTGACCTTGACCGAACTACACCTGGTGGAAAGACTTCCTATCACATTTTTGTAAAGAGGGAGGGCAAGCATAGGCCTAGATACAGAGAATTGTTTTGGACTATATCGACGATCTTTCAAAACATCAGTTGAGGGAACTATCCCTTTAGAGTTAGGGCCGGTTAGGCATTACACCAACCCACGTACCTTAGTAAATAAAAGGTTTTGAAATTAACATCCTTTAGTCTGTCTCTCTCTTGATTCCATGCCTGTCTCACACCACATTCCAAGCATTCTATCGGCTTCTACCTAGATAAAACCTAAGTCAGTAGAAATTGCCCTATGCTAATAGGTTGGTACATTTCCCCAATCCCATTGGTTAGTACGAAAACATGCTACATTTTGATGCGCAACCCCCAGAAGGTGACCTAATTATGTACAGTCAGCAAGAAGAGCAAAATCTGCCATCCCCAGCAATAAACTAAATGCAAGGCCATTCTCCTCCGTGAGACCAGATAACTTGTCATCCCGTGTCACACCCTGCACCTGCAGCCATCCCACATTAAAGCATCCCTGTGTAGCCATCACATGCATGTCTGTGTATGCAAGGCCAAAACCTGTGATTTCATTGTGTGCTCACCTCCCTAGGAAGGATCCAATGAGAAAATGCATCAGATGCCCAACTCTTAGAATAAAAGCTAATATTTGTGCTGCCTGGCCACCCTTCCACATGTTCAGCAGGTCAAAGGCTCTTTGTGATGCACTAGAGACAAAAGCTTAATTCAAAATGGCAGCGATACAACTAAAAAGGCTGAAAGTTGAGACCTAATTCTTGATACAATGGTTAATATTTGTGCGGCTAGTTAACTGCCACGTGCTCGACAGTCCATGGCCTTTTTAGAGTGATGCAGAAAGAAGGCCTAATGCAATAAAATGGAAAGACCCAGGCTGCCTGTGCCCTAGTACCAAAACAAAAATAAGTCAAGGATTTGTGTCATAGTTCCTACATTGAGATTACAACAAGACGTGGGAGAGTGACTTGTGAAGAAAAGATAAAACGGCAAAAAAGCTCTAGAAGCAACTCACTACGAACTGATATAAGGGAGACTTGCTAACAGGAAGGTACCCATCAAATTATTTACCTACGAAAATGTTTACTTACATCACACATTTGAGGAAGGGCCTTCCATGCTGTACAGGTTAATAATAGTTTGGGCTGTGGTTCTGCCCATCAGATGACAACTCTTTTGATGGTAAGCAGATTTCCACCATATAAATAACATGGCAGCCCCCACAGAGAGGCAGGCTGGCTGGTTTGCTGAGGCAAGGTGATGCCGAGGTCCTATGGTTCCGAGATCCCGAGAGCAGGGGGTGTTTGCTTTGAACTGCACCTTTAAGTGCTATGGGTCAGCTTGAACTGAATAATGTGCTCCTATTCTGGTCTTTTTGATTGAGGCGATTTTTGCTTTGCATTTTATATACTTAAATTATATATATTGAACTGTTTTAATGATTAAAATGTCTGGTTTAGTTTGGTAACCATAGTGTGACTTTGAATTGAGCAGTATTTTTGCCTTTGCTTATCCTTAGCAGAAGAAACCAGGTTGGACAGGGCTTAGTGGCGCTGTCAGATGAAAGAAATGTGTGTTAAACCCCATGTTGGGTTGGAAAGGGCTTTGTGTATTGATATATGCTTTGAAGCCCATAATTAGAGCTTTGATGAATATTGATTTGATTATAGAAAAGACTCAAACAAATGTAGTTGAATACTATGATTTTAGTGAGAAAACGAGGTTTAAAGATTACATGTTTTATCTAGAGATTGTATTGAGGGGTTTTTGTGTAAATAAAAATGCTTTTTTGCAAGGTTAGTCGTTCTCGGAAGAAGATGAAGCATGGTGTGATCCACTCCTGGATCAAGAGCGTTTTTTGGGAGTCTATCAAAAGATGAGGAATACGTGGGAGGACACAATCCATTAGAAGGTGTTTCCAGTCCAAAATAAAAGTACAATTTCCCATGGTGACTTGCAGCAGTGAAATATTTTTTGCTCTATGCAAATAATTACAGCAGGATTCCTGCGGCAAGCCAAAAACATATGTAATGTTTTTTCAACTAGACGGTTCTCCCACGTATTCCTCATCTTTCATATACAGATATCCTGCTTGCAGCTTCGGAAAACCTTGGACAGCAAATGGCGCCGTGCATCGTCGAGTCGAAGCCCCTCGGCTGCTTTCATCCCCGCTCTCAAGACATGACCATTGGTATAACTAGCACGCACCACACCAGTTGCCTCAGCCGACTTAGGATGCATAACCCTTATAGCCGTTGAATGAGAGGAAGAATCAATTTAATAAAAATTCACCCGCAATTAGCCGGGTAAGCTGGAAGGGCAATGACGAATCCGTGAGAGGAACATCCAGTAGAAAGAACACTACCAAGGGTTAGTAATTTGTTCTTCTAATGGCTGTCCTCCCACAGATGCCTCATCTTTTTTTTTTTTTTAAACTTTTATTTTTGCTGGCAGTGGCAGTTGACATACACACACATCAGATCGAGAGTATGGTCTTTAAACATGACAAAGTACATTACACTGGGATGTTCGCACACAGTAGCATACATTTGCAGATAAAGATCAGTTTAGTGCCATATTGGGGAGCACAATGTACAGAAATGGGGTCTAGGGCGTGCTATCAGCCAAAGAGGTAGCATCAAGAGCGTTGAGATAGCTGTTGAAGGCAGTCCAAATGTTTTTGGGCCGGGACCGGCCTGGGAGGGTAATAATGTAGTCCTCCTCGCAGTCTCGGGACCAGGTCACCAAGTTAAGCCATTTCTGGAAAGTGGGGGGTGCCGAGCGGTTCCAGTTTTGAAGAATACATTTTTTAGCAATTGCACAGCATACATTTAATAGCCTGGCCTCTCCTCTGGCGCCCTCAGCATCCCACTGACCAAACAACACCCCCATCGGGTCAGGCTCAAGCACCGCATCACAAAGTGCGGACATGGTCTTAAGAATCTCATCCCAGAATGGGGCCAGGTTGGGGCAATCCCAGAACATGTGGAGATGACCGGCATCTTCCGCCCCACAACGGGGGCAGAGTCGCTTGTCGGAGTGGGCGAATTTGGAGAGTCTGCGTGGCGTATGGTATAGCCTATTCAGCAGCTTGTACTGCATGGTGCGATGTCGAAAATTAAGGGAGACCCTACTGGTGTGGGAGCACATTTTACCCCACAGCTGCTCTGAAATAACAATCCCCAGTTCAGAGGCCCAGTCCTCCCTCGCCCTGGGGGGTGGTGTTGCTGAAGCAGTGAGCAGGAGTTTGTACAATGATGAGACCACTCCCCGCGCCCCCCCGGATTTGGCAATGTAGGAGATGGCAGGGTGGTCTGGGGGTTCGCTGGGGAAAGTGGGCCAGGCCGCCCGGAACGCCGCGCGGAGACGGTAATACTGAAGTAGCTCGAGTGGCGAGCCCGAGTGGGCTGGTTTCCACGTCTGTGGCGTTATGAATACCCCATCCGGGTAAAAGTCTGTAAGGGCCAGATAGCCCAAGTCCCGCCAGTGCCGTGCCAGGGCTGAGTCATTCGTGGGCTCCAAACTGGGGACCCGCCATGCGGGGAGCCATTTGTAGTAAGGGTGAGTCTCGGGGGCAGCAGCGAATATCTGCCTCCAGGCAAACACGGTGGTCTGGACGGGGTCTACGGGAGAGTCAGGTTCATATTTCGGGTGTAGAAGTAAGGACATAATGTTAGCACCGGAGGCGGCAATGATTTCAAGCCTGACATGCGGGCGGGGAGGAGGACCAGGATACCAGTATGTGGCAAATTGTGCCTGCGCCGCAGTCCAATAGCTCATCAAGTCAGGGGCCGTGAACCCGCCCCTATCATAGGGAAGGGACATAGCACCCCACTTTTTCCGCACCGCGCCGGAATGCCACAAGAATTGGGCACACAGCTTGTGCAGATCAGTGAAGAAACTATTTCCAGGCCAGATGGGAACATTTGTAAACGTGTACAGGAACTTAGGGAGCAGTATCATCTTGACCAGCGACAGCCGCCCGGCTAATAAGGGAAGAGAGCGCCAGCGCTCTAGTTTGGTTTCAGCCAGTGCAGCCAATGTCACATAGTTGTCAGCCAGAAGGGTCTCCCTGGCCAGGGACACATGAACCCCCAGATATTTGATCCCATTGGGAGACCACCTGAGCGGGTATTCAGTGGCCGGGTGGAGTGTGGAGTGTGTGAGGGGGAAAAGTTCGGACTTTGTGTAATTTATAGCGAAGCCTGAAAAAGTCCCGATGCGGGTGATGTCCCGGAGGAGAGGGTCGAGGTAGAGATCTGGGTCCCTGACGAACAGAAGGACATCGTCCGCGTATAGGGAGACCACCTCGGAGGTGCCCCGGAGAGGTATTCCCCCGCGCACGTGTCGTTCCCTGATAAAGTCCGCCATAGGCTCGATGGCAAGGGCGAACAGAATTGGGGAGAATGGGCATCCCTGGCGGGTACCCCGGAAGAGTGGAAACAGTGTAGAAGTTTGAGAGTTGACGCGGACCCTGGCAACCGGGGAGGTGTATAATAATCTGATGTAGGAGATCATTCCAGGACCGACGCCCATGGTTTCCAGAACCAGCCACATGTATCTCCAGGAAACCATGTCAAAAGCCTTCTGGGCATCCAATGTCACCGCAACCGCACTCACGCTCTGGTCTATGCGGGCCATTACGTTGAACAGCCGTCTAATATTGTGTGATGTGGATCTGCCAGGGACAAAACCGGACTGGTCCTCATGAACCATATAAGGCATGACCGGGAGAAAGCGATTGGCAATCACCTTGGCGAAGATCTTCGTATCTAGGTTCATGAGTGAGAGGGGGCGATACGAACCACATTCATCGGGCGGCTTGCCAGGCTTAAGGAGAACCGTGATAACGGCTTCACGTAGGGATGGGGGAAGAGAGCCCAGGCGCAGGGATTCATTCCAGACCTCAAGCAATTCGGGGCCCAATATGGCCACGTGCTCCTGAAAGAATTCGGCCGTAAACCCGTCGGGGCCCGGTGCTTTACCCTTCGGAAGGCTGGAAATGGCCTCCACTATTTCGTCCAGGGTGAAAGGGGAATCTAGCTGTTCCCTTGTAGCATGGGAGACGACAGTGGTGGGGATCTGGGCAAGGAGCTCGCGCATCAGCGATTCGCTATGTTCGGGTGGCTGCGAGTACAGTTCGGAGTAAAAGTCTGTGAAGGTCTCTAAAATATGTTGGTCCAACCACTGGGTCGACCCATCGCTACCTTTGACGCAGGTGATTTGGGCTGGCCCCCACTCCCCTCTGGCCAGGGCGGCCAGAGTTTTACCGGGTCTGTCCCCCTCACCGTATTTCTGCGCCGCCTGAGGTCGGCTAAAATACTGCACCTCCCTGCCGGCCTGCTCGTTGAACAGCTTCAGTTCCTCACTTATCTGGGAGAGGATGACAGGGTCAACAGAGGTGGGGTGGGCCCGCTCAAGATCTCGCAATTTGGCTTCAGATCGCGACAGGGAGGCCCTAATGGACTTGAGAACCCCGGATTCCCTAGAGATGGCTGCCCCCCGAATGAAAACCTTGAAGGCGTCCCAACGGACCCCCCGGGTGGTGTCCTGTGGCGAGTTGAATTCAAAGTAGGACCGAATATCCGACAGAATGTCTGCCTTGAAAACGATGTCTTGCAGGGCGGCCGATTTAAAGCGCCAAGTATTCATGGTGGGGGCTTGGAAGCCCATGTTAATGATCAGTACGACCGGTGAATGATCAGACAGAGTTCGCGCAAGTATACGAATATCTGAAACCCCACCAATGAGTTGGGCCGACAGTAGGATCAGATCAATTCTAGAAGAGCTGTCATGTACCGATGAATAATACGTGTATTCTCGTGCTAACGGATGGAGAGCTCTCCAACTGTCCAGGATATCCAGTGACTTGCAGTGTGTCAAGAGCCTGCGCGCTGCGCTCGCTAAGGGTCTGGGGGCAGAGCCAGTCCTGTCCACGGCAGGGTCTAAGATAAAATTCATGTCCCCACCCCAGATGATCTGTACACCCACGTATCTCAGGAGTATGGACACCACCTGATCAATAAACTCAGGGGAGTCTACATTGGGGCCATAAGTGTTAACGAGTAGGTAATCTCTGTCAGCGATGGCGCAATGGAGGATGACGTACCTCCCCCCCGGGTCAATATAGCTTCTGTGGAGAGAGAATTTAAGGGACTTATGAATTAGTGTCAGCACTCCACGGGCCCTTGTTGAGTAGGTCGTGAAGTACCTGAGGGGACCCCATGTGGGCGCAATGCTTCTGGCCAACGGGCCAGTGGAGTGTGTTTCCTGCAGGAGTAACACCTTGCAGTGGTGCCTATTAGCGTAAGCCATGATCCTGCGACCCTTGGTGTAATTGCTGAGGCCCCGGACATTCCATGTCATTATCGTCACAGCCATACTAGTATCCCAATCAATAGCATCCCATTGCGGAGAAACCAGTGATAGTGATCCAACGTCAGCGGACGCCAGATCCCACCCCCCCCAGCACCGGCCCCCAGTGCAATGGTCACCGGATCTCCCAGTGACAGAGTGCCCATGACCGAAGCGGACAGATATATCTCATTGAGCTTAGTGAACATCCCACCACAGATGCTGAAATGCAGAAACAGAATGATGTACAATTAGAGCATTGCGATCCGGTGCGCAACCTGCTGTCAGTCCGCCACTGCCATTTTCGAAAACATGTCCC
The DNA here is from genome assembly GCF_040938575.1 of Ambystoma mexicanum. Classification (NCBI taxonomy): domain Eukaryota; kingdom Metazoa; phylum Chordata; class Amphibia; order Caudata; family Ambystomatidae; genus Ambystoma; species Ambystoma mexicanum. The sequence goes on from NC_090924.1 coordinate 656,311,689, forward strand.
CAATCCCCATCCCACCCGCGTCCCACCCTCACTGCCCACCCCCAACTTGCAGTGTGAAACCCCCACCCCTCCCCGCAGGTATCTCCAGCTAACCCGACACTCCCCAGAGCATGGAGGTCGGGGGGCGACATCCAACAGGGATGACACCCTACCCATGCCCAACAGGGGCACCAAAGCAGCGGGAACCAAAAAAACAAGAACATTGCAAATGCAGCGAGGTGTGCTGTGGCCGTGTGGGCGGCTTTAAGGACAAATATGCATGACAGCAACGCCGTCTGTGACAGGTTCTGCAGTATCCGGATCAGAAGACAGGCCATCGTAGCCAGCCGAGCACTTCGCCCGGCTAGGCACACAGGGGGCCTGAGACCATAGGACTGTTGTGAGTTGTTACAATGACCACGTTCCAATTGACGAGTACCACGGACAAGATAGAGCAGGCCAGTTAGTGTGTGGCATCGACTCAGACATCCTCAGCCTGAGCACCCGCCGGGCTGGGAAGTGGTAGGTGCGCCTCGATGAATTTCACCGCCTCCTCTGGTACAGTGAAAAAGTACAATTTCCCATTGTGTGTGATTTTGAGACGGGCTGGAAACAGGATAGCGTAGGGGACATTCCGTTCTCTGAGTAGTTTCTTGACTCCAATAAAGTGACGCCTCTCTTGCTGGACCGCTACAGAGAAGTCCGGGAAGATTCTCACTGTGTGAGACTCAAATCGCAGGTCTCCCTTCTCTCGGGCCAGGCGGAGGATAAGATCTCTGTCTCTGTAATTGAGAATCCTGGCTATGATGGGTCTGGGAATGTCCCCTGGCTTGGGTCTGGGTGACAGAGCCCGATGAGCGCGCTCGACGGTGAAGTATGGGGACATGGCGGGGTCACCCAGGAGGGACCTCAACAATGATTCGACCGCGTCTTCCATGCGACCCTTTAAAGCGTTTTCTGGCACTCCGATAATACGCAGATTGTTCCTGCGGGAGCGCGACTCGAGATCCTCACACTTTGCTTTCACATTCCGCATATCTTGGGACAGTGATGCCACAGTATCTTGTAGCGCATGTATAGCATCTTCATTAGTTGATATACGGTTTTCGGCGTCCGTGATCCTGGTCCCCGCCTGATCCACCCGTGTCTTTAGAGAGGCAACATTGGCATTGATATCATCAAGCTTCTCGTGAAAGGAAGCAAAGTTTTTGGCCATAGCTTCCATGATCGTGGTCAGGTCAGGGGCCGCAGGAGAGGGGCAAACGTTGTTCTCCAGCTCCTCAGTAATAGGTAAGGCCCGGTCAGCCTCCTCCCTCTGGACAGCCCTTGCGAATCTATCCATGGCACCCCCCTTGGAGGATCCCTTGGTCTTGCTAGGCATCGTGGGTTGATGCGCGAGGGTGGAGTAAGCGGTGGTCCCAATGTCAGAGAGAGGAGTGCGGGGGAAATACCAGGGGGGAGAACCCCAGCCGTGGGGGCCTCTCGGGTGAAGGAGAACAGGGCCCAGCGGGGCTGACCGGGGTGTGCTGGTGTTGGGCGGTACCCCGGGCCCACAGTGTGGAGAAGACCGGCCGCAAAGGCAGGCGACCCGGGAAGCGAATCCGGGGGGGGGGGGCGCCACCAGGCCAGTCCCAAGCAGATTGTGCCAGCGGGCCCCCCAGAGGGCCGCAGTCCGCCCGGGGGGCCGGGCGAGGATGTAGGGATCACTGGCAGCCGCTCCTTACCCTCCGGGGGCGCACCCCCCCGATCTCCCAACAAGGGACCACAGCCAAGGCACTCACACGGCCGGCGGAGGGCCGGGACGCATCCGCGTCGTCACCAGCCACGGTCGCTCCTGAGGGTGTCAGGCCCAGGCCCAGGACGCCCGGGGGCCGCCGCGTCTCCGATCGGGCCGCAGTCCGCCCGATCGAGCGCCCAGGAGAGGTGCAGGGCCCTGAAAAGGGGGAAGGCCTCGGGCCAACGTCGCGCCCACTACGTGGGAGAGAGCCAGTCTTGTGCGGGGGCCTGGTGGCCTCGGTGTGCTGACGAATCCCCCAGCGGGCCGCAGTCCGCCCGGGGGGGGGCGGGCGGGGATGTAGGGCCAACCGGTAGCCGCCCCTCACCCTCCGGGGGCGCACCCCAGTAAGGGACCACAGCCGAAGTCCTCACACGGCCTGCGGAGGGCCGGGACGCGTCCGCGCCGCTGCCAGGCACGGGCCCCCAGTCAGGCCGCTCCCGGGGGGTATCAGACCCAGGACACCCGGAGGCCGCCGCGATTCGGATCGGGCCGCAGTCCGCCCGATCGAGCGCACAGGAGAGGTGCCAGGCCCCGAGAAGGGGGGGGGGCCTCGGGCCGGCGCCGCGCACACCGCGGAGGAGAGAGCCGGAGTCAGGCCGCCCCGTCCAGGACCCCGAATTAGGTCGCCCGGGGTCGCAGAGGAGCCGGAATTTCGCTCGGCAGAGGCGCTGAGGTGTGGGGCAAAGGTGATGCCGAGATGAGCATGTAACGCACAGTGTGGCCGCAGATATACACGGATATCGCCCAGTCCCACACGGAGCTCAGGAACTAGGCAGCCATCTTGGGCTGCTCCACAGCGCCACCCCACAGATGCCTCATCTTTGATATACTCCAATAGCAGTTTTGTAAATTGAAGTGGGACCAGTGAATTTTGCTCTACAGATTTAAACTGTAAAACAGCTTTCCCAAACCTTGCATCCTGATCCGACAAAATCTAGGCAGTAGTGTTTTTGAGAAAGTATGCATCAAAGACCAGGTTGCAGCAATACACATGTTCTACACTGGTACACCCCTTTGCAGAGCTGAAGTAGTTGGCCCTTAAATTTTCAGGGACATCAAAGAAATACTCAGAATGATCCATCATGGTCTGCTTAGTCGCAGCCTGACCCAATCGGTGTCCTGTATAACCAACAAAGAGTTCGTAATCTTGTCCAACCTTTGCCTGCCTGGTAAAGTAAAAGCTTAAAGCCCTTTTTGGCTGCAGTCTATGTAGCCTCTCCTTTTCCTTGGAAGGAAAAGGTGGTGGTTAAAAAGCTGGCAAGGTAGGGATTCGTGTCAGATGGAATTCAGACACCATTGTGGGAAGAAATGAGGGAAAACCCTCACAACAACCTTCTCTCTGGAAAATGTGGTCAAAGGGAGGTTTACATGATAAAGCTCGTAGTTCACTCACTCTGCGAGCAGACGCAATACCTACCACAATAATTGTCTTTACAGTCAACAATCTGAGTGGACAGGATTGGAGAGCCTCGAATTGAGTGCCCATTAAAAATGTTAAAACCGAATTTAGATCCCAAGCTGGGACTATAAAAGGGACTGGTGTAAAATATTAGTTAGTCCCTTAAGAAACTGTATAACAATAGGCATCTTTCACCAAGAGCCTTGCTCTGGTGTGCGTTTGAAGATAGATAACGCAACCAGATACCCCTTTGCAGTGGACCCAGAAGAATCAGAGATGATCGCCCAGGAAACCTGGCCTAGGACCCTTCTCATGTGGCAAGGGAAAAGCTGATGCTTTCTGATTCGGACCGTGGGGATTGAGTTCAGCGCAAGGATCACATTGGGAGGTGTATAGGCGGGGGGGGGGGGGTCATAATGGGGTTGAGAACAGGTCGTGAAGAATGGGAAGCCCCCCCCTTGTATAACTTCCCATAACTTCCCCCAATACCCCAACCTTCGAATGGCCTATTGCAAGGTCAAAACGGTTAAGAAAGCTGAATTTGACTTTGTGGACTTCAAATCCCAGAATTCCCAAAATACTGGGAAAAGAAGCGGACTACAGAGGCACAGGACTGCAAGCTGCAGTCAATTAGGAATGATGACCCACACCGGAGTGAGACTTGGAGGCATAAAAAAACACTCAGGTGCAGACCATAGAGAAGGTTAAGCAGAGCAGTAGTAGAAGCTGGGGCCGTTTTTTCTACCTCCACGTGTCAGCAGAGGGAGGCCTCAGATGTGACCCGAGACGCTGGGACCACAGAGGCATGTGGAGTAGATGCTAGTCCTGGGAGGGTCTCCTGGACAGGAGTTTTCAGCTGCAGAGGTCTGAAATTATGTTTTGTTCCCACCGTCAGGCCAGCACCGGGAGCAGGCAAGCTCCGATCGCTGACGGAGCCAGGAGAGCTCAAATATTGGCAGACACAGGAATTCATAAGGAAGAGGCTGATCGGCTGTGTAGGGAAACTAAAGCAGAAGAACCAGAGGCAGCGAGGCGAACGGACGCGCATGCCAGACCCAGTGAGTTCACCGTTACATTGTGACCCCGGCGCACTCCGTAACCGCCCGCCTGCCAAAAGCAGGAATCTAAAACTGTAGCACGATCAACAGTAACAAAGTACTCCTCAAGGGAAGGAATAATTTTGAATACCAAACTAATGCGAAGCAGGTTAATTCATTTGTTGTAAACCAAGCGGATTTAAAGAGATGCAGAAGGTGGAATAAAAACGTTATACTCCTATCAGAAAAGTGTGATTGTGTCAATGGGCGGCATAATAAAGAGCCAGCAACAAGAAAGGCCCATAGTCCTAGGAAGAGACAAACCATCATTGCCAAAGCCAAAAGAGAAACGTAACCAGGCAATCGAGAAAGAATCTGAATTGGCCAAGCCAGAAGAAGGCAGTTGAGAATCTAAATGTTGTTAAAAACTATTGCCCATATGGAAAAGAGGTCTTAAGAGAAAATGGCTTAAACCAATATTGCCAAAGCTAAAGACGTGTGAAGTGAAACAAAATTCTTAGCAGTTGGTTAATGCTAAAGTGGAAAAATAAAAGTGGCAAGAAGGCTGCCCTTCTGAAGGAACAGGTTCCGAGGGAGTGGAGCATAATTTACAGAAAGTGTGGACACTACACAGGTGTGACAAACCACATCAGTGTGGTTCTTGATGTTGTGGAGCAAAAGACATTCCTAACCTGAGTTGGATCGTTACCACAGGTAGTAGTTTACACTGGCCTGGCAGGAGAGTACATCAGAGCAGAGAACTTTAGAGATTTAATCACCCCTAAAACATATCTTAAAGAAATTAGCGGAAGCAGACGGGAAGAATTGGGACATCATGATAGCCTGGATTCTATTTGCTATTCGGAAAACTCCTCAATCATTAACTGGAGTTCTCCTCCCCCACCCCCCTCTGAATTAATATATAGGAGAGCGCCCAGAGATGCATTAGATATGCTACAAGAGACCTGGGAAAAAAAGGAGAGCTAGTATTCCATTATCCCAAACTGCCCAAAGATTGAAAGAACATATGAAGGTAGTATGAAGCATAGTACAGACCAATATCGCCCGTGCGCAGGGACATTAAAAAGAAGGTATAACAAGAAGGTTGTGATGAGATCTTTCTCAGCAGGACAGAAGGTTTTGGTTCCAAGTCTATCCTCAGAAAATAAGATGCTTTCTAGGTGGCATGCACCCTATGAAATTCTAGAACAAATGGGACCTTTTAATCAAAGTGACACAAAAATCAAAGCTCATATACACCATATCAATTTACTCAAAGAATGGAAGAACCATCAGAAAAGAAATCAGTCAAATTAACAAGCTTATTGTCTGAAGAAAGTGATGCCAACCAGTAATATCTATTGATTTGTCTCAATATCATAAACAAGAATTATTAGATCTATTAGTGCAATTCCCCGATGCATTTAAAACGGAACCAGGAAGAGTGAAAGGAGCATACCATTATATACGCACTCCCCCTGGGCAAGTAGTTCACCAGAAACCGTATTAAATACCTGAAAGCAGAAAACAAATTATCCAGGATGAGATAAAGGCCATGATAAAAGCAGACATTATTGAACCATCAAATCCCTGGTCCTCTCCTACTGTATTAGTGGCAAACCAGACACTTCCTGGAGATATTGCATAGATTTTCAGGAAAGTCATGAGGTTTCACAGTTTAACAGCTACCCCATACCCAGGTTAGAGGGCTTACCACATGGACAAGAGGTCTCAAGAGAAAATGGCTTAAACCCACATTGCCAAAGATAAAGAAGTGTGGAAGTGAAACAGAATTCTTATCAGCAGTTGGTTAATGCTAAGGGGGAAAAACAAGAGTGGCAAGAAGGCTGCCCTTCTGAAGGAAGAGGTTCAGAGGGAGTGGAATATAACTTACACTGGCAACTACACAGGTGTGACAAACTGCATCTGTGCGGTTCCGATTTCCCTTGAAAAGTTTCTTAATGTTAATGTTGTGAAGCAAAAGACATTGCTAACCTGTTTCAGTTTGACCTTTACCACAGAAGTCTTGCAAGTAGTAGTTTACTCTGGCCTGGCAGGAGAGTACACCAGGTCAGAGAACTTTGTCTTAATAGGCCTGGCAGGTGAGTGGGCCAGGTCGAAGTCATTAAAGTACTGTGGTTAAATATCATGAAGAAGTTGTTGAAGAACCACTAAGGTGTTTTTGTGCATTAATCCACAATCATCTTGACAGATTTATATTATTGAAGCAAGTGTTGTATGAATTGCTGCAGAAATATTTAATATTGCCAAGCAAATGGTTTTGTGAACTGGTGCAGACATATCCTGACAAAGACCTGGTTGTTGAAACCAAAGAACAAATTGGAACTTTGTGTTATCAAGTTTTGTTGAGACAGGATTTCCTTAACCTTTTTGAAACTGTTTAACAAATTCCTGTTTGAATTTGGGGAAGGAGAATTCACCCAGATTAGGAGAAACAGTTATGTTTTGAATTTAACTGTTATATTCCTTGATATTGAACCGCCATATATTGCCTTGTTAAATTGGTGTACGTTTTAAGTGTGAGGGACAGAATCCATTTGTTAGAGTGTTTGCTTTAGTTTATTTTAGGCAGGGAAATCCTCGTCAGGGTAGGGATAGTGAGGAGTTTATCCAACCTTTTGAGTTAATAAAATGGCATCGCTTGAAAAACATACACAAAGTTGTCTGCCTCGCATTTCTAACCCATCACAACACCTGCATCCCTTGACGTGGCAGTTGTACTATAGGAGTATCGCAAGCAAAAGAACCAATATCTTTCGCTCTACAGCAGCTGAAAAACATTCCAATGGCAGCGGTATAGTGCTTTGGTTGCAGGTCTTCAAGCAGAAAGCAACACCTCCATAAACGTCTTCTGGAAGGTCCCAATCTTTAGATCTTAACCTCTCAGAAGCCAGGCGTGATGGTTCAGAGTTCCGATTTCTGGGTGTAGACGACAGCCTCCCCCTTGTGAGAGTAGTTCTGCTATCTGGGGATGACGGAATGGAGGGTAGATGGACATGTCCAGTAGTTTGAGTACCACGGTCTCCTGGCCCAATACGGAGCAATTAGGATCATGGACTTCCCAACTTCCACAACCTCTTGATGACAGGAGGAACGAAGGGGAATGGGGGAAAATGCGTTTATGAGTGGAACATTCCAGTCCACTACAAACACGTCCACCCTAGCTCTTCTCTGAGATCCACTTGAGGGGTTCCCCAAAGGGTGAAGATCTCTAGGCCTTCCTGAGATAACTCCCATTCATGAAAGATTGTGCTCTGCCTGCTCAGGCGTCCACCGTTGTATTCTCTTGTCCAGCAAGATAAACAGCTGACAAAGTTTCCGTGTTGGGGCCCGAAAACCAGAGCTGAATTGCCTCCCTGCAATGCAGCAGTGACCCTATACTTCTTGTTGAGTTAGTGCATGGTGTGATGAATCTGACGTCATCACACTTTCCCGGAGGTAGCCTCTCCTCATGTGGCCAGGGGACAGCAGCCACTACCTGGCACTGACCCAGGGGGTGAGGGTGGCTATACTAAGGAGGACCGCATGGGGCTGGGAGTGGGCGGGGGGGGCAACCCTCATGGGGGAAGTTTAGCATCATCGTACGAGACCTGGTATGCCATTTTCCTTTCAGGGATATTCCCTCCCTTCCTCATGCGTTGATGGGATATTGTAACAATCTCCCTCAAAGCCAATATTCCTCAATACCACATGGATGACTACTCCTAAAAAGAACCAATACCAGCTGCATCAATATCGCATAGAGAACAACATGACAAAAACCCAGACGAGGAAGATGACTAGAGCGATACAGATCACCGGTGCTGAGAATCTGGAGACGTGCTCCAGTGGTTGTAGGTGTCTAACAAGCACCGAGACAATTAAAAGGATTACAGCTGGAGAATGGAGAGAGAGAGTCACAACTCCGACTCAGCGATCCTTGAGGAAGCAGACAGTCACGCAGAAGGAGGCGGCTTGAGGAGACTGCGGTCGAGGAAATACTGCTGGGAGAAGTCCTGTTCAAGTGTTGGAAGCAAGGGAAGAGGAGAAGCCCCTCTTGACATCACAGGAACCGTAGAGCAGGAGAAACACCAGCCACCCGTGACGATCAGAGAGGAAGCAGCGAACACCATGAGGAGGTCTGGAGCAGCTGAACAAAGCCAGTGAGCCCATAGCAGGGAGCTGGGACACTGGAGCGCTTCGCTCAGAGCATGCCGCGTAGGAAAGCAAAGCACTAAGAAAAGTGGAAGCAAACCCACAACAAGAATTTGAGATGCTGGGGTGAAGGTGTAGAACTGATAAATGTGAGACCGGGTCAGGAACCGAATATCTGGGGAAAAGAGAAACCAATTGGAAAAGTGAAGTAATGAGAAAAGGACTACGAAGCTGGAACCCACACCCAAATGTGAAAGTTGTATTGCAAGAGAAAGCCCTGGCAGGAGACTATAGCAAGTGTGCTGCAAGTCTGGTACCTGCACCAAAGTTGTAACATTATGAAAAAGGGAATTACGAGCAGACAAGTGCCCTTGAGATTCTGAATTGTTTTGAACTGTTGGTGTTGTGGAAAGAAACCTGGTAGCGGTGGTAGCGATGGCTGAGCAGCCAGATTTCTCTCAAGAGCAAGTGAGCAGTATCAATATTTACACAAAGGACAGCAATTACTATGATTCAAACAAACAATGACCAAGGTTTCTGAGTAAAAGAATATACATTAAGTCATCCCCTGGAACTGTGAACATTATCCATTTGGAACCTTTTTGTTGGCGTTTATCTTTTTCCTTTGATCCTGAACATTTGCGCACTTTCAAGACCAGAGACAATACCCTTGACACCTTATATTTACTTTTAGAGTGCAAAATATAGGATAAGATTTCGGACACATGGGCATTTTTCTTTGGGCATCTTGCTGAAATGACAGACCCTTAGTTTTGGTTGAGGTAGGGAAGAGATAGTGAGGCATTTCCAACCCTTTTGTTATTTCAATAAATGTTTCAAGCTTTCACTACGAGTTCTCTGTGAGGAACCAGGAATGAGGCGCGGATACAATGACCACTGTGTCATCGGTCATTATCATGAAGTTCTTCCCCTGTATGGAAGGCAAAAAGGCCATCAGTGCTAGTCTGACCACCCTCAGCTTTAATAGATTTATGTTTAGTTTGGATTCCGAAGGTGACCAAAGACCACTGATCATTACATTGTTTATGTGGGCTCCCCATTCCGTGAGGGAAGAATCTATGACTGCTGCCATCTCCGGCCAGGGTTGCCAAAAAGGTTCCCTTATCACATTCTCTTTGCAAAACCACACAGGAGATCCTGCGCCACGTTCTTCAGGATCTGAAGGTGGTCTGTCAGTCTGCCTGAGAATTGTAACCATTGGGATATGAGGGCCCATTGGAGAGACCTCATCCTTAGGCAGGCTTCCAGCACCAGGAAAACGCAGGCTGCCTTAGGACCAGCAACCTCAGGAAAATCGAAAGCTGGAAGATGTTGGTCATTTTGAAATGTTTCCACCATCTGCAATAGGTGTTGAGCTCTCAATTTAAGAGGCAAAACCTTCCCAGAGGAAGAATCCAGGACTGCTCCAATTAATCGCAGATTTGGGGAAGGTGTCACTTAGGACTTATTGAAGTGGACGGAGAAGCCCAGTTTGTGTAAAGAGCGGCAAGTGCAGCTGTGATGTTCCCGAACCTGTTCAGGAGAACGGCCTCTGATCAGCCAATACTTTGGGTAGGTGTGGATCCCTCTCCTCCTTAGATCCACTGCCACCACCGCTATCAACTTGGTGAAGACCCTTGGGCAGAAGTCAGCCCAAAAGGCAGTACTTGAAACTGAATGCGAGAGATGCCAATGGCAAATCTCAGGCACTTTCTGTGCTTGAGATGTATCGGCACATGATATTAAGCATCCTGAAGATCGTGTGACACCATCCAATCCTGGAGCTGCAGGCCTGGAGGATCTGCAAAAGAGTTTATCATCTTGAATCTACCCTTCCTGAGGAACTTGTTGAAGAGTCTCAGGTCCAAGATTAGTTGCAGTCCTCCATCCTTCTTGGGCACCACAAAATAGGTAGAGTACCAACCTTGGTATTGCTCCGCTACAGGCACCCCTTTGATGGCACCTTTCTTCAGCAGGGAGAGAATCGCCAATGGTCTGACCAGCTCCTGAGTGGTAGCTGGTTTTTGACAATTGTCAAGGATGTTATTCTTCAGGTTCCTTAAGAGTTCCTTTGTCCAGGATATCAATAAGATCCTCCTATTCTGTATATTTGGCAGGATGGCCACAACCCAAGTACTCAATTACCTTATTCATCAAAGACCTATATGCTCCACTCAGGTGGCAAGCAGGGTGTGTAGTAGTAAATTCTATTTCTGATGAAGTGTCGAGTCCACCGTCATCTTCCAAGCATGCAGTTACATTCTGCAGTCTGGGGTCCTCAGAAATGAGTTCCTGCGGGACATTGGGCGTGCCGAAGGGTCGAAATCCAAAGGGTGGATCATCTGCATCTTCTTCCTCCTCAAAAATGGATACCATTTTTTCGACAGAGGTTTAAAAATAGTCGATGGGTCGGCGATCATTGATGGCTTCGACATCGAAAGGCTCAGTATGGAGTGCTTCCATAAGGAAGAAGAGTAAGCCAGTGGCTTTGATGTTTCTCATGACGACGCTTTCGCCACCACTCGAGAAACCTTCTCCGGGTGTCAACCTGGGATCTCAGGCACGCAAGACGTAGCCTTCAATTACTTTTGGCCTTACAAGGTGTGATGGGGTCAGTTGCCTTTTTTTGGCTCTTTTGAGGGACCGGAAGGTGCTGCCTTCGAAACACCTCCATCATTTGAATACGGAATTCTTCGCAATCTACTTTAAAAGCAAACTTATGTGGGAAACATACCTTCTTTCTGTCGGCGATGAATCAGAGTATGATGAGCAACAGCGATCAAGGGTGCCACGAGTCACTGCTGGACCGCGAGTGTTTAGAGTATTTGGAGCACATTTTTTGATTGCCGAGGCGACTTATTGTCGGGCGACCTCTTCGGAGTAGTGGATGTAGGAGATCTAGATGCCGACAGACCTAAGGTGATCTTAGCCTTCCGCTCCTTCATGGCCTTGCTGGTCATGGACTGGCAAGACCCAAAATCTACCTTCTTCTCCTCCCCAGGGCACTAGAGTCATATTCTGTGTGGATCTGTGATCAACATCTTCGACTCCACACCTCTTGAAACCGGTCTTCGGAGTAGACATACTTGAAGATTTCATAAACTACGCAACAGAAATTTGCTGAGGCGAATCGAACAGTTCGAAGCGTGCTGTGCATGCAGGAAAGCAGAACTGAGGGAACGGGTGTGGGGCGTGCTATTTATACCAATGGCATGCCCAAGTGCGGGGATGCAAGCTGATGAGGGGCTTTGACTTGACAACGGACAGCGCCCTCTGTGGACGAAAACGTTTTCTGAAGCTGCAAGCAGGGTATCGGTATAGCAAAGAGGAATCCATGGGAGGACACAATCCACTAGAAATTGTATTTACAGACATCACGGTTAACATCCCAGATTCATGGGTAAGTGTCAAGCAGTACTGAGCACAGCGCGTACCTGAGCATGAAGACCGTTGAGCAGGGGTTGCCACTTTGCCCGAGATGTTGGTGTTAAGCAGTATTATATGCAGTACCCTTGGGAACGTCACGCACAATTAAGACTACAAGTGACAGTACAAATTCACCTTTGGTACAAGCCTGTACTACACAGTAAAAGTGGTAGCAAGTGAGCAGTAGCAATAGTTAAACAAAGGACAGCAATTACTATGATTCAAACAAACACTGACTCAAGGTTTCTGAGTAAAAGAATATACATTTATTTACACATCAGTTGTATAACATTTCACTAAAGTAAAGCAGTTCACAAAGAATCACTCTTAATATACCACACCACTCCCAAGTTAAGCTCACAAAATAAATGGGAGCAAAATGGCACTCTAGGAATTAAACAGGGAGGAAAAGACAAAGTTAGACAGAGGTTTCACACACCTTCACCGCGGCTGGACGAAACGAACAACAGATTTGCACAGTACCTGGAGAAGAAGCTGTAGCTGAGGAGGACGTTCCTGGCAGTTCCAGCAGGCTCACGGTTCCTGAAGCGACTGTCAGACTGACATGATGTAGGAAGACTGGAGGGTCCTGCACTGCCCAGGGAAGAAACAAGCAGCAGAGCAAAGCAACAAATAAAAGGTGCGCTCCTTAAAACCCAAGCACGGTCGACCTTAATGGCTATCTGGCCCACTGTAGCTCTGTACAGCGAATTCGACCAGAGGAGGGAGTCCTGGCTTGCAGTTTGGGCGTACTGTTTGGTCCCACCAGCTCAGGGGAACAAGATTCCGGGAGGATCTCCTCTGCCGTTCGAGGATTCAGACCTGCAGCAGTGCTTCACCGGGCGGTTCAGTCGTGGTAGGGGTCCTCTTCCGTCAGCTCCTCGTTGGTTCTTTCGTTCCAGTGGCGACTCTGCCTTTCCAGACCCAGAGACCTGCTTTTTATGCAGTTTTCCCCCCCATTCACACAGCCTGGCTGTCAATCACACAGCAGGATGGCTGTCCTGGCCAGACAGTCACCCCAATCAAACAGGAGCGCGACTTGGTTACCAAGGGAACCCATGGTAGGGGTCCTAAAACCCCTCCCTCACATCCTGCCTACCCAGACTTTCAGGCGCCTAAGGAGGGCTTCTGTGTAGAAGCCCGCGAAGAGACTGAACAAAGGAACCAAAACTGGTTTGGCGTGCAGAGAAAACACGAGAAAGACATTTTCAAAAAGAAATGGCGAATAAACCAAGCCGGAACGTATAAAAACGTATATGGTCTAGCGGGTTTAAGTTCGAGGCTACCAAGATAGCCTAAAACAATAGCAAGGTATTTAAGATAACCGCGGTAGGAAAAATAGGGTAGTTACCACTGCCACCAGCCAAGTGTTGATGAAAAGGGAGCAAACAATGCTCCAAGAGAAACAGACAAAAAGGGATAAGTATTAACCCTTTCCAGTACTCCATGTAAGATGGTTTGTACTGGGTCTGTCGATTTAAAAAGCCTAAAAAAGTCAATGACAACTTGACAGTAGTCAGTCCCAGAAAATGGAGTCTGAGTTGGGAAGTCTAAAAGACACCCTGTGTCACTGCACTGAGGGTGCTGTGGAACACACAGTAAAAAGATGATGCCTATGGAGTAGGTGAAGCTCCACAGTCTATGAACACAAAAATGTTAAACACACACGTGTTTTGCTGTAAGAGTGGGGAAAAAAATGCTCACACTCTTACCAGGTGAAAAAATAAATCCTAGAAATCCAGAAAAGTTGCTGAGGGACTCAAAAGGTAAGGGAAATTAGCCAATCCTGAGAATTCTCCCTAACAGTTGGTGAAGAAAAGGCAGTACCAAAAACACCCCTACACCTGCCAACTGACTGAATAACAGAGGGGGGCTAGGTGCAGGGTTGGTGTTCCTGCACCACAAGATATTCCCCAGATTAACGTGATACAGGAACAGTGCAAATGACTGGACTGGGGCACCACAGTGCAAAAGAGATGCAGACAGCACAGGAGAGCAAGGATCAACAAACCAAGTAGTAGCCACAGGGCAAGAAGCGATGAACAAGGCAGGGAGAGGAGGCCACAAGGGAAGCAGAGGCAGAAAAGGCCGGGCAAGAAGTCAGGGCACGGAAGCACCCAGAGCGGGTGAACGGAAAGCAGGAGAAAAGGAGGGAGCGTGGTCAACAAAGTTGAGACACGCCAAGCTAGGCGCTTGCAATTATTTTATGCTCTGGCATCATAACGAGGTTGTTGGGTCTAGTTGGCTAGAAACGCCTGAACTGGTGAGGTGATTAACAACGTGACTTCCGTGAGACACTGGAAAACCATGGCGGGCCCAGCGACCCCGGGCAACCGCTATTGAGGGGGCACGAGTCAACGACGTGCAACCAGGTACAGAGAAGTGGAGGCCAAGCGTCCCCAGGTAAGTCTGGCGCTGCGCGGGCAGCCGCCAGTGCGAATACAGTATCCAACCCGCCGATCTGCAACTGCAGGATCAGGAGGGCGTAACAGTAAGGAAAGCACACAGTTGCCATCAACTGAACGCATCTGCTGAGCTACTTCAAGCCGCTATAAGTGAATGGCGAATAAACATGCACGTCTTAGTCCTGATCAGTTGAAACTTGGCTGCACTTAGCCAAATGGGTCTTTATTTATGCAGAAGCCATATCCAGAAGAGCGTACAAAGTGTCCCCATATTGCCAAATGGCACATCTGTTGCACCGAGTGAATAAGCATTCACACATCACAGCAACCATCCTGCACTACCATTGCAGCTTCCTGGTTTGCACTGGTCATTCAACATTTAAAGTACTCATGCTGTGTATTCCCGATACTGCATCACCTGCAGTTCATGTAGAGGACTTTAAAATCAATAGTACAGATTTTATTTCAGCAACTTTTAGTGACGGTGCACAAAGATCAGTAAAGATGTACGTGCCTATGATTAATGGGTACCAGGGTTCAGAATTGAGCAGAACTGGGAGCCATTTAGCTCCTGCTTGTAATCTAGGAGAGACTGGTTAGCTTGAAAACAAAATTACCAGGAGCTAAATTTGGCCCCCGCCCCCAGCCAATTGATGGCTAACAAACATGCATATGACATTAACTTGCGAGTATTTGAGAATGCTAATAAAGAAGAATTAGGACACATCTAAACATATAGAAATCATACATAAAGGTGTGCAACTCATGTGGAAGTTATATATGCAGTGTGCTGAGGGCGCTCCTGGTTCCCCAGTGGTACTCCTGCCTACTGGGTGATGCCCAACACAAAGGAGCTGGTGTTTGTTCCTACTCATTGAATGTTTATTCCGAACCCTGGGGTACCCTTATGCGAGGGGCCCATCAATCTGTGCCATGTGGGGCACATGAAGTGCATTTCCTGCAGATAAAGCCCTAATCTATCTATATACATATATTTGTGAAAGTATATTTGTATGTTGGGGGTTGGCTGCAGGCCCATACCAATTGGCTGGCTGACATTTTGGCCCACAGTCGACATGCCTGTCTGGGGTGTACTGGCGATCATGAAATCTCACCATCCCCACCCATTTGCCCTGCGCAGGGCAGGGCCCGGCCTTGTGCCATCAGTATAGGCAATTTTGGGAGCTTTCAAATTTTGCGACTTTCACAAAAATAGGAGCTGTTGGGAACGATCAACCTGCACCCCCAAGCACTTTTGATTAAGGTAAAGGCCGTCATCAGCAATATAAGATACCAGTGAGAGCCCTTACAGACATCTACACAATCATATTATTGCATGTTTTGTGGGTATAGTGTACATTTGCGAATAGCAGCCATTGGTATGCAGTGATTTTATCAAATACAAAAACTAATGAAAAAAAATTACAAAATGAAAAAAAAAACAAATACCAAAATAACTATAAATGGGGTTGTGAGAAGGAATAGTGGTTTTGGGGTGGGTGGGGGTTGGGTTGTTGATGCTTTGTTCGGGAACCACCCCAAAAACAACGGAAAATGAATTATTTTGGAATTCGTTATTTTTTCATTAGTTATAATCACTTGTAACTAACTGCAGACATCTTGTATATTAGCGGCCATATTGCGGCACAAAGCTTAAACGTAGCGCGACAGACAGAAGAACTCCAGGCCTAGGCCGTCAATAGGAGCAAGGGAATAGATTGTATCCCACACATTGACGAAAGGCCAGACCTGCACCGCCCCATAAAACCCTTCATTGTCCTAAAATGTTGCCAACCTTTGCGCCCTGGGAGGAATGTGTCCTGCAGGGCCACAGGAAGAGTGTCTGAAAGGTGCGATCCCATGAGAAGGAGGGCACATGCCTCCAACCCTATAGCACCCCAATGCCCTGGCTTTAGGACCCCCGAATTCCAATGTACTAGATAACCCCAGACCAGTGACCATAAACCTGTTGGACTCCCCGATCGATCAGAAAGCACAGCATTCCTGCCTCGACTCCTAGGTCACTCAGTGCTGAGAGGTGCAGGGTGGGATGAAATTATAGCCCAGAACAAGTGTGGGAGACCTTGGAGAAATGCTGCCTTGTCTGAGAGGAAGTGAAGTGTGCAGGTTAGTGCAACCTCAGCTTTCCCTCTGGGCCCCTGTCTGTTCATCACCACATGGACTGCACCCACAGAAGAACTAGTGAAGACATGCCCTCAACGAAAAACAAAAAGGACTCAACGATCATGGATTCCTCCAATGCTGCCAAACATAAAGGGCAGCCACAAAATGCCCCAGAAACACAAATAACGCAGTCAGATAAGGAGGCCACCACCAAAGAGGATCAAGTCCTGGAAGCCATAGCAGCTCGAAGATCCTTCATAGACACAAAAATAGAAGAGGTCAAAACTGATGTGCAGCTGATGAGGCAAGATGTCCGCAATCTTACATAGAGGGTCACGACGGATGAAACAGAACTAAAAACAACGGCAGAAACCACCAGAGACGTAGAAAAGCGGTTGACAGAGCTAGAAAGTAGGAATGTGCTGCTAGAGGCCCGGGCGGCAGATGCAGAAGGGCGCAGCGGCGCAACAACGTGCGCCTGCTAGGAGTCCCAGAGGGGATGGAAGGATCCGATCCTACGAACTTTGTTGAAAATTTGATACTGTAGGAAATATGGGGCAGGAGTACTGTCGAAGAGGTTCGTAGTAGAAAGGGCACACAGGTCCCTGCAAAAAAGGCCGCTGCCGGGCTCACACCCTCGCCCCATGATAGCAAAAATATTGAACTTTCGCGACAGAGAGACCATCCTCAAATTTTCCAGAGAGAGGGGAGATCCGCCGGGATAACGCCAACATAGCAATATACCAGGACTACACGCCTGCAGTGCAAAGGGCAAGGAATTCATTTGTGTTGATTAAGTTCAAACTCAGGAAACTAAACATCAAGTACATGTTGATGTACCCGTCCAGGCTTAAAGTACTCTACAAGGGACTAGCAGTGTTCTTGGAAACGTCGGTGCTGGCCACAATGTGGTTCGAACATAACTTGGATGACGGAAAGGAGGCAGTGACATGAGTGGACGGCTCAGGAAAGGATTGGGGTGAGGGAGGGACACACCAACGGAAGGGCCTGCGGGTGAGCGACTTGGAACAATGGAGTACTTTGTTCTGTTATACGGCAGGAGTGAAGTAGGAACCTCGATCAGGGCGAAAAGAGACACCCCACCAATTGTTAGGCGTTGTCCAATTGCTGACGCAACACAGCCCACACGCTGAAGCCCAGATGGGCCGAGCAGATGCGGGGGCGCTCGAGCGCCGCAATAGAAACGTGGCTGCTGAGCTCATTTTTTCATTTTGGTTTGGAGTTGGTAATGTTCTGAATCCTACACAAGGTTAAGTATGTGCCAGGAAGTGTGCGTGCGTTTTGGGTGACTGGAAAGGGGCAGGGGCTACCTGGGGTGCGAGACAATGGGGGAGGTTTAAACAGGAATTTGAGACCAAAGGGTCTGGGGTGGGGGGAACCCACATGTTGGAATGGCCACCGAAATTAAATTATTGACATGGAACGTTCAGGGACTGGGAACATATGCGCAGGAACCGGGTGAAATCCTTTATTAACAGGAAAAAGGTGGCCATTGCGCTGTTGCAGGAGACCCACCTTGCGCAGCAAACTATGGGTGCGGTAACGGAACACTGGGATGGGCAATGCTATGGTGCTCCCTACTCAAGATATGCCCGGGGTGTACTCATCTGGATAAGTCCAGCAGTTCCCTTCAAACTACTGAGTTGGGAGGCAGATCCAGAGGGCCGGTACCTGATAGCAGGTGGAAGTTTGCATAATACATTTTTATTTCCCCAACCATGGGATCCCGAAACATCTAAAACACACTGGGGGCCAAACTAGACCAATATCGAGATCGTGTTTTCATATGGGGAGGAGACCTCCGCTGTGTTAGGGATTGGGAGCTGGACAGGTCTAAACCGACATCAACCAGAAACGATGCAGCAACAGGGGCACTAAATGCGCCGGTAGATGCTCTGGACCTGGTGGATGTGTGGAGGGAGCTCCATCCGACAGATAAGGGTTACTCATACTTCTCCTCGCCACACACCCTGCACACAAGAATTGACTACTTGCTTGTGGCTAAAAGCCACCAATCACAAATAGACTTGGCACAGTACTTAGGCAGGTCAATATCAGACCACTCACCACTGCTGATGACTTGGAAAACACGAGGCCCCAGACCACCCATACCGTTGTGGCGAATGGCACCAGACGACCTGACGAACCAGGCTTTCACAGAAGAGCTGCGAGACAAACTGGCAGAATACATAGAGAGGAATGTAGGTAGCATAAAAAGATGGGACACAGTCTGGGAGGCAATGAAAGTGGTGGTGAGGGGAGAGGCCATTGCAGGAGTGGGGGGCATACAGAAAACACTAAGAGCGGAACTGGAAAAAATGGAGGATGAGATAAAGCACAAAGAGTCCAACGAACAGGGGACAAAGGAGGAGGAGAAAGAGCGGACCGTTGAGAGAAAACTGCCAGGAAGCATGGGGGAGGCTCTCCAAAATCGACCACTCAGTGAAAACCGCCAAGGCACACGCAGAGGGAGACCGGCCAGGCAGACTGCTGGCCTGGCTGTGTAGAAGGGAACACCCACGATGCCAAACCACAGAGATCAGAGACACAACAGGCATAGTACACAAGACATAACAGGAAATCAACGATACATTCTGGGACTTTTACTCCTGTCTTTACAGCCACGACCAACAAGTGGCACTATCAGACTCAGACATACTAGACGAAATAGGCCTCCCAAAAATAGACCCAGCACAACAGGAAACCCTGGGCGCGGAGATAACAGGGGAAGATATTGCGGAGGCAATAAGGTCACTTGCCTCTAGTAAAACGCCAGGAAGCGATAGACTCCCCCCGCAGTTCTACAAAACATATGAGGCAGTCCTGACACCACTGCTGCTTGAGGTCTACTGGGAGGCAACACACTAAAGGGGAGCTACCAGGGTCCATGAGGGAAACACTAATTATACCAATACCTATGTCGGGGAAACCAATGAATGAATGGATTCTTACCGCCCGCTGGCGATGCTGAATTACGATGTCAAGATTCTGACCATGATATCAGCTAAGCGCCTGCGCAGGATAATGGGGGGCCTAATACACAGTGACCAAAATGGTTTCATACCGGAGCACAGCACTGCGTTGAATTTACGCAGATTGAAACACATCCTTGCGCAGACAGCGGGATCCCAAAAGGAATACGCTATACTTTCCCTAGACGCCACAAAGGCGTTCGACTTCATATACTGGGAGTGGCTGGTAGCGACATTAAAAGGAGTTTGGATTTGGGGAGGGATTCATCTGATGGGTGCGGATACTGTACACGAACCCAAAGGCAAGGGTAAAAACAGGGAGGTTGGTGTCGGCAATGTGGAATATAAGGAGGGGGACCAGACAAGGCTGCCCGCTGTCCCCAATGCTATATGTGCTGGGCCTTGAGCCAATAGCAATATACCTCAGGAAACAATACCTAGATGCCGGCATCTGGGTTGGAGGAGTGGGACATTTGCTATCGCTCTATGCAGACGACGTTCTGCTATACGCGAGAGACCTGCATCTAAATGTCCCAGTGATCTTAGATATAATCGATAATTATGCCAAAGTGTCGGGAATCAGTTTTAGCAGATCCAAATCCTGTATATTCTAGATAGCTGGGCAGAGGGGGGACAAGCGTCGGTGAACTACCAGCGGTGGGACTCAACTGGGAGGTGGACTCGTTCAAATACCTAGCGGTAAGCATAAAACATACACCAGAACAGATGCATGAACACAACACGGCGAAGGAGGTGCAGGGCTTGAGGAAGTCCATGAAATTCTGGTCTAAGCTGCCACTATCGCTATTAGGTAGGGTAGCCATCACCAAAATAATCATCCTGCCGAGATTCTTGTACTTCTTCAACAACGTGCATTGTTATGTTAAGGCGTCTTTTTTCCAATCATTAGAAGTGCTGCTCCAAGAGTTTTTGTGGGGCACTGCCCGCCACAGACTCTCACTAACAACGATATATTGACCATACGACAAAGGGGGAGGGGGCGGGGTGAAATTGTCAAACCTGGAGAGGTACTACCTGGCAGCCCAACTGAGTCATGGGGTTAAATGGCTGGCAGACGAGTCCACCTCAGAAACTGGCTTACTGCAACATTTGGTGGCTCCCATTAAACTAAAATAAATACTGTGGGTAACAGAGGGAGGCCTGGAACACACCCAAATGGTGGTGGCACTGGGAAGAAAAATATGGAGGAGAGCACAAGCCTTGCTGAAACTTGTAAACCCCTACTCACCGGAGGTACCGATAGCGGCAGACCTATGTAGAGATAGCACAGACATGGCGGTGGTGAGAAGATGGGAGGGAAAGGGAATATATAAGTGGGTTGATGTATATGAAGACGGGGCCTTCAGGAAGTTTGATTCAATGCAAGAAAAAGAAGAGGTGCCGGGAGGGCAGTTTAGTACCAAAGAGTCCGAAAGGTGGCCAAGGAAAGGTGAGAGGGTTGGCCAGAGGAACCACAGCAGGAACCACTGCTGACCCTGATGTACAATCTGAATGACGGCTGGCGGACGATTTCCAGGCTGCATAGCATTCTAATAGACACACCCAACCCCAAGAGCACAATATTGAAAGGGAAATGGGAGACAGACCTGGGCACAGATATAACAGAGGGAATGGAAGAGAATACTGGGCTACCCCAAAGCAGTATCGAGGAACCATTGCTTCAAATGAATACAACTGAATGTGCTGTATCGCACATACATGACCCCGCACAGGATAACCACATTATTTATGTATTTATTCACATTTGTTTAGCGCACAGGCAGCCCAGAGGGCATCGTGGCGCTTGTTACAGAATTTGAACATGACTTATTAAACATACAATGAAGTCATTACTTAGTTACAAGAGTAGAAATTGCAGTTGGGAGAGGAGGAAGAGAGAATAGACAAGAAAGAGAAGAAGGTATTAGTTAAACAATGTGGTTTTTAGTTTTTTTACAGAAGGCAGGGAGAGAGGTTTCAGCTCTGAGCGTGCTAGGTAGTGCTTAGAGGCAATGTAGGGGAAGCTTATTCCTCCAGCTCTAGCTCTTTTGATCCGCGGGACCCTTCGTTGGTTGGTGTGACATTGTCTAGTGGGTCTGGTGGAATGTGATCTGGTTATTGTATCAGCCAAATAAGAGGGGGCTGACAGATTGATACATTTATGAGCGGTGTTGAGAATTTTGAAGGTAATACGCTCTTTGACGGGTAACCAGTGTGCTGCCCTTCTGGTTTGCGAGATGTGATCTCTTTTAGGTATATTGAGAGCTGCTCTTAGTGCATTGTTCTGTGTAGTTTGGAGTTTGATCATATTAGAGTTGGAGGTGCCGGCTATAAGCGCATTACAATAATCTAATTTGGCTCCAATGGTGGCTCTGGCGATCGAAAGGCAGTTATCTTTGGTTAGGAAAGGTTTGATGGCATTAATAAGCTTAGTGCTCAGAGCGGAGGCAGAAACAATGGAATTGACTTGCTTGTCCATGGAGAGTGAGGCATCAATGTGGACTCCCAGTTGTCTATGCAGAAGTTGGTATAGAGTGAGTCAAGGTTAGTGAGTGGATTTTTGACCTAGGATGAGAATTTCGGTCTTATCTCCATTAAGACAAACTATTCGTGGCCATCCATGCTTGGATGGTGGCGTATGTATTCTGTAGGGTGGCAGCGTCCTGATAGTAGAGTCCCGTGAGCGGGAGGAGCACTTGGGTATCGTCAGCGTAGTTGGTGTAGGTGATCCCAAGTGCATCCAGTTTGTCAGAGAGGTTTGGTAAAAAGATTATAGAGGGTGGGAGCCTTCTATGAGCCCTGTGGGTCCCCATGCCTAATGGTGGTAGGCTCTGCGTTTGCTATGTTGGAGAACACTTTCATCACTCTTCCCTCGAGGAAGGAGGTGATCCAGTTTGTGGCCTGTTTGGCGAAGTGTGCTGCCTGAGTGAGATGGTTCGTGAGGATGGCATGATCGACCAAGTCAAATGCCGCAGAGAGGTCTAGGAGGAGCAGGAGGGCCGGCTTGCCTTTATCTAGAATTTGGGTGATTTGGTTCTTCAAATCTAGTAGAGCCGTTTTGGTGCCGTGATCTTTGCGGAATCCCGACTGCCTTTTTCCTAGGGCAGAGTTGTTTTCCAGGTAGGACTGTATTTGCATGTGTGCAGCTTTATCTAAAATTTTAAGAAGAAATGGAACCGTTGTAATGGTACGGTAGCTGTTCGGTTGGGCTGGGTCAAGAGAGGGTCTCTTCAGTAGCGGGCGCACCCATGCCTCCTTAAGGCTGTTTGGGACTTCGCCCTTCTTGAATGAGGCGTTAATGAATGCAGTGATGATAGGAGTAAGAGGTGCAGCACACTCTTAATGATGTTGGGGGGTCATATATCGCCTTTGCATTGAGAGGGTCTGAGCTGTTTGAGGATATGAAGAACCTCAGATTCAGTGATTTGAGAGAAGTTAAATTTAGGTGAATGCTTGTCTTCAGGGGCATTGACGGGAAGGGCCTGCTGGGGGTGAAGGGCCTTGAAGTGTTCTGCTATTTTAATTTGAAGAAGATCTATTTTCTTTAGCATAGCTGTTTGGATGCTGTTGCACCAGGCTTCATCCTCAACAATCTCGTCTGTGCAGATTGGGGGGAACGGTGAGCTCTTTGAAGATGGTGAATAGCTCTTTTGAGTGGGAATTAGCTTCTGTGATACACTTGTTGTTGTAGGTTTCTGATTTGGCCTTAAATATGGCACTTTTGTAGTTTTTAGAGATGCTGAGAAAGTCTGCTTTGGTGACGTCACAGGGATTGGCCTGCCAAGTTTTGAGAGCTTGGCGCTTGCATAGGCGTAGATTTAATAGGTCCTCCGAGAACCATGAGTTGGACTGAAATGATTTTTTCTCTTTTTTGTTTTCAAGAGGAGCTGCAGTGTTAATGGCATGGGTGAGGGTGTCATTGAAAATCTCTTCTAGAATATTGGGGTCAGATGAGAAAGGAGGTGCTAGGCAGGGATTGTTGAGAAAGGGACGTATATTGTCTGATGTGAGTTTTTTGGCACTTCTGTCTGGCTTGGCTGGTGCAGGTGTTGGCGGTTTGGATTATGTGGTGATGCGAATGCAGAATTGAAGGCAATTGTGATCAGACCATGGGAGGGCTGTGTTAGAGTTGAGGGTGGAGCCACAGTTGTGGTCTGCTATCAATCTAAGATACGGCCTTTATTGTGTGTCGGATCTGTCACTATCTGTGTGAAACCTAGATCTGTAAGGTCTCTGGCAAGGATGGTTGCTGCTTTGTCAAGCTTATCATTGATCGGAGGTTTAGATCTCCTAGGAGCAGTGTTTTTGAGGTTTTTTTATGTCATTTCCAAGGAGGTGGTTGATTATGCCTGTAAAGTTATTGACCGGGCCTGTAGGTCTATAGGTGACATGAATGTTTACTGTATCTTTTGGAGAGAGTGCTAGTTTAGCTGATAGGATGTCACACGGGTCTTCCCCAGTGGTGGGAGTCTGTCTGATGGCCAGGGTGTCTTTAGAAATTAGTGCGCCCCACCACCCGATTTAGCTTGTCTGTCCTGTCTCAGGATCGAGTAGCCAGACGGTATGGCTAAGTTGATAGAAGGGCCAGAGGCTAGATGTAACCAAGTTTCTGTTATGGCTAAGATATCTAGTTTCTGTTTGGGCTAACATATCTAAGTCTTGACTGGTAATAAGGTCATGGACGTCTATAGCATGAGCGTTAAGTGAGCGAACATTTAGTAGAGCACATTTGAGATATTGGAACTTTTTTTAATGCAGTGGCCTGCGGTTGGTAGTGAGAGTAGGCTTTTTTGTATTGTGATGTCTGAAGGGCGAAAGAGTCTGAACCCTAATTGGGCGCTTGTGGGCATTTGCATGGGGAGGGTGGCATGCCTTGGCGAGAGTGCGTGATCCCAGGCGTGAGTTCCTGTGTGTTACCTTCATGGGTGTGGAGATGAATTCCGAGGGGTACGTGCGTGTTCTAAGTCTGTGCTGCTTGAGCTGGTTAACCAGCATTTTGGGGGGAGTAGCAAGTGTGGTGGTGAGCCTTGGTTCTATTATGTGGCTGTTGGGATGCATTGCGGGCAGGAGGTAGGCAATAATGCTAGGGAGTATGATGTAGACTAGGCCTATGAGGAAGTTCTGTGTGTGGGAGGTGTACATATTCAGATAAAGGTGCGGGTGTGGGTATGCTGTATACGTAGTGTGAGGCAGGTGCCTGGCAGTGCAGCTCACTGCATAGTCTGCTACGGGTGTAACTTAGGTAGTGTGGGTGTCTACCTAGAAGTCTGGTGGCTACAACTGGAGAGAGAGGAGCTCACAGGAGGTATCTAGGTAGGTTAGGGACAGTTGTATCCCTAGAAAAGAGGCTTAGGTATCAACATAAGTACAGAGTAGATTCACAAGGCAGGAGGGCTAAGTCCCATATGGCATATATATATATACAGATACATGCAAGCAGACATGCTTCCTATGCAGGATAACCGTTCAGTGTAGGCAATAAATTATTGGGTACAGGGGCGAGGAAGGAGTACATGCAGTTTTGGAACTGTGATATCTGTTCATAAACATATGCTAGGTTAAGGTGCCCATGTAAGCAGTTTGGAGGTTATGAAGCGGTTCTTATCTCATTTTTGTAAAAAAGTCTCTTATGACATGAATAGTTCGAGGAGAGGTGGAGAAAGTCACAGTTCCTTTAGAGTAACACACTTGGGGTGTGCAGACTCTTACCTTCTGGCGCAGCGGGGTTAAGAATAGTGGCCCCAGGCTCCTTTAGGCTCAGACAGGCTCGAGACAGGGGCAGCTTGCCTTTGTGTTTCGGCCTTCATGTTGAAGGCCGGCTCTTGCCTGCCGGCTCTCATTGGATGCAGAAAGGGAGGTCGGCGGCCAATCGGGTGCCACGTTGCTGCTGTTAGGCAGTCAGTAAGCTGGAAGAGGATTACAATCCTCGGCAGACGGCCATCTTAGAGTGGGGTTTCCTTTCGGCGGTAATGTGGGTCTGCAGCAGCAATGGCAGAAAAAGGGTGCTGGTTCCCCAAGGACGCGGGTTCACAAAGCCCATGGTGCGGAGGCGAGGGAGCTGATCTAATACACATGTTTTGGGGGTGTGGACGTGTGAGAGGTTTATGGGCACGTGTAGTTCAAGTCTGCAGAGCGGCTGGAGTAGCAAGGTATGAGTGGTCACCGAAGGAATGACTGCTCGGGGCCTACCCCAGAATCAGCAAATAGAAGCATGTGTTTAGGTTTATGGATATGGCTTGCATATTGGCCAAGAGAACCATCGCCATGTCCTGGAAAACTGTTGGGGGGGCCACAATACGGAAAATGGCACAGGGAATTCGAAAGGTGAGCAGAGGCAGAAACCAAGGTTTGGATGGAAGGGGTTACCAGGTCGGAGCCTGACGGCAATGATAAGTGGGTTGCATGGAAGGCTCTAGTGTGGGATAGTTTTCCACCCATCTGAGGACAACCCCTGCCCCCTCCCTGAGCGAGACAATAAGAGTAAGAGACGCTCGCTTCTTGTCCGGACAGTCACTTGACTGCACCTAACTGACAATGGCCAACCGTGAGACCTGAAGAGTGGGAGAAAGAGTTGGGCCCCAGGCACTGTGGCGCTTGCCCCAACAGACATCAAAACACAATATATGGCACGTGTAGGAAGTGGTTTGTTTGTCGTTATTTGTTGTTATTAAAACATTTGTGTAAATGCATGACATGAACAGAAAGCGAAATATTGAAATGCGTGGTTGTATTTATACAAATGGCAAAAATATTTTAAAATGAAAATTACAACTCATTACACTTGTGTCATTGTGCGGTCCATAATTCAATTTAGTAAATATAGGGGAAAATTACAATATTCATCATCTCGTTCACGATGGTCAGATTTTACCTGCTGCCATTCACATAATTTCTATTAGATTCATATATCTTTCATGCGACATTCAAATTATACTCAGATGTTGGCTAGTAGGCTTATTATATTTTGAGGTTATCCAGGTCTCTACTGTATTAAAGGTGGAAACGAGTTCACATCAATACATTAGTCCTGTGGATTGAATGGCTCATGTTATCTACATGGTGGTATGATATCACAATGTAATGTTACACATATTTTGCTGGCAGTTGCTCAATAGTTTAGGTTAGCATATTATTGGTCTCCTAGAGTCAATCCTTCTCAATGTAAATTATTAAAAGGAAAGTGCACTCAAAAATGTTATGGTCTTAGAAAATGGGCAATAATCAAAAACATTAATAATAATGAAGCAAAAGCTGCTGTAATAAAAGCTACCAGCAGGTGGCATTTGCTTCATTACTGCTGCGAGGGCAGAGATTAACACAATCACAGGAGGCTCATTCATTTCACAAAATGGACGTCTCCCAGTGCTTGAAATTAAAGGGGTTTAAACATTATTTGCTCACAATTTTACATAGGAACTTTCTTTAAAATGTTTAATATATACGTTTTTGATTATTGCCCATCTTTTAAGACAATAACATTTTTGAGCGCACTTTCCCTTTAACTTTGTGTTTTTTTGCTGTAATAATATTGGCATCCTATTCATTTTACCTATTGTTAGAAGGGGTGGATTATGCTATCCATATAACATTCTAGTTGGCATTGTATGGCGTATAATCCGTTTGGTTTCTAGTATACCAAGATCTTTAAATCTTATAAAATCTTCATTTCTAAGCATTTCACTGCTATTTTTGTGTTCAATTCAACTAAAGTGTGGCTTATCAACACCGGATATCGATGTAATTAGATTTTTATTTATTGGGTATTTATAATGCGGCTATAGACAAGGTGTTTCAAGGCGCAACAAGACAACAGGGTGGGGGCACAGGGGGGGGGGGACAAAACAATCCTACTAGGCCATGTGACATTCAGATCATGCAGTTGCAGTTTGAGAAGTTCAGGGTGGGGTGTGGGGGAGCCAGTCAGGGCGGAAGGGCCAGTGAGAAAAGCGAGTGCCAGGGGAGGCTAGGTAGACATAGCCAGGTGAAAGCAGAGAATCCAGGGGAAGGGAGTTCCACAGGCTAAGTGCGAGGTAAGGGGCTGGAAGGGCTTAAAAGAGTGCAGCCCCAGCCAGGCTAGTGCAGAGGAGGGGCCCGGAAGGGCAGGTGCAGTTTGATGGGTTTGGGGGAGGGGGGGGGGGGATCAGAGGAGACTAAGTGCCGGGGTAGACTGGATAAGGGGGGCATGGTGTCCTGTAAGACTCTGAAAGAACCAGGCATCCAGTCAAAGAGGCACAAGGAACATTAGCAGGGGAGAGGGAAGGAAGAAGAGAAAAGGAAGGTCTTGAGAAGCTTCCGGAACTCAAGAAGATCCGGCTCAAGTCTAAGAGGGGAAGGAAGGCCATTCCGGAGGGAGGCCACCTGCGGAGGAGAGAGAGAGAGATCTAACCCCCCACTCTCCGCTTGGAAAAACATCTGATCTGCAGAGATTTAGAGCTAGACAACCGAAGGGCTCTAGCAGGGAGGTATTTAGAGAGAGAGTTGGATGTAGCAGGGTCCCAGGCCCCAGAAAGCCGTGTGGATGACGCAGAGGGTCCTGAATTTGATCCGTGCAGCAACCAGGAGCCAGTGGAGAGATTTTAGGGATGGAGAGATGCAGTGCCTGGGCTTGAGCCCAAGGAGAAGTCTTGCATCATAATAGTTATCTATCGCGTTGTATCAGTATTCATTATGTTTCAATTTGATCTGATGACCGCATTACACCAGTATTCATTACACTTCACTGGTCAGTGTATAACAGTTTCTACATCTTTCCCATATGGACACATAATTCACAAAAGGTGGTGCATCTCATGGACCATATTAAATCCCTCTGTAATAGTCCTCAGATTACAGATTATTTTGTCTTCCTTGCGTAACATTTTTTCCACAGTCTCCGATTCTTGGATCCAATCGTATATGTTTGATACCAAAAAACGTAAGATTGGTCTTTCTATCCGCAGAATGTTCCTTATGCCAGTGCTTGCCTAAGACAATCTTTCGATCTGGCGCAGTCAGGCTATGAAGATGTGCCCTGATTAACTCACGTATGGTACTTCCCCATGTACAGCTTTTTACAAATACACATCTTCAAGAACAAGTACACCAGGTATATCACCAACTAGCTCAGACAGTGATGGAGAAAACCTATCGGCTACACATACTAATCAAACAACAATGAAAAGGAATTTTAGAACAGATTTAAAAAAAAAAATAAAAAATAAATAAAAATAAAAAAAAGTACCACCGCAACAACTAAATGACAAATCTGAAGCAAGTAAGTTTCAGGAACCCATAGACTCATATTACAACCACGAAATTCATATCAGAGGATGCAGGAAGAGGGGAAGAAAGAGGAGAAAGAGGGAACCGAGCAGGAGTGAGAACTCCCTCAGAATGCAGCAAAGACATATCAGAAAGGAGATAAACTTGGTTCTTAATCTCTCAGACAGAATATTAGACACAGTGGAGACACATGTACTAAACAGAGGCTTCTCATTTGCACCACATTTAGGTGCAGATTACATCAATCTGCAAATGCAAATGGATACATTGAACTGTATTCAAAAGTTTTTTTCATAATTTAGAACCAACTAAGGAGGGAGACATACGAGAACCAACCATTAGCCCAGTCACCATTAAAAAATATCATGGACAAACAAATGCTTCTGTCAATAGAAGAAGTGGAAATTCCAGGAACGTATTAAAATCACCTAGGTATACATACTAACATACTAAACAGAGAGTAATCTTAAACCAAAATCTAAATTCATCCCATTAATAGCACAGGAGAATTGTATAGATGCTTTCATATAAAGCTGTAACAAAAGATATAGAAAGAAGAATGGACAATGAATGTATTAAAGGATATTTGTACTGCGCACTATCACCTGGCGGCTTTGAAAAAGGGCGAAGGGGGGGAGGTTAGTTAGTGGGAATAAGCTGGAAAAGTGTAAGAGAGCAGTGATGTGCTGTTGGCAGACTCTGCCCGGTGGGTCTGTTGGCTGGGCTTGGGGCGTTTTGCGGTCGGTAGTCGGGTGCTGTTGTCATGATCCACAGAAATCGCCCCTTTTGGACTTCCTGGCCCCTGTCACAACAGGGCTTACACTCCTTGGTACTTCCAACATGGCCGTCTAACGTGGTACGCCTTCCACCAGCCTCCACGTCGGATGGAGCACATTCTATAAATAGACCACGCCCCCGCGCATCTCAACGCTATCGCTGGTAGTGACTAGACATGTGCTCTGTAGTTCGCTGAACTATTCTCCTGCTCCTGGTTCCCGGACCCTCTAAATTCCCATCTCCCTTCCTCTTCTCTCTACCTTGCTTCCCGGATTTCATGTACCGCCTCCGAGTACACCTTCCTCGTTTCCTGGACTTCCCGGAGCCTCCGAGTATCCCGGAACGCTGAATGCACGCTGGAGCCAGAAGAGATTTGCGCGGGCTTGTACAAAGCCCGATCCGTGCGCAAGAAGACTCCTTCCAAGAAATCCTGCAAGGATCGATCTCGGGTGAGAAAGGGGGAAATCCGCGACAGTTTGAGACGCCCAACGACCGAAGTTGAATTTAACATGGAAGCCGCCGTTCAGGATCTTATGCGTTGCATGCAAGAATTAACGACCGAGGTGCAGAATTTAAAGGCTGAAAACGCTGCATTGAAACAATTAGTTTTGTCCCGTGATTCTGCTACAAAGGAAAGTGTACTACTGGGTGGCATTGTAGACAAATACGATGGGTCAGTGTAAAGAAGACCGGTGGGGGGGTCTGTACTTCTGCTCTCTATATGGTAGAGGGGAGGCACAGAGGACCCCAGCCAAGATTCTCTAATACGGTAGCGATGGGCGAGCAATCAAGGCCTAGCTTCTCAGGAGGTGATGCAGGCTGGTTCTTAAGTACAGTGTATCCCCAAGCCCCCACAAAGGAATGTCCACACACTGTATTACTGAAAACACAGTCTTTATATAATTAATATTCAAGGGTTATGTACACTTATCACAATAACGCACTTTGTGCTCAGGAAAATCAGCAATGGTAAATATCTACAATTCTAAAGTGGTACCACTAATATTAGACCTCATTAAAGTGCATTCACAATACTGTAGAAATGGCACACAGATCAATAAGAAGGAAACCAGCAATAGAGAGAGGAGAGATAACAGAGGGTTGAAACAATAGGCAGAATACTGGCCCTTGCTACTGGACACAGTTCTGTGTGGAGATCCCCCCACCTGGGCAACCTGCAAAATAAAGAGATATAACACCAGCCCAGTCCAGATATTGTTCAATAGTCTATTTCTCTCCTATAATGTTTTTACCCCCCCAATGTACCTGGTGGAGTCGAGTTCCTCGAAAAGGCGTCGACAAGCGTCGAGGGACTCGCTGTTCGGCGACGGGGAATCGACGGCCCTTCTTGAATGCCTTCCTTTTCAGGCGGGAGGCACGGGGCGTCGAACGTCCGTCGACAAACGAGGCCGAACGTTGTCGAAGAGGCGGCAGCTCCGTCCGAGCGGTGCTCGTCGGCGTCGGGGCGTCGGCGTCCTGCAAGGCGGAGGTGTGCGGGGCACCTCGATGACAATAGTTCTGGACCGCAAAGATTGTAGAGACGGGAGCCCAGCAAGGGCGTCGAGTCGTCCGAGTCTTTGGGGTCGTCGGGTGGCGGGAAACCCACCGGCAGGTTTCTCCTCGGCGCGTTGGTCGTCCTCGACTTTCTCCGGCAGGATAAGCGGTCGACGATGCGGTCGAGAGAGTCCTTCGATTGAATGTTCTTAGGCAATGGAGCGGACGGCTCCGATCGTCGGCGGCACGGCGTCAAGTGGTTCCCACGGCTGGGCACACAACTTCGACGGGCCTCCAGCGGTTACACAGACCTGCGAACCCTGGTCGACGGCAATGGACTTCGACGGCGTCGATGTCCGGGTGCTTCACTTCGATCTCCTCGGCGGTCCCGTCTCGGGTCGGCAGCCTTTCGAGGGTCTGACTTCCAGGGCGCTTCGGCGAAGATTCAGCGGTGCTCGATGGTCCCTCGGAGCACGGGAAGAGGGCGCCTAGCCAGGTCCTCTCTCGGGTCAGCCCTCGACAATTTCGACAACCTTCAGTTCCGTCGAAGCAAATGCCACAGCAAGTCTTCTTCTTCCAGCTGGACGTCGAGGATCAGCAAATCCAGTTACTCTTGAGTGGAGACTCAGCTTCTGAATGCTTCTGAACAATTTCCAGTGGTGAGAGGTCCCCAGATATACTATTCTGTCTCTCATCCACACTGCTGGCACACACACAGCAGCCAATCACACAGAAGGGCATTCATGCAGTCAGTCAGCCAATCAGGCACACAGTGCATTCAGGCCACACTCCTCCCTTTCAGACACTCACAACAAGGAATGTGGATTGGGACAAGTACCCAGCCATTCAACACTACACACTGCATTCAGGCCAGTTTCGGGCAGGGCTGTCTCAGTCTTTGTCTCTCATGCCAGAAACCAGACAACCACAACAAGGAGTGTATATTGGTCACACACTCCATTCACCCAGGTCCCACCCACAGGAGGTACCCACAACATACAGTCACTGGGAAGGCTCCAGTCAGTCTAGCTGGGCCTTCACAACAACACCATATATGGAACTTCCACCCAACAGCCAGTCAGGGGGAAGGGACAGAGTCAGGGCTTCCCAGGACTTTGGGAAAAACAAGATAACAGGCAATAGAAAGCAAGAGGCCACAGGGGCCATCTTGTTTCCTATCAGGAATCAACTGATTCCAATGGCAGGGCCTGGGTATCCCAAAATGGAGGACACCCAGAGCACCTGTCAAATTCAGCATGGAGCTGCCACCAGCCCATACCCTGCTCTGTGGGCCACCCACAGGTGCCCAAAAACATACACTAGGGGCACAGGGTTGTACCCCTACCCATGGGTGCCATAAGGGTATCCCATGGGTCTGTTCACCAAATCAAAAGAGAGCTGCACTGCCAGGAGTCCCTCATGGACTCCTGGGCAGAAAACATGACAGAACACACGGTAAAAACAGAGAAAGGACAAGGATTCAGAGGCCCTGTCCCTCAGATGCATTTCCGGCATCACAGTCGCCCCCCCCAGACTGAGGTGGAGGGTGCCTAATCTCCCACGGGATAGACACCCTCATCCAGACGGTCAACATACCTTCTGGAAAGGCCATCTGCATTATCGTGACTCTTCCCTGGTCTGTGCTCTATGGTGAAGTCTAGCCCTTGTAGGCTAATCGACCACCTGAGCAATTTCGGATTCTCACCCTTCATCTGCATAAGCCACTTCAGGGGCTTATGATCTGTTTGGACCTTGAAGGTGGACCCCGTAAGGTAGGGCCTAAAACGCCTAAGGCTCCAAACTATACTAAAACATTCCTTTTCAACAGTAGCCCACCTAAGTTCTCTACCCTTGAGTTGTCTACTGATGAATATGATAGGATGTTCTCTCCCTTTGTCATCTAACTGGGACAAGACAGCTCCAATTCCGGTGTCGCAGGCATCCGTCTGGACGATAAAGGGTCGGCTGTAGTCAGGCGCACTCAACACAGGTGCCCTACACAGACTTTCTTTCAAGCCATCAAAGGCCCTCTGACAGTCTTCAGTCCAATTAACCTTCCTAGGCTGTTTGGGTGAAGTTAGAGCTGTCAGGGGTGCAGCTATGGTTCCATAGTCTGCCATGAAATTGCGATAGTACCCAGTGAGGCCCAAAAAGGCTCTCACCTGGGTTTGAGTAGTGGGAGTCTCCCAGTTCTGTACGTCCTGTACTTTACTGGAGAGAGGTTGGATTTGACCCCCTCCTACCTCATGACCAAGATAGGTAACTTTCCCCTGAGCTATCTGGCACTTGGTGGCCTTGATAGTGAGGTTAGCCCTTTTCAAGGCCTGCAACACCTTATCCAGATGTGTCAAATGCTCTTCCCAGGTGGAACTGTAGACGGCAATGTCGTCTAAGTAAGCCACACAAAAGGCTTCCAGCCCACTGAGCGCATGGTTGACCAATCTCTGGAAGGTGGCAGGGGCATTCTTCAACCCAAAGGGCATGACCCTAAACTGGTAGAGTCCCTCAGGTGTGGAGAATGCCGTCTTTTCCTTGGCATGGTCCGTCAGAGCTATTTGCCAATAGCCTGAGGTAAGGTCAAAGGTGCTCACAAATTTGGCAGCACCTATAGTGTCCACGAGCTCATCAGCCCTGGGCAATGGGTGCGCGTCAGTTTTGGTGACGGCATTGACTCCTCGGTAGTCCACACAGAACCTCCAATCCTTGGTACCCGCCGGGGAACTTGCCTTGGGGACAAGGACCACTGGACTGGACCAGGGACTGGTGGAGGGTTCAATAACACCCAGATCCAACATCTTGGCGACCTCAGCCTGGATGTGGTTTTTGACGGTATCTGACATACGATAGCTCCTGCTTTTGACAGGCACACTGTCACCAGTGTCAATTTCGTGCTTACACCACGGTGTAAGGCCCGGTGTCAGTGAAAACAGAGGGGCATACTGCTGGAGCAAAGCCCGGCAGGCCCTCTGCTGCTCTGTTGTCAAATCGGGAGAGAGTTGTACTCCCTCCACTGAGCCATCCTGAGGGTTGCTATGCAGCAAATCAGGAAGGGGCTCACTCTCATCCTCTTCTTGCCCTGAAGCTAGCAAGAGACATGAGACCTCTGCTCGCCTGTGGAAAGGCTTGAGCCTGTTGACATGGAATACCTGGGGGGCTACCCCAGAGGCTCCCATGTCCACCAGATAATTGACTTCGCCCATCTTGGAGATGATCCTGAAGGGTCCAGTCCACTTGTCTGCCAAAGCTCTAGGCTTGGTAGGCTCCATCACAAGGATTTCCTGTCCCGGAGTCCAATCCACTTGCGAAGCTTTCAGGTCATGCCAGTACTTATTCAATTCCTGGCTGGCCTTGAGATTTGCTGTTGCCTGACCCATCATTTGTGTCATCCTCCGCCTGAGGCCTAACACATAGTCCCCCACTTGCTTGGCGGGACCTGGAGGGGTGGCTTCCAAGCCTTCTCGGATCAAGGCGAGGGGCCCCCTCACGGGATGTCCAAAGAGTAACTCAAAGGGGCTGAAACCAACACCCTCTTGAGGTACCTCTCTGTAAGCAAACAGCAGGCATGGCAGGAGGAGATCCCATTTCCTCCTTAGGGGCTCTTCCAAAGCACCTAGCATGCCCTTGAGAGTTTTGTTAAATCTCTCAACCAGACCATTGGTCTGGGGGTGGTAAGAGGTGGAGAACTTGTAGGTTACCCCGCACTCTTTCCACATGGTTTTCATGTAACTAGACATGAAGTTGGATCCTCGGTCAGAGACAACCTCCTTGGGGAATCCAACACGGGTGAAAATGCCCAGGAGAGCCCTGGCAACCACCTTGGCAGTAACAGTCCGAAGGGGTATTGCCTCAGGGTACCTGGTGGCATGATCTACCAAGACCAGGATGAACCGATGTCCACCTGAAGTGGGAGGGTCAAGGGGACCGACGATGTCGATGCCCACCCTCTCAAATGGTGTGCCAACCACTGGTAATGGCTGCAGTGGGGCAATGACCCTGCCTCCAGTCTTGCCAGACAACTGACAAGTTGGGCAGGTCCTGCAGTGGGACTCCACCTCTACTCCCATCCGTGGCCAGTAGAAATGGGCAGAGAGCCTCTGCTTAGTCTTCTTGGTCCCAAGATGACCAGCCAAGGGCACCTCATGCGCCAACTGCAGTAGGAAGGGCCTGTAAACCTGGGGTACCACCAACCTCTTGCGGGCACCAGGTTCGGGCTTAGTGGGCTCACTAACAAGGAGCTCACCCTCCCAATAAATCTTGAATGTCCTAGGCACTTCACCTTGTGCCTGGGACAGGGCCTGTTTCCTCAGGCCCTCGAGAGAGTGGCACTCTCTCTGTCCCTTACAGAAGTCTGCCCGGGAGGGTCCCCCTTCAGCTAACAAGCATTGAAGGTCGGGATGATCCTCCGGGTTGAGAACCTCTCCCACAGGAGAGTCTTCTGTCTCTTCTCCCACAGGAGTTGAGTTTGGGTTTTCCGCTGGACCCAGCCCGTCCGGAGCATGGATCCCATTGGGTGCTGTCGGAACAGCAGGAAGAGAAGGTGTTCCCTCCACAGAGGTGGCCTTCTTGGTCTTCCTTCTTCTTGCCTTAGGCCTCGCCTTTGGCTCGGATACCTGACTCACAGCCAGACCCGGTGTCACCTGTGACCTAGTGACTGCAGCAGCAGTCATGGGAAGACCATCCGAGATCAACCCCAACTCTACTAGATCATTTCCTAACAGAATGTTAGCAGGGACATTGTCCTGAACCAGGACAGGAAGCTTTGCTGTCTTGTCTCCAATCATGAGTGTGACTAGGGCTACAGGCGATAATTTGGGAGGCCCACCAGCTAACCTGGTGGTTCTCAGAGGAGCACCTACATAGTCCTCTGGCTTGAGCAGGGTCCTGTCCACCACTGTCATGCTTGCCCCAGTGTCTCTCAAACCAGTAGAAGGCTGGCCATTCAAGAGGACACTTCTCAAAAACCTACGGGTGTTCTGCGGGATAGTTGCCAGTACTTCTGCGTACTGGTCCCAGGCCCCAAGGGACACTAAGGAAATCTCTACCGGAGCACCAAATGTGATTCCTGTAGAGGAGGGGAGGACAGTGGCCTCCACCTCAGCCACGGGGTAAGGGTAGGTCAGGCTGACAGCCTGTACTCCAAGTGCCTTACCTTTACACTTGGGGTCACCCCTTTTGTGATCCAGAGCCCCACAATCCCAACAAGTGCCAGGAGTGCGGGGTACGGTACTGGAACCACTGGGAACCTGCTTTGCAGCAGGTGGACCACTACTCTTATTCCCACCCACAGAGGACTTATCCCCACCAGATTTTTGGGTCTTAGGAGAGGAAGGTTTTGGTTTACCCGACTGTGATTGCTTTTGGGACTCCTCAGCTTTCTGAGAGGTCCCCTTTTCTTTGTCCTTGTCCTTCCCACTGGAGTCCTTAGGGGACACCCGGTGGGAGACCCACTTGTCAGCCAACCTAGCCAGCTTAAAGGGGTCCAAAATGTTCTGGTCAGCCACATACTGACGCAGCTCTGGTGAACAGGCTTCAGAAAAATGCTCAAAAAACAAGAGGTGGGACAACTCAACAAAAGTTTTCACCTTGTAACCGTCAATCCACCCCATCATGTTCATGTGCGCAGTACTCACCCAGTCAACCCAAGACACATTCTCTCTTTTCTTAAAATCCCTGAACCTTTTAAGGTATTGGGTAGGTGTCTTGCCAAACTTGGCAATCAAAGCAGACTTCATACACTCATACTGACCCCTTTCCTCCACACTCAGCTTCAGAATACAGTCATATCCAGTTTGAGGCACTCTGCTTAACAAACACTTAGCCCAATCTCTTTTATCTACATCATGAATTGCACAAGCCATTTCAAACGCTTCAATCCATTGGAGGATATCTGAACCCTCCACAAACACACCAACCAAATCTTTCATAAACTTGGTGGCTGGGGACCTGCCACTCTCAATTGGTCTAGCTGAAGTCTCCACTCTAGCTCTCTCTAGCTGGATTCTCTGACATTCAGTGTCCTTGTCTTTGAGCGCAAGATCCCTATTCTTGAGTTCCACTTGCTGTGCCAGCTCCTCTTTCTTAAGCTCAGCTTCTATTTCCAACTTGCGATATTCAAAGGCCAATTTCATCCTTAATAACTCAAGTTCCATGGAATTGCTGGGGTTTGGAACAGAGGCAGCAGGAATGGTGGCATTCCCAGAAACAGATTCAGCGACAACCCCAGGGGCAGAGTCCTCACTGGTTGCATCCCCCCCTTCATCAAGGGTTTCACCATCAGTCTGGTAGTCCACCAGGGCAGCTATCAGCTCAGCCCTAGACTTATCCACAAAGTCCAACTCCCTGGCTTCACAAGCACTCTGGAGAGCCTCTAAGCTCATCCGAGTCAATTTACCATTTGCAATGGGCTCCATTGCCTGTAATGCAGTTATTTGGTACACACCCAAACCTTAATCTAATAAAGTGCGGATATTTTGTAAGTGGCACGGTTATACACTGAGTCTTAAAACCATAAGCATCCCACCGCTGCCACCAGCTTTGTAAAGAAGACCGGTGGGGGGGTCTGTACTTCTGCTCTCTATATGGTAGAGGGGAGGCACAGAGGACCCCAGCCAAGATTCTCTAATACGGTAGCGATGGGCGAGCAATCAAGGCCTAGCTTCTCAGGAGGTGATGCAGGCTGGTTCTTAAGTACAGTGTATCCCCAAGCCCCCACAAAGGAATGTCCACACACTGTATTACTGAAAACACAGTCTTTATATAATTAATATTCAAGGGTTATGTACACTTATCACAATAACGCACTTTGTGCTCAGGAAAATCAGCAATGGTAAATATCTACAATTCTAAAGTGGTACCACTAATATTAGACCTCATTAAAGTGCATTCACAATACTGTAGAAATGGCACACAGATCAATAAGAAGGAAACCAGCAATAGAGAGAGGAGAGATAACAGAGGGTTGAAACAATAGGCAGAATACTGGCCCTTGCTACTGGACACAGTTCTGTGTGGAGATCCCCCCACCTGGGCAACCTGCAAAATAAAGAGATATAACACCAGCCCAGTCCAGATATTGTTCAATAGTCTATTTCTCTCCTATAATGTTTTTACCCCCCCAATGTACCTGGTGGAGTCGAGTTCCTCGAAAAGGCGTCGACAAGCGTCGAGGGACTCGCTGTTCGGCGACGGGGAATCGACGGCCCTTCTTGAATGCCTTCCTTTTCAGGCGGGAGGCACGGGGCGTCGAACGTCCGTCGACAAACGAGGCCGAACGTTGTCGAAGAGGCGGCAGCTCCGTCCGAGCGGTGCTCGTCGGCGTCGGGGCGTCGGCGTCCTGCAAGGCGGAGGTGTGCGGGGCACCTCGATGACAATAGTTCTGGACCGCAAAGATTGTAGAGACGGGAGCCCAGCAAGGGCGTCGAGTCGTCCGAGTCTTTGGGGTCGTCGGGTGGCGGGAAACCCACCGGCAGGTTTCTCCTCGGCGCGTTGGTCGTCCTCGACTTTCTCCGGCAGGATAAGCGGTCGACGATGCGGTCGAGAGAGTCCTTCGATTGAATGTTCTTAGGCAATGGAGCGGACGGCTCCGATCGTCGGCGGCACGGCGTCAAGTGGTTCCCACGGCTGGGCACACAACTTCGACGGGCCTCCAGCGGTTACACAGACCTGCGAACCCTGGTCGACGGCAATGGACTTCGACGGCGTCGATGTCCGGGTGCTTCACTTCGATCTCCTCGGCGGTCCCGTCTCGGGTCGGCAGCCTTTCGAGGGTCTGACTTCCAGGGCGCTTCGGCGAAGATTCAGCGGTGCTCGATGGTCCCTCGGAGCACGGGAAGAGGGCGCCTAGCCAGGTCCTCTCTCGGGTCAGCCCTCGACAATTTCGACAACCTTCAGTTCCGTCGAAGCAAATGCCACAGCAAGTCTTCTTCTTCCAGCTGGACGTCGAGGATCAGCAAATCCAGTTACTCTTGAGTGGAGACTCAGCTTCTGAATGCTTCTGAACAATTTCCAGTGGTGAGAGGTCCCCAGATATACTATTCTGTCTCTCATCCACACTGCTGGCACACACACAGCAGCCAATCACACAGAAGGGCATTCATGCAGTCAGTCAGCCAATCAGGCACACAGTGCATTCAGGCCACACTCCTCCCTTTCAGACACTCACAACAAGGAATGTGGATTGGGACAAGTACCCAGCCATTCAACACTACACACTGCATTCAGGCCAGTTTCGGGCAGGGCTGTCTCAGTCTTTGTCTCTCATGCCAGAAACCAGACAACCACAACAAGGAGTGTATATTGGTCACACACTCCATTCACCCAGGTCCCACCCACAGGAGGTACCCACAACATACAGTCACTGGGAAGGCTCCAGTCAGTCTAGCTGGGCCTTCACAACAACACCATATATGGAACTTCCACCCAACAGCCAGTCAGGGGGAAGGGACAGAGTCAGGGCTTCCCAGGACTTTGGGAAAAACAAGATAACAGGCAATAGAAAGCAAGAGGCCACAGGGGCCATCTTGTTTCCTATCAGGAATCAACTGATTCCAATGGCAGGGCCTGGGTATCCCAAAATGGAGGACACCCAGAGCACCTGTCAAATTCAGCATGGAGCTGCCACCAGCCCATACCCTGCTCTGTGGGCCACCCACAGGTGCCCAAAAACATACACTAGGGGCACAGGGTTGTACCCCTACCCATGGGTGCCATAAGGGTATCCCATGGGTCTGTTCACCAAATCAAAAGAGAGCTGCACTGCCAGGAGTCCCTCATGGACTCCTGGGCAGAAAACATGACAGAACACACGGTAAAAACAGAGAAAGGACAAGGATTCAGAGGCCCTGTCCCTCAGATGCATTTCCGGCATCACAGTCAGCAAAAACCCTTTGTGGATTCCTCGATTCCTGTTTAGTCCACTTTACCTTTAAGCCTTACTACTTTTCGACCCCCAGAGCTAAGGTGGGCTTTATAATCTCGCACGTCTCCGGAAATGCGCTAACCTGGGCTACACCTTGAGTTAATTCTGGAGATGCCCTCCTGGATGATTACGACAGATTTATACAAGCCCTTAAGACCATGTTTGATCGCCCAGAACAGGTCTATAGCGCCCAGGAATGTCTACTTGATTTTCAGCAAGAATCCCAGTACATGCTT
This sequence comes from Ambystoma mexicanum, assembly GCF_040938575.1. Taxonomy (NCBI): domain Eukaryota; kingdom Metazoa; phylum Chordata; class Amphibia; order Caudata; family Ambystomatidae; genus Ambystoma; species Ambystoma mexicanum. Next base: position 656,351,669 of record NC_090924.1, read on the forward strand.
ACGTATGTAACACGATTTAAACAATTGGCCAAGGAAGCGGATTGGTCTTCAGAAGCAAGCTTTACTCTTTTCCGAAGGGGGCTAAATGAAGAGATCAAAGACGAATTAGCCAGAGTGGCACTTATGGATCTTGCCATGCAGATAGACTTTCGTATCCAGGAAAGGGAAAAAGACCAAGATGCCCTTCCAGAAGGTTTCCCTTGAGATCTCATCTGAACCTACTCCAGTCTCTGTTAACGATCCAGAACCCATGCAAATAGGGGCTTGGTGTGGACCCATAACCCCGCAAGAAAGGATGAGAAGGATCCACACAGGCTTATGTATGTATTGTGCCTCGGATAAACATCTAGTTAGAGAGTGCCCTCGAGCCCCTCCACGGCGTTCGGGAAACGCCAGCTCCCGATCCTAGATGGAGCAAGGCTTCGGGAGAGAGATGTTTGCTCCACATCTATTCCTTCCTTGAACTCTCCTGGACAGAACAACCTAGTGATTCTACAGGCCTTCCTATCGCCATCCAAGAATGAGACCGACCCTATTTTGGCCTTGGTGGATTGTGCTGTGGGAATATTCATTGATCAAGATTGGGTCTTTAGCCACCACATTCCATATGAAACCCGAAGCATCATGCAACCTGTGGAGACGATCGACCGAAGACCTCTCTCTTCAGGACCTATAACCTTGCAGGCCAAAGAGATCCAACTCTTGATAAACCATCACCAAGAGGTGATCAAATTTGACATCATAAAGTCAGCTCATTACCCCATGGTACTGGGTATGCCCTGGTCAGAGAAGCACAACCCATATATCAACTGGGCAGCAGGATCCTTGTTTTGTGGTTCTGAGTTTTGCATGTCTCACTGTCTATTCCTGGATTCCTCCATGACATGTTCCGAAAGCACGCCAACAGACCAGCAAGGCCCACTCATGGTATCTAATATCATACAGGTTCCTAAGGCCTATCAGGAATACACCGATGTGTTTTCAACTGCTATAGTCCAGGCCATACCCCCTCACAGACCTGAAGACTGCGCTTATAGATACAGAACCTTCAGCAGTGATTCCTTTTGGAAGGATATTCATTCTATCTGAACCAGAAAAAAGGGCCCTTCTAGAATACTTGAATACCAACCTCGAAAATGGCACCTGGAGCTTCGTTGTTTTTTGTTCCCAAGACGGACACTAAAGAGCTTAGACCTTGTCTCGATTATCTTGGATTAAATCAATGCACCCTCAAGGACCGTTACCCCTTGCCCTTAATCTCAGATATCCTGGAAGCCGTGAGAGGAGCTGTATTCACGAAATTGGATCTCAGGGGTGCCTACCATCTGATCCGTATCAGGGAAGGTGACGAATGGAAAACAGCCTTTAGAACACCCTTTGGTCACTTTGAATACCTGGTCATGCCCTTCGGACTTGCTAATGCCCCCGCGGTCTTCCAACGTTTCATGGATAGGGTGTTTTCTGACATGCTGTTCCTCTTAGTCATGATATCTTGATTTACTCCAAGGATCTTCTAAAGCATGAAGAACAGGTAAAGGCAGTCTTGCAACGGGTATGTGAACACAAACTCCTAGCTAAACCCGAGAAATGCCTTTTTCATGTCACTTCTGTTCGTTATTTAGGATTTGTCCTTAGTCCAGAAGGAGTTGGAATGGACCATTCAAAGGTAAAGGCCATACTATCTTGGCCTGTTCCCACTTCCGTGAAACAGATTCAATCCTTCCTGGGGCTCGCCAATTTCTACCGGAAATTCATACCGTCTTTTTCTGAGATAGTTCAACCGATCATTGCTCTGTTGAAGAAAGATACTCCCTTTCTCTGGACCCCAGCTCAAGACAAGGCATTCCAACGATTAAAAACAGAGTTTACTCAAGCCCCCATCCCAGCTCAACCCGATAATCGACCATTCCTAGTGGAAACTGATGCCTCCAACTACGCCATGGGAGCAGTGCTAAAACAGGAACTCGAGGACAAATTGGAGCATCCCATCGCTTACCTTTCACGAACCCTGACTCCCAGCGAGACTCATTATTCCGTCTTGGAAAAGGAGCTGTTAGCCATCCGCCAAGCCTTCACAGAATGGCGGCATCTACTTCTGGGAGCTAAACATCCTGTCCAAGTCCATACGGACCATCGAAATCTTCAAGTTCTACAATCCTTGGAGTGTAGGAATAGTCGTCAAGCCCGCTGGGCCTTCTTCTTTGCCCATTACCAGTTCCACATCCATCATGTCCCCGGATCACAGAACCTAATTGCTGACGCCTTATCTCGACGTCCTGATTACGAAACTCTTGAACCACACAATTTTTGTAGCCCAAGCAGTCCGTCTCTTGGAAGACATTTGAGTGCAAACCCAGTCTGCTGAGATTTGGAAAGAATCACTGAAAAGAAAAAAAAAAAAGAAAAGAAAAAAAAAACGGTGGAGTCTTAGAACTAGAGACGGGTACCTGTTCAAGGATAATGGCCTGGTCATTCCCAAACAGAGACTGCAACTACGGATTACTAACCTCTGTCATGACAACCTTCACTCCAGGCATCGTGGCGTCACCAACACCCTCCGTCTCATACAAAGACAATTTTGGTGGCCTAAAATGAAAATTGACGTTCAACGATACATTCAAGCCTCTGCAGTCTGCAATCAAAACAAGCATGACAACAAGACACCGGCAGGTCTCCTACTTCAACCTACGCTACCGTCTAGGTCCTGGGAATTCATCGCTACAGACTTTATCATGGAATTACCACTATTAGAGGCTATACGCCTATCATGGTCACTACTGATTTATTCACCCACATGGCCCATTTTACACCGTTGTACAAATTGCCATCTTCATCAGAACTTGCTGGCATTTTCCTGGAACATATATTTCGCCTTCATGGACTCCCTTCCAAGATCATATCAGACCGAGGACCTTAATACGTCTCTCAATTCTGGAAACATCTATGTCGCATTCTAGGAATCCAACGTGCCCTCTCATCACCCACAGACTAACGGAGCTACGGAACGTGTGAACCAGACCCTGGAACAATACCTTTGTTGTTTCGCCACCAAGGTACAGGACGATTGGTTGCTCCTTATATCCGTGGCTGAATTCGCCTACATCAATTCTGAACACTTGGCAGTCAAGACCAGCCCTTTTTATTGCAGGCAAGGATTCCACCCGTCAGTTCTACCTTCCATTCTCCCACATCCCACACCAGTACCAACAGTCGACTCCTGGATTGAAACTCAGCAACGTACACAAGGAAGCCAAAGAACATTTAGAAAAGGCCCGAACTCACACTAAGCGTTATGCGGATACCAAAAGAAGACCAGGGCCTTCTTATGCGGTCGGTGATCAAGTCTGGCGGTCCTCAAAACTACTGCCTCGACATTTACGACCAAACAAACTGGCCCCCCGATACTATGGCCCTTTTTCCATAAAGGAAAACATAAACCCAGTCTCATTCCGACTCAAATTGCCAGACTCCTGGAAGAAGATTCATCTGGTTTTTCACACTTCTTTATTAAAACCGCACATCCGATCCTCCCGGAAATCCTGCAGACCCAGCCCCGTGGTTGTGGACAACCAGCTGGAATATGAAGTATCTAGAATATGCGACTCCAGGTATAAACGGGGTCAACTTCAATACATGGTCGAGCAGAAAGGATATCCTCCTAGTGAAAGAACCTGGGAACCAATTTCTAATCTGAATACCCCTCGATTGCTCAGAAGGTATCATCTCATACACCCAGGCAAAACTGGTTTTCAGAGGAGGCATGCTGTCATGATCCACAGAAATCGCCCCTTTTGGACTTCCTGGTCCGTCACAACGGGGCTTACACTCCTTGGTACTTCCAACATGGCCGTCTAACGTGGTACGCCTTCCACCAGCCTCCATGTCGGACGTAGCACATTCTACAAATAGACCACGCCCCCGCGCGTCTCAGTGCTATTGCTGGTAGATACTAGACGTGTGCTCCGTAGTTCGCTGAACTATTCTCCTGGTCCTAGTTCCCTTCCTCCCTCTTCTCTCTACCTTGCTTCCCGGATTTCGTGTACCGCCTCAGAGTACACCTTCCTCGTTTCCTGGACTTCCCAGACCCTCTGAGTATCCCGGAACGCTGAACGCACGCTGGAGCCAGAAGAGGCTTGCGCGGGATTGTACAAAACCCGATCCGTGCGCAAGAAGACTCCTTCCAAGAATTCCTGCAAGGATCGATCTCAGGTGAGAAAGGGGGAAATTCGTGACTGCTGTTGTGCAAGTCTATGTGTGGTGTGGTTTGTTTTGTTGTTACAGTGTAGTGAATTTTGGGTGGATTGCTGCGTTTAGGTGTATGGTTGTGTTTGGTTAGAGTTTGAGAGGTGTATGCAGAGGGCTTAAGTTGTTAGTGGATTGGTTAGTTGGCATTGGTGTCCTTGCAATTGTGTTTAGGTGTGATGCCTGCTATCATTCTCTATTCCATCCAAGTGTGGCACTTGTCATCACCCAGTTTCATTTAAGTGTGACACATGCTAACACTCACAATCCTGTCTAGATGTGACGGAAGCTAAAGTGGAGGATGACATCTAAGTGTGGCACAATCCCTAAATACTAAAGGGGGAATCCAAAAATTTAGACTGGAAAGAACAAGCATCAAGAGAAGGGATGCATATAAAGACGACATAATCAAAGAAGCCGATAAACGGGGGGGGGGGCGAATATCTTAGTCTTGAACAAGAGAGACTATATTAAAATGGCAAATGAGCATCCATGGCAAATGAGAATCCAGGTACACCTGGGTTAGACCAATAGTCTGCGGTATTGGGTGGGCAACAGCGGAAATGTCCGAATTTATTTATATACAATTCTGAGACCAGAAGTTTATAAAACTGGACTCTTACAGCATGTCCTCGAAAATCTAGACAAGACTGACTGGAAAGATGACTACATGTTGGCAACCAGGTATGTTAAGGCACTGTACACATCAGTAGACCATGTGCCAGAACTAACATCTATTGATTTTATCTACGAAAACATCTCAGCAGCATACGATCTCTACGTGTAAATGTAGAAAGACTTCTTAGCCTTCCCCTTGAAACACAATATATTTCTGTTCAATAAGCTATGCCAACAAACCAGGGGAATACCAATGGGTACATGCTTTGCGCCATCTATGTTTGTAGCAGAGTTTGAACAAAAACATGCAAATGTCTATCCAAATTTGTCCAAAAATGTCATCAAATGGTTACGTAACATCGCTGATGTTCTGATTATATGGGATGGAAGTGAACAAGACCTAGATATGTATTGTGAATATCTGAATGAAAATGTATTTAGAATAAGGTTTACTCTTGAGAAAACTAGGCGCACAGAAACCAAAGTTAATGCCACTCTACATGCCGACTGTTGCCACCTTAAAAGCACCATCATCATCATCATTTGGGCAAGCAGAAACTGTAGCAAAGATTCTGTATACTCTGAAGAATGCGAGCTCCGAGAACAGGTTCCTAGCACGAGATACCTTAAAACAGTGCGTTACTAAGGCCAGAGACAACATTATAGCTATAAAACATACATAATTGACCCCCAAAATGCAGAAAACAGAACAGGGATAAGGTTAGAATGATTACGCAATAGTCAAATAATAACCAAATAATCAAAAGAATTTTCCAAAGAAATGGTATTCGTTACATTTAGATCCAGATTTAAAGGACTATCTCAGAACAACCCACTAGTGTATACACCAAACCTCCAACATTGGGAATGAATCTTAGTCCGAGCGTCATGGACAATAGAAAACAGGTATATCAAACCAGCATTCTAACGGGGGGGCATTCTAATCCTTATAATTCTATAAGGATTAGAATGCTTAGAACAGCATTCTTAGCATTCTAATCCTTATAAAAGGATTCTATAAATATAACAGCAGTATGTGCAAATATGCATTTAATAACATCCACAATCACACCACCAAAAATTGAAAGTGATTAACATCCATGAATTTATCAATTGCAGGACATTGGTTATATACATTGCGTGTATTTGGGAAGTACCATTTGTGAGCTGAGAACAAGATCGAAAGATTGCATTAGCCGACCACTGGCATAAAGAACATTCTACGGACGGACAGAAAGACCAATCTTACGTTTTTTGTTATAAAACATACCAGACTGGATCCAATAATGGGAGACAGGAAAAAGATGTTACGCCGGGAAGAAAAAATAAACAAACAAAAAAAACTCATCTATAATCTGAGGACTTTTACAGAGGGACTTATATGGACAATGAGATGCACCCACTTTTTGTGAATTATGTGTTCATATGGGAAAGATATAGAAACTGTTATACACTCATTGACAAGTGAAGTGTAATGCGGTCATCAGATCAAATTGAATACCAATACAATGCGATAGATAACTATTATGATGCTCTTATACGGATATCCGGTGTTGCATAGGCAAACTTTAGAAGAATTGAACACAAAAAATACAAGGAAATGCTTAAAAGCCTAGATTCTATTAAAAGATGTCAGTATACCAAAGACCAACCCAGTGATTATACGCCACTAGACTTTTACATGGATAGCATAATCCACTCCTTTTAATAGTTAAAATGAATAGGATGCCAATATTATTACAGCTAGAAATACTAAGGTCATAATTTACATTGAGAAGGAGACAAATTATATGCTAACCGATCCTATTAAACAACTGGAGATGAAATATAATGTGTGGCATTACATCTGGATATCATGCCACAATGTAGAAAACTGTTAGAACCACAGGAATAATGTAGTAATGAGGACTCTATGTTAACATTAATAAAGTGGAGACATGGATATCAAAATATAGTAAGCATACTAACCAACATCGGAGTATAAATTGAATGTCACGTGAAAGATGTATGATCTAATAGAATGCTAGCAGGTAAAATATGACCATCATGGACAAGATGATGGATATTCAAATTTTGAATGTTCTCCTATATTAAATTATGGACAGCACAATCTCACAAGTCTAATAACCATTTGTAAATGGTAGGATCATGAATTGTAAAATGACCACCAAAACACTGTGCGAACGGCAGAACGCTAAATACGGCTTTTGTTGACACAATGACATTACAACGTTATTACGAGCGACGTCATTGCGTCAATTGAATATAAATCACTTTCAAGATGGCGGCGGCCCAGCGCACACGCTGAGCCGCCACCGTCCAGAATGAAAAAGGAGCACCAGGCAAGAAAAACTAGATAAAGGCCATGGAAATACTTAAATATAACACAGAATATCCACAACGGAGGTATACTACAGCTTATCACTAATACTTTTGCAGGATAACTATCAAAGGATGATGTAACAAGTCTAAGAACAAGGGAAAAGGAAGACCCACTTTAAAGAAAATAAAAGCACAACATCACTTACTATATTTTGATGTTGCATTACCAGTTGAAGTTACTGATTTGCGCCATCAACGATACCAGCCTAAAGATAGAATCTTATGATCCAGTCAACAAACCAATGTGTGGATCATTGCATGGTATAAGGAGGTACCTGCAACATCATGTCAGAATCAATAAGCCAATTGATACAGAATGAATGTTAATAACGGAACCATTGTATAAACCAAATAACAGGACCATTGTATAAACCAAATATCCAATGTTTTTTCAGACATTGCCATTCAACAACCATATTAATACAAATGTTATGCACAGGAGGAACAGAAGTTATTATCCCCTGGTAAGTAAACAAAACAAAGAATAATTATAGGTAAGAGGTTCTTCAAACTAGTCCGAGGAGTAACCTATACAACCTAAATCCTGCAATATATAAACCGCCCTAATAAACCCGGTTCTCTCTCCCCTTGATTATATCTACAGAATATTTAAAACTTATGGCCAGTAGCTCATTGCAAAGAAACCTTATAGACGGACATACTTGTGGACAAGGGCTCGTGGTGAAGAGACAATAAAGATGTAGATGTGTAGATAACTGGGAGAAACAGGTTTAAACTATTGTGATGGAATAATTGTGATGGAACAATGCTGTAATGTGTAAATAGAACAAACCACCAAAAAAGTGTGTGCAAGGCAAACTTACTTATTCATTATTCCAAGATACTTCACTCATAACTTGTTGGTAAATTACTGTGCCTTGAGAAAACCCAGGTACGGCAGAACCAAGTTGATAATGTTGGCACCAATGTTCACACAAACAGAACATTAGTGTGGAAATAGAAACTATTTTTTCTTATATGCAATGGATAACTTTGATTTCTTTTCTATAGAAATATTGGAGCACTGCTGCAGAATACTCACCTATCTTTAACATACAATACCACGAATGTTAAAAAAGGTTGGTTGGCGTAAAATCCTGATGTGCATTAACAGCTGCAAGATTATTATTTATTTTTTTTTGGCCATTGCACTACTGCATCTAGCAATGAGGTGATTATTAATAGGGTTACGTTTGCTTTGTGGTTGCTCCAAATTCTCAGCCAGTGCAGCACTGGTTCTAGGGTTAAATCATCCTCAATAAGATTCATCCCCAATTCTTGACGCGCTAAATCAGGGTCTTTAGAAAACAGTTTTCCGTAATCTCTAATGAGCATAAATTCCCGAAACCCAGAGCAAGGCCCTGTAGTTCGCAAGGGAAAGATTTTGCTTTGTATACACTTCTAACATGTTCGAAGGTTGCGATCTGCACATTTCTGAAAGACGGTGAACACCTAAAATAGCTGGTTAATTTTTACAGGTGGCGAACCTGAGCCCATCTCAGAGATTAGGCAGCTCTGCCCTCCCTCTACCAGCAGAGGTGCTTTTAAAATAGCCAGCAAATGTATCCAAACACTTCACAAATACACAGACTTGCATATACACTTACACATCAGGCACATAAACGTTTTACTCACACATGCAAACCAACTTGCATGCACACACTCACCTTACTCAAAAACACGCAATCAGTTCATTCTTAAAGATGCACACTTTTTTTTAACACTTACCATTCTTTGGATGGCACCTTACACTCTCCCCATTGGATCTGGATGTAAGGGTGGGGGGAGATTTGGGAAGAGTACTCAACAGGAGGGTGTAGAAGGGAGGAGAGACAATGGGTGAGGGAGGACAGCAGCCTGGATGCTGAGGGCTGTGCCCAATTGGTGCTTGCACTGCACAACGCAGCCAGTCAAGTGAATTTGGGAAGCTAAGGAGTGAATCACTCGGCAGCCCAGCTCTGAAACGCAAAGCAAGCATATGAAGTACCCAATGCTCCAGATTGGGCAAAATCTTGTAAGGCAAGCCAGCTCTGGATGCTATTGCGCTTTTCCCGATGCATGCACAGCATGCCCAGCGTTTTTAGTTGGAATAGCAACACGTTTTCCCAAAATCCCTTCCCCTCAAGGTCTTTTGCAATGGTATTGACACATATGGTGGCATATGTCACCAAAATACAGCAAAAAAACAAAATAATGACAATACGGGGGCGAGAGGGCTCAAAGTATAAAATGGTAGTCAATTCCCTAACGCGCTGTTTTTTTATGGGTTCCGCCACGATTAATAAAATAGTGTTCACTACTGAACACACAAACGTATGTACAATAAGTACAATACACACAGCAAACAAATACCTACTTTAACAGTACATGAACATAAAGAAAGCCAGTTTCTTGGCTATATGTAGCACCCCTACCTGGTGATGGGAGCACTTACTTATAGCAGAGGTCTGCAACCTTTGGCTCTACAGATGTTTTACACTACACTTCCCTTGAATGTGAAACTCACCCTCTCGCCCAACCGCACCATTGAGATTCAAGTCATCTCCCGCCTGCCTGGCCCACTACTGGACTTTCAGGAAAACTTGCTCCATCTGCTGGGTAATAACTTGCAAAACATTACTAAATCCCTACTACTGGGCGACCTAAACCTTGGCCTCAACGACCCTAGAGATAAACAAGCCAAATCTCTTGCCAACGCTCTTCATGACCTAGGATTCGTACAACGAATCTCCAACCCCACCCCCTTGTAGGGACGCATCCTAGACTGGGTAGCGGACCATAACTGTAATGTAGACATCAGCTCCAATACCCCCGCCCTTGGACAGACCACTACCTCATTCATTTCTCCATACCAGCCACTATTAAAACGACTACACCTAATACTCCCTGCCCACCTGGAGAAGCGCCCGTAACATTGAGAACAGCCTACCATTCCGACCCTCTGGCTCTGGCAGATCTCTACAATTCAACTATCAAAAAAGCAATTGATGCCATTGCCCCCCTTGAAAATAAGAAAGCAAAAGAAAAATACACGCCAACTCCTGGTTCACCACTGAACTCAAGGAACTATGCGCTCTCAAGCACACCTCGCTCACAGAATGGCAATCCAATCCACATACGCCACATTACGTGCCTACAAGAAAATCCCCTCCCAATATAAAAAAAGCCATCACTGCAGCCAAATCTGCTTCCTACAACACCAGAATCGCCAACGTGAAACCTGAATCTAAGGAAATGTTGCCATTTTCAAACAATTGGCTACCCTAGCCAAAACCACCCAAGATCTCGTAAAAGACGAATCCTGGTGCACAAACGTACAGTCTGTCATGCTCAACAAAATCGATCTCCTACACAGCAAAACCCACTACAACGCCCTGCCCAAAAACAATCTCACTACCCCGCCAGAGGATAGTCCTCACCCTTAAAAATGCTTTTCTCCTTCAAGGATGTGTCGGAACTAGAAGTACTAGCAATAATCAAAAACATAAAACCCTCCAACTGTAAAGGAGACGACTGCCCGGCCAATCTCAAAGATTGCGCAGAGACCCTAACACCCTTCTTGACAGCCTTCATAAATGCCTCTGTCGCATCTAGTATCGTCACACCTTGCCTGAAGGAGGCATGGGTTTGCCCAATCCTGAAGATACTATCCCTAAACTCCACTTCTCCTAGCAACTACAGACCCATCACAACCATGCTCTTCCTGCTAGAAATCCTAGATAAAGCTGCATACACACAAATCCAGCAATTCCTGGAAACTAACAATAGCCTCAGTAAGAGGCAATCAGGTTTCTGCCCTGGTCACGGGACTGAAACAGCCCTACTGGACCTTAAGAACCAACAAGGTGAAATTATGGATGAAGGGAAGCTAGCATTGCTCCTCCTTCTCGACTTGTCTGCAGCGTTCGATCTGCTGGACCACAAGACACAATGCAGACAACTCATTAACTCAGCCCAATTCCCCCCCGGAACTGATTCTCTTGAAGACACTAGCCATTACCAATAAATGCCTCTCACGCACTGCCGCTGATTAAGTAACCAGAGCCACCTCATCAAGACCCATAAGGTGACATCATTCCAACCAGCTCAAAGTCCCTCCCTTCAAAAGGGCCAAAGCAGGAGGTACCCGTTTCACTTTCCTTGCCCCCAAACTCTGGAATTCACTCCCGACAACCTTCTGAAATGTGACCTCTCACCTAGCATTCTGCCAATCTCTCTTTGGACTGAGCATCTGGTATTCCGTCTCTTAAATTAACCTTTTAGCCTGTATCTGTTTCTGTTTTCTCTAGCAATGTTAACACCAGGCTGCCTGGCATCAGGTTCAATGTAACCAAGAACCACAGAAACGCTCATGCCTTATGTCCCTGTAACTAAGTAAGCACCACTGTAACAGCGCCACGATGCCCCAGGGCCGCTTTATAAATGTAGAAAATAAAATAATCAGCCCAAACAAGCAAATTCAATGGCAAGGGACAATGGAAATTGTAGTGTAAAACAACTGGACAGCCTAGAAAATACAAAGCTTCTTTTCCAGGAGCAAATGTCCCAAAGACTAACCCTGGGTCAACTACCCAAACGATGGAAAAGAAGAACAAAAGGACGGCAGCTCAGCCACAGAAAGAAAACAGTCTGATGGTGAAGACTATGGTGGGGGCAACCCAGGTTTATCCTAAAGACTAGACGAGGCAGAGAAGTCTTGACACCCTTCTAGGCCATGGCAGTGACCAGCACGAAGGTGGGACAGCAGGTTTCGAAATTGCTGGGAGCTCTTGCTTCTAGCCCAGGGCAGCCTGGTTAGCTCAACACCAACAGCTACTTTTGGCTCCCAGGGCAAACTCATGCCATACAAACATACCTATGCAGCATTTACTTTCTGTATGTGGGAATGTGTATAAAGAACCTTTAGAAACATCTAAAAGATATTTCGAACATTAAGAATTGTACATAGTGAACAAAACATTTAAGATTGCATTTCATGTAAACGTTAGATTTGCGGCATGCAGTGCTAGCTCCTTGTTCTCTAGGGGTTGCTCCTCCTCATGACATCTAGTTTCGACGAGTGGACGACCATGGACGTAAAGTGGGAAGCTGGCCGGAAGACCTGGCACATGAGTGGAACCATCAGGAGGAATGAGGTGACCCAGGAAGGACGACGTCGCAGACAAAAATCCAAACAGAGAAACCGAAGAAGGTAGACAACTGCATAGCGGAGTGCAAATAAACATTGCCAGATAGGACTAGGTTGATTAAGTGCATGATTTTCTTGGAGCGCTAGGGTGTAGCGAGTGGGTTCGGAGACCTCTGCTGGCAGGGGGGCAAACTCAGGGCAGGACTAACACAAAGGGTTCAGTTGGAGCCACAAGCCTATTCACTAAAAAGTACACATGCATGTAATTTGCCATGTTAGGTAAAGGGGAAACATCTACAAAAATGTACATATCACTGCTATTATCGATCAATTCTGAACCTATTTAAATGTTTAATTTAACTCATTCCCAGTCCATTCCTATATAGACTTTTACAGACCATTTGTACCTTTTCATGCTCCCCTTCTAGCAAAAAGGAAAGTCCTGCGGCAGACCGCACATCTGGATCCTTTCAAACGTCCTCCTTTGACAAGCTTTGACCCATCAAGGTACCCTTAAGCACTTAGAACAACAGAGAGCATGCAGTCAGTCTCACCCGTTTCACTTCACCCGTTGAAGAGCTAAAGAAATTCTAGGACTGCTGACCTTATAGGAATATTACCAACAAGAAGATTGCTTCCTACAGGCTGATGGGCCGGGGAAAGGTTGGTAGTATTCCATTTAACTGGCATGTGCCTGACATTGACACAACCTGACCGGCCTTTCAAAAAGCATTGTAGTACATGGTTTACTGGCTTGGATGTTTGATTAACAAAATTGTATAGCAGTTGAAAGGCACATGTCCACAGCCCAGCAGGCAGACACAGCGCCTTATTACATGCTGAAACGTTTTGGTAAAAACTTATTTACTGCAGCTTTTACCTGCCGTCGGATAAGGGGTCAGAGGTGCAGATCTCTGGTGATATCTGAAGAGGAATACCATAGATGGTAAATACAGACTTGTAATAACAAGCCAGATTTTCAGCCTGAAAATCCACCTATTGCTCCCTCTTGGTAGCGTTAAAATGTTCCTGCTGTACTCTGAGGAACCATGATTTTATTTTTATTTGAACTTGTGTACAGCGCTGGTCTACCCATAGGTTCTCGATCACAGTACAGAGCTCAAAAAGGAAGGAGGTGAGAAAAAGTAACAACATTTTAGGACAAGATGGGAAGATCAGGATAGACGGGATGGCATAGGTGGTGGGCTGGCTGGATAAGGTGTAGGGAAAGAGGCATGTTTGGAGGGTTTTTCGGAAAGTGATGGAGGGTGCAGTGTAAATGTGGAGTAGCAGGGCGTTCCAGGCTCTGGGTGACCACTGGACACTCAAGGTGCGCTCACAGGGTGCAGCTCCACAAGGGCGCTCCCACGCGCAGCAAATAGTGCATTGCCTCCTAAACATCGCCCAGTAAAATCAGTGCGATTCTTTAAATAGGCGTTGTTTACAGGACACTGAGCTGGAGGCAATGCGCCCTTAAACACACTTTACCAAAACAGCAGGGGGCTCAGTTCTGTTGTTCGGCTGATACATCAGCCGAACAACAGAACTGAGCCCCCTGCTGATCTGCATTTGTGGGGGGCGGGGTGGGGGTGCACAAATCTCAGGACAGGGCGTTGACCAACCTGGGGCCGGCAGTCCCACTGGATGAACGCTTCTTTGTGTGCAGGTTGATTTCCAAAGCGGAATTCGTAGGAGATTTTGGTTGGCTAATCTGGCATTTGTGTGGATGATGGGTTTCTGTTTATTGTGAAGGTAGGATGGGGTTTTGAGGCAATGGTTTCATATACACTGCAGACACCTTTGAAAACAAATGGGGTAAAAGGAACCACAAGAGCTGGGAGAGAGCTGTGAAAATGTGAATGCTTGGGTAGGTGCCGGATGAGTATTGCTGTTTCTTTCGGTATGGCTTGCAGGGGACAAGGGTGCGGCTGGAAAGTCCAGGGAGGAAAGTATTGAGGTAGTGCAGCTTGGACAGGACTAGTTTTTGGACTCGAAGTTGTCAGGATGAAGAAGGATGCATCTTACCTGGTAGGAGAGGGTAGTTTTAGGTTGTGTTTTTTTGTTATGGCAGCTACAGGGTTTGTGAAGGAAGGAGTTGATGGTGAAGCCTAGATGTTTGAGAGGTGTGGAGAGGGATGTGTGCAAGTGATCTGTGGAAAGTTATTTGATCCAGGGGATGAGGTCAGGTTGGTGCCATTAAGATTATGTATTAAGTTTTGGATGGGTCAAGTGTGCTGGCTGTTAGGAAAGATTTCATAATTGTATGTAATTTTCCCTCCATGTGTGAACCCCCAAACTTTTTGCTGTTGTTTTACACCCGGATCTAGACTTTGCCAGAGAAGCACAGCCTTCTGCTGCACTCCTCTGGGCTTTCGCTCAATTCTTACGGGGAAACTGACATGCCCTTAAGACAGTCAGTACTGGGAGACTTAATTTCCCTTAGTCCTTTCCTCATGTTGCAGCTTTTGTGCAACATGAAACAAGAGTGCACTGTAACTTACTTTAACCGCGCTCTTGGGTCTCTAGTCATTCCAAAGGCCCTAGAAACTCTCGCTGGACTTATTATGAACTGTGCAAGTGTGTCACGGACAGGACTGGTGGCAGCTATCGTTTTGCTTGTGTTTTGAACCCTTTTTCGCCATGTTATCTGTGCTTACCGCGTTTGGCACAAATGAGTGACCTGGCTCCCAAAATGGCCATGCCACGAGGTTCTTTGTCCTGTCCTCTGACCGTCTTGCCCCTTCACCTTCCCCAGGTCGAGCCGACCCGGGTCAGTCCTTATTTGGTCATGCACTTTCCCGCGAAACCCAAAGCTTTCGCAGGCTTCTGCATGCCTTGTGTGTGCCTCCAGGATGTGGGCTGGGATGTCTGTTCCCAATACACATCCTGGGTGCCAGAGAGTCTGGAGTGTCCTAAATGCCTGGGACCACCGTGGTCTGTGTTAGGTCCACGTATTGTGTGAGTGTTTGTGAGCAGATCTCCCATTGGGTCCTCTCTGTTGTGGCGCGAAGGGAACTTTGGATAAGAGGAGGCTGAAAACACCACTACCATGTCGATCTCCTGAGTTCACACCGAACAAGGGATAAGGAGCCAAGTATCCTGCAACAAGAAGCTGAGTCAAGGAGCCGCTGGTGACCCGCTGAAGGTTTAGCACCCTGAACTGCTGTCGTCCTGCGAGACCCCTCTGCATCTGATCGTCCTAGAAGGCCTGCGAAGGCGCTTCGACCCAATGAAATAGTGGGATCAACTATTCCCGGCACCATCAAACCCTGCAAGTAAGCCTCTTCGGAAGTGTCCCTGGGCCAACCGGTGAGTTTACCAGCTTACGCAGGACGCTTTGCTCCGTCACCGCCGCCGTTTCTGGGAAGCCCTCGAAACTTGGTCTACTACTTGCTCTGCGGCCGCGGCACCCTCACACCAAAATTCGTACACTTGGCATTCCCAGGTCTGAAGTGAGACGAGTGCGCCCGGACCAGAGTAAACGCGGTTGCAGTGTTGCCCTGCTGCGGTAACAACCTGTGCACGTCCGCTGCATTTGGGACACCCTCGACCCTGCATCCTGCTACACAGAATCTACACGGTGTCGAGACGTCCTGATCATCGCAGCTGAACCTGCCAGCAATGTGAACTGAACTGGAGAAGTCTGGGTCTGCCTTCGTCGGGGACCGGTGAGTAGTCCATACCCCAACAGGTGGCCCCTCGCGCAGGAGCTTGTTTCTTTTCTACCGCTGTTACGAAATAGCGACTCTATCCCGCAAGCTCACCCTGCCTCTGGCCACAAGTGGAGGCCTTGCACGAGTAGCAGGGAATTGTTCTGCATCGCTTCATTCACCTTCCTGAACTACCCGAGACCCTTGAAGAGACCCTACTTTATCCATTGGCACCAGCGCGTGCAGGTACCTTTGGGCATAAGGCTCCCCTCTTCGTAGGGCTCGGACTTCCTCCTAGTTAGGTGTATTTCTGATGTCGAACTGGGTCTAATAATTACTTGCACTGCCTGTTTTCCTCCCCATCTAGGTGGTCTACATATTACGTGCTCATAACTCCTTAGACCACTCGGTCTTGTATATATATTGTATTGATTGTGATGTGTTGGTTTACTTTAGTATTATTGGGATTCTTTGCTATGGTCGATGTTACAAAGGCCTTGTAATAAATGTGTCTATATTTTTAATATAACACCTGTCTGGAGTAATTTGTAAGTGTCCTTGCTTTGTGTGCTCATTGAGGTCTTTCAGTCACCCTCTCCCCTCTTGAGACTTAGTCTTGACCGCCGCCATCACTACTCTGATTGGTCTGGCTTGTCCAGAGGTTACCCTGTTCCAAGAAACCAGGCTGGCCTTCTGAACCTCTGCCCCTCCAGGTCAGAGTTCAGAAATCCATCTTAACACTGGCCATTCAAGTGGTGATGGAGATACAGCTTTTTACAGTGCAGAGATAAAGAGGATTGGGGGGAGGGGGGGTTTGGAAACTATTTTGTGTATGCATATTGATGTTATGGTTGCGAAGGGTCTGTCCAATGCATTTAACATAAGTTGAAGAGGAGGAATTCCTGCAGAACCTCGTTTTGGATTGATCGATAGGGGTGGCATGTAGATTAAAGGGTGTCCAGTCAGTGAAGAAGAAAGTGAACCAGTCGAGAATAATACCTGAGAGTTTCATCATGTCGGCTAGGATGTACAGAGGAATGGCATGATCGATAGTGCTGAAGGCTGCAGAGAGAGCAAGCAGTCGAGGAGGGCAGAGCGTCATCTGTCAGTGATGCTGGGAGGTCATCCAGGATGTGAAGTGTTGCGGTGTCGTTGCTGTTGCCGGCTTGAAAGGAGTGGAGGTGGTGGTTACTGGTGATGTATTGTTGTAGTTGGCTTGTGACTAATTGTTCTATAATTTTGTTGCGGTATGGCAGGATAGCTATAGGACCATAGTTTGCAGGAAGCGTATGGTCTGGGCATGGTTTCTTGAGATCGCATATTTGTACTGTTTTGAGTGCAGAGGAGCATAGCTGGGGTGGATGCTCGTTTGAAGATTGACACCGTTGAAAGGTTGGTATGCAATTGGGAGTTCTTGGATGTATGGGAAGAGTTGGCATTGTGCAGGACCATCTTGTATTGGTTGCTGGCTGCTGTGTTTGAGGGTCAAACTGGTGGCATTGCACAGGTCCTTTTAAAAGGCTCCGTCAAGGCACCTGGCTTTGTTTGATGGTGAGGAAGGAATTGTTGAACCATGGTTTGTAGTGGTGGTGAGGTTTCTGTGTTTTGAAGGAGGAGATACTTGTTTGAGTGCCTGGGTGATCGCTGCTGTAATTGGTTATTGGAAAATTCCACTAGTTCACTTTATGTTAACATTCCTCTGGTTGTAAACCGTGCGCTATTAGAGGATATTCTGTTTGAGACGGAGAAAGTGTAAACTGCACATGCTAACAGTGGAGTGGGAGAGGAATTAAGGAATGAGAGGGTTGTCTTGTGTGTAGGAAAGAGTACTACATGTCATTTTGTTCCCAATAATGCATTATTTTGTGTCTTCTAGTTTCTTTTTTTTTTTATTTTTTAAATAGAACATGCGTTTAAGATGAATACAAGAACCACAAATGCACATTCAAAAGTAATTTTGTGCTCAGTAGGGGGCTTCACTTTATTAATAAACAATACATCTTCAGATCAATAGTTGCCCAACTATTCAGTATTTGGACGAAAGTTAAAGCTACTATAAAAAACACCACTGTTAAGAAGCACCCCAGGGTGCCTGGATGGGGGTGCCCAACTGTAATCCCTTGAGGCCATAAAAACGGTGTAGTGGCACTTCAGTGCCTCTCACTTCAACTGTGGTATTGGTTTTACCTGCCTAAAGGCTCTTACAACAAAGACCCCAGAAAAAATAAAAATAAATAATGAACTAAAATGGACAAACACACACTAAAATGTCAAGTAGTCTACCTATAATTTTACAGCACAAAGTCAGTCCAAACTTTGATATGAGTTTTCTCACATGCAAACAAACTTCCAACCAAGGTTCTTAAAAACTAGAACTTTAAACTAGCAATACAATCAATTAAAAGCACTGCAGGACCGTGTACCATAAAAAAGAACTAAACTATCGGGTAGATTTTGTGTCGCCCGATACTAACCCAGTTCATAATGAGTGTAGACACTTGAACATGGGAACGTATACTCAAATCAATCAGTATAATTTAGAACAGCAATAGCAGCTAGGGTAAACTAAGTGCTGTCCATAAAGCATGGCTTCTTAACAACAAATAAATAACACATCCTCGAGTTTAGTTAGCAAATCCAATGTGCAAAATGCATTCCCAAAGCCTAGAGAGTACACATACACTACAGCACATAAGACCTGCAATACCAATTTATCCATGAAGGTGAAAATAAAATGTGTTTAACACCACCCTTCTAATAAATCTGGTGGGGGCAATACAGAGCTCTTACATACAGCCAGACAAGTCGGCCTTCTCTACAGTATTGCAAGTCTTCTTTAACCAACTTTAGATTACACTCAAATATACAACACCACCTGTCATTTTGGCTTTTGCTTCAATGGCCACTTTCAAGACATTTCCAATTTCTCCAGTCTGCACTTCCTTACCGAATCTGAAAGTCAGCGAGGTCATATGGGAATCCATAGGTGCAGTCACATTCACCATTTTCCCTGAAGTGACTGAACAATCTTTATTACTCTTCTTTTTTTCTGTTCGGGCTTTACGAATGGTGGATAAATTAACTGAAAATATGGGGTTGAAATCTAACTATCTATAAACTGGTTTGGCCACCCCCACCCTTTTGTGAGCTACATTGGGATAGTTTAGTAGTCCACAGATTAAAACATGGGGGTGTTGGGGAAGGGGATGGGGGAAGAGAATAAAAGGAGGAAAAGGGCTCTGCCCTATCCATTTACCATCTTCATTGGTCCCATTACAGCGTTCCATGTTGGATTGAAGCTAGCCAAGTCCTACAACAAAGCCCTTGCGTTTCTTATTCAATACTTTCTCCATACCTTTGCAATACATTCCAGAGAACAGCTTCTCAAACTATTACTATTTCTCTTGGCTGTCAAGCTTGCTTGTTGCATACTGCCCTGAAGATGGCAGGTAGCAGCGCCAAACGTGTCTGTTGCAGTAAGGGTAACCAGCAATCCAGAATAACCAGGTTACTCACCGTAGTGACCACCTTACTCCTAGTCTATAGTTCTCTTTCCTCCATACTTATGGGACATTCCTCCGTCCTATGGGACGGGACTGGAGCACTTTGTAAAGAGCATCCAAAAATGTTGCACACATTTTAGTCCTTCCTCTCTTTCTGCGCGGGGCCCAGCACGCGGCCGTAACCCCGCCCATCTCGGCTCCGCCCCAGCATCGCCCGTCAGTCCTTTTCTATCGCCAGGTCAGAGACCCCTTAGCAATAACAGAGGAACCTTATTAGAGGGGACGGCGGGCCTATGGAGGAAAGGGGACTATGGACTAGGAGTAAGGTGGTCACTACGGTGAGTAACCTGGTTATACTCCTACGCCCCGTCCCCTTTCCTCTATACTTATGGGAGATTCCCAAGCACTCCTTACAGGAACTATGGGTGGATGGAAAAAAAAAACCTTACTGAAAAAGGTTCTTCAGCACAGCCTGACCAAACTGAGCATCAGATCTTGAGCTCATGTCTAGACAATAATGCTTACAAAAAGCAGATGGGGAGGCCCAAGTAGCCGCCTTTGCGATTGTCTCCCAGGGGACATATTTCTGAAAGGCAACCGCGGCTGCCTTGCCCCGCACCAGGTGTGCATAAATACCTTTAGGAGGTTTCAGCCCTTGGACGGTGTAAGATTCCGTAATGCAGGCAGCGATCCATCGGGAGATAGTCGCCTTAGAGGCCGGCTTACCTTGTGGATTATCAAAAGGTCACCAACAGTTGAGAAGAGCTCCTAAACTCGGATGTTCTATCCAGATAGAACTTAGCCCTTCTAACATCCAGGCAATGCAGAACCCTTTCTGCCTCTGAGTTGGGGTTCGGAAAAAAGACCGGCAGGTAGATAGACTGGTTCAAATGGAACTCAGAGACCACCTTCGGCAGGAAAGCAGGATTTGTCCGTAGGACCACCTTATCCTTGTAAAAGGGACCCTACACCGACAAAGCCTGGAGCTCACTCACGCGCCTTGCTGAAGTAACGGCAACCAAAAAAAGACATCTTCCACAACATGTGCTTGAGGTCCACCGTGGCAATTGGTTCAAAAGGTTTATGGCACAACGCCGTCAGGACCACATTTAGATCTCACACCGGGTGCGGACTACAAATCGGAGGATAAAGGCGCGTCAAGCCTGCAAAATGCCTCTTAACCTTTGGGTTAGACAGAAAGTAAGAGCATTGGTCCGTAGATAGGTAAGCGGAAACCGTTGAAAGATAAGTTCTGAATGACAGAACGTGAACACCCGACTCTGCTAAATGGGATACAAACCAGTTGCTTCTGTACTGGGACCTAGTTGAGGGTTTTCTGGCTGCCTGAATAATACCATGTTATCCGCAGACAGGCTAAGATGGTCTAAAGACTTGAACTCAAGCACTATGCCGCCAAGCTGAGCGATTGTGGGAAGGGGCGCCACAGCTGATGTTCCCCCTGGTGAAGATCTGGGGTCACCGGTAACCTGATCGGCGGATACACCGACAGGTGTTGAAGTTCTGAAAACCAAAACCTGGCTGGCCACCACGGGGCTATGAGCAGAAGAGAACAGTTCACTGAATTCTTCAATTTGCAAATCGTCCGGTGAACTAGAGGCAGAGGCGGGAAGGCATAAGCCCTCATGTTGTGCCATGGAATCTCGAGAGCATCCCCCCAGAGAGGAGGCTCCTAGCCCGCTTCTGGAGGCATACAGAGGAAGCTTCTTGTTTGCCGTCGTAGCAAAGAGGTTCACTTCCGGAGTGCCCCAGCGCTGGAAATTCCATGAGAGGACCTCCGCCTTAAGCTCCCACTCGTAGCTGACCATCGTCTGCCGACTGAGGGCATCTGCTGTGACATTCAGCTGGCCCGGGATGTGTACCGCAAGTGGCCAGACCCCATGAAGAACCGCCCACTCCCAAATCTGGATGCACAGGTCCACGAAGGGGGGGGGGGGGGAAAGAGACTTGGTGCCCCCTTGCTTGTTGATGTAATACATCGACACCACTGTCGTGCGGATACGGACCACTTTGTTGGCAATGATCGGTCTGAACGCCTTGAGCGCTAGGAAGATCGCCAGAAGCTCCAGATGATTTATGTGGAGGAGCTTGTCCTGAGGCGACCAAAAGATCGGAGAAGAAGATCCAACGTCGCACCCCAACCCAGAAGGGAGGAGTCTGTCGTGACCGTTACCATCGGGGCTGGGTCCTGAAACCCCGCCCTTACCAACAGGTTGCTGAGAGATGACCACCAGTCCAGGTCCACTCTCATGAAAGCCGGAATCGTTATCAACTTGGAGTCCGGATCCACAGCCTGAAGCCAAGGACTCCAAAGAGCCATCTGAGTCCGCCTCATTTTGAGACGGGCAAGAGGAAGAGCCAGAAGGCACCCCGGGGCAATGCCCGGTGACAGAGCGGTTAACGCTCCTCTCGGCTCGGGAAGAGCCCGGAAAGGTATCTCCCGGCCGGGGTGCTCTAAAAAGTAAAGAACTTACCAGGCGTTTCTTCTTTTCGTCGATAAAAGCTTGAAAATGCAAAGGAGGAGTACGTCGAAACACCTCCTCCCACCGCTCCAACCGACGTTGAAGTACCCAGACCGAAAGGGAATCACAGTAAAAACAGGAGTCCCAACGGTGGTCCGGACCCAAACACTTGAAACAAAGAGGATGGGGGTCCGCCCTCGCGAAGTGTCAATGACACAATGAACAATCTGGAAAGTCTAGTTTGAACGACAGACTAGTACACGATCGCTAGCGAGAGCCAGAGAGGAAAAAAGGGAAGAAGATCTTCCGCGGATGCAAGTGCGTCCAGTCCCGAACGAGCGGAGAAAAAGGACTGATGGGCGATGCGCGGGGCAGAGCCGAGATGGGCGGGGTTACGGCCGCGTGCCGGGCCCCGCGCAAGAAAGAGGAAGGACTAACATTTTAGCAAAGTTTTTGGGTGCTTCTTACAAAGTGCTCCGGTCCCGTCCCACAGGACGGAGGAATGTCCCATAAGTATGGAGGAAAGGGGACGGGACGTAGGAGTATATCCAGTAATAGTGATATAGAATATATTTAATTGAGAGAGCATAAACGAGTGGCAATAATTGCTCTGTGAGCAACATAAAGAACCAGTCCAATAAAACAAGTTCCTTCCTGACTAAGCAGTATTATCAGTTTTTCCATCTTAGTGACTGTACTATACACCCACAAAAACGATGCCCAATGATCTCAAAGGCCCCTTAGACTACTGGTTAGTGAGCGGTACAGCAACTGTTTACAAGGAGCAAAGGTAGCATCAGCTTCAAAGGTAGTTTAGGAAAAAATAAACTATTACACAGAGCAAACTAAGAGCATTTGACTAGTTTGAACTAGTCCCCTCAGCGCTAGTAGTGTCTAACCTCTATTAGAGTTATTTGCAATGCTTCAACCTCAATAAGCATCACACCATAGGAACAAACCACGACAGACCCAAGATCAATGGCGTCCAAGTTGAATATCTACCACTTGCTATCTGCAAGCTAAGCACCCACTCTGCCTAAGAGGGTGAACCCTTGTGCTTGCTCCATGTTGAGGCCCCACAGCAGAGGCATTGATGGCAGTAGTGCAGACTCCAGGCTCTTCCTACATCGCACATCCCCACATAGCTTACACTGCCACGCTCTGTACAGACTTTGCATGTCATGACCACTTTGAACTCAAGCCACACCACCACTTCTGAGACCCTAACAAAGTACCAACCACAACACAAGATGGTATAAGCTCTGTTGGGGAGAATGTTAATATAAAAAGCAGGATGTGCAGGACAATTCAACTGAAACTACACTGAGAGGTCACTGGGCACTGCAGTCCGCCATTTCACTCATTCTGCACCGACACACTGTAGATGTTTTTTTTCCTGAAATGCCAGTCAACCCATACGGAAAACATACCACTACCATTTTAAATACAAAGAAAACGAAATAGGATAAAGTAACCTCGCTCTATTGACATCTTCCCGGCATGCACTCCAGTGCCAATTAACTATTCACATGTAAAATAGGTCGATAGGAATGGCTGTCCTCAGGAAATCAAAGGAGCCCCAACTGGATCAATAGGTTTCAACAAGCATCCCATAGCTGTCAAGGCGGTTGCCAAAGTTGTTTGGGAATCCTTCAAACTAAAGTGGTGCCACTCCCTGGTGAAAGTGGGACTCTACGTGTTGGCCCTGAGGGAGAAATGGGTCAAACATAAGCAGCCCTTAGAATCAGAAGTGGAATGAGATATTTGACCATAGAGTTATAACTGTTAGGCTTCTACTGCTTTACTTGGGGACAAGAGATGAATTGTGCATATTTTAATGTATAGGAGGACGGTCTGTCTCAGAAATAGTGACCCACTTACTGAACATTTCTCATTGGCCGTTATGAGCAACTCCTCTGCTTTCACTACCTTGCAGCCAATGTCACTTATTACTGTCCCAAATGTGCCATCTGAGCCCACCATTTACTGGGTGTTGTGCATGGCTTCCTATCGCCTGTAACGCCCCAATGTTCCTCCAGGAACTGCTCAGTGTACAAATCTGAACACTCAAACGCAGTGAACTTTACAATCAGCTTTAACAGCAAATTCTCTTTCTTGCTGCCTGGGGCATGCCGAGGGCTTTAGTTTTTCTACCATCTGTTTACAAAAGACAGATACCGATTGTTATTAAACTACCAAAGCAATTTGCTCTAACCTTAATATGTAGAAACAGTGCATCAAACCATCATGCGGCTATGGAAGAGACAGCAAACCAGGGCCAAAGGGACGCCTGCATATCAAGCTAGGCCCAAATGAGAGCAAGTTAGCAGTGTCTGTTGTGCATGCATAGCTGCTAAAAAGGAGTGCCACCACTCACCCAACACCCCCCCGCCCATTGCACAATTCCATATCAATGCATAGCAACACAGGTTTGAATCCAAGTCTTGTGCTTAGAAACTGGTCTCTGGTATTAAGCGCATTATAAAAACAATTATATTTATAATTCTATGCTGGCGAACTAATACAACAGCTGATTTCAAGGCAGAGGGACACAATCAGTAAGCCATCCAATTTCCTGGACAGCAAACTGGGAATTTAGGAAGCTGGAAATCAGCTGCTGGTGTGCCCTCTGCACCTTTTTAGAAACCAAGGCAATAACCTAAAGAGGGCCTAAAACTGAACCATAGGTCCTCAGGGGTGCTCTTACCTACAATGAGAATAAGAAAAGTAATCGAGATGACTGTGCTGTTGCACATCAGTGTTCTGAATGGCAGCCCTGAGAGTTAATGGTCCTCAATGCAGGCTCAGTAAATACATGTATTTTTTTTAAAGGATCTGTAAAATATTAATGAACCGTCATGTATAATTAGCTTTATTAAGATCCCTGTGACCCATTTCAAACGGTTCATGGTTATGAAGGAGAATCCCATAATGTGAAAAACTAGAAAGTTACGTTATTGGAAAATAAAACACCTCGAAAATTCGGGAAAGCAGAGTTAAAGAATAAGAGCAGAAATACAGTTTTGAAATTGGGTAGTAGGCCAAACTGGATTAAAAAGAACGTGAACATTTAATTAAAAAAAAAAGGCCCAGATGCATCAGTGAATGAGGTGTGCATAAGGTGATCATTGTTCAAAGGCTCTGTAAAATATTATTAAGACATTCTGTTTTGATGCCATCATTATTGAAAAGAAACACGGACAGAAAAGGCCCAATCAATGATTTGGAAAACACTTATCCCGATTTTGCGAGGGAAAGCACACCCCCTTTGTCTCTATTGTCATCTACTGCCAGTGAGGTCAAGATATAACCAAAAACGTGATGGGTGGAAGGTTGTGAATTAATCTGAACCACTGGCACTGCTCTGGGCATCCTTCCACACCACTATTTTACTAGGCCACGTCCCCACTAGGGGTGTCACGGTATTAGTTTTATGACGGTACAATAACGTTCTTGCCAAATGACAGTATATCATGGTTATCGCGGTATAGCAGGTGGAGTTGACTAATGTTAACAAATATTTACTAAAAGGTCAAATTGTCAGATTTATCATCACAAACAAAACCAGACACCCAGGGCCAGAATTGGGGTTTTCAACATACTTTCCACTGAAATGCCACCCCTTGCTTCCACCAAACACAAAACACATGTGTAGAGAGGAGGAGGGGGGTGGGGAGGCCTGCTGCGACTGGCAAAGCAAACTGAATAGCTTTCCTCAAGTGGTCATTTAGGCTTGGGCCAAAAAGTAATCACGGACATGTTACACTTTGGTATGGCAGCAGGGAATACCCACAGAGATTAGTGAATTTCGCAGTGTGACTTATTATATGTAAATTCAATGATAGAACCAGGGAAATCCCCCATTGTCATATGATTAGAGAACATTATCCATTATAAATATATAAACCCCAAAGCCGCCAACCCAAAGTAAACCCTTTTCCTTCTTGACACTATCTATTCTTCCTATTGCTAACATATTGATTTTGTGTCAGGCACATGTGGTTTATGGAATGGCATTAAAAACTGCTCCAACTGAAACTACTTGGCAGACGGCACATCCAACAGTGCAAGACCAAGACTGCGCAGCACTTGCTTACTGCAGCCTTTCCAAATCAGATTGAAAAGCACACTTAACAGTATAAACAATGTGACGGTTATTATTGTTCAATTAAGTGGTTCACGGTATCTTTAACGGTATACCGTCATACTGTTACATCCCTAGTCCCCACTGCACGGAAACACAAGCAACCCAGACATGATGAGGTCCAACAAGGCCAAAACATGTCTGGGGATGCTTGTGGTCACATGCAGAAGGGATTTGACCTAGCGGTTCAGGCTGTGACCAAGCCCGATTTGAACATGGTCTTTCCCCTTTCTGTAATGGCTTGGCAGGTGAAAAACGATGGTCTGGCAGGTTGCCCAGAGCAATTGCCAGAGGTTAAAGATTAACTTTGTTTTTACAGTGAAGTCAAGAGGCTCAAGGAAGGTCTCCCTAAAAAGGCATGCATGGTTGGTGTAGGACAGTGAAGCAACACTGGGTAATGATAATTACAAGGTGTGTTTTTTCTCACCAAGAACGGAGTAAATTGCTATAATGGACTTGTGGTGGTCTGGCAGGTAGGTATGCTGAAAGAGTGGATGGGTGTGTTGTAAGTGCGGCAAGTTCATATTTTTAAATTTTTGGTTTTTACACTTAAACACCATGCTAAATAGTGTGGTTTAACAGATTTAGAAAACATCTAAATAGACAGCATACTTACCAATATTGCATTCAACAGGTGGCAGTAGGCTTTGGGAAGCAACTTCAGCCCCTAAACGTGAAATGGTTTCATTTAATGTCTTGCAGACAGTTGCACTGTTGAAATTGTCAACAACTGTATCCTTCCGAGAGGTTGCTTCTGCTCCGAGACCTGAAAGATTTCCACTTGCACAGAAGTATTCCCTTTTTAAATCACCAATTAACGGGTCCTGACAAGAAGTTACCTTTTCATCCGCATCCAAAGTCTTATTAGACAGTGGAACACAGGCATTTGTCTTCAAATCAACATCCATCAATTCCTTAGGAGACGCTAGCTTTTCATCCCCATGTGTGATATTAGGAATTTCAGCATCCAAAATGTTTTTATTTGCTAGTGAAACACAGGTTTCACTCTTCAAATCAACCGCCATTGATTCCTCTGGAGACGTTAGCTTTTCATCCCCACGTGTCATATTAGGAATTTCAGCATCCACATTTTTTTTATTTGCTATTGAAACACAGGTTTCACTCTTCAAATCAACCGCCATCGATTCCTCTGGAGACGTTAGCTTTTCATCCCCACATGTGAGGTTAGGAATTTCAGCATTCAAAAATGTATTACCTAGCGAAACACAGGTTTCACTCTTCAAATCAACATCCATAAATTCCTTAGGAGACACTAGCTTTTCATCCCCACGTGTCATATTAGGAATTTCAGCATCCACATTTTTTTTATTTGCTAGTGAAACACAGGTTTCACTCTTCAAATCAACCGCCATCGATTCCTCTGGAGACGTTAGCTTTTCATCCCCACGTGTGATATTAGGAATTTCAGCATCCAAATTTTTATTATTTGCTAGTGAAACACAGGTTTCACTCTTCAAATCAACCGCCATCGATTCCTCTGGAGACGTTAGCTTTTCATCCCCACGTGTGATATTAGGAATTTCAGCATCCAAAATGTTTTTATTTGCTAGTGAAACACAGGCTTCACTTTTCAAATCAACCGCCATCGATTCCTTAGAAGTTAGCTTTTCATCCACACATGTGACAACAGGGATATCAGCATCCAACATTTGTTTATTAGCTAGTGAAACACAGGCTTCACTTTTCAAATCAACCTCCATCGATTCCTTTGGAGACGTTAGCTTTTCATCCCCACGTGTGATATTAGGAATTTCAGGATCCAAAATTTGTTTATCAGCTAGTGAAACACAGGCTTCACTTTCCAAATCAACCTCCATCAATTCCTTTGGAGACGTTAGCTTTTCATCCCCACTTGTGATATTAGGAATTTCAGCATCCAAAATTTGTTTATTAGCTAGTGAAACACAGGCTTCACTTTCCAAATCAACCTCCATCAATTCCTTTGGAGACGTTAGCTTTTCATCCCCACGTGTGATATTAGGAATTTCATCATCCAACATTTGTTTATTAGCTAGTGAAACACAGGCTTCACTCTTCAAATCAACCAGCATTGATTCCTTTGTAGACGTTAGCTTTTCATCCCCACGTGTGATATTAGGAATTTCAGCATGCAAAATGTTATTAGCTAGTGAAACACAGGCCAAATCAACCGCCGCCATCGTTTCCTTTGGAGACGTTAGCTTTTCATCCCCACGTGCGATGGTAGGAATTTCAGCATTCAAAATGTTTTTATTTGCTAGTGAAACACTAGCTTCACTCTTCAAATCAACACCCATTGATTCCTTAGAAGTTAACTTTTCATTCACACACGTGACAATAGGAATATCAGAATCCAAAATGTGTTTATTAGCTAGTGAAACACAGGCTTCACCTTTCAAATCAACCTCTATCGATTCCTTTGGTGATGTTAGTGTTTCATCCCCACGTGTGATATTAGGAATTTCAGCATCCAACATTTGTTTATTAGCTGGTGAAACACAGGCTTCAGTGTTCAAATCAACAGCCATCGATTCATTAGGAGATGGTAACGTTCCATCTGTACACGCAAGATCAGGCATTTCAGATTTACTGAACACTACACTCGTCAGTTCACCAACTACCGTGGAATGGTTAAGCAGCTGGTCAGAACAAGAAATGATGGGGCTCTCTGTATGCGAGATAGGCTTCAAATCTTGTAGAACATTAATGACACAATCAGTTTGCTTTGCATCCTCACGGTCCACTTTTTCATTCATTCGTTCTAACATCGGGAGTCCTTCATCTTCATCTCCTTCACTCAAGTTTAACGGTATGACAATCTTTTCTAAAATGGGAAGAAAGTTGTCACTTGATGTCACACTCTCACCGTCACGATTATTTTCCAAAACACAAGGTGCAGTAGTTGCTATTATTTTTTTCTCTTGTACCAACATATCATGCAATCGCTGCGACAGGCTGTCTTGCAACTTTGTTGTGTTATCACCAGCATGGTCTTCTGACAATGCACCACAACTTCCTTCTTCACACATTTCATTCACAATATTCTCAATTTGTGGATTTCCAACAGGCTCCTTTGAGAGGTGCAATTTTTCCATATCGTGATGTTTTACTTCTAAGGGATCAAGTCGATCTGCTGTATTATGGTTAGAAGGACACTCATCCTTTTTAGTGGAGCAAACATTTGTTGAACATTCTATGCCCAATACTTCTGACACTTTCAACTTGCTTGGAGAAATTTCTTTTTCCTCTGATAATTGAGTGTAGGTTTCACATTTGTTTTCCGCTCCAGAGCGATTCTTTTTTATAGGGACATCAGAATTGTTGGAAGGAAGAATTATAGATTCTGTAGCGGTTTCGTTTAAAGTTCTTTCCTTTTGCCATACATCTCTCAATTTATTGAGTGATTCAATTTGAGGCCGACTGCTTGGATTCATGGTCTTGCGAGCTCTGAAAATTTTTCTCTTTTCAGTGGAAGGCTCCATTGCTCAAATTCTAGAAAGTAAACAAACATTAAAAATTAAAAAACAGTCAATGCAATCCCATTCTATACCTAAAAAGAATGCAACAGGTTCAGGAATTACGCAATGAAATTGAAAGGACATTATTTACCCAAATCAGTTACATTAGTTTGTTCCACCAATACAACTTCCCACATGCAAGTTTGTATTACAGAGGGCTAGACTAAAGTGCTAGAGGCAAAGCAGTACGACACTTATACATTTGCCACAAAGCCTCAGTCCGTCTCAGCTGAAGTAAATATCTTGACAGCAGAAAAAGAAAATGTTTTACTAACTTTTATGTACTTTGCACAGTGCTGGTGAAACACTTCCACAAAATTTCAGTTCATGTTGCATTATTGCCCATATATTTCACCACAAAAATGCTTACATCTCAAAACTCATGAATATCCCAGTGCATCTTAAACTCAAAAAGAATTTCAAAATGCACCAAAAAGTCATAAAAGTCCCAATAAGTAAAAATATAAAATCTAGCTAAACAGTTGGCATCAGGCACCAGATTAATCAAAAGCTATATTAACTGGTAATTACCATTGGCGGTGATGAAATACCAGAAGAAAAAAAAAAGAAAAAGTGTATAGCTCAGCTAACATAGGTTCTAGGCAGCAGAGTGCCAGTAAACAGAGACGCTCAGGAATATTTGTTATCCAGGCTTTGGGCCTCATTACGAGATGGCCGGTGCAGAATTAATGCGCTGGTATTAACGTTTACCCGCACGTTTCTGCACCGCCCAACTACAAGATTGCCATTGTGCCACCTTACCAGCAAAAACAACCGGTAATAGCGGCACATGTAATACCGATAAACTCCCCCATGGAATCTCACATGACTCAGTGGAATGTGGAGTTACACCTTCACCCGGCACTCGTAATCCAGTGGACATTCCACCAGACCGAGTCCGCTAACACAGTTTGCCAGTATCCTGGCGGATTTACCGACAGGGCACCAGCAAACTTGTAATGAGCCCCTTTGTCTTGTTTTCCGTCTCTTGTGCTACCAAATCATCAACATTCTGTCATCTAACATATGCAATGATATGGCAACATTGGATTCCAGAGAGCATTTTCAGAAATGTTACACAATTTCATTAACAAGCATTAAGATTAAAAGAAAGTAAAATAAATATTATAAAAGCACTCAATACAAATTCCTTTAAAGAATGAATTTCCCAAAAAAGATATTCCTATACCAGTTTGTTAAACTACTAAACTACTTCCCAATTAAGAACATAAGCAAAACTATGTAAAGTCAAAGTGTATTCTTGTTTATAATCCCAATTAGATTTTGATTTCCCCTGATCTTAATAGTAGCACAGAGGTTTGCAGCGCTAGCATGTACATGGGTCCGATTGTAATTAAAAAAAAGGTAGGTCTACAGCAAAGCAAGACAGAATATAAATAATTGATAAATGTTTCCCTAACCTTGATGTAATATGTACAATAGAACTAAGTAGACGTATGCATTTCCATTGTCACCCAGACCCTAACTCTTGTACATTCCTTCACAGAGAGGTTGTCCTGGACTCGTATGGCATAATAGTAGCTCGTTAAAATCAAAACCTTGCTATTAGCAAACATGCCCATCTGCTCCTTATCCATGTTTACAAAATTCTCCAGTGATCGCTTGAATGGGAGCCGAGACCTCACAGACTATTTCCTTAGTCTACTACTTGCTCTGTGGCAAGGCTAGATAGCACAGCCTTTCCTAACGTGTTCCATGCAAGTTAGCCACTTCTCATGAGCTACAAGGATTGCTTGTGAAAAACGTGCAGTCTTTCCTCCAGCTGGATGTGTAAAATAGTAATGATGCTAGTTTTAAGGTCTCAGACGGAAAACCCCATTCTTCATACAGAATGGGGACTGAAAATGATTTTAAGGGGCAAGTGCAGAGGAATTGGTTCTAGATCAAAAACAGAGACTTGTGTTGTGATCGTTTCATTATCAAGCTCTGACCATCAAAAGTCACTGTTCAATCACATCTGCTTCATCTTAAGTAACTTCCTGGCCTGCAGGTTTCTCTTTGCTGCCCATGGCAGGTTAAGCAAATTACCCTCCTTTATTGGTTGTTTCAGCAGCACATAGTCAGTGTTAGGGCTCAGCTTCTGAACCTTCACAACCCACTACATGGCAGACCAGGCGTAGATCTTACATGCAAGGCTTATTTCAACGGATATGGAAAACTATTTGGTTTTCAAGAGGGTTTGAGGATCTGCAGTGGATGAGTGCCAGGAAACACGATCAGCTAGCCTGAAACCAGCACTAGAAACTGTCATTTGAGGAAAACGTAGTCTACATCCCTGCATGAGGCAAGACACGAGAAGCACTGGAAGGTCCAGAAGCATAATATTAAAAGGGGTTTATAATGGCCATTTCAAATTGGGAGGCTTGGAGACTAAAGGCCCGGAAGAGGAAAGACTATGAACACCCCCCCCCCCCATGCTGAATCTTTTATTTAATATATATATATATATATATATATATATATATATATATATATATATATATATATATATATATATATATATATATATAGTTTACAGCAAGCCTTACACAAGACAATCTCACTAAAACATTTCATAAACCATTATTACATAAATAATCATTACAACCAAACATATACTATATAAAAATAATCATTCAATTGATTTAAGACAACCTTTAAAATATGATAAAGTGCAATAATTGGCTAAACATTTTCACCCCACATTAGTCTGGACCAGAACAAGTTCATCGAGAATCGATTACAACATTCAAGATCTTTAAAAAAAAAACGAAATTAAAATGGGCAAACAGTAAGCCACTGCTGTAAAGTTTCTTGAGAATCTGTTCTGTCACAGTAGTTCCAATGTTTGGTCCGTTGTCGTAGACAGCCAATTAAGTCTAAAACGCATGTATAATGCATGTTCTTTATTAAACGGAAAGCGTGTTAAATACAGTGGAAGACGTTCTCATTTCCGTGCAAATTGTGCATATTGAGAGTATAATGAGTATGTTTTAATTGAGTCAATTGTCACTATCCAAACAGATCTAAAAAGTTTTAATTTAGCACCACCCGGATGACTAAGTTCTTCAGATGAACCTATCCCCTTCAAGAGACCCTGCATCTTACATTGAGATGTATTGATCGAATGGATGGATGCATCCTTAAGAATTTTGCTCAAATCAGAACACAGGGAATTCTCTGGTGGCTGTATGGACTTAGCATAGTTCAATAACTGTCTTCAGGAGAACAGAGCATGTAGCAATATTAAACTCAACTTGTGGCCAATGATTGGATTAGGAATGGTAAGAATTTCACCAGAATAACATTTAAATAGTTGCAAAGGTCAGTGACATATCAAGACCATACAGCCAAACTGGCTCCATCTTCATTAAATAGTATCTTAAAAATCGAGAACTTGCAAGCTCTAAAAAAATAAGCATTTCATGTGAGAGGTCAGAGGATGGAATTTTGTCTTTCAAAGTGGCCTTCCACATCAAATAGAAGCAGTGTTGGACAGATTGTAACCCAAGTACCTTAAGACGGAAACCCGGTCTAGTCTCTCAGAACCCAATACATCGTCTTAGGTTGAAAAGAACTTGAAAAAACAACAACCTTAGATTTTGCTCTGTTGGCCTGTAAGTTGTTAATGGATGCATAAAGTGAGAACAGATTCAATTTGTATTGCAAGCCCTGTCAAAATATATGAAATCATCAGCAAAGGCTAGCCAATGTAACATTAGGTGGCCTAACCTAGCTGGTGAACTATTAGGTGCCTGACACAAAGTATCAATGTGACTCACATAAAGGTTAAAAGAATCAGTGCTAGTATGCATCCTGGTTTTAAACCAATGGTAGACAAGATAGATCTAGAAAGCGAACCCTCTCGGGTAAGATGAATTTTGAGGGAGGTGTTCTTGTGCAATAAAGACAATAGCTGAAACAATTTTGATGGAGTGTTAAGAGTTAAGCAGTTTTGTCCACAAAGTAGATTGTATAACACAATTGAACACGCTCGTCATATCGAGGGACGCCATATACATATATGTATTATCTGTGTCATCGTATACCATCTTTTTGCCAAAAGACATTTTTTCAGGGATTTTTATTTTTTTGTTAAACTCATTGAAATTTATATGGGGGCGAGTAAGGATATAAAACAGGGTGGGAGGGGGTTGCGGTAACAACAAAGGGAAACGGCAGGTTAAGGGGGACCCACCCACATTTAAAAATAAAAAAATTCAATGCATTTTCTCCATGCATTTTTGCGGACAAAATCCCTTGAAAAAACAATCATCAGTAAAATTACATACAACCGGTCCCATACCATTATGTTTGACACTGTAAAGAAGGTGGGCCAAAACAGTGGCATTTAAAGCTGTCCCCATATTCTCTCTCAAGTCAATTTGGGATTGAGATAGGGTCAAAGATTGGTGTAAGCTAGACTGTAGCTGTTAGTAGCAAAAGTGCAAAAACCTTGCTGGTGGAGTCTATCAAAGCGACGGGTCTATAGTTTTTGGGGTTTAGAGGGTCGCCTTTTTTGAGTATAAGGATAATTACTGCCACGTAGATGGAATTGAAGGGCTCAGAAAGAAGGTACTTATTCTCATAAAAACTACTCATGAGGATTCAGTGACAGGCGAGTCCATGATAGGACCAGATAACCCCAATTTCTGATTTCCAGTGGCCCAGAATTTACCTCCCTTGCTGTTACAGAGATGGTTCAACATAAGTTGGTTGTCCTTCATGTAAAAGGTCAATTTTAAGAGATCTAATCAAGTTCTTATGAATTTGACAGACCTTTTCCCTAGATTTATATACTTAGTCGATGAATTGTTATTTATAAAGGCGGACTATACAGCAAAAAAATTATTTCCAGGCGTATTGTCAGCAGGTTGTAGAGCCATTCCATAGAGACTGGCGTTAGTGGCCAAAAAGCGAATTGTTCCATGGATGGGAACAGCGTATATTTTGATAGAAAATGCCTCCACAGCTGATGGTTTTATATAAGAATTCTGTGGGTATTTAAAGTGTTATGGTTCCTTGGGAAGCTATTCAGTGGTTTAATGTATATATCAAACCATCAAACATACAAAGTTGTACGTGTTGTGTATTGTTTGAGTTGTCATGCCATGGCTTAATGTTCATATTGATTGCCTTTAGGTAAAGCATGAATGCCACTTTGTAAAATCCAAGTGTGACGGACAATTTGTATACTCTTGAGGAATGCACGTATAAAATGCCTGCCAACTCTCCCTAGCAGGACACTCGCGATTTTTAATTACAAACATTTTATTTTTAAATTTTCTTCCACCGAAAATAATGTCAGCCTTAATGCAATCCTATTGGAAAATTAATTTCTCCCGCCTACTATGACGAAAACGCATGCTAAAATGCCATCAAACTGTCTGGCTGAAGAGCTTATATTGCAATTCACAAGAAACGATAACTTTTTTAACCCCAAATTTAGACTAGCCCTTTATAAAGGACTGATTATGTAGACACACATGATTAGCCAAAGTTCCAAAATGTTGGAAAACGTGGAAGAGTTTAAAATTACGTTTAGAAGCTTGAGACATGTCTAATAAACAAAACAATAATAAAAACTGGAGGCTGACTTTTAAGACACACGTTATTTGTTTGCACTTTCGCTCTCCGAAATAATATCGACAATCCAAAGCTAGTCAATAGATAAATGTAATTCTCCATCTTTGACGTTTCCCAATATTGTGCCGATGCGCTCTTGAACAGGTGAATCCAATCACAAGGGGGTTGTCAATCACCCGCATTTAAACTTCAAACCCGGCAGGCCGTTGGATGCAGGGGGCGGCGCACGGACTATGACCTCGCGGGAGAGAGGAAGTAGTCTGTCCCGGCAGGGAGAGCTTCACGGTAACGAATCACAACGCACTTACTCTATGGACACAGCCAAGCGACGGATTCGCTTAGCTCCTGTGTTCTCAGCCGCCCACTGAGGAAGCACTTAAATGTCAACGTCCTTTCCTTAACTGTATCGTGCCCCCAGCGCCGGAAGCGCAGATGAAGATTTGCACAGCGGGTGGGGGAATTGCTACGACTGCGCCATCAGAAATCGTGACGTCAGGGACCTGGCGCCAATCACAGTCTATAACCGGCCTTCACCGATCACTTTCATGGGTCTTCTTTCAAACGGTGCATGCGCAGTCAACGTACGGACGTCCCGCCCACACGTTGCGTGTTTATACAGCGCTGCTTACGTTAGACTACAAATGCAGGAGGGCGTTAGAGCTGTTCAACGGATTGCTAATGTAATGGAAGCGAGACATTGCTAAGGGAAGCTTTTGTGATTCGTAAGTGGCAGCTTCACAGCTAAGTTGCTGGCCTGCGGTAATGGTATATTAGCCAACATACTCTGATCAAAAAGAGGTAGGGTTTTTCAAGTTTAAAAAGTATAACTGGATTGCTAACCAGGTTTTCTCACTAGTCCTAATTCAACCAGTCTGCTTCCATCTTTGTTTTCAGGCCCTCTCCCAGGATCTTAAACTGCTTCCTTGTCTCATTATAATTTAATGTGAGAATTGAGGGCCCTCTCCCAGGATCTTAAACTGCTTCCTTGTCTCATTATAATTTAATGTGAGAATTGAGGGCAAAGCTGCTTAATCATTAATATTTTTTATTTGTGTACTTAATGCATTAGGTTTAACACTGCCTAATATTTTTAGATGTCATCAATAATAAACCTCAAAAGATGATTTAAAAGCAAACAATTTAAAACAAGAAAAACCTCAAAAATTCTGTTTCTGAGGTTTTTCCAACAAGCTTTGCTGGAACCCAACTAAAAAAGGAGTGTATGGCGAACTGGCAACCAACACTTTATTATGTACTTTTAATAAAAACAATAGCTATATGTTTGTGAGGAAGTGCCATCTGGTAAGGGTGCAAAAGCCATAGCTGTTTTGGTTTTTATTAAATGGTATGTTGTTATCTTATACCGTGCACCGTTTATTGGCATAGTCTCTAGTTGCTCATGTGGTTCTGTGAGAGAGTGGGTTGGGAAAGTTAGTGGGGGAAGAGGGAGTAGGATAGAGGTTGTGCTTTTCTGTTGGTGCTTGTAGAACCAGAAGGAACTGTTGTCTAGTTTCCATGTGTTTTTGGTTTGTGCGCACTGGGGCTATTCGGTCCGGATGGGCAGCATCCAGTGATTCTGGCGGGCAAATGTGCTGACCTCTGGATGGCAAATGGCAGGCACCGCCCTTAGTGGGTACACCCACCCAGCCAACACAAGGGGAAATGAAGGAAGGACAAGGTGATGGCCCCTCATCCATGGGAGGGGGCGGGGCTGGGAGCATGTCACAGCGGGGTGGGAGGGGGAGCAGGACCAGGAGAGGGGGGCTATATAAGGCCTCTGACCTCTGATGCGCCCTCTGAAGGAGGCGGACAATTCGGTGTGGAGAATGACTCGTCGCCTGACTGGGAAGAAGGAGCTAAGCCCACCAATCCAGGGACGAACCCACCTTGCATGCAGCAACAAGGATAAGGCAGAGGTCCTTGCCGAGACACTGGAGGCTTCGTTCACCCCGAACAAGGTAAGTAGGCTCTCAGACGGAGTGGAGGAAGCCGTTGAGAAGTACCTCGCAGATCACGGAACCGGGCTGGGAGCAGAAGACATCAAGGAGTGCACAAGCTCTGAGGTAGCAGGACTTGCAGAAAAGCTGGCGAACGGCAAGGCACCGGGGAGCGACGGAATAACCAACCTGGCAATCAAGAACCTCCCACCGGCATCAATGGAACATCTCACAGAGATCTTCAATGCATGCATGAGGCTCCAGCACTTCCCGAGTTCCTGGAAAGAAGCAAGGGTCATCGTTTTTCCAAAGGCCAGCAAACCACTGAGGGATCCAGCAAACTACCGCCCCATCATCCTGCTTTCTGGATTATCGAAGCTCCTGGAGAAGGTCCTCCTCGCTCGACTCAGCGACTTCACCTCCGAAAGAAATCTACTAGCAAAGGAACAGTTTGGATTTCGAAAGAAGCATGCAACGACTCATCAGCTACTGAGAGTGGTGGACACCATCAGCCACGGATTCAACATCAAGAAGTCCACAGGAATCGTCTTCCTGGATGTAGCCAAAGCATTCGACCGAGTCTGGCACAAGGGACTGCTGCACAAGATGATTGGCCTGGGATTTCCGAACTACCTGGTGAAGACGATTGCAAGCTACCTGGGAGGCCGCACCTTCCATGTCGCCATGCGGTCTGAGATGTCCTCTTCACATCCCATCCGAGCAGGCGTGCCACAGGGATCGAACCTCGGACCCTTCCTGTTCAACCTCTTCACCAACGACATACCGACAGATCTCCACAAGACGAACCTGGCGCTGTATGCAGACGATGTTGCAGTCATCTCCCAGTCATTCAGCGAAAAGGAAGTGGCAAAGAAACTGCAAGCTTCATTGGATACCATCGCAAACTGGTACAGCGACTGGCGGATAGAACTCAACACCAGCAAGACAACTGCAACGCTGTTCACCAGAAAGAAGATCAAGGAGCACCCACACATCAGCCTCAACGGGGAGACCATCAAATGGGAGAGCAGCAGCCGCTACCTCGGTGTGACCCTGGACAGCAAACTCAACTGGGAAAGCCACATCGAAAATACTCAGCAGAAGGCAACAGGAAAGATGGCAGCGCTGTACCCACTCCTGAAGAGCAAGTCCATGCCCCTCCGGACAAAGATCAACGTCTACAAGGCGATCATCAGACCAACCCTGACTTATGCCTCACCAGCATGGATGACCTGCCATGAGCTACACCGGAAGAGTCTTCAGATAGTCCAGAACAAGGCCCTGCGGATATCATCTGGAGCTCCAATCTTCACAAGGATAGCAGACCTTCACAGAGACATGGACATCGAGATGTTGGATGAACATCTAGCGAAGCTGAGTAAGAACTTCTGCCAAGAACTGGATCAGAACCCGAACCCTCTGATCAGAAGACTCACTGCCACCACTGCAAACCCCTTCGACCGCTACCCGCGGCCCATCACTGCGAAGACCCTGTGAAACCAGCCCTACTGTGACAAGACCACACAGACCAAGAAGAATACAAACCCACGACTACACACTCAACCCGAGAAGATGGAGTAATGAGGCTCAAGCCTCGGTATCCAAAAATCACCGCTGATGGATAAAAATCTATCAGCAAGAAGAAGAACAAGCTGATGCGCCCTCTTGGTCCTGCTCCCAGTGTAGAGTACTGCACATTGTGAATGCAGGGGGGAGGAGCAGTCGACGGAGCCCAGGCAATTTAGTCTGCCCCACTCTGGCCCGAAGAATCTAGTGCAGAGTTGGGGGCCAGTGAGGGAGATAATGTGCTCGGCCTGTCGAAGTGGTGCTAGCTTTCCATTGTATTGCCAGCTTTTAACCGGATACAAGTGAGTGGTCATGTTGCCACTGTATTACTTTAAAAGACGTTTTTTCACTGCAAATTACTGAACATATACTGCTGAACAGGGGCAAGCAGTCAGTAGCCAGCTGTTCACAGTGCGTAACTATGGTCTATAATTAACGCACCGTAAGTTGTATCGGGATGGATTGGAGTTCGATTGGTTATCCGGCGGGCGTGTAGCTGCAGTGACCTTGCACTGTTTCACATTTGCCGATCTAAAGCGCAATAGTTTGAATGAGATAAACTAATTGCGGACACTCGTATATTAACATGGGAGCCCCCACACCCCTGGGTTTCATAGCCAATAGGGGCGCCCCCTGGCAGCAGCAGTTCATTTCTTCTGCAAGACAGTTTAATGAAATATAACACTAAGTTAGTATTGTTAGGTACCGCATGGGCACTGCATTACTCTTGCATATTGAAATGTTTACCCGGCCAGTTAACGGGCCACGTGGCAAGCTTACTTAACGCATGTACTTATCAATTGCCTGCATAGCGCACAGAGGTTACACGCGATAGAAAGGATGGGTTCAGTGGTTTTTAGAATAAGGTTTCCCAAACGACCAAAGGTAGTGGTCAGTTACCTGTAGCTATCATTTAACTATCAGAGCCTGGTTGTCCGGCGGATAGGGGATGGGGTGTGAATTGAGAGGCCGGGTTGGTTGGTGTTGCTGGGCAGCCGCTGGGAAGTTGGGGGAGGGATTGTTTGGAATGTAAAAGCTAACCATGCCTAGAAGACTTGGCGCGTACAGTCAAATGTAATAAAGCGAAGGCATGCTACACATAAACACTTGCGATGCAATAAGGTTTTGAGGGGTTGAGGGGGCGTCTGTGATGGCCCAGTGGATTGCTTTGTGAGTGGCGCACTTGGCCTTTTGTTGTGGGGCATGTTGGTCGGGGTGGTTTGGAGGGGAGGTTGGGTGTTCCTTTATGACGGCATGGGTTTGTTTGTGTAAGCAGTGTTCGCCATGCCTGTGGCAAATACAAACTAATATACTACCACATGTGATGATTGTTGGGCACTAATTATACTTAAGAATGTAATGTTCCTGGATGTGAATTCTGTATTTACCGCCCTCGACTACTTGGGTGCTTTGGATATCCAGTGCAGAATGCACTGCAAGCCCTCAGAGCTGCGCACACAGGTTACAATGTGTGCAGTTGAGTCTAGAACACTAGCAGGGCAGATAGCCTGTCGAGTTTTACAGTACGAGGGAGTGCAATGTAGAGGGAGGCAAGAAAATAATTGTTGAAGGCGATGCCAAGGGGAACGAGAATGCATGTACCTCCTCCCTACATTGATCGGTATAGTAAAGAAGCGCTTCCCTGTGAAGACTAAGAAAAGGCACAGGCCCCTTTGATCAAACGTCCAACACCCACCCACTCTTACTAAGGGGAGGGAGGTGTGCGCGGCAAAAGGAATTTTAGTGCATTAATTTGTAGTTGGCCCTCTTTCACCTCCGCCGCTACTGCTTTATCGATCTGCGCTCAGAGGGCTAACACTCTGAATTACAGGGGGTGTGTAGAGTAATCAATTTGGGTTTTGCTTGTAGAGTTGCAGAAATGTGTTACTTAGCGAAGACAATGTAGCAATGATATATTTTTATAACACTTAACTCCTGATCCCTCACGTTACCAGACCCTTTAATTGCGGCCGCCATGCAGCAGAGGTTTGTTTAATTAAATCCTACTGTATCAGTGTGGCCACTGTACAGCAGGGGTTTGTTTTATGCATCGATGCTACACTGTGGGCAGTTGCAATGTTGGGATTTTGCCAACTGCTAAAATAGCTCAGGGGATCAATGCGTCTGCTGAGCAAAATGTGAGCACAAGTTACTATAATGGAAGGGCTAACTTGGCCGTTAATCTTCCAAAGGCGAGAAAACTAGTACCAGGCACGTTCGCCCGGCATTTCAACTGGATGGTGCAGGCATAAAGCAACAAAGCTGAAGTGGGTGACTGGGTGCCCCCTTGACATGGTGGCCATTCATAGATAGCCCACGCTCAACCCGGTATGGAGCGGGGGGGAAGATGGACAATCCGGAGTCAGCTGGGGAGGGAAGCAGACACGGGTAAAGATGAATGGTAGCACTGGGCATTTTATTTAATAAATCTCCCAGAGGCATTAAACCAGTGCCTTTGCATGGAGATCGCTGCACATAGGGGCCACTCGTCAGTTGGGTTGATGTGCAAAAGCACCTAGTCTAATGATCACAGTGGGGGCCACCTAGGCAGGGATCAACAGGCATTTGCCAACGACACGGGAATGGGAACTCGAACATGATCCATAACTCGGAAGCGAGCAAGACGTAGGTAGTGGGCAACAGTGTTCAGGTCTACTTAGATTAAGCCACCACAAGTTGATAGTGCACTGGGTTATGTAGAGCTTCTGGGTGACGTAGGTCCGGTTCAAGCGAATGGAGCATTTCTTGTGTTTGTACTTTGGTGGGTGAGGATGGAATGTTATAATGGCATGCATGCATGCATGCATACACTGGTATGTTTGTGGTGCTGGGGAATTCGGACGATGGATCTTCCACTAAATTTTACTAATTCTTGGGCAATTAGTCTAGCAAAAGTGAGATCTTTCAAGTCATCCGTTTTAGTTTGTGGCTGTAAACAGCTGCCTAAGAACTGCATGTTCTATGTGTCCTGCAAAACTGCCTTACGCACGCCAAGCACAATTTCAAGAAAGCAATCCTCTGGGTTCCTGGCAGAGGTCCTGCTAATAACAGTGTGAAGACAATTAATGTTTCATGACCTCTACTAACACATTTGTCCTTTGTTTTCAAGGTGGCAACATTCATTGGGCAGCTAAAGGAAAGTCACGAAGGGCTCACCTAGCCTCCAAGGCAGCTGATCTGCAAATAGTGATGGATCCTCTTGATGTGGCGAGGGTGAAAACTGGGGTGCAGTACCATACATGTCCACTCCAAGTGCATTTTTGCAAACCGCCTTTATGTATAGCATACAAGTAGAAAAGCAAATCAAAACCAAAAATCTAATTTCCAAGCAAATATTACTATGATGGATAACATAAAGTCGCTATATGGGAGTTGGTGAGATTCTCTTGTCAACATGAAGGATTATTTAAACGGAATGGGTTGCAGTGGTCTCCTCAAGCTACGATTCCTTCCGGTTCTGATTTTGGAGCACCTGTACTTTGTTCCACATTTGGGATGCTCATTGACTCAGATAAGATTTGGGAGTGGGGGAGAAATTCACCCCAACGATTTAAGGTAGGGGAGCACTGCAGATTTCGGGAGATGATCTAACCACGTTTCCAATGGGAGCAATGCATAAGCAGACAAATTCAGGGCAGCGGTAAACAAGAGGTTTTTCAATATTACTTACTTGCACCTTAGTTTAAGGAGGACGGGGGGTAGACTTGGCCATGTACCTGGGGCTCTTTGTGCTTTACGTATGAGAAATGATGGAGTTTTAACACAGCACCTTAGACGAGTCATGGCATTCAAGTGTACCCGGTTGGGGTGACAGAGTATGAGAAAGGCAAGCGAGGAAGGGGTCTGGTATAACTGGGATGCCCATTGATTTGCATAGGGCAGTGGGGGCCATGCTGTGTGAAACTCCCCAAAAATTGCAGGCAATTACCAGGGAGACTCAACTAGGGAGGAGGGTGTCCTTTGGCCCAGCCACATCCCCCTAGACTCCGGGAAACGATTATAAGGCACGCGGACTGCCGAGACCAGTCTCTTTCTTCAGCCACCCGCCCTCACCCAACAGTAGGATAGTGAAAAAAAATGTAAAGGCATTTCTTGGTGCCCAGGGTTAAGCCATGAGTCATAAGGACCCTGTTGGTTGGAAAATAAGCAAATCACCCTTTGGTTAAAATTGGGGATTTCTTTGCTTTCAGCAGGGTTTGAGGGGGTATGTTGTCAGTTGTAACGGGGGAGGGGCCCCCAGGCTACAACAGATTAGGTAACATTGAAAACACAGTGGATGTAAGAGAGACACTTTCACACAAGGGTGAAGGATGGGGCCGGAGCTCCTCTGCAAAGTTCGACACGCCAACGGACACGACTGGAGGGCCTTCCAAATGCATTAATGTCGGATGACTGTTAATCTGTACGAGTTAAGTGGAAGTTAAGTCCCTTGTCCCAGGGTGAGCCACGACCTGGTGTCTGGCAGGAACTTTCTGCTGCCGGTAACCAGCAGAGTCATAGTTGAGAGTTGGGAGGGC
Source organism: Ambystoma mexicanum (assembly GCF_040938575.1). Taxonomy (NCBI): domain Eukaryota; kingdom Metazoa; phylum Chordata; class Amphibia; order Caudata; family Ambystomatidae; genus Ambystoma; species Ambystoma mexicanum. The sequence continues at coordinate 656,394,940 of NC_090924.1, forward strand.
TTGGAAGTTCTTCCAACTCCAAATGTGGGGGTGTGTGGGGAAGGTAAGGGAGAATGGAAACTGGGGGCGGGGGGGTGAGGGGAAGTTGTCGGGGAACGAGACAAATGTGGTTACAGGACGGATTGGGTAAAGGAAGAATTTGAGCAATGGATAAGTAGGGGGTAAGGAAGGAGTTTGGTAAGGAAAGAAGTGCGGGACGTAGCTGGGGGAATGTGAAGAGTAGGGGACGGAAAGGTATCTGGGGGGTAAAGGTTGGCAGGCCCTGAAGGAATTGGGCGGTTGGAAAAAACTTGCGGGGGGGATGATGATAAAGAACTGTGGGGGGGGAGAGTTGGTCAGGCAACTTGGGGGAATAGAAAAAGTATGGAAAACAAGGGGTGGCAGGAATGGAATAAAACAAAAGGGGGCGGAAGCACTGGGGGAGGAAGAAGAGACTCAGGAATGAAGGGGGGTTAGATGGGGAAGGGGACGGGTGGGGGGAGAAAGGATTTGGAATTAGAACGAAAGTAAAAGAACAATGAAGAAGGGTAGAATATATCATATTGCAAATGAAGAAGGGTAGAATATATCCTATTGCATACACCATTGTTGGGGCAATTGGGAACATTCTCCCATCTTAACTGTTTCATTTTTAATTGTGCTTTTAAATTTGTATCTCACTCGTGTTTAGCTTTTGCTTTTTTAGTTCCTGTCATCTTTATATTGCTAACGTGTTGCTGTACCCACACTTGCCATCATTCGAGTACAATTTTAAAGCCGAGCTCTAATCTCTCCACGTACTCCTCTTAGTTGGCACTCCAACTTCCGGCAGCCTGGTAGTTCATTACGTGCATTTAATTAGATTGCAGGCGCGAATGCGCCTGTTAGTTCCGGTCTGTTGCTAGTGCGTGCAGGGGCATGCAGCTGTTACTGCTTTCAGTACGCTTCTTGGGGTAAGTTCTTTAGCTGTGTTGGCAATACCCATTGTAGTACCACATGTCTAATTCCTCCAATTCCACGCTTACTGAGCTCATTATGTCTATTCAGCGGAATAGACAGGGAAGGCTGGCGACCAAACTCAATGAAGATCTGACAGTGGATATTTACTCTACAGCTCCTGGGGAATTACCCACCCCTGGTGCTGAGAGCGAAGTCCCTGCAGCGTATCTGGACACACCTGCCATTATTACCTGCCTCCTATACTATCTTGAAATCTATTCATCCCATAAGCTCCAGCCCTGTATCCACTCATAGGCAGAACTGAATGTCATCAGCCATGATTAAATCTACGGACTCTGGGGATTCTGGTACCTCTGCTCCAGCATTGCGCACAGGTTTATTAAATACGCGTTCTTTGCGCCAACATGATGCAGAAGTCATGGACCTGCTGGTATCATCCAGGTTTGACATCCTTGCACTTGCCGAGTCTTGGCTAGACCCGGCCACCCCGTCTGAAGCTCTTATGTCTATTCCGTCGGGCTATGCCCTCTTGAGAGCAGACCGAGTCGTGGGGAGGGGGGGCACAGTGTCGCTCTACTATTAAAAACATCTTTGCAGTTTCATATTCTGACAAACGAACCACCTGTAGAATGCAAATGTCTAGTAAATAAACGGAAGTTGACTGATCATACCTCTGTGTCTATACTCATTCTCTGTAGACCCCCTAGAACTCTACCTCTATTTGAAGAGCAATTTATTAACTTATTGGACACAATCACCAAATTGAATTCACCTGTACCTGTTATGGGGGACTTCAACTACTGGTTTGATGCTCCGTCAGATGCGGCTACAATGATCACTCATTAATTGCATTAACTCGATTGGGTTTTCACAATTGGTCGACTCTCCTATGCATAGTGAAGGCCACATATTGGACTGGCTTTTTCATCACCTCTTTGTCCAATGTATCTATTACATCCTGTATTTGGTCAGACCATGCATTGCTTACCTTCAATATTATTCTGTCAGCCTCTCCATGCAGAGTAGATTCTAATCCCAGATTGGAGGTTCCATGCGCAATGGGAAGACATTGACATTTTGAACACTTTTCTCCCGTATTATCTCGTCCTGCTGCCTAGTCAAGGGTTCCTGAGGGAATGGCAAAAATATCCTGTGTAGTGAATTGTAGATAAGGGGGGTGGGGGGTTAAGAACCCTGTCTGCCTTGGCACCAGCTACGAAGCACCACCACCCCAACCCCGTCCTCTACACACTGCATTAAAACAACACCCCCGCGTGCAGGCAACTTGCGCCCCACCACCGTACTAATTGCAATTTCCTCTACCTGCAGCTGCCTTCCAGTGTCCTTAATCAAAGAACATGACTCCACAATTATCCTACGGTAAGAACCTCCTCCCACCCATTAATCTCCCTCTAATAATGAGCCATACCACCTCCAACTATCTAACTCCACTTCCTTCCTTTTGCCCCTTAGTGCACCTCCGGCCTGTTACCAACTGGGCCTTACACCTGTTGACTATCATTCCTTATGTGATGCCTTAAACTTGACATGCATTTATCTGCCAGAATTTACTCACCTTGTCACTACACTACACAAAAACAATTTGTTTTATGCCTTCATGTAACTCTTAGTCACAACTCGCATCATCACTTGCGGCAACCCGCCATTAACCGCAACACCACTTGGTAATGTCACTATGGCGCAACGTCAGACTTGATAAAGACCTGCTGGTCGAAACACGTGTCAGCTTTTTTCATGTAAAAGGCATGACATGTGCTTGAAAAAACAGTAATCTCATGCTAATAAAATCCACACTATACTACCAACCATCCACACTATACTACCAACCAAGTAGTAAGACTCATTTGCCCGTGTCAGACGTGCAACCCCAACAGGTGACATCTTTTGAAATCCAGCGCCAAGACAGACAGGGTTCCCAACCCCCCCCCCCCACTTATCTACAACTCATTCCAAATGGGGTCAGAAGGGCACCCAGCACACACTGCTTGAACATGTGACGAGTTATATAATGAGCAATTATGTTAAAGCAATATACGGGCAGATGAATGCCTTGGTACGCGCATATTGGTGGAGTTTGTGGGGAGGCATCCTGCATTGGTCCCAAGCAATTAAGGACGGCAGCGGCAGATGGGCGGGCCCCTGGTTCGTCAAGTGATTTGAGGAGGGAGGCAATGTCCGGAGACCTTTTTTAGGTAGCATTTGGTTACATTTCATGTTGGGGAAGGTGTGGCTCCCTTACGATATGGCGGGGAATGTACTATTGCTGCTTCACAAGGTGAGGTTTGGAAAAACGGTTTAGTCAGGGGTGGAGGGAGAAAGTTTAATGAGTTTTGTGTAGGCAACTACCCCATTCTGGCAGGGTCTATGCAGAGTAGAAGGGTGCAATGCAAATGTACAGATTCAGTTTACATGGCACAAGGAACCAGAGAAGGCACTTTAGTTTCTAATAAGGTGTGATGGTGTAGAAGTGGCAGCCACCCGAGGCACTGTGCAAAGCTAGGGTACGGAACAGAACAGCAGAGAGGGGTGTAAGCCAACAGATAAAATAATGCTGCCCTTGAGTGAATCATGTAAAATAAAACACATACGAACTCCATATCCCAGAAGGCCCCACCAAATACGGCATCAGTATAAAAGCCAGAATATGGGAAAGGAAAATAAGCTGCCATATTCAGGCAGACCCCCACAGTCAGTGACTAAAACCAAGGCTGACACATCGAGGGCTGAGCAGGGAGGAGGAGGGGAATTAGCATCAGGTGTGGGGAAACTGTTGCTGGGAACACCCGGCAGCAATTACTGGGAAGGAGGGGCACCTGGGTTAAAAGCCTCACCAAACCACTCGGAGGGGGTCTTGTTTTGCAGGAGTGGAAGGAGGCTGACGGAGAGGCCCCGGAGTGGAGCCAGGCCAGTCCCGAGTACCAGTGGGCGTACTAGGGAGGAGAGAAAGCCCTACCCGACCTATGGGCCAGGTCAGCTACGCAGCGGAGGAAAGCGTATGACGGGAAAGGATCCTGGAGAAGTGGGAGGAGGAACACTGGGAAGTGTTTTGTTTTATTTTCTTCGACTTCTGAGGCCGGGCGGGCCAGTGGATTGAAACTCGGAAAGCCTGCAGCCACAAGCCTGGTGAACTCCCTGAAGGGAATTTGGGACATTTACTTAAAAGGCGGGCTTGCGAAGACCACGCTCGGGCCTGCTACGAACTGTAAGCTGCTTTTACTTGAAGGGAAGAAGCCACGTAAAATTTGGGTTTTGGTATACAACAGCATGAAACTGGTGAGCTGTGAAATAAACCTTTGTTGAACACTTTCTTGTCTCTGGCTCACTACTTAACATAAGGCAATGATATATATGTCATGGAATATCTGGGCATCAACAATGTAATCAAAAGACAAGGGTCGTGTCCCTGTGAAAGCATCACAGAATCGAGCTTGCAATGCTCCTAGAAACGCATCTGTCAGACTCCGAACAGAACGAGCTACAAAATAAGCTGAAGAGCCAATTGTATTTCTCCTTCTCCTCAGCTGTTAGAGGGGTTGCAATTTGGATGGCTCCAGTAATTTAATTCGAATTACAAAAAACGTTTTCAGACGATGCTGGCAGATTTGTGAGAGTGAGAGGCCTATATAATGGAACTAAGGTGATCATACTAAATCCATACACGCCAAATATGTCCCGAATGCTGCTAGCGCCAGTACATCAGAGGGACAGGGTGTTCTTGACTGAGGGTAAGGGTGAGGATTGGGGAATACAATAATAGTTCTCAAGTCTTTTGAAATAACTTCTCTCCTGTTCTTGTTTTGTCTGATAACCGAATGCTCCTAGACAAGTTAGGGAACGTGATTATGTGTGGCAGGATTTAAACTATATTACAGATGCTTGGATAGCTCCAGAGCATTAATACATGTGCTTCAAAAGTTCCAGCTGACAGACATATGGAGTCACTGTCACCCTGATGTTGAAGTATATTTTTTTAGTTTGCAGGTACACAATACGTTCTTGCGCATCAACATTTGTTTATAAGCAGCTAATTTATACACTGGGTAGGTTGTGTAGGGTTTTCAGACCAGTCGATCTCTGATCATTCACCTTTCAGAGTTGCACTGAATGTAGGGAGGAATATCACGCAGTGGAGACTTCAACCCTCAGCACTGCAAGATGTGGCCTACAGGCATATGATAGAGCAGGAGAGCTGTGAGGTGTTTTACTTTTTTTTAGTTATTTTTTTTAATTTTTTTTTTTTTTACAAGAACAAGGGCACAGGGGTGTCTACCAGGGTTCTTTGGGAATCATTTAAGGCCACCATATGGGGATGTTGATGTCTAAGGCCTGGGAAGTCCAGGATATGCTAGGTAAAGAAATTGCGGAACTAGAAAGGCAGTTTCAGGTACTTGATACTTGCATCGCTCAGACCGTAGGGTGACCGCTCACTGGAGGAGATGCAAGGAAGCCTGAGCACCTGTAGAGAAATGCTCGGCAAATTTGAATACCATGAATACACAAAGTCCTAACATCAGTTTGGGTATGAAGCTCGGAAAACGCATGCATGGATGATAACGAAGTTGAGAGATGAGTCAATTGCCCAAATGGATTTGTTGGAGGGACACATCACACATGACCCAATTTTAATCAACAAAGCATTCAAAGAGTCCTATTGAGGGTTGTGCAGGGGACGGGACAAAGCAGGGGAAGGACAATCCCGAAATTGTTGGAGGGACACATCACACATGACCCAATTTTAATCAACAAAGCATTCAGAGTTCTATTGAGGGTTGTGCAGGGGATGGGACAAAGCAGGGGAAGGACAATCCCGAAATGTCTCAACAGCATGTTGTTGCCGCGTTTAACCTAATTAAATTGAGATGCTAGAGAATCCCACCACTCTGCAGGACCTACAGTGGGCACTCCTGAATCTCCCAATGGGCAAAGACCCAGGTCCAGGCCGACTGCCAGCAGAGTTTTAAACTATGTTCAGAGAACTGTTAATGCTGCATTTATATAATATTTACATGGAGGCCACAGAGACAGGTTGTTTACTGCTTACACTGAGACAGGCAGTAATAATTCTGCTACTAAAACCTGGCAAGGCTGAGACCAAATGCAGGTTGTAAAGGCTGCTGTCTTAATAAAAAACACTGACGTAAAAATTATTAGCAAGATATTGGCTGGGAGAATTACTAGGGTAGCGCCCTACCTAGTAGCAGAGGATCAGGCAGGTTTCGTCGCAGGGAGGAATACAACTCAGTCTGCACAGAATATTCTTGGTACTGGATAGAGTGAAGGACAGGGCGGGAGACTTTGCCTGGCACATATTTAATGGTTATTGAATGCTTCAGGATGGTATCGGGCCTGCAGATCAACAGGGCTAAGTCGGTGTTGGGGAGAATTCTTTCTGTGCAAATTCCCTTCAACCTTAGAGACCCCCAGCTCTTTTGCTGGACTTAGGCCTTTTCACTTTTAACCCTGGAGTGAGTGAGACCTTTCTCTCACTCTCTCGTGTGGATTTTGTGTTTCCACCATTTCTTGAGCCTGACAAACTTCATAGGCATCTACGTTTTGTATGGTGACACACAGCACCTTCAGTGCAGAATCACAGAGAAATCATTTCTCATAAGGTTTAAATACCTTTTCTTGGGCGAACTACCGTTCCCAAGAATAGTAAAGTGAAATTGACTTTACTTATCTTTTCTCTTTTGTAGGTCCCGCACACACCATTTTATGTGGAGTGCTGGGGGGTTACCTAGTAGCCCTTTATCCTACTCTCATGTAACATTTGTTACCCTCACTACTTTTGTCTTGCCTTTAGTGGGCTACAGCCCTGAAGCCCGCCCCTGGCTCCAGTGTGTCTGGAAGGACAGGATGTGAGGGAGAGTCCCGACACTCCCCTGTCCTTGTCTGTAGGAATGCCTGAATGCAAGCAGTCCTGATTGGCTGGCTGGCTGTCCTTCTAGGACAGCCACCCTACTGTGTGATTGACAGCCTAGGCTATGCATGGATGGGAGAAACCTGCTTAAAAGGCGAGGGTTTTGGAATTGGAGGCAGAGCCAACCACTGGGGGAAAGACCCGACGGAGAAAGCTTTCTGCCTCCTCCTGGACCTTTGAATTGCACGTTGAAGCCCTACTGCTGTGCTGAAATTCCTTTTTCAATTTGACAGAGAAGTTCCAGAAGGGACGACTTCTCCCCTTGGGTTAGTGGGACCATCTAACCCCGAGACGAACTCCACTGGACCATCCTCCCTGACTGTCAGTACTTCTTCATTGCTACTAGATCCGAGTGCCAGGGGTTGAGTTATCCGTAGTCGAGTGAAACGTCTGCAATCTGGCTAGAAGCTCCAGGAGTCTCAGAAGGACCCTCCAGAAGCAGTACGACCAGAGCTCAAGTCCCGTCACCAGAGTACAGGACCCAAGGAGTGAAGGAAGCCCAACCGGTATCCCAGATCCACAACGGTGCTGCTGAACCCATAGCTACCGACCAAGTACCGCCGCAGGTGCACTCCAGACGTCCTCCCTCTTATCCCCACGACTGAGGCTCAGGAACACGAGGTCTGCACCGCTGTAGCAAGACCGAATCCAGCTGGACCACTCTTCTTCAAACCAGAGGTACTATTTAGACTTGGGGTACTTACCTCATTGTCTTTTAGCTGTGCTTTTCTCAGCTGGGAATTGCAGTGGCTTACCTTTTTAGAGTTGATTCTGTTAGGCAGAATCACCTGCAGTGCCCTTTGAAAACACTACAGGCAATTAGGACTACAAGTGTAAGCACAATGTAACCTTTGGTACAAGCCTGTACTACACAGTAAAGTGGTAGCGATTGCTGAGCAGCCAGACTTATCTCAAGAGTTTAAGTGAGCAGTAGAACAAGTTACATAAGGACAAACCAATCCAGTGATTGAAGTAAACACTACTCAAGGTTTCTTGGTAAAAGAATATACATTTATTTACTCAGTCAGTTGGAAAACATTACACTAGCATAAGCAGCTCAATATCACACACTAATGCACCACAAAAATAATCCAACTGTTAAATAAATGAACAAGTTTAGCTCCAAAATGAAGTGTAAGCAAAAAGGCACTTCAGATACTTTTATAAAGGAGGGAAAAGACAAGGTTATAAGAATAGATAGCCCAAATACATTCATAGGCAGGGCAAAGGGTTTCAGTTAAATACAACTAGCAATTCTTCTCAATAGGCCTGGGCCAAAGTCAATGGTTCAGAACCTTTTGTATAGGATAGCACAGTTCTGGTATATAACGGTTAAGTCTTTGCCACAGATTTTTAAAGGATTTCGCTAGGCTAAAAGTTTGAATGTTTAGGGAAGGTCAAGCCTTCGTAGTTGTTTCACACACTTTCTCGATGGCCGAAAAGATTTCCGGACCGCGTTTGCACAGTACCTTGTCAATGAAGAAAGCTGTAGCTGAGGCAGTTGTTCCTGGCAGTTCGAGCAGATCTCGCTGTTCCTGAGCTTCAGTCGTGGGGACAAGGACATTGGGAGTTTCCTGCACTGCCCAGGGAAGAGGCCAAAAGCTGTAGCAAGACGTCGGTTTACGGTGTGAGTGCATTAAAGTCTATGAGCTGGTTTCCTTCCCTCTGGCTATCCGGTTTTCAATGGCACTCTGATGAAAATTCGACCAGAATAGGACGGTGTCCAGGTGGCTTGCAAGTTGGTTGTTCCCACCAAACTCAAAGGAATAAGTTAACCTTGAAAGGCTTCTCTGTCATCCAGGAGTTGCAGCAGTCCTCTTCCTTCCTCTCCTCTTCGGTTCTTTCGTTCCAGTGGTCAACTCTGCTTTCCAAGTCCCAGAGACCTGCTTTTAAACAGTTTTCCCCCATTCATTCCAGCCTACCTGTCCCTCGCACAGCAGGGAGGCTGTCCTTGCCGGACAGCCCGCCACCCAATCACCGGAGAGCAGTCAGGTCTCCTAGGAGAGTAAGCACAGGGAGTTTCGGGCACCTCCCTCACATCCTGTCCAACCCAGACACCCTGGCCCAGAGGAGGGCTTCAGCACTGAAGCCCGCCAAAGGCCAACTAACAAAGGGACCAAACCTGGTTTGGCGCGCGGAGAACAACACAGGAATGACCTTTCCTAAAAGAAATGGAGAAAAAAGAAGAGCGGAGTCTGTTTTTACAGATAGGTCTTGGGCGCCATATTGAAAAAACATGGCTGACCCGATTTTTAGCTACTGTTAGCGGTCAGGAAAAATTACAGTAGTTGATCTAAACCACTGCCACCAGCCATGTAAAGTAGGAAAGGGTAGCATTTTACTGTTACATGAGTGTTTTGACTTTGGCGGGGCGGCAGCTAAGCAACCCCTCCAGCACTCTATAGGAAGATGGTGTGTGCTGGGTCAGTAAATTAGTAAAGTCAATTTAACTATATATCCCCTGGGAGGCAGTAGTCAGTCCTAGGGAAGGTATTTAAACCTTGGAGTCTGAAAGACACCCCTGTGCCACTGCACTGAAGGTGCTATGTGACACACAAAAAAAGATGATGCCATTGGAGTTGTTTTAAAACTCCATAACCAAAGAAAAGTAAAACGCATCCAAAATACATAGAGTGGGAAAAAAGGCTCACACTCTTTCCAGGTAAAAAATCAAATCCTAGAAATCCAGCAAAGTTGCTGGGGGTCTCAAAAGGTGAGAGAAATTAGCACATTTGGAGAATTCTCCCTAACAGATTCCAACTCCCTTTTTCGCAGGCTTAACAGCTTGTGACCCTAAAAGTGATTTTCTACAAACTCTCTAACTTTGTGCAAGACTGTTTCTGATCTAAGAAGTGCCTCCGCTCCAAAGACTGTTTCAATTGACTTTGGCTGTCCTGGCTCCTGGAAGACTCTTCTAGTCCATTGACTTTGACATTATGTGTCCCTCATAGGTGGTAGCTTGTTGTGAACTATTACTGCTGGGAAAGGCTTGTCTAGACTTCATAGGAAGATTTAGTTGTACTCACATATACTGAGAACCTGTTTAACCTTTTCCTTCGTTAAACCTTTTTTCTGAAAAACTCAGAATCTGCAAAGTATAAATGCCATTACTGTCCTTGTGATTGAAGTCTCCTCAGGGTGTAGGAATTGTGTAAGAAGCATATCCAAAGAATATCCACTAACTTATTCTGAAAATTAATTTTACAGTGTATTTACTTTGTCAAGGGAATTGCCTTTTTTAAAGAACACTTATTTAAAAATTGATGTTAAAGAACCATTTATAACCGAAACCTTGAATGTAGGTGTTACTTGGCTACTTGTATTTACGGATTTCATTTGTACAGCTGTACAGCTCACGTTTACCCCTCTTGAGATGGGCCGGGCTGCTCAGTCACACTACCAACTTGTGTAGTACAGACCTATACCAAAAGGTGGGTTATCTAATAACGAAGAAAAACAAAGATGTTCCCAGTCTCACTGCGAAAAGAAATTATAATTAGTTGTTTGTTCAAAGAGAAGCCTTTATTGTTTGTGCGAAGAGAAGCCTGACGCGTGTTTCAAGCTGTGTACAGCTTTTCATCAGAGGCTTAAATTGCATAGTACATCATTTCCATACAAATTGGGTAAAGTTAAAAATAAAACATACACATGATTGTTTTGTGCAAAGAATTGTTACATAAAGAACATAGGCACAAGTTGTGAGCAAGCAGTCCAGGGCGCGATGCAACCACAACAAATATAACACATGTACATCACATGTAGGAAGAGTAAAAAAGTAGAAATTAAGTTACCACAAATTAACCAATTTCATTCGTAGTAGTCCATTGACAGACAAACAAAAAAAGAAGAAATGCAAGAGACACATGCATGCGCCGAACAATGTGAGATTTGCCAAAACTTGGGGCCCCCAAAGATACTTTACCGACTTCTCTACCCAAAGCCGCGGGGTTATGACTTATTCACAAGAGTCTTAAATTCACTCTTATATCCTCACAGATAGACCCCCTAGGGCAGATATGTGCTACGCCACGCCACGCTCCAGAACAGAGAGGTAGTACTTCTGAATATCTATGGCCCTAACATAGATGACCCGGAATTTTATACACATCTCACATCCCTTCTCGATGGCTTCCCGCTAGTTGCAATCCTCTGGGGGGGGTGACTTTAACACAATTTTTGATGTGAATCTTGACAGATCTGGGTCCAGGCCCTGCCAACTCACCAAGGCATCTTACACTGCACTGTTTTCCCTTCCCCGCCTCGCTATGGTTGACGTATGGAGACTCCTATAACCCGACTTTCGCTCCTACTCCTTCTACTCCTCGGTGCACGACTCCTATTCCCGAATTGATAGATGGGTAATCTCTGATGTACTGATAAAAAATGTGATACAACTGATTCTTCCTAGGACCCTATCTGACCATTCGCCAGTGACCATCACCATGGGTTGGGGCCCGGACCGCGACTGTTCTAGACAATGGAAGATGAAACCTCACTCTCTCCTCGACCCCTTGTTTAGCTCCGAGCTTGAGGTGCCTATCAAGGAGTTCTTTGAAATAAATACAGGTTCGGTGTCCTCACAGGCCACTCTATGGGAATCCTTTAAGGCTTACATTAGGGGCATAGCGCTGTCCAAGGAAAGTGGCATCCTCAGAACGATCCGGAGGGACATTACTGAAAGCGAATCCAAACTATCGACTCTTGAGGCCCAATGTTCACTACTCCCAACCCCTGAGACCCTGGCATCTATAGGAGTGGAACTCGACACATTTCGGTCCCTGGCGGATCGTGAACAAAAATGTTTGTATAACCCTGGCCTGGCAAGGAAATATGGAGAGGGTGAGCATCCTGGCCGCTTCCTTGCTAGGCTCAGCTGCTGCGAACTAGGTGCTCCACATATTCCCAGGGTCGAGAGGCCCGATGGCTCTCTGGCTGTCTCATCACGGGATATCAACTCAGAATTTTTTACATTTTATGAAGCCCTGTATTCCAATGCGGATGATTCCTCGATGGCGGAAATCGACTCTTATCTCGCTGCCCTCCACCTATCGGCCCTCTCCCCTGAGACCATCGGGTTCCTTGACTCTCTGCTCACCCCTGAGGAGTTCTCGGACGCTGTGGACTCCCTCTCCTCTGGGAAGGCTACCGGCTCTGGCATCCCGATTGAATTTTACAAACACTACAAATCTCTTCTACTCCCTCACCTAATAGCTCTCTGGGAAGAATCGGTGGAGGCAGGCAGATTTCCCCCCATCACTCCGTGAAGCCACGATAACTGTATTACTCAAACCTGGTAAACCCCCTACACAATGTGGCTCGTACCGTCCGCTCTCGCTTATAAATTGCGATGTCAAAATATATGCCAAGGGGGCGTGGCCTGGAGTGCCAGCGATGTGGCTGCTCCTTTAATGGCCTCCGTTCGGGACCCGCGGCATCTGACGAAAAGCTAACCTTTCTGCGGTCATCCAGCGATAAATTCCTCATCAATGGCAACGTTCGAAGTAGAGGCACCCATGATCGTCTCGAGGGGCTCCTAATCCCCCTGCAAACCCTGAAACGGACTGGATTGGTGCTCTTTCCCCCCCCCCACCACCCCCTTAACCTGGAGTGCCGCTTCCAAGATGGCTGACGGGAGGAGTAACCCTGTCCAACGACGAGAGCGGCAAGCGGAGCGACTGAGGCGCAGTCCACTGGAAGGATGAAAGAGAAGAGAGCCGAATAAACAGCCCCCGTGAATCCTGAAAAGGGCCGGCAGACCAACGATATAACAAACTTCGTCCCTCTCCCGACGCAAGCAAGAGTCGTGGCGAGACCCCGAGGAGCAATAGACCCCCACCGCCGTTGGATTGGGCGTAGAAAAAGGGTGAAGTCCGGAGACCCAGGGAGGCATCACCTCTGCGACCCTCCCTGAGTGGGGCCCACGCGACTCCTGGAGAGAGCGACGAACGCTGCGCCGAGATCCCGGCAGATTCCTCCGAAGCGGTGTGCATCTCGAGCCTGCGGCTGAGCCAGCAAAGCCCGGGAGCTCCCAGTGCAGACGGGGTGAGAGCCTGGCCCCAACAGCCCCCACCCCCGCACTCCGAGAGTCCGGCTACGGGCAGAGAAGCCTAGGAAGGTGTGGAGGCTGGCGGTGAGACATCTCTGGAGGTGCCTGGCCCCCCCTCTCCTCCCCGCCCCCCTCCCGATATGAGCGAGGCCCCGAGGAGCCATAGACCCTCACCGCTCGGAGGGTGGCCGTGAAGAAGGGTGAAGCACCGGGGCCCAGGCAGACAGCGCCCGTGCGACGCCAAGAGGAAAATTCACGCGACTCCTGGAAAAGACGTCGGGTGCCTGAGTCCCGGCAGGCGCCTCCAGAGCAGTTCAGCCCGCGCCTGCAGCTGAGCGAGTGGGGCCAGGAAGCACCCGCTGCATACAAGGTGAGAGCCCAGCGCCAGCAAACCTCGCAGCAGGACCCCGAGAGGCCATTTACGTGCTGTGAAGCCTGGGGAGGCGTGGAGACTAACGGTGAGTCGCCTCTGGTGGGGCCCTGGACTTTGCCTCTTAGTGGCAGCCACGATCGCTTTACCCGCAGTCGCCCGCCGCCGTAGGGCCCCCACTCCAATGGTGCCTCCGAGTCGGGCGACTCTGGAGGCGTGCAGACATTACCCAATCCTTGGAGCATAATCGACACATGAAGAGCCCCCACTGGCCCCACTGCTCTGGCTGCCCCAATGACGACAGCTGCCTGGGAGCCCTTCCCATTGAGGTCCTACCTAAGTAACGCATCCGGGCCAGCCCGCCACCACACCTCAGAGCCGGCCTGAGCTATTCCAGATCTCCAGCCTCCCGGGCTCATTGCATGGTGCTCAGATTAAGCTTCCAGCCAAACAATTTCCTGGGGCGCCCCGGCCCACTTTCCTCCCCTCCAGGCTGCCTACGCTCGGAGGATAAGCCTCACCGAGGAACACAGAGCATTCCTCTTCCGCTGAGGTCGGACAAGCAGCGCTGAGGATCTCACCCGGAAAGACACCCGATAACCTATGTCAAAGCGCTTCTCTCTACGAGTTACCAGTCCCTTAGCAAGCTGGGAGCTTACAGGTCGGCCCATGGAAGCCCCTCTTACCCGACTCCCAGTATAAGGCTGCATAGCAGTCACGATGAGACGAAGCCTGTTAAAGGAACCAAGCACTCCGATATCTCCACCATGCTGTTAGCAGCGGACAAGGCTAAAAAACCAGACCCTCCCAGACTCACCCCACAGAAGACCCCGGAAGAGCAGGGAAAGCTGGCAACGAAGGGAGATATTCAGGCCTTTATGCTAGATATCAAAGAAGAATTCAGATCTTGCATGGCCGAGCTCACCGCGAAACTAGAACAGACGGACCAACGAGTCATAGAGGCAGAGCAGAGGCTGGGGGAGGTCGAGGACTTGACCCAGAGTCATGACGCAACCCTAATAGAGATGCAACAAGCGATTCAGGCTCTCCAGAACAGGAGCAAACTAGAATTTAAGCAAGAGGACCTGGAAAACGGGGCCCGAAGAAACAATCTTCGCATTTGAGGAGTCCCCTCAACAATACACGATAAAGACCTCCCAGAATATATAGGCAACTTCTTTCAAGCCCTACTCCCACAGATGGACCAGACCAACTTATCCTTGATCGCACTCATAGACTGTGCCCAAAACGGGGGGGCGGTGAATTCAGATACCCCGCCGGATGTGATAACCAGGGTGCATAAGCTGCACCAAAGACGAACTGTCCTTCCTAAGCACCCCGCTTCAGATATACCAAGACCTCTCCCTGATGACCCTACAAAAAAGAAGAGCCCTCAAACCCCGAACCCTATTTCTACAGAGCCAGAAGATCCGGTACCGGTGGCTATTCCCCACTGCTCTCCAATTCACCTACCAAGGAACCCAGCGTTCGATAAGCCACCTGGAAGACGCTGAATCTATTCTTTACCCAGCTTCTCCCGGGAATTCGCCCTCTCGCAGCCCGTCCTCCACGCCAGACGACCTAAACCAGCCTCCCCCGAAGCAGCCTCAACCAGCCTGGTCAAAGGCTCAGAGGCGCCGGAAAATGAGATAGATCCATGAGGACCTACGCTCAAAGATCAACCATCCGCAGATTTACGAAAGTCAATGATGCTGCGGGCCCCGAGCGGTCCATACCCCGCTCCGAGGTGTATGCCATATCACTAACCTCGGAGACAAATTCAGTTATGTTCGATCGTCCCAGCCCTGTTGGCTAAGTGGAAAAAGAAGGCCCGGTTGGCCATGGGAATCGCCGAACAAAAATCGGCTTCCCTCAAGATTGCAAGTTTACCCTCCCGTTGGAGAGGTCCTAAAACTCGACCACTGGAGAACCGCATTGACATCAAGTCCATATATCATGCCTGAAACCCACTGCCCTCCCCCTCAGACTCCGCCCCAGACGCTGATGGAAGATCATGAGCCCCCACAACCACACCTAAAAGTGAGGTTCCTGACGATCCACGTCGGAGGCTTAAATGCACCGCAGAAGTTAAATGCACCGCAGAAGAGGAAATCCACGCTACGGCGTTTGCAGAACGAAGAGGCCTCAGTTATATTCCTCCAGGAAACCCATCTGATCCCAGCGGATTTCACTAGGCTCCACGACAGACAATTCCTGTTACAGTTTTTGGCATTGAATGGCACCAAGAAAGGTAGGGCGGCGATACTCTTCGCCAAGGGACTTAGACCACAAATCCTAGACACCTTGTTCTTCCCAGAAGGCCGCTTCGTAGCGATCAAGTGCCGGATCTACGGCCAGCTTTACTCACTCATTTCGGTCTATGCCCCAAATGATAAACAGGAAGAGTTCTACTTAGCCCTAGAAGAAGCCCTGGCGCAATTCGTAGAGGGCCAGACGATAATGGGAGGAGACTTCAATGGAGCCCCAGACCCAATCAAAGATAAGTCTCAACCCCTGTTCGCAAAGACTATAGCGTTGCAGCGGCCCTACTCAAATATTCCGAACCCTAGATGTGGTGGACACTTGGTGAGTTCTACATCCAGATGTCCGCGATTATTCATTCTATTCCTACGTACACAGAACCTACTCCCGCATACACCTGCTGTTGGCTTCCCCCCCAAGCGTTGGCCTTCACTGACGATGTAACCATAGAGCCCATGACCCTGATCCACTCCCAAAACGCAAGTGGTCTCTATACGACCCGATCTTGGGAGACATGTCACTGAGGGACGTGATGGCAAAAGCTATCAAAGAATTCTTTAAGGAAAATAAAAACGAAGACACCTCTCCAGCCAATACATGGGACGCAATGAAAGAAGTAGTGAGAGGGGTCTTAATCTCACAAGGAGCAGCTTATCACAAGAAGAAGTAACAAACCCGCCAGATCCTACAAGATGAAGTAGAGAAAGTGGAAGCAATATGTAAAGCAAAGAGATGGACGCCTAGAACCCACCGGACCCTGCAGATAGCTCGGAAGAAGCTGGAAGCACATTATGCAGAAGACGCAGCCCAGATCCTAGCCAGAACTAAACAACGCTACTACGCCAAAGGAAACAAGGCAAACAAATTCCTGGTGGAAAAGCTGGCGAAGATCAGGAAGAGGAACGCCATGCTGGGCCTCCGTAATCCTCAGGGTAAAGTCCAATTTGCGGAGGGAGACGAACGGCGTATTGCAGTAGCTCACCTCACGGACACGATGACAGTATCCCTGAGATCGCCTGAAGAGCAACAATCCTACCTCCGAGACGCAGCTCTCCCCCAGATCTTTCCCACGATAAGAGACGAGCTGGAGACCCCGATCACAAGTGAAGAGGTCGACAAAGCCATCAAGAGTCTCAAACCAAGGGCCCTGGGTCCGGACGGATTCTCGACCCGCTTTTACAAAATCTTCCGCCCCCAGCTGGTGACCCCCCCCCCCCCCGACAATGCTTTTTAACTCTTTCGCCGTCTTGGGGACAATTACTTCATCGATGCAAGAATCGAATCACAGTTCTCGCTTTAAAGACCCCAGAGATGTCACGGCATATAGACCCATCTCCCTACTAAACCTAGACGCTAACCTATATTCAAAAGTCCTGGCTAACCGACTAGCGAAGGTGCTCCCAGACATCATCGATCCAGACCAGACGGGATTTATATTGAATAGATCTGCTGCGGACAACATACACAGGGTCCTGAATCTGGTTGAAGTCGCACAGCGAGACTTGTGAAAATTGGCAGTGCTGGCTCTGGACGCGGCCAAGGCCTTCGACAAAGTGGACTGGTCGTTCCTCCGACTCACCCTAGAGTCCTTTCACTTCGGACCCTCATTCCAGAAACTCGTCTTGGCGAACTACCAGTCCCCAAAAACCTTGCTTCGAGTCAACGGCCTTCTATCTAACCTGATCCCCTTAAGTGGAACCAGGCAGGGATGTCCCTTATCCCCCCCTGCTCTTCACTCTAGTCATAGAACCACTGGCCCAACAAATCCGCCTTAACGCCAGAATCAAAGGCCTCCAAGTAGGCCCTTCCAAGCACAAAATAGCCCTATATGCGGATGATGTGATGCTAACCGTAACGGACACCGCCCAATCGTTGAGGTCCTCCCTGGCAGAAATTCATTGCTTTGGTAGGGTGTCGATTCCCTACCTAGGAGTCCAGATCACAGCCCGTCCGGAAGATACCTATCGGACGAACTTTCGGCCGTTATTCAAGACCCTGGAAGAGGACCTCGATCGCTGGCTCTCACAGGAGATCTTGCTGCTGGCCCGCATAGCGGCGTGTAAAATGAACCTCCTCTCACGGCTCCTTTATGCTTGCTCAGCCCTTCCTATTATGATCCCCCAGCCCCCGCTCCAGCGCCTCCAGAAGAAGGTACTACACTTTATCTGGAAAGGTAAAAAATCAAGGATCCCACTGAGAACGATGCTGAGCAGTCCGAACCTAGGAGGCCTGGGGGTCCCGGATCTCCAGAAATACCAGATAGCGGCCCAGCTAGCTCTCGCTCAAGCTTGGACCATTAGCTCGAACCGGCCAAGATGGGCAGAGATTGAACAATCCTGCTTACCCCTCCCCCTCTGCTTCCTCTTACATCTTCCTCCCGCCTTACGGAGAACCTGGCCAACCATCCTGCCCTCCACCAGGCACACTCCGAAAGCATGGGAATGGACACATAAACATAGAGGCATCCCGAGAGACCTGAGCCCATCCGCCCCAGTATTTCATAACCCCGCGTTCTCACCAGGGGCCCACCCTGCAAACTTCAAAAACTGGATCGCCGGTGGCCTTAGCTCCTTAGGTCAGCTCTTTGAGAGGAATCGACCACTCCCTTTGAACAATGCAAGAGCACCTTTAGCTTAACGGAAACGGACAGATTCTCATATGCGCAATTTAGGCATTGGTTCTCCCATCCATCAACACGCTTGGCAGCGGCACGGGATCTGGACCTCACAGAGCTGACAATCGCAGACCCCCCCAAACCGAGGACGAATCTCGACGATATACAAGCTGCTGCAGACAAACGTTCTCGTCGCTAGAGCAACCTATATGACCCAATGGGAAACAGACCTAGGACACTTGATAGAAGACCAGGCCTGGATAGACATTTGGTCTTGTACTCAGTCCTGCTCCTTCTGCATCACTAATCGAGAGTGTGCTCATAAACTACTCCTAAGATGGTACTACCCGCAGCTCCGACTACATCACTTCAACCAAACCTTAGACCCCTGATGTTGGCGCCAATGTGGCCTCCCGGGATCGTTCATACATATGTGATGGTCATGCCCAGTGATTGCAAATTTCTGGTCCCAATGCATCGTTGCCATAGCAGACATAACTAAGATAACGCTACCTCTGGAGCCAGAACCAATTCTATTAGGAGCCCCGATCCCGGGCATATACCCAAGATCTGGCAGAGGGGCTACCCTCCTAACCCATCTGCTCCTAGCCGCTAAAATCACGGTGGCACGAACCTGGAAATCACTGGAAGGCCCCTTAATGATCCTGTGGTGACTGAAACTCTGGGACATTTTCATAGCGGAAAAGATTACAGCGGCAAACAGAGGCCTCCTTCACCGCTTCACAAACATTTGGTCACCAGTGATGGACTACGACCAGAGCTATCCAGCTCTAACATTCAAGCCACGTTCAGTGGCAAACGCTCTATTGGCCGAGAGCACAGACATGATACGAGCGGAGGAGCGAGAGCTAGACTATCACTGAGGGTTAAAGGGAGGAGGGCTGGCTCAAAGGGAAGTGACTAGTGGGCTTGATAAATTGCTAAGATTTAAAATGCTGTAATGTATGATTCTCCTGTGTGTCGACCAAAAATAAACGGGTTTAAAAAAAAAAATATATATATATGCCAAATTGTTAGCGACAAGACTTGCCCCCTGTATGCCATCAGTTATCCACCCAGATCAAGCAGGCTTCATCCCAGGACGCTTCACCTCCTTGAACCTGAGGCGCCTCTTTAACATAATTAGCAGAATAAGTCCCAATGTACACGCAGTGGCTGCTACACTCGACATGCAAAAAGCGTTTGATTCGGTTTCGTGGAAATACCTCTGGCGGGTCCTCGAAATTCAAATTTGGACCAATCTTTCTCTCCTGGGTCAGACTGCTTTACTCGGATCCGGTGGCCAGGGTCCGCACTGAAGACCAATGCTCCCCTCTCATTAAGATCGCTAGGGGGACGAGGCAGGGTTGTCCATTCTCTCCTCTGATCTTCGCCATAGCAATAGAGCCCTTTGCTGACATGCTACGCCAGTTTCATGCACATAGAGGGCTGCGAACTGTGGGCCAGGCTGACAGTGTCCTTGTACGCCGACGATGCACTTCTCTTCATTCGTTCTCCCTCCATCAATTTATCCCCAATATCGGAGGACGTTGTCCGCTTCGGTCACATCTTGGGCCTCAAGGTGAACTGCGCAAAATCCACTCTCTTCCCACTCACAGATTGCACCCTCCCTCCTCCCGATACCCTGGGGTTCGCGTGGGCTCAGTCAAAAATCACCTACCTTAGGATAGAAATAACTCGACAGTTTGAATCGACTTTCGAGGAAAACTATCAAAAATACCTTGCACACCTTGCGACCAGGACCCTAGCCTGGAGTAAGCTACCGATCTCCCTTGCAGGCAGAATAGGGATACTGAAGATGATAGTATTGCCCCAACTACTCTACAGGTTCACCAACATCCCCCTATGGCCAGCCGAGGGCTTCTTTCGAACGCTGACATCCACGATCAACTCCTTCTTGTGGCACTCGGGTGTGGTCCGACTTAAACTCGGAACCTTGTCTACCCCGATGGCTGGTGGTGGTTTTGGGGCCCCTGATTTTCTTAAATACTGGCTGGTCGCTCAAATCCAACTTCACGTTGCACTGGTTTATCACGACAGACCCCCCCCTCCACATGTCAGACTCGAAAAACTAACGGTTAGCGACCGGGATATCCGCTCCCTGGTGATGCAACCCATCCCATCAGCCCCGGACTCACTTGACCCGGTGGCCTGCACGTTCCTGGCATTAAGGAAAACCTGAAAACTGTTTGGCACTGCCCACCCGTTTCATGGCAACCTCCCGCTTTGGAACTTTCTCCCAGGGGTCCCACGAGTACCGCCGCCAGTGGTGCCCCGTTGGGCCGAGGCGGGATATGAGCTGATCTGTGACGTCTTCGAGCAGGGCAGCTTCACCGAATGGCCGGACCTCCCATTGTCTCTGAGACGGGGGCCGTCTGTGTGGCTCCAGTACTCGTCCCTCCGAAAAACCCTTAAACAACGATACCCCATGTTCCCAGCGATACCACCAGACGATCCTGCTATTGAAGAGCTAACTTCCCCTGCACCCACTAGGTGTAAGATATCTAGACTGTACACCATGGTTCAATCCAGATCTACCCCGGATTTTACTAAACTGAGGCAAGCATGAGAAGACGACCTCTGGGTGGAGGTGACTGAAGAACGCTGGCTCACATGTGCGCCCGCATACACTGGGTATCCTTTAACTCCTGCTTCAAACTGATCCAGCTTAAGGTATTGCATAGGTTACATTATACCCCGAGCCGACTGCACCGCATGCATAATGATCACTTTCCAAGATGCCCCAGATGTGGCCACGATACTGCTGAGTATATTCACATGATCTGGTCATGGCCCCGCCTAACCCAATTCTGGGATACGGTGTGCTCAACCATGTCCGCTGTCCTTGAACACCCTATCGCCTCTTCCACGATTTCCCCGAACTACCTTGGGTCTCCAAAAAACGGGCTGGCCTTTGCATGCTCTTCGCAGTGCGATCCATCCTACTTTGCTGGTTACGTCCCACACCCCCCCACTCACACACAGTGGCTCAGGGAAATCACTTGGGCCTCAGACACTGAGGAAACCTGGTCCTTACTACAACCCACTCACTCAAGACCCAGGGATGTCTGGCTTAAATTTAGATCCTATATGTCCAATTTAAGTGCGGCGTCGGATGCATCATCCCCAGTGATTACCCCCTCTCGCCCTGGTTCTCCCTCCTGAATCACAGTTCCTCCATCCTCACGTTTACTCCGCTTATGTGTTTAAATGATACGACCACATTGGAAGCAGTTGCTGTATGTCTATCATTTATGCTGTAACTACACTGTACTTGCCTTGTGTGTAACTTGCCTATTTTGTGCTGCCAAGCTAAATAAATAAAGGTTTAAAAAAAAAAGAAAATATGGTGCTTAAACGGAACAATCTCGTAACGATGTTGGACAATCTACCCATATCACTTGTGTGGAGAATAGCGGCCTCTAAGATGGACCCACTGCCGAGACTGCTGCAGGTTATGCTCGTAGGGATACCATCAGTATTTTTCAAGAAACTGGATGAGGTACTACTGAAATTGCTCTGGGGAATAAACCTCCATGAAAAGTTCTATCGCCAGTAAATTGTGAGAAAGGTCGACTGGTTGCCCCAGATTTAAAAAGTTACTACTACGCAGCACAGCTGCAACATGTGCAATCGTTGGGTGATGATACACTTAACCTCCCCGGTAGGATGATACGGGATATGATAGGCGGGCGGGAACTGGTGAATCTGTTGTGGGAAGATATTGCAGAGGTCAAAATACTGCCGCATAAACATATTGGCAGGGCTAGACTCTGCCAATATGCTAAAAAGAGTATGCATGTTGTGGCACATGAGATCCCGCTGTGGAGCAATTGTATCTTCAAAGACCCTATTGGTAACACTCGTAGGAGAATATGGTTTGCAAACGGATGCCGAACCCTGGGGGACTTGTACTAGGAGGGAACAGCTATGGCATTCTCGCACAAGTTGCAAGAAGCGGGCTATCCCGAGGAACCAGTTTTTGTCCTATGTGGCATCCATGGCCACAGTCCAGAGAGTTTGGGAGGCCTTACCTAGTATGCCCCCGGAACATAGGATAGTTACAGTGACTTAAGTCGATATATGGAATCTATACAAAGCGCTGCGTACAGATAGGACGGGGGAAAAGTGGGAACAGGATCTAGAGAAAGTATTGAGGATGATCTTGTCAACACATGAGGGAAGTATCCATGAATGCTAGACCAAAGCTTGTACAATACAATACAATTATGTGCTCCGGATGTATTTAACTCCATAGCAGGTGCCCAAATTCTCTGCTGACAACCCAGTGGCATTCCCAAGACGCAAGCGCAAACCACCACATGGTTTGGGCCTGCTCGGGTTTGGCCCCTGTGGCAATTAGCAGTGGCACACTTGGTCTAAATAATGGGTTGGAAGCTGGTGCTCAAACCCAAGGTCTGCTTACTGGTCAAATGTCCGAGAAGGAAAACTGGTCACCAGAAAAGATGGTCTACTGCGGAGAAAAATCTTCATGTGCAGCATGCCATCAAGGCAGGTTCATAGAGTTTCTATTCGGGGTGGGATGAGTTACGGAATCTGCTATAATACACGTCCAATTTTATGCCACCTTGATCGATGCGTCTCCTGTATGCAACCCTACTGTAGTCAGAATGAGGTGTATGCCACACTATTAAAGGAATGCTAAACTGCAAGGGTATACCATACATGAAATGTAAAAGGTATTGAATATGAGCTTCATTTATGAAATGTATGTTTTGGTCAATGAAATGTATAGTTCCAACTATCTAAGAACTGTCTTTTGCTGGAATTAATTGGGTGTCTCTGATTATTTTGTTGATGTAACTTTAATAAAAAGTTTGAAAAAAAATGAATTCAAATGAGTATTTAATCTAAACAGTGGAAGGTGTAATTGCGCATTTGACCAGATGACCCTATTTAGTGCAGCTTGTCTCTGATAACAGGTTGATATAAATAATGGTAAGGCTGCAAGAAGAGCTTGGGTGAGGGGGAGTCAAGTTATATGTAACATATCTTGCTACTGCCAGAAAATCGGGTGGCCCAGATAATAAAGAGATGGTAGAAAGTGATGGGATGGACTAGGAGTGAAATGTTTATTAGTGACTGTAAGGCAGGAATGAAGATTGAATCAAAGGATGAGTGCCAAGAAAGGGGGAAGTATATCGATGATAAAAAAATATCTGCATGCATGCAGTTCTCCAATATTGTTCAAAGTGTGCCACCATAAAAATGGATCTTCATTAGTTCAACCATGTACTCTGCAGAAAAAGGCCCCATATAATTTGCTGTTGCATATAAATTGCAGGAGAGCAAACACATGGATATGAAAGAAAGATCCATTTCAAAGCACTGTGAAATGGGTAAATAATAATAATAATTTTATAACCTGCTTCATGCCGGGCCCAGTTTCTAAGCACGAGCCCTGGATTCGAACCAGTGTTGCTATGCGTTGTCTTGCTTACAAGAAAAATGTGTTGCCTCTGAGCTATCCTCCCAGCCCCAGTAAGTAAACATTGAAGGCGTTCAGTGATTGTCTTGATCTTTGCACATAGTGCTATGGAATTCTGGAGCTTTGGTGACACCAGAAGGTAGAAGGTATCTTTCGGGGTAGATTAGGATTTGTTGTTCAGGAGTAAAAAGCAGCTCTTGGGTATCTGACATCACCTGTTAGGCAAGAGCAACCTCTGGGTAACTTATGAACTTTTATATAGTACACATCAAATCTAACTTGTGTGTAAGAAGCAAACTACCTTTTTGTCCTATTATATACTACAGCATTTGCTTTAGCTGTTCCTTAGGTGGGTCCTTTTTAAAAAAAAAAAATATAGATTTATTTTTGATACTCCTTCCCAAACACTCACTGAAAAATCACAGATTTGTTTGTATAGCATAATTTGCCTGGCTAGTCCAATGTAGCTGCTGGTTACAAGCTAAGCAGGCCCCCCCTTGCCTATATAACCAGGTGTTAAATAGCTCAGAGCTCCTGGTAATTTCAAACCCTGACTCTTACAAGAGCAGTCATTGGAGAGTCCTGTCCTGCCCTGTGAGCTGACTGTGAAGAGCTGGAAGGTGCTTGTGTAAAACTTAAAGATAAACTTAAGTTTTGTAAAGTGTACTGCACTGCATAGATTGGCAATGTGGTGCAAGCACACATTGCCAATCGAAGGAACCGCCGGCAGGCGGATCGCCGGCCAATCCAAAGGCCATTCTAAGGCCTGTTGTGTGCCTGTTAGGAGCCAGGGGCCACAAACTCTGCCCGTGCTGCTCCAGGTAAGCTACCTGCTGCCTAGAAGCGTCTAATTTATAAAGCATTACTTACGCTCTTGTCTAACTAATTGCTGCCACCCCACACGGCCGCACATGTCTTTGCTGTCCTTGCCTATAATGTGCCACTTGGATACGTCCCATCTCATCTCCTGTCACAGACTGCAATGCCTGCCCAATTGCCATTTTGTACCTAGAAAACTTTATACTATGACCAGTAAATTGCGATGCACTGCTGTTGGCTGCCTAATTGTGCCATTTCGCATCTAGATGCCCCTGTACTGCACCTACCCTCTTGATAAACTTGATCTAGGTACCCATGAACCTATGCATTTAAATTTGCCCCCCATTGCGCTGCTAATGAATCGTCTCATGCTTGTATAATCTGATCCACACCCGTACCCACTATAACTACCATTGCTGTGTCCACGTACTTAGACCCTAGTTTTCTTGGTACTACTTATACCTAGGTGCTCATGGTCTCTCTCAGTGTGTCGTGCCTCATGGTCGCCAACGGACCACTTGAACTGTGTTGTGCCTTATGGTCGCCAACGGACCACTTTAACTGTGTTGTGCCCTATGGTCGCCAACGGACCACTTTAACTGTGTTGTGCCCTATGGTCGCTAACGGGCCCCCTTGATTGTGTTGTGCCCCATCATCATTAACAGACCATGCACTCTAGCCCACACTGTGCTTCGTGAATATCACGCCCTCTATCACTAGGCGCAGCCCCAGCTTCAACCAGCCACCTGCACTATACTTTTGTGCCACCCTAGCCAGACATCTCAACCAAACAAGGAAAGTAAAGTGCATCTGCGGACCACACCAACTACCATGTGCAGAAACTTGACCTCCTCGACCCTCCTAGCTACAATCATGACCTTTTCTACCCTCAGCTCTCGCCCCCCCATTGATAGAAACCTGAGACTCAGGGCAAGGCTACCTTGCATTTACGAACCTAAAAGAAACAGTACGAACAATACTGCTAGTCTCCCATCTTTACAGACACACATGGATAAGCAAACTCTAGCTACGACACCTTTAACTCCAACCCTAACTCCTACTCACCCCTACCAAAAGATACGCCAGAGTCAAAATAAGCACACAAAAAGACTCGTAAATCATCCCATTCCCAACAACACCCTATCTCTTACCGGATCCCTTATCAATGCCAGATCCATGGTAGCACATGCAATTGAAATTGCTGACATACTGAACAACAGTAGCATTGACTTCCTTGCCGTAACAGAAACCTGGCTCCATGAGGCAGCAGGACCCTCACTGATGTTAGCCATACCTGACAACTACCAGATCCACAGAGTAGACAGACCTAATGCTAAAGGCGGTGGCCTAGCAATCATCGCGAAAACCACCTTTCCTATCCGACTCACCACCTCACACCCCTGCGCTTCCTGTGAAGTACTTTCAGCAAAAATGCAACTCTCCAATAACCGCACGCTAGCCATTCACCTGATCTACAGGCCCCCAGGTCCCCTGGGAACCTTTGAAGATGACCTTACTACCCTCATAGCGAACAATACCCAAAAACACTCGCAAATGTTGCTGATGGGCGACTTCAACATCGGCTTCAATAACCAGGCAATAAAAATGCCCTTTCTATAACAGCTATCCTAAACGACCAAGGCCTTACCCAAAAAATTCTCTCCCCCACACATGCTAAAGGCAGAACCCTTGACTGGGTCTCAGAACTCAACTGTAACATAGTCATCACCTCCATCACCCCTCAACTATGGACCGACCACTTTCTAATAAATTTCACTGCCACACTTGACCTCCCCAGCCCCAAGACTATCAAAATGATACCACCACTCCCCACCAGAAATAAAAAAGATATTACTACAGAAAAACTTATCCCCCTCCTCCTCCCCCCTATTAACGGTCTGAAGGACAACACTGACCCAGATACACTAGTAGACACCTTTAACAAAGCTATGTCTCACGCACTAGACACCATTGCACCTGCAAAATTACGCAAAGCTAAGCAAGAAGCCCACCTCAACGCCTGGTTCACCCCCCACCTTAAGGACCTTAGAAAGCAGAAACGAAAACTCCAAACCATCTGGCGTAATTCACCCACTAACGACAACAAAGCCAAGTTAACCCAAGCTACAAAACACTACAAGTCTGAAATCATCAACACCAAAAGAAATGTATTCAATGACGGAATTACCAATGCCAAATCGAATACCAAGGAACTATTTGCCATCCTCCGGGAAATGGAATCCCCTATCCAACCATCTGACACGGTCCCAAAGGACAAGATATGGTGCACTAATATACAGAATGCCCTATCTAACAAAATCTCCACCCTCCAACTTAAAATAACGAACAAAAAAGATGCCCTCTCTCTTACTGATCAACAACTGCCTCCAGTAACTGAACCTACCACTATGCCCCCTTTTAGCTTTAAACCGATCTCCATCATCGACACTGAAAAGGCCATCCTCTCACTGAAGCCCTCTAACTGTAAGGGCGACAGCTGCCCAGCTCAAATAATAAAGGACGCTGCCAGAGACTTAGCCCCTTTCATCTCAAAGCTCATTAACTCATCCTTCAAATCTAACACAGTGCCAGCCAACTTAAAAGAATCCTGGGTCCTCCCCCTTCTCAAAAAACAAACCCTCGATCCTTCTATCCCGACTAACTATAGGCCCATTACCACAGTGCCCTTCCTACTAAGAATTATCGACAGAGTAGCCTATCTCCAAATTCAAGAGTACCTAGAAGCTTATCACCTACTAGGCTCGCGCCAATCGGGCTTCCGCCCGCTCCATGGCACGGAAACTGCCCTGATAGACCTCAAAACCAAAATTGAGGAATTCAAGGATAATGGGAAAACAGCGTTGCTACTCTTACTGGACTTGTCAGCAGCTTTTGATTTGGTGGACCATGCAGGCTTATGCAACCACCTCAAGCTGGCTGCCAACTTCACAGGAGACGCTATAGCTTGGGTCCAATCCTTTCTAGCCAACCAGACTATGAGAGTGTTCTCCTCCACTACCTGTGCTGACCCCATCCAAATCACATGTGGAGTCCCACAGGGTTCCTGTGTCTCACCCACTATGTACAATATCTTCACCAAGCCATTGTTCGACAAGTTGGACAGTCTGGGCGTCACCTACACTAATTACGCAGATGACACCCAGATCCTCATACCCCTTTCGGGCAACTACGAAGTGGACCTGGCTCTGGTGAACAAAATTTACATCCTCATTCAAGCATGGATGGCCACACATGACCTCTGCCTGAACGACGATAAAACTGAAATCCTGCTCCTCGGTTCAGACCACAAACTATCCAAACTCACCCCGGACTACACCTCATTTAACATTGATAACAATACTATTAAGGTTATGCGCAAGGTCAAAACGTTGGGTTTTTACCTTGACTCAGCTCTCACCCTCAAAAAGCAAGTGAATTCCCTCGCCTCCTCAACCACCTACACGTGTAAACTCATCCGTGCCGCCAGACCCTTCCTGTCCAGTGCCAGCTGCCTCACCTTGGCCAATGCCCTTGTCATGTCTAGACTCGACTATTGCAACGCCTTATACTCAGGTGCCAACAAGTCGGTCACTGACAAACTCCAGAGATTGCAAAATAACGCTCTTAGAGCAGCTCTGAACATCCCACGCAGAGAACATATCTCCAAACATCGGATTGAAGCCCATTGGCTAAAGATAAAGGACAGAATCCTTCTTAAAACTATCTCCCTCACTTCTAAATGCCTCAACAATCAAGCACCCCCCTACCTAGCGGAAAGAATCAACTGGAGACCCTCTAACCGACTGACGAGATCTGCCAATACCTTCCTACTGGAAGTCCCCAGATTCAAACTTACCACAGCGGGCGGTGCAAGTTTCCCTGTTAGAGCTGCACAATCATGGAACACACTCCCACCCGACCTTAGATGCCCTTTACCCTACACAAGATTCAGATCCTACGCTCTCAAATGGCTGCACAACAACGACATGCAACGTCCCTCACCCTAGTGGTAATGGCACAACCTGTTATAATGCTGCTCTCTTTGCGTTTAAACTTGATATTCTATATGCATTGTATCACCTACTGTAACCAACCACTGTTTTTCTGTAACAGCCTGTGTCAGGCTTTGTAACTAAGTTTCGAGTCCTCTTGTACTGCTGCGCCCAGATGCCCACGGGCTTGGAGCGCATTACCAAATAAATAAACAAACAACAAACAACAAACATGTAGTGGTGAGTATCTGCGTTAAGTGAGGCCAGCATGTCATCATCCATGAAGTGGTGAGAGTGTGGGTGTACTGAGGGTTCCAGTAGTGACAGTTGGGCAGTAGAAAGAAGGGTGTCAGCCTGATTGGTGGGTGCCGCTGATATGGGAAGGACCAGAAGGTGAACTCTGCCTGTACCCTGCATGGTACATGCAACTGAAGCAATAAAGAAGCTACCTGAATCCTGTCATCCATCCGACAATCCTTGTGTTGCCTCAGATACAGGTGTGCTTAGAACATAACACACCACTTGTATGGGGATTTGTCGTAACCGAGATCCATAATTGAGCCAGAGAAATTGAGCAGGATTGTGGGCCCATTATAGAAGGAATCTGAGAAAGCTAAACTGCAAAAGTAGAACTCTGCAAAATGCTGCTTTGCTTTGCCTTGTACACTTATTTTACTCATTTACTGGCAAATCCTCCTGGCATGGAGCTACTATTCGCCCATATGCTCATGAAATTTGTAACCACAACCTTATTGTAAGGGAATTATGATATCAAAAAGAGAACTAGCCTAGCACTGATCAGAATACAAGGGTTGGAGTGCATTACACCAGCTGTAAGACGAGTACAATTGTGACATATGAACAATGGAGGGTTGTTACAGCACAGACTTGCAAGAACGCATAAACAAAGAAGTGTTACGTACTGTGAACATCATGTTTTAAAATCAACTTGAAGAAGGGCAAATATTGATGTAAGATTGCACATTAACCAGGGTACTGGAATTAAAGGAATTGTCACCCATCCTCCCACCTCAGGGTTGCTCCATGAATCCTCAATACACACCACTCCACACCTTCTATTGATGTATTGATGTATTATAAGTGTTTGATATGGAGCATCACTTAGATTTCGATGCACTTATCAATGTTTCTTTATTTCTATTTTAAATGTTTCTTTATGTTGTGGTGATCCCTGAGGCTTTCACTATGACAATGTGTTTACTAGTCACTGAAATAGTGTCACTCGCTTTCCAATGTCAAATCTTTAATTTGTTTCAAGCTACTGTTTCAGATTGTAGACCTTTTGGCTAAAATGATTAAATGTGGATTTAAATTAAAATGTTCACATCAACAGGGGTCAAAAGTGGTGGCTAAACGGGTTCAGCTCATCAAAACGGCACCCTTTGAACAACAATACAAACATGGCATCATAGCCATGTTGTCCCTGTAATTTCTTCCTTGTCATGTCCCAGATATCTGTCAAGGCCTGATGCCTGCTTGTGGTCTGCATACAGGCTATATATGTCACCTAGGCATGCTTGTCTGGCATGTGTACTCCAAATGTCTCATAGTGAATCATTTTAAAATATTTTTTTCAAGCAGCCTACGTTGTACTTCTCTTCTTTCAATTGAACAATTTACATTGGCTCTAAAGATGGTACTGTCTTGTGGTATTCAGAGTGTATTTCTGGCGGATTCGACTAGGAATTGAAGTGCATTGAGTTATCCTTGTAAGTCGTATGTGCAAAGTGTGGTAGCACAGAACACTGGCCTCAGGATTGCGGTGAGTGTCTTTATTTATTTAAGACCCCACAGCACGGAGCAGCAGCCACAACCACTCTCTACTCTAAATCTCTCTCCCAACCGTTCCAAATTCCAGGTTCTACCCTGGAAGTGCCGTCAAGATACCAGACATCTTTTCTCCAAAAATATTTGAGACCATATTATAACAGAAAACATAAATAGAACATGAAACTTTTCATTTAATACGATGAAATAATACCAACTAACCGCTGGGAACAATACCTATAATGATAAAGCTAAACAATTTAAATGACTAAAATTACTAATAAGTGTTAATGTTGATAAAGACTGACATTGCCTCATTTTATCTGACATAATGCTTAAGCCACACTGGCTCCCTTCTTACTCTTCCCCTACTTAGTACCACACACCTCTTCATCCACTCATTTACCACTACTGGCTCCTTTCCTAACCACAACACTTGACAAACTTTCTTCATCCATACCACACACTGCAACCCCTACTTCACCATAAACATCCAACACACCGCAACCAACGACTGCAAGAACACATGAACCATTTCCTCTCATCCCTTCAATGGCAACTACTCTAAGATCCAAATGGAGCCATCCTCCACCCTCACTGCATTAGACCACTCTAGTACTCCTTTTAGGGTCAACGTAGACCTCCCTTTAGAAAGATGCATCTCTTCCTTAATCCTCACCCATGACCCCTCTGACACTTTAACCTTGGCCCGTGTCCGCTCCCCGCAACCCCCTCACTCGCTCTCCAAACTGTCTCGGCTTACACTTTTTTTCCACCCACCTTATTCACTGATGCAGGGTTGAGACCTGTATTGGCTTCTCTTCCTCATCAATTTGAAAGGTGACGTCCCCATGACACCATTGAACGCCACCCTGACATTCCACAATCTCTTTCTCATGGCATCCTTTACATTATTTTTATTTTATTGTTTAAAGCGCTGACCTAGCTCAAGAGCAGCATAGCGCTGTACAGAGTGCGGGTAACCGGCATTTGGGCTGGCATCTTTTAACCGTAGCGCAGTACTGTGTGGTTTGCATCAGTATGCACATCTATTGCAATTAGTCCTTGATCAGGTATTCAGACACAAATGCCCACATTGGAGTGGTTGTTGTTTTGCTAATCGTATTTCTCTCACCAATGCACTCAGTGAAAAAGCTTGAACACAGGGAGGTAATGACTCGCACATACAGACTCTTAGCTAGATGATACACTGTCTCTTATACAGCCTTTTATTAATCAAAAAGCATACATAAACGATTAAAGGCAACACAGAAAAAGTAAAGAAAATTCATCACCGTTGGTGCAGCTTTAAAGAATGCACTCGTCTCGCCAGAATCAGCTGAAAAGCCCCCAAAACAGTCAGGCAAGATACCACTGCAGCCAACGGGCCCAGAGAGGTGTCCCTCCCCCCCACCCCCCAGGAGGAAGCTTTCTGCCTGACCCCTTCAGTGTCCTGCATGTTCAGCCCTCTGCAAAGGCGGGGTGGCATCTTCTAGAATCTTCTGGCCTGAGTCTCTGCCCGTTCACAGTTCCTGTGTGCACCCGGCCGGAGTGACCCACATTAACCTCAAGGAAAAGAACTCTTGGAACTCTAACTCCTCCTCAGCTTTGACAATGTCCATGGCAACCTTATCGGGTACCAGCCGGCACCTGCGTATCCCAGCCTTTTCGCGCACAGTGTCCTTGGATGAGCAATGCAACGAATAACGTTGAAAACATGTTTTCCAGTGAAATTGTGCGAACGATGTTGAAAATATGTATGCACTGCACCAGTGCCATATTTTAGCTCAAAGTATTACAATCCACCCTTGGACATTTGACTTCCATAGCCCAGTGGCATTTTTCGGCTTTTGAAACTGACGAGGCATCATAACTAAGTTGGGAATGCATTGAATACAACAGCAACAAGATATTATAATAACTAGTATCTCACAAATGCAAGCAAAGGCGTACCGCCAACATCCAGTCCCACCAATTCCCAGTATGATATTTGGTTAATTGTGTTAAGTTCTTTACATTTTGAAAATTATTTTCAATAGAATGAGAATGATCACTTAAATTAAAACACACGCCTTCAACTGCGTTAGAACCCAAATAATGTTTCAGCAACAAATGGCAGCTTGATTTTGCAAAGCTGCTTTTCTAATAATTTTGCTTTCAAGAAGCAACTTCCTCTAACGCTTGAGAGGTGTGATTGAGTCCTTTCACTACTAAACATGCTAATTTAATTAAAGCTTTATAGCCCCCCCGCAGCTAAACCCCAAACTCCCACTAATGAAAAGGCAAGAGCTAATGCCTCGGCCTGATAACAAATGCACATGTGAATCACGATTTGGGGATGGCCTTACAGATTCAAAAGTTCACCTTTTGATTCGGTATGCTGCTGGGTGCAAAGGAAACCTCATTAATCATAACAGTGTTAAAGCACATGGACCTCCAAAAATGTTAGCTGAAATGTACGTGTATGTGGTGTTGCCACATGAATAAAACCATCCCATTGGAAGTTTAACATGATTCAGATGACTGGCCGCTACCACTGTGTAGTTACAAGTCATGGAATTATTTACATTGGTACATGTGCTCGGAACGTGTGCACACACCCTCCTCTCGAACATGGTTTGATTTTTCTTGCTAATTACCTTCAGCTGTTGGCATTTGCCAATTTCTTTGGGCTTACAGGTCATTCGATAGCAAACACCGCCTTCAGTATTACTGTAAATTATTATTTGTGTCGGGATTCTTCATTTGCGATTTGTTTCTTGGCACAACTTGCCATACTTGTAGATGGAAAAGGACTGCCGTACATAGGAATCCTATACTGAAGAATCATAATGCATTATTCCAAAAATCTGCCTCAAAAGTGGAGCACTTGTTAGCACCGATACTGGTCAGGTAGTCAACGAGGCTTCTGCAT
The DNA here is from genome assembly GCF_040938575.1 of Ambystoma mexicanum. Lineage (NCBI taxonomy): Eukaryota > Metazoa > Chordata > Amphibia > Caudata > Ambystomatidae > Ambystoma > Ambystoma mexicanum. Next base: position 656,428,095 of record NC_090924.1, read on the forward strand.
TGTGCACCTAAATCAGGCAAAAATGTGAAATATTCAAAATGTGTCATGTTCGATATACCCACATGTTCTCTGTTTGGGTAATCATCGACAAATACCTTTGCCGCACTAAGGACATCTCCTGCACAGCCGACGTCAATGTGTGCTCACAATTGACGTATCCTTTGAATTCCATTCTTGGGTATGGCTGGGTTTTTAGCGTCGGCATGCCCCACTGTCATTTTCTGAGTATCAACAAGAGTCCAAAAGCATGCCAGCAACTGCTTCTCAAACGGAGTGTATCTGTTACCACCCTCAGGCAACTTTGACTCCAAAATCCCTAGGGAACACGTTTTCTGTCCTGTTACTGCCACACACTCCAATTAGCATACATTTCTTGTACCAACACATAACTCCACGTCTCCTGCCTTCAATGACCACAAATCAAGCACCTGTTGCACTGTGTCTTTTGCCAAATCAAACCCTCTTTGCTGCCCCCCCCCCTTGAAATTCATATTTCTTTCATGTCACTTTATAAAGGGGGCCAATATCTACCTAGATGCGGTATGTGCTGTATCCAGAACCCAGACCTATGAACTGCTGAGCTCCGTTTATTGTTCATCGGAGTAGTGAACTAAATATTTTCTGATGGGCTTTCAGCAGCATCTTTCAATGCCCAATATGCCACTGAAATCCTAGGAATACCACTGTTTGAGGTGGCCCTTGAATCTTGTTGGGGTTAATCTCCCACCCTTCCTTCAACCCTTCAATGATCACTTCTAATTGCGTTCGTACACTTTGCTCATCTTTACCCTGAATCAAAATCTAGTCAATTTAGTGGGAGATTTGTAGGTCCGGTTTACAAGGTATTTTCTCTAAATGTTCTGCCACCAGCCGGTGACAGATGGTTGGGCTATGCATGTACACCATTACACCATAGGTAATCTTGTGAAGATGTACTGATGTCCCTTCCAACAAAATGCAAACTGCGCTTGGCACGCCTAAGCAATTGGCACAGAGAAAAATGCATTGGCTAAGTTTAACACTGCATACCAGGTTCCCTCAAACATTTGTACATTCTCAATCAAAGTAATGGCATCTGGGACTGCAGGCACGAAAGGAGGAGTACGTTTGTTCAACTCTCTATAGTCCACAGTCATCCTCCAGCTCCCATCCCCTTTTTTAAGAAGTCAAATGGGATTGATCCAAGCAGTAGTAACGGGGCGTAACACTCCTCCTTCTACATATCCCTTAATAGTGTCTGAAATGTCCTTATGCCCCCGGGAAAGCGGTATTGCTTCATAGATGCATGCTTGGCTGGTGTACAAGTCAATGCACTCACTCCAAAGTCCCAGAGTCAATCCTTCCAAAATATCAAACCCAGTTATATACTCGGGTATCGGGACAGTCAACACTTGGTATTTCTGCCTTGTCAAATTGCCTATTTTCATCTCCACTCCTGTTTGTACTGCTGGGGTTCCCCTAGCCCCGCAATGGTAAAGTGTCTACCTTTTTAAATTGTGTCAGATTTCCATGAATCAAAGTGGTTTCCGCCCTGGTATTTATCAGTGTTCTTACCACTTCTGTTTTTCCAGGCCCCAAAAAATCAACATTAACATGAGGTTGCCTATAAACTTTTATACGAGCAGACTCTGCTGGAGCTTGGCCATAATCCTTGTCAAATATCGAATGAGTGTATCCCTGATCTGACTCTAACATTCCACTCGCCACTTTCCTCAAATCAGCATATGTTGGCTGGTACTGGGAAGGGATCCCCATAGACACTTCTTCCTGTTCCTCTTCATGAGGAGTTGAAGGTGAGGTGGCCCTTTGTGGTTTAGTCACCACCTGTCTCTTAACCTGTTTATAGCGTTCTTTCGCTGCAAGCCCTCTCTTTTTGTCTAGCTCGTACATCTCCCCGTGTCAATACCATCAATCTCCTCTCGTGGTACACCATCTTTTAACAATGCCTAAAACATACCATATCTTCCTTCCCGAGCCCTTCGCTCATCCGCCTCCAACTCCCTCAGGGTTAGCCGCTTCTCGAAGCAACGAGCTGGGGGTAGATCTCTCTCCGCGGCAGGGGCCTCCCTCTGGAACAGCCTTCCTGCCTCCCTGAAACTTGAGGAGAACCATCTCCGGTTCCGGAAGCACCTCAAAACCTTCCTCTTTGCTTCTGCTTTCCCTCTCCCTCTCCCCTGCTGAACTGCTAATTAATTTTCACTGAAACTGCACTGATCCTGCAACTGGACCACTCTAAACGGCCTCGGTCCTGGGCCCTGCCACTCTCCACTTGCACTGATGCCCTGGAACCCCTTTGCACTGCGGGACTGTCTCTGTATCCCTACAGCCCCCCCCTCCCCCAGCACTTGTTCTGCACTTACCTCACACTTGCCACCAGCTGGCCCTATTTATTTATTTATTACGTACGCCACTTACCTTGTACTGCACTTTTCCCCCTCCCCTTCCCCTTGCACTTTTTCCCCCTCCCCTACCCCTGCACTTGCGCGATCTGAATGACACCTGGCCTAGTAGGATCGTTGTCTGTCTCCCCTTGTCCCCCCCTCCCTGCCTCGTCGCGCCTTGAAACACTTGTGTATAGGCGCGTTACAAATACCATATCATATCATATCATATCCTTTATTGACACTCGGGAGTCTCTATTATCTTGCCTCCTACCTTCAGTTCTTTTTCTCTCTTTCTCTCTCTCTCTCTCTCTCTCTCTCCCCTAGTTGCTGAATGGCATCCACTACCTCATCAGTAGGTTTGCCCGTCATACCTACAAGCAAAGTCATGATGACACTTTTGCATGCAGGAGGGGCAGTTCCTATAACCATATTGCTGGTTGACATGGAAAGCGGCACTACTCGCGTGTATCCTGGCCCATCTACGTGAATTGTCTCCTTCATGGTGTGCTCTCTGATCTTTTGAATCGCTTCATTCAAAGTATACCACCTCTTTTCCTCACCAGGCCAGTCAATAGTAATAGGATACTTGCGGTTGCACCCTTGGCCCACTGTGTGCAACAGAGAGACTTGCGAAGCTTGACCATTAGCTTCAGAGGGTGTCCCTGCCCTCAGTACCTCTTGTATATTGGTGTCACTAGACAATGGCAGGAAGTGCAGGGAATCAGTTGTATCTACAAATAAACCAGCTGCCACTTCGTCAGAAATCCTCACCGTCCATGCCAGCAATGGTTCCCCTGACTTCTGCCTCAGACAAGTAATGATTTCCCCAACCTCCTGTTGAGTATAATCTTCCAGCTTAGTTAAATCTACAACCCCCCCTCCTTCATTATGTGGGTGCGGAACCGCTCTCTGTCCCGTAACTCGCTTGACCGCTACTGTCTTTTGAGTAGGTTCTGACTTAGATTCTGCATCCCCCTCCGAGTTGCTCTTGGAGCTGGGGGGAGTCAAAAATGTCTCCATTCCAGATATTGGGGTCCCAGTCTATGACTGCTGTGGCTATTACAGCTGCCACTTTCCGCTTGTCCATACCCCCTCTTCTCTTTCTATATATCGGCCAACCCTTACTGCGGTCCGCTCGGCTAATGTCTGGTATCTATCAGCCTTGTCTTTTAAAAAGCTTCATTTGTAACTTCTGCATTAGCGCAATCGGTCTCTCCGCAGCTAACTCTTTTTCCAGCCGTAAAATTTCCTCTTTCAACTCAACATTCCTCTGATGCATCATTCTATGGGCATGTAGGAGGACCCACCCCCTTCGGCCTAAAGCTGCACATTCCTTTCCCTTCTCGACAGAAACCTGCTGTAAATGAAGCACAATTTCCGCAGGACTGGCGTGCCCTAAAATCTCATCCCAAGGCTCACTCATGCCTGCACCACAAGGCCAGGCCTGTGACAATAATCATATGGACTCTACCCTCCCCCGATCATTAAATCTGGACATTCTCTGCCAGTGGTAGCCCCTTTTCTCTTAAACTATTCATATTTACAAGACTTTTTTTTACCGTAACTCCAATGAACTTGCGCAACGCACACACACACACACACACAACACTGATTAACGCAGCCCGATTCCCACTGCGAAAAGCAAACAAAACCTTGCTTGCACTATACATCTTGCCTACCAGCATTCAAGCACAGATTCTTGAAGCCGGGCGTTCTTCATCATAAGGCACCCTGCTCACAGCGCCATTTTATGTTTTAGTGCACAGACAAATCTTACTTCACTCAGCGATACGCTGAATGGAAAACCTTGAACGCATGGAGGCAACAACTCGCACATAAACACTTAGTTAAATGATAAGCTGGCTCTTATACTGCCTTTTATTAATCAGAAAGCATACATAAATGAATGAAGGCAACACATAATAAATGAAGCAAAGAAGTCTAATGAAAATCTATCACCTGTTACACTCACCTGGTCTCTGCGGAGGCGTTGATGCACGGATGCAGCCCTCCCAGGGATGAAACTCCTCTTGTCTGTTCCTCCCTCTGCGTCTGTGTGGGGAACTGCGGTGATGAGCAGTGTGGTTCCTGCGTGAATATAAGGGGGGGTCGTATGAGTATGCAGCCTGTGGTCACTGACCCCTTCTCCAGACCTCTTCTCCCTAGATGTAGCTTCCCTGGGGTTGCACTACTCTTGAGACTCACCTGCTGAATGATGATGATGAGCTCACCGTCCTGCTGCTTCTGGCAGGGGCGCTTGTTGAAGGGAACCGAGTTCCTTCACTGGTCCCTTGTCGTGGAAGTCCAGGCCAGCTGCGACTCGTCCACTTCTCTTGTAGGTAAGAGTTTCCCTTGTTTCACTTGCCCGCTTATCTTCCAACTGTTGTTTGTAAAGTTTGTTCTCTGTCCTTTGTATGTAATGTCTCTTTTCTCTGCTCTCTCCCCTTGCCGGTGGTGTAGCGTTGCTGGCAGTAGCTGCGATAGAAGAAGCGGAGCCGGCGGTACGGAGGAACGGGGCTGAGATGGTCCGACCGCTGGTAAGTAGCCTTTAATGGTGCCTTCGGGTGCGCGTTGGGTTTTAAATGCGGTGCGACCCTGGGTTGGGTGTTTTCGGGAGTTCTAACCTTGTCTTGTCGACTTTTCTCGTTTCAGGACTTCGGCTTCGTGGCACAGAGAGCGCAGGTGCTGCGGTGTCGATTCGGGATCTGCCAAGAAGATGGAGCATTGCCGTGAGATGTGAGCCAGGGTCCAGGTAAGGATGCTGTTGTTGCAGGATCACGAGGGAAGTAGCTGGTTCAGGCGGCGATGAGCGTCACGTTGCACAGAGGGATCGGTGGCTTTATATAGTCTTGTTCCTGGCCACGCCCAGTAGCTCTGACCTGCCTCCTGCCATGCCGTGCCACACGCAATGAGTCAGCACCTGAAGACCAGGCCTAAAGAGCCACACCCGATGAGTCAGCACATGGGGATGTTCTCTGGAATAAAGGCTCTCAGCACCTGGAAAGTTCTTGTAAAATAAAAGCACTCCAGCACTGAAATAAAGTGTTCCTGCTCACATCTCTATATGAGTCTGGTGCCAAAGGAGCCAGGACTGAGTCCAGCCAGGGCCCCGGTGTTTGAGGCCCACAGGGACATAAGTGAGTCAAGTGGCCCATTGCCCCCATCACTAGATGGTGTGGTTTTTGTGTTCTGGGGCCCGTGGTCATGACATCACCGTCCCAGGAGGATAGCTCAGCGGCAGCATGCTCGACTTGGAAACAAGATGACACGGAGCAACACAGGTTTGATCCCTGGGTCCGCGCTTAGAAACCTCTGGGTATTAAGCACGTTATAAATATCATATCATGTAGCTTTAAAGAATGCAGTCATCTTGCCAGAATCAGCTGAAACGCCCCGACAACAGTCAGGCAATAGACCACGGCAGCCACCGAGCCCAGAGCGAGGAGTCTCCCCGCTCCAAGATGAAGCTTTCTGTCTGGCCCCTTCAGTACCCGCATGTTAAGCCCTCCGCAAAGGCGGGCTGGTATCTTCTAGAATCTTCTGGCATGAGTCTCTGCCCATTCACAGTTCCTGTGTTCCCTCGGCCGGAGTGACTCATGGGAACCTCAAGGAGCAGAACTCTTCCCTTTCTCAAGAACACAGCAAAAACAACTCTATAACCCTTCCTCCGCTTTGCCAATATCCATGGCAACCTTATCTGGTACCAGCTGAAACCTGCGTATCCCAGCCTATTCGCTCAGTGTCCTTGGATGAGCAAATCAAACAAACATAAGCAACGAACAACGTCCACTGAAATAGTGTGAACGATGCTGAAAATATGTTGGCAGTTCACAGCAAGTGAAGCTTTCACTGAGGCCTGGAGCAAATGTCCATTATGGCTCAGAGCGCACCAGAATGCACTGCACCATATTTTAGCTCAAAGTATTAGTTGTGTAAACTGATGAAATACATTGAGGCAGAATAGAACTTTGCCTTTACACGCACCCAAGACTCAACGATAATTTGTGTAATTATTGAATGTGCAATTGTGAACATTTAGTAATACGTTTTTAGAATACATTGTGTAAATTGAATGTTTTGCGATGTGTACATGATTTCTTTTTTTTTTTTTACCACTTGCTGTACTTTGCACATGTCACTTTTGTGGTGGGATGCACTGGTCACTTTGCAAAGCACAGGTGACATTCTGCTTCTTTTATGTTATGAGATGTTTTTATGATATACTGAATAAAACAGAATTTTCTGATAACTGAATTGATATTTGTTAAAATGGATTTCTAAACTCTGACCTGGTGGGCAGATTTTTATTAGGCCACCCTAGTTTAGTGGAACAGGGAAACCTTCTGGACAAGCCAGACCTATCACGGTGGCTTGGCAGGCAGTCAAAACTAAGTCTCAGGTGGGGTGAGAGTGATCGGAAGACCACAAGGAGCACACACAGTAAAACTCCATAGAATAAGCTTCGACAAGTGTATAGCAAAAATACATATACATTTATTATAGGCCTTAATAATTAAACACAAACCACAATAATAATAATAAACAGTTACCACACAAAGCCTTTCACTATTTAACATACATACAGTTACATTTTCGCTAATGCAGTAAAGGGGGAAGCACAGCCACAACCTGTAAGAGAAGGGTTGGTTAACACAAATGTAGCATTAGGCAGTTCATCAGAATAGATCCCTAACTTGAGCAGGCCAGCCCTACGAAAAGGGGAGCCTTGTGCTGAAAAGTACAATAGTGCGTTGAAAATGCGGAGTTGTGCGTAATGAGAGAAAGTGGGTTCTCTTCAGGGAGCTGTAGCAGTTAGGAAGGGGCTTGAGGTGATTGAAGAACAGTGTCCTATTATTTGAGCAGGGTCTACCCTGCAGGTAGAGCGACTTACGAGTTTCGGGAAAAGCTAGGGAGCGCAGGCTAGCCCAGCTAAGGTGAGTATCGTTTTAGGGATTCTTGTGCATAAAAAACAATGGATGTGCCAGGGGGCCACTGTTAAGTGATGCAAGAACTCACTGACCCTCGACACAGTCCGGGCCAAACCTTGCCAGTCTAGTCCCGGTCGCTTGTATGTTCAACCTGTGCAGTTGCATGTCACTCCAGCTCTCAGTGGTTGCATGATGGGATGATCGTCCGTTGCGCGACAGTAGCCTTTACTCGGCTCACGATGAAGAAAAGAGGACCGTTCCAGTGCAGCACGGCACAGGGGGGCAGGCAGGCAAGGCTCCTACAATGAGTCACCACAGCAGGGCGACGCAGGGACCGCAAATGCTCATGGTGTTGTGCACTCTCCTAAATCGTGACCCAGAGGAGCTAGGACTATGAAATTCAGCGCGGGTGGCTGCGCTCCTAGGTGCTATCCAGGGTTTGACCTGGTCAGTTTGCTGGATGGCCCAGGAACACTTCCGAAGAGGCTCTATTGGGGGGTCATCAGGAGGTGCCGAGAGTAGGTGTTCTCACTACTCTAAAGGGTCAAAGCGCCTTTGAAGGCCTTCTGTGATGGATGCAAAAACAGGGGTTTGATGGGACAACAGCGGTCTCAGGATGCCAAATCTTCCAGCACGTCTCTGGCGATTCCACAGGTCTGCTTTAGCCTTTCAGGATACTTTGCTCCTTCTGTAGTTCGGATAGAACTTCAGGTGATGGACCTGAAATTAATGCAGTGCCCCTTCTCTTATCCAAGATTAGTTTCACACTCAAATCTGGGCTAGCCAATGGAAGATCTGCTCTCTTGCATTCACGTCAGACATAGGCCAATCATGGCCCACAGTGGTTCCAGTCATTCAGGCATACCAGATATACTGGTATACCGTCCCATTCCTCTTCCTGGGTATTGGCACACGTGACATGCAGGAGCCCATGAAAGTTGCGGTTGTCGCGGGAGGCTGCATGCCCAAACCAAATAAGGAGTATATTATATCTACTCGACCTGGGGGAAGGCAAAGGGACAAAATGGCAAAAGGACCGAACAAAAGACTTTGTGGCACAGCCATTTTCGGCACTGGCCATAGTCCTGAGCCAAACGAGGTAAACCTGATATGGTTAGTTTTAAAAGGAAGTAAACATACTATAAAAGTAAACTGCTGCCACCAGTTCATCCTAGGCACACTTGTACAATCACCAAAAATCCTTAGAGGGTGTCTAGGGCCATAAAACAAAAGGACCCCTATGAGTGGTACTCTAGGGTACTTGGCGCATAGATACATAGTTACCAAGAAATGGCAACATAGTCAAAGTACCCTTGTGAAGGTTGAATTCTCCTTGACAAATTGGTACCTCTGGCAAGATGGAATATTAATGAATGAGATAATACTTTAGGAACCTCTAGTGAGTGATCTCCGGCAGCATGATTGTTTTTTCCACCACACTTGGTAATTGTACCCTAGCATTCTAACCCACCAGCTTGTGCCTTATAGATTTGCGCTCTGACACACTACTACTGTCTTCGCACAAAACACTTTAGCTTTGTAGCTTTAGGCACGACTCGGAACTCAGTTGCTGCCCTACTGCATTATTAGCTTAAGTGTCCTACCGAACCCAGGCGATGCCTAACTCCTCTTCAGTTTATGTACTATTCTGTACTTAGATGGTGCCACACTGCATCAGGTGTTATGCCTTATGGTCGCTAACAGACCACATTTGATTTGTGTTGTGCCTTATGGTCGCTAACAGACCACATTTGATTTGTGTTGTGCCTTTATGGTCGCTAACAGACCACATTTGATTTGTGTTGTGCCTTTATGGTCGCTAACTGACCACATTTGATTTGTGTTGTGCCCTATGGTCGCTAACTGACCACATTTGATTTGTGTTGTGCCCTATGGTCGCTAACTGACCACATTTGATTTGTGTTGTGCCCTATGGTCGCTAACTGACCACATTTGATTTGTGTTGTGCCTTATGGTCGCTAACAGACCACATTTGATCTGTGTTGTGCCTTACAGTTGCTTGCTAGTCAGTACCTGATTCTATATCTGAACTATGCCAGCCTGGCTATTATTCATCATGGTCCCTTTCTGCATTATGCCCGACTGCACGCCATGTAGCAGAAATAGCTATATCCCATTCAGTAATGGACTTGCCAAGCTTGGCTGTCCTAGACACCACCCCATACCCTGCCCCACACCCTGCCTTCCCTACCTCCTTTCCCCCACAGTGCACCTACAGACCATAGTACTAAAATTAGCGTTACTTTAGGTAACCTTCCACCTAACCGCACCATAGATGACCATCCTGACAACACCCAGTACTCACGCAATATGCTTGCACATCGCCCTTCAGCCTACCCTAACCTCATGTCCCGTAATGACAGACTAGGTTGTAGACTCCCTGCCTTACTTAGCAAAATGACCAACAGTCCTACAACCAAAATTACGAATAAAAACACCATTGCAAACCTTGTGCCATTCAAAGGAGACTTACTCAATGTTAGATCCCTTGTGGCCCACCCTACGGAAATTGCCGATATCCGTTCAGCAGACCTGGATTTCCTCGCCACCACAGAAACCTGGCTTCATGCCGCAGCAGGTCCCTCTCTAACCCTCGCGGTTCCAGACAACTACTCCATCCTCAGGGCAGACAGACCTAATGCCCGTGGAGGAGGCGTAGCACTTATATTCAAATCCTCGCTCGACATCAGATCTGTGACCTCCCGTCCCCTAAATTCCTGTGAACATCTATCCATTAAAATTCAAACCACCCCTAAGAACACCATCATCCTGGAACTAATATACAGACCCCCTGCTCCCATAGGTTCCTTCGAGGAAGAAATAACCTCCCTCATAGCTGAAAAATCTAAACCTCGATCACAGAATATTATTCTAGGTGACTTTAACTTAGGATACAATGACCCCCACGACACTCCAGCATCCTCCCTTGCTAACGCACTCTGCGTACACAACTACATTCAACTCAACACCTTACCCACACATCAGAAAGGCAGAACTTTAGACTGGCTCGCTTCCCACAACTGTAACATTATCTGCAAGGACCCCCAACCACTTATATGGACCGATCACTTCCTACTCTCATTCGACATTAGCACTAATAACCCACACCACACACAGTGCCCACCTGCACCAGCATGTCTGACGAGAAATGAGCGGAACATCACAGCTGAAGCCCTCATACCACTGGTTCTACCTACCCTAAACATGATCCCCAACACATCAGACCTCAACTTACTAGTAGACACCTACAATAATGCCATGACCAAAGCTATTGACCTTGTTGCCCCTCTAAAACTACGCAAAGGCAAACCTAAAGCACATCTCAACTCCTGGTACACACCAGAACTTAAAATACTAAGAAATAAATAAAAAGTCCAAATTGGAAACCCTTTGGTAAATGAATTATAACATCCCTCAAACCATCAAACTGCAAAGGGGACCGCTGCCCCGCACAGATCATAAAAGATGCAGCAAGAGACCTCGCCCCCTTCATTTCTAAGCTCATAAACGCGTCATTCTCCACTAATTCGGTACCCAACAACTTGAAACAGTCTTGGGTCCTCCCGCTACTAAAAAAAACAGACCTTGGACCCAACCATCCCCACAAATTACAGGCCTATCACAACCGTTCAGCATTACCTAGAGTCCAACCAACTACTCGGATTGCGTCAGTCTGGCTTCCGGCCTCAACATGGAACAGAAACTGCCCTTGTTGATCTTAAAAGTCAGATTGACGAAATCAAAGATGAGGGCAAGACTGCCATCCTACTCCTCTTAGATCTCTCAGCAGCCTTCGACCTGGTCGACCACAAAATACTCTGCAACCACCTCTCCTCTGCCGCCCACTTTGCCCCCTCTGCTGTCACGTGGATACAGTCCTTCCTGGCCAATAGAACCATGAGAGTCTTCTCTCCTGTGGCAGCAGCAGACCCTTCCCCTATCACTTGTGGTGTCCCACAAGGCTCATGTGTTTCACCCACCCTATACAATATCTTTACAAAGCCCCTCTTTGATAAACTGGATCGTCTGGGTGTCACCTACACAAACTACGCAGATGACACCCAGATACTCCTCACGATTTCGGGCAATTATAATACTGATGTAGCTAGGATCAATGAAATCTTCTCCGTCATTCAGGCATGGATGGCCACCTACGGTCTCTGCCTGAATGACGAAGACTGAACTGCTCATTGTTGGCTCGCCGAACAATTTACAAAAACTAAGTCCCAATTATTCCAACATCACAATTGATGGCAACTCCATCCTGGTCGCCAAAAACGTGAAAACACTTGGTTTCTATCTTGATGCCAACATTAACCTCACTAAGCAAGTCAACTCGACCGCCTCTGCCACTGCCTACACTGGAAAACTAATCAGAGCCTGTAGACCTTTTCTTTCCGCTAACAGTTGCCTCACGCTAGCTAGAGCTCTTCTACAATCTAAGTTAGACTACTGCAACAGCCTCTACTTAGGTGCCAACCAAGCAATAATTAGTAAACTCCAAGTCCTTAAAATAATGCGCTACGGGCAGCGCTAAACATTCCTAGCCGTGAGCACATCTCGGCCACTAGAACCACATGCAAATGGCTCACCATCCAACATAAAATTGATATAAAAACACTCTGCCTCACTTACAAAGCTCTCAACCATCTAGCCCCCCCCCCACCTGACTAACAAATTCACCATGAAATCTTCCGTCGGAACCACAAGATCTTCCAATACCTTATGTCTCACAGTACCTAGATTTACCTCCAAAAGACCCATAGGCTCGAGCTTCACCGTCCTTGCCTCCCAACTCTGGAACGCCCTGCCACTGAATATTAAGTCATCCAAATCCTTCCAGTCGTTCAGGAAACTTGCCATCGGGTGGCTTCTGACAAAAGGTTAACCTTGAAGTTAGACTTAGCTATAAACTGTACTTATTGCACTTGCCTCATCTATGTCATGTTTGATTGCTATCACCTCCACTGCCTGTATATCTTGTATATAACTGTTGTTTACCATGTACTATGTCTTGTAACTTGTAATAAGCGCCCTTTTACTCCCGGGTCCGGAGCGCTATAGAAATAAAATAAACAAACGAACAATTGCAGATTGTCAGCTCTAGAATGCTTGTGTTTTGTAAACCAGGGGTACTTTTCAACCTCGATGTCCCTCAGTGTTGGGTACGTTGTTGAAAGAGCCAACATGCTTTGAGAGATTTGCGAAATTGGAGAATTGTTGGGGTATTCCGAGCTGACACCGGTATCGAGTTATTATCATTAATGCCAAACTCCTAATATGCCCCAAAGTGACATTATATGGACTTTCATCTGAAGTTTCACCGGAGGTCAGTTGGTTATAGAGTTGCAGTTTTAGTACAAATGTTACTGGGAGGCTTTTCTCCCTAGTGTTCATCTTTTGGTTTCAGATTCCAATAAATCTGATTGACCAGCACCCGCAGGGGTCGGAGTAGTGGCCACCTTTCAAGCGGAAATGGAAAAAGTTCCTGCAATCGGCAGCAAATGAGTCTATTTTTGTGGTTTGGTGATAAAGCTGAAAAAGATGCATCTCTCCCAGTGCACCCACATATGCCTCACTTCAGGGATCCGCCACAAACAACGTACTTGGCTCAAGGTTTCAGAGAAGGGAAAAGCAGGTAGGTTGTCTACTAGTTCAGGGGGCATAGAGTCTGTAGGTTTGAACTCTGTAAATGGGTAAATATGACCATATCTAGGTCTCATTGATGTACAAGAGAAGCTGCATGCAATGTTGCTCTTCAAAGAGTGGAGTCAGGGAATGGAACTTTACCAAATAAAAATTTGTACTGTCTTTTGGACATTAAGGCCAAAACAGGTTACTATTTTATTTAAAACGCTGATCTAGCTCGAGAACAGCAGAGCGCTGTACAGAGTGTGGGTAGCCAGATTTTGGGCTGGCATGTTTTAACGATAGCGCAGTATGTAATGTCTGTGCGTTGGTATGTGCATCCATTGCAATTAGTGCTTGGTCAGGTGTTCAAAGAGCCATGTTATGAGAGATTTGCAAAATTGGAGAATTGTGGGGGCATTCCGAATCAACACAAGGATCGAGTTCCAGGTGGTGTGGGTGCATGGCTAGAAAAGGATTGTTTGCGGGTCCTCTTTGCGGACGAGTTGTGATTCAAGTAAACAAATACGTGTACCCTTACATGTATCGAGAGAAAGTACGTTTTGTGGATAGTCAGTGACTTGGGTCTATCCTAATTCAATATTGACAGGTCTCCTAAATTGGAGATCCTTAGAGTAAATCTACAGAAACCTCTACTCGCAGTATCAATATAACAGGTTGTTGTATATGTAAGAGCAAAAGGGAAATGAAAAGGCAAAGGAAAATGACATTAATCAATAATCCTGCTTCAGCTCAATACAAACCATCATGTATGTATTCTATTCTCTAGTTTCAAATAAGTCAACTGTTTCAAAAATGTAGAAACATTACAAGAAAACAAAAACACAGGCAATACAAAAATGGGTAAAATCATGTGAGGATATCAATTGTAATCCGTTAACAGTTCTAATCTTCACATTCAAGTAGTTGTAATGTGGAACAGGTGATGGTTTGAAAGTGATTTTTTTCAAAATAGGTCAAACAAAAACTATATTCCAGATGCAGGCTAATGATTCAATAAGTCCAATGCACGCTGGGGGAAACGTGGAAGTTAATAATTCAGCATGATCTAAAGACTGGGAACAGTTTAGTTCTGGGGTTCCCTGTGTGCTTCACGTTTCGGCGGTCATAGACTGTACCAAGTCTGCCTTCTTCAGGTCTCCAAGTAAAGGACGCTGTGGGAAGGTAAAAAAATTGGGTGCGAGTAGGATTATAGTAAAGGTACCTGTAATTATTTGGTACTAGTGTTAGTAGTTTATTCTCTCAGTGCCGGACATTCGCTTACCTGCCAGGACTGTGGATCCCAATTTCTCAACCCTAATCATCTATGGAGGGCTGCTCGAGCGGTCCGGTGGTCACGTAATCAATCAAGGTCTGGGTCTGTCTGTGCAAGAGGAGGGGAGCTGATCGGGCATCCGTGTTGTCCTACTGATGAAGATATGCATTCAAGTCAGGCTAGTAGGATTCACCTTTCTAGTTAGTAATTATGTAATTACTCAAATGTTACCTGTGGTTTGGTTTCAAGGTGGTGTCCAGAAATGGAGAAACTCTGCTCTGATAATGGTGGGGGGGGGGCAATTACTGGCTTGGTGCCCCGTAGCTCCTACTCCAAATGTTAAGGAACTCTGGTCTGGTGATGGTGGGGGCAATCATTGGCTTGGTGCCCCATTGCTCCTGCTCCTGTAAGGGTAAACGGAGAACAGCGAACACAATCAGTTGTGTGTTCACTGAAGTTGCTGGCTGACGCTGGATGCGTGCCATGAGGTAGTTGTAATGGCACCAGATATTGGTGGATGCGCAAATAGACTTCCCGAACTGGGTTTCGTGTTGGGCGGCGACCACATTCTGTAGGGTGAGGATGCCAATATTTGTAAGAGGCAGCATAGCCATGTCTATATGCCCAGGTGAAATCGTATGTTAAGAGCTTTGGCGCTAAAAGCGTGCAGTGCTGCAATGACAATTCCACTGAATGTTAATGGGTGCACTGATGAGTGCCCCAGCTAGGTGTCATGTGCAGCAATGGGCGCCTGCGTTCTGTATGCATCAAAACGCCATTGTCTGTGCTAAGCAAACAGTTGTGTGTGCCGAGAATAGAGTGGTATGTGGGTCATGTGAGAGCATTGTAAAGGAACTGCATCCTTCTCAGTGCTGCAGTGTTGGGATCCTTACCTCCTGCTGTTGCTGTCCACAGCGTGTACGCTGAAGAATCGAGTTAGACGCACGCGACCTGGCAGCTTCCTATTATTCGGTTGCTATGGTGCTTGCGTGTGTGGGTTATGGGTGTCGTGGTAAGCATGAGTGAGAATGGCGTAGGCGATGCCAAATCACGGTTCATACCTGTTGGGGACTTAGAACTTAAAGTTGAATTGGAGGTAATGTTGGAAGGAACTGTCTGTGTTAGTATTACGGGAGCCATAAAGTCGGGGCCATGGAACTGGCGCATGCGCGCCGGCGCAAGAATTGCTTATGTTGGTATTGCTGTCATTCACCGTAATGTTGTTGGATAAGTACCTGTATATGGATTGTCGTATGGATGATAGGCCATGGCAACGTCATGTGTTGTAGTTATAATAATGCTGGCGTTATTCTGCTATGGGCAGTGTAACGCTCACTGTGTCCAGTTCTTTGATGCAGTTTACCTGAAACCAAAGACCTGCAGAGAGAGAAAGAACACTACAAAACTTACCTGGAACAGTATCCTGTCTTCAATCCATCGCCGACTTCAGTTCCACTCACCTGAAGGTACAAACTCCATCATCCGGCACCGCATGCATCCTGGAATACCATATCCTGGAAAGAGGAGAAAGAAAGACAGCATTAGTAAGCGTTTACTCGCGTTTCCTCCCGATCGAAGAAAGCCACACAATTCTTACCTGGGTAGTCATCTCCTGGTCAGTATCATCGCTGGAACATTACGGCGCTCGGTGAGGAACATCGTGACCTGCAACGAGAGAAAAGACACAGGTTAGGAATATAAAAGGCAAAACAGCGATGCGCATCGCGCATTACTCACCGGACAGCATCGCGCACAGCGCGTTTTCGCCTACCGGCCCATGCTCGTCTTCAAACTGCATGACAACACCAAAATACCTTTCCATACCTAAAAGGAAAGAAGCAAGACATTATTATTCGAACTAAGAGGAACATAAGAACTGCATATAAAGACTGTAAAGCAGCAAACTTACGGAGTCGCAGCAGGCCTGGATTCCCACACGGGGCTTGCACCAGTGAAGTAACTTGGTCGCTGCTCGCCCCCCACATCTACGTGCCCCTGCCACGATGAGCAGGACGGAGAATCCACCTTTTACAATATTAAGGTGAGGAGAAGGCTCAAGGGGAAGGAAGGAGCTTAGGCCAAGGGAGGTAGGAAAACATAAAGACAATCTGGTATTGAATCCAGCTCTCCTATATTGCAGACCCATCTTTAACCAGAGACCTTACCAAGGGGCCGGGAGAGGGTTCGAGAGTGCAAATCATCCGACCAGGGCAGGGTGGCGTCCCCGTGGATACCAGGTGAGCGTAACAGGTGAGTGCCTGTAGAAGAAGATTAATTGTCTTCTGGAGTTGGATGGTGCAGACATTTATGTCCCGTTCTAGAACAGCTCTCGCTACCCCCTCCTGGGCCAGGCAATCATGATCTTGTATGCTGCATGTGTGGAGTGTGGATCCATACATTGCCTGGGCAGTGGAGGACACATATGGGCTCACAAACACCTAGGTATATATATGGCATTTGTGTTGGTCTTGTTGTCGTGTAGGTGGCGATCTGCTCTTTAATACACTATAGGTTGGAAAATCTTGTTGAGGACCGGATGGTATGTGTCTAAATGATGAATCCATCTCGATTCCTTTTTCAGAAAGGTGTGTTGAATATCTGATCCTCCCTCGATTTTTATTTTTTTGTTTTTGTTCCCCCCCCCCTCAACTACCCACCAGAAAATGTCATTTGGAGTATGGTTGGTGGCTAAAAAGTGTTCAACTAGAGGTGCTGTCAAGTCTTTACATCTGATTTTAGATCTATGTTCCGATATTCTGGTGTTCACTGGCCGGGTAGTTTGTCCAATGTAGCGTAAGCCGCAGGGGCATTGAATGCAGTAAATTACTTTGTTACTTTTGCAATTTGTGAGGTCACTGAGGGTCCATTCACGCCTTCCAATTTGAGTTTTTTTGGCATCTTTGGAAACTGGCAGGCAACACAGTTGCTGCACAGATGATGACCTTGCAGGGGACGTTGAGTCAGTGTACCACTACTAAGTGTTTCTGGTTGGTAGAGGGAATGTACCAAATGTTCTCTGATATTTTTGGCTCGTTTGTATGCAAACCTTGTGGGGGGTGGGGGAGGGGTGTTCTTCCGGTAAATTCAAACGTGCTATGTGCCAGTATTTATTTATGATTTTCTTAATCTGGGATGTGTGGGTGCCGTGGGTGACTGTGCACGTCAGTTGATCTTTTGTGGTTGAAGGAGAGCCTCCAAATTGGTATTGCAGGCTCTTTTTCTAGCTTGTTCCAATTGTCTTTTTGGGTACCGTCTTGTCCTTAGTCGGGTGGACAGTGCTGCCCATATGGCAAGTTATCTTTAGTGTGTGCATGGTGATTACTGTCATGGTGTAACAATGTGTTTCTGTCTGTCGGTTTGCGAAAGAGATCGCATTATAGTTTCCCATCTTTGTGTCGGATAATCGGGTCTAGGAACTTGATTTCAGAATTGCTGTGTTTAATAAATTGAATGTCTGGATTGCAGGAATTGAGCCATGTCCAGAATTGTTCCAATTGAGACAGGGGACCAGTCCAAATAAAGATGACATAGTCGATGTATCAATACCAGTGGCTAACCTGTGGCCTCCATGTATTAAGCTCGGAGAAGACCTACTCCTCTTCATATTTGGCCATGTATAATATTGCCAAACAAGGGGTGAAGGCTGCACCTATAGCGGTGCCTTTCGTCTGGAGATATGTTGTGTTATTGAATGTAAAAAAATTCTTCCGTAGTGCTATTGTCATTAATTACAAAATGAAATTGGTGGGGGCCCGATGTTGTGGTGGGTCTCTGGTAAGCCATTCCCGGATGCATTCTATGGCAGCCTCCTGAGGTATGCTGCTATATATGGATTTTAGGTCCATACTTAGCAGAATCTGCTCCATGGGGTTGAATTCCAATCTCTCAAAGATCGTAATGGTGTGTGTTGTGTACCGCAAATAGGTTGGTGTTTTGATACTCGGTTAAAGAAAGTGGTCCACATATTTGCAAAGTGGTTCACGGATAGACCCGCAACCCGACACTATAGGTCTTTGTTGGGGAGAATTCTCAAAATGTGTTAAGTGCTAATTTCCCTTACCTTTTGAGACCCCCAGCAACTTTGCTGGGTTTCTAGGATTTTTACCTGGGAAGAGTGAGTCTTTTTTTTCCCCACTCTTCCATGTATTGTGATGTGTGTTGTACTTTTGTGGTGTTTGGTTATGGGGTTTTTAAACAAACTCCATAGGCATCATCTTTTTCTTATGTGTCACACAGCACCTTCAGTGCAGTGGCACAGGGGTGTCTTTTAAAACTCCCCAAGGTTTAAATACCTTCTCTGGGACTGATTACTGTCTCCCAGAGCCTGTAAAGTTAAATTGACTTTACTAGTCTTTTTAAATTTAGACCCAGCACACACTATCTTACTATAGAGTCCTGGAGGGGTTGCCTAGCATCCCCCGAGTCTGAACACTCATGTAACAGTCAGATGTTACCCTTTCCTACTTTAAATGGATGGTGGCAGTGGTTGTAAACAAACTACCATGATTTTTCCCCGATCGAGAACACCGGTAGCTAAAAATCGAGTCAGCCATGTTTTCCAATATGGCGCCCAAGACCTATCTGTAAAAACAGACTCAGGTAATCTTTTTTCACATTTCTTTTAGGAAAGGTCCTTCTAGTGTCCAACTCTGCGCGCCAAACCAGGTTTGGTCCCTTTGTTCGTTGGCCTTTGGCGGGCTTCAGTGCTTGGCGCCTGAGTGTCTGCGGTGGACAGGATGTGAAGGAGGTGCTCGAAACTCCCTGTGCTTAGTCTCCTAGGAGACCTGAATGCACTCTGGCGTGATTGGCCGGCTGGCTGTCTGGCAAGGACAGCCACCCTGCTGTGTGAGTGACAACCGGGCTGGAATGAATGGGGGAAAACTGTTTAAAAGCAGGCTTCTGGGACTTGGAAAACAGAGTCGACCACTGGAACGAAAGAACCGAAAAAGAGCTAAAGGAAGACGACTCCTGGTCCACTGGTGAACCCCTGCTGCAGGTCCGAATTCCCTGAAACTCCATCGACCGAGAAGCCCTTCAAAGTTAACTTCTTCCCTTGAGTTTGGTGGGAAAAACCAGCTCGTAAGCCGCCTGGACACCGTCCCCATACTGGTCGAATTCTCTGCAGAGTGCTGTGGAAAACCAGATAGCCAGTGGGAAGGATACCAGTTCGTGGTCTTTAAGGCACTCGCACCTTAAACCAACGTTTTGCTAAGCTTTTGGCCTCATCCCTGGACAGTGCAGGAACCTCCTTCTTGTCCCCACAACTGCAACTCAGGAACAGCGAGATCTGCTCGAACTGCCAGGAACAACTGCCTCAGCTACAGCTCTTCTTCACTTTCAAGGTACTGTGCAAACGTGGTCCAGAAATCTTTCATTTGACTGGCGTGAGTGGAGATGGAGTGGAGTACACGATTTCGTGGAGGTACGCAAGGCTCTTTTCAAGCGATTTGACTGGCGCGAGCGGGGTATGCTCCAATTTTACGTGCAATTGCGATGGAGGGGGGCTGTGTGCTGGACCACGGATGGCGTTAGTCCTTGCGCCGTATTGGACATTTCACTGACTTTCCTGCGCAAGGGGCGGTGTTGGGGGCGTTACTGGTGTAGATGGATGTTCACTGCGCCACGGCTGGTAATGGCTTGGGAAATCCATGAATACGCGTTGTGCGCAGATGCTGCTTTGTGCCGAGGCTGGCGCACTCGTGGCACACGCTCCTTCTCTGCGCGTGGCGCTTGCTCTGCTTCCGCGCTGGATTCTATGAATCTGGCCCCATGTCTCTATATTACATAACTGTCATGATTACTACTCCACCCCCTTTATCAGATGGTTTGATAACGGTTTTCTTGTTTTTCGGCTATACTTGGATTGTGCTTAATGTTTTTTTGGTTTTTAATTTCCCAAGATCTTGTAGAATATATTTTTCGAAAACAAGGACTTCACTCGGAATCTGGTTGTATGAGGGGGTAAATGTGGAGCGTTCATGTAGACCCGTGTCATCTCGTTTTCATCTGTCGCCAGAGAGTGTTCTTTGAAGAACGTACGTAATCTCACAGAGTAAAGTGCGGACCTCCATTTCTGAATCGTACCAGTCTGTCCATGTCGTTGGCACAAAGGACAGGCTTGAATTGCGATTCAAGCCAGTTGGTCCATTTTATTTATTTTTTCTCGATGCAAGAGCATGTGGCACCAAATATGTGGAACTTAGCCACCAAGTATGCTACTCGTGACTCCTTTGAAGATATTGACATTTTATTTGTATCGCACTTGTACACAAGGGTTTCAGAGTGTGACAAAGCAAGGGAGAACAAAACAACGCTCTTACCATGCCCAGTGACATTGAGAACATGCAAGTGTATGGGGACTCTGATGATACATAGGCAGTGCATCGCCGCACTTTCGATTCCCTCTGGCATTTGTGTGCCAGAGAGAACACCCGCGTAGCGGACGGGCACATTGGGTGCGCTGTCAGCGCGCCAAAGGCGCACTTGAGGCAAGCCCGTCTGTGCCTGTCTGGGACAAGGCCGGGCTTTGGGCCATAAATTATGAAGGTATTTGCCCCCTCTATGCCCATACCTCTTACACTCGTGATGAACTAACTGCCCTGCACCTGCTAAATTGTCTTGGCCCCCTGGCTTTTTATGTCAACTTGCCACCACCGTCCCAAAGAAGGCCATCAGCCCTCAGTGCTCATTAAGGCTCTCTTAGTTAATGACTGCTCTGTGGTAGCCCACCAGGATGATTTTAGATACACCTTAGAAACATATGCACTCAATGTGCTATGTATTACTGAAAGGTCCCTACTGATGTCATTTCTAACTGTTATAACAATACCTCAACAGAGCAGAAATAAGGGCATGAACATTTGTAATGCTTTAGTTACTGCCCTTAAGCACACAGCCAATACTTTGGTCCCTTCTCAGCTGCTTCCTACTCGCACCGTGCCTTCGCCCCCTTGGTACTATTCGGAGTTCAGGCTGCTGAAACAAAAATGCAGCTGCTTCGAATGAAAATGGCGCCGCTCACCTGAGTGCTCTACTACACTTGTGTGTGGCCTACTCACAAGTGCAGAACAACTATCACTGCTCTATAAAAACAGCCAAGATCCAGTATTATGCTAACCATATCTTAACTGCTCTTTGCTCTTCTAAAGAGCTTTTTCAGGTATCTAAAGAACTGTCCACTCCTGCTCAGCCTCCCTATCTGGCTATCCGCACCCAAGCTCACTGTGACCACATTGTTTCTTTTTTTCAAGAAATAATTAAAATATACGTGAGAAGATATGCGCGGAAAGACCTACTCCTCCCAGTATCACAAAGACCCTGATCTGTCTGACGGAACACTGCCCTAGTGTCACACATAGGCAGCGTTCACGTGCTTTGTGTTCACATGCTTTGCTCTCTGCACCGCCTTCTGACAGTCGTGCTTTCCAGCTGCATCGTACTGCAAAGGCTTCCCTTTGGCAAAAGTGGAAGTTGCCATGGAAACTGTATACTATGTCGTCTAGAGCGAAGAAGCTTTGTCTGTGTCATCTGACAAATCCTCTGCTTCCACAGGCTCCGTGCACGCGTAAGCCTTGCCTTCCTACTGCTTAAATCTGGCGTTCAGCAGTTCCGCAGGCTTCTAATTGTAGCGTTACTCAAACTTCTGTAATCGCCTTTGTATATTCTTGACTCGGCTACGGTTACCAGACTCCTTATCGCATACTCCTTGGCTATGCCACTCGGAACCCTTGTGTTGACGCAGACCACTGCTGGACTCCCTTTTGCCTCATGTCTTTTCTGGTTACAACATTCAGAACTCTTGTGCTAACACGGACCGCTGTTGGATTTCTTCTCTGCTCCGTTACAGTGTTTGCCCCAGATGCCAATTGCCAGTATTCCGCTACTTGCAACAACACACATTAATCATTTCTTTCTTATCTGATGAAAGATTGTATTCCAGATACAACAGTCCTACAGTATACACCCTTGACTGCTACCACGCAAACTCCATACTCTGACATACGATAACCTTTTATCTGCTTCCCATCAAACACAAAGCGTGAACCTTCAGTGTTACTTGTTTTGGAGTTCTTATGGACATGTACAAGACATTCTACAAGACATAAGTGCACTCACAAATGCTTTGCTGGCTAGTGCACCAACCCGTCACTAGTGTGTCCCTCGTTCCACCCGGGTTATTATACCTATACTAACCTTCCTCTTTATTATTTTATCCTTATGCTGAACTGAACTAGAACTCCTTCTACCCAATTCAGAGAAATCATACCATCTTGGTAAGCTCAATCACTTTAGGTTGATAACTGTTTCATTGAGTTGATGATATATCTGGTTTTCTATAGGTTCAGACCCTGCATGCTTTAACTGCCAACCTTACCAGGTATTCTGCTTTTGGTTAGATCTAATTACTTCTACTGTAATCATGACACTAGGTTTGACTTTAATCTGTTCTGTGTATTTTTTTTTTTGATTTTTTTTTTTTTGTTGTTTTTTTTGCAGCATTGGCTTGGCAGTGCATGCATTCCCCGCTCTTTTGTATGATCAACACCTCTGTTTGTCTGCTACTAGAACAGCAGAGGGGTGAATCGTAAAGCAGAGTTCCCTCATGTCGAGGAGGCCTGAATTCTAGGATTCTTGGTGAATTCAGGCTAACTGCTGATTCAGAAGGCTCTACTCACTGTTCCACTCGTGTGACTCGAGGACGTCTGAACAACGCCCCGAGCTGATCCTGTGTGGTGAGTAACACCTAGTACTAACTTTGACATTTACGGAAACCTTGGTCACTGATGCCCGATCTAATTTGCAATCTGCCTCCCCTGTTGTCCCTACTCCACTTCATATTCTTCAGCACCTCTCTATGAATCAGGTTCCCCTCTTCACAGAGGCACTTGAATATTCGTGCACTCCCGGATTTATCTCTAAGCCTCTCAAACATGCTGTGGTCTCTCTGTTGCTTAAGAAAGCCCATCTTGACCCGGCAGTGGCTGAAAACTATCATCCAATTTCTCTCCTCCCGGCTATGACTAAGCTGTTAGAATCCATTATTACCCCTCAGCTTTCGGCCTACTTTGAAGCCAACCACTTTCTTCGCCCTCTCCAGGCTGGCTGTCGCCCAGGGGTGGGCATGAAATCGGTGATGATCGCACTTCATGATGATGTTACATGACTGCGAAGAGACGGGTATACTTATTTTACTGCATCTCTCTGCGGCCTTTGACACCATTGACCATCAGAGA